>NW_027363483.1:140000-754938 GCF_046119375.1 Phyllobates terribilis | reverse complement strand
AAGGAGGTTGGGGCTCGAGAAGCAGTGTCTTACCCCCTCGTCTTAAGGAGGTTGGGGCTCGAGAAGCAGTGTCTTACCCCCTCGTCTTAAGGAGGTTGGGGCCTCTCGAGAAGCAGCATCTCACCCCCTCGTCTTGAGGAGGTCAGGGCCTCTCGAGAAGCAGCGTCTCACCCCCTCGTCTTGAGGAGGTCAGGGCCTCTCGAGAAGCAGCGTCTCACCCCTTGGTCCTGAGGAGGCCCCCTTATCCCCAATCCTGGTACGCATGGCCCCCTCATCCCCCAATTCTGGTATGTATGGCACCCCTCATCCCCCAATTCTGGTATGTATGGCACCCCTCATCCCCCAATTCTGGTATGTATGGCACCCCTCATCCCCCAATTCTGGTATGTATGGCACCCCTCATCCCCCAATTCTGGTATGTATGGCACCCCTCATCCCCCAATTCTGGTATGTATGGCACCCCTCATCCCCCAATTCTGGTATGTATGGCACCCCTCATCCCCCAATTCTGGTATGTATGGCACCCCTCATCCCCCAATTCTGGTATGTATGGCACCCCTCATCCCCCAATTCTGATATGCATGCCCCCTCATCCCCAATCCTGGTATGAATGGCAGCCCTCATCCCCCAATCCTGGTATATATGGCACCCCTCATCCCCAATCCTGGTATGTATGGCACCCCTCATCCCCCAATTCTGGTATGTATGGCACCCCTCATCCCCCAATTCTGGTATGTATGGCACCCCTCATCCCCCAATTCTGGTATGTATGGCACCCCTCATCCCCCAATTCTGGTATGCATGCCCCCTCATCCCCAATCCCCAATAAAGTACACAGCGTTCAAAGCGCTGCCAATAACGCCCATGTGCACATACCCTTATACTCACCTTCCTTCCTCACCTCTGCTCTGCTTCCTTTTCTGCTGCAGCAGCTCATGTCAGCATCTGAGCAGCGCATGACGTCACTGCCATGCGCTCTCAGACGCTGAGCTGCTGGCACATTCACTCCTCTCCACGCCGGGACTATGGGCGTGGAGAAGAGTGAATATGCACTCTCTTTAGTAGCGGGCACTGTCAGCAGGAACTGCGGCTCAACGCTTCTCTGTGCCCGCTACTAAAGAGAATGAATATTCATCCTTCTCCATGGGAGTGGAGAAGAGGGAATATTAATTTCTCTTTAGCAGCGGGCACACGTGGTAGCTGCAGCAGCGGCTACAGCGTGTGCCCCGCTCCTCCACCGTCACAACCTGCCCCACCACTACACACCACCAGAATTTCTATATACTCGAGTATATACCAGAGTATAAGCAGAGAGGGGCTTTATCAGAACAAAAAATGTGCTGAAAAACTCGGCTTATACTCGAGTATATACGGTATATTAAAAATCTGGTGAATTAGATGATGATTGGAAGAGACGAGATCAATCATAACGTATGCAGCGGATACCACCACTGGCGCCCTCAGTATTCCTGTAGCCAGAAGACCACCACCAGGAGGAGTTAACAGAGCGGCCGGTCATACATGCACCCTGCCTCTGCCAGGAGGAGTTAACAGAGGGGCCGGTCACATATGCCCCCTGCCTAAGTCAGGAGGAGTTAACAGAGCGGCCGGTCATACATGCACCCTGCCTCCGCCAGGAGGAGTTAACAGAGGGGCCGGTCACATATGCCCCCAGCCTAAGTCAGGAGGAGTTAACAGAGCAGTCAGCCACACATGCACCCTGCCTCCGCCAGGAGGAGTTAACAGAGGGGCCAGTCGCACATGCCCTTTGCCCTTCAATGGCTGCAAGACCACCGCCAGGAGGAGCATACTGGTCACACATGCACTCCGACACTACATACCAAGTCCACGGCACGGACAAAGATCGCCGATCCATAGATTCAGAAAGGAGCAGCAGGGTGCACTCGTGATCGTTCAGCTCCTCCTGGCGGTGGGGAAAACATAAGAATGGATCCTGCACCGAGACGGACTTACCCATACCAGACATACTCACTGGGCCAGAGTTTGTGCTGGGCTCTGCAGATGCAGCTTTAGGGGCAGACACATCCATCTTTAGAACCTCAGTCCTTCCTTATGGTGTCTTCCATCAGGGTCCTTTTATACAGGAACTGAGATCCAGCGCTGTCCTCATCCAATAGGATGAGGCCCCCCCCTCTCCTGATATCAGGTCCACCAATCCTGATTATTGCACTTTTTTAATTGAAATTTCAAATTTCCAAAATGGCAGTGCATTCCACCCTGGAACGCAACCAGAAGTGACGACGCGGCCATTGAATGGATCGGCGCGCGTCACTTCCTATGAGCTCTCCATGCGGCCAGCTATACACCGGAGGAGAGTGTTGCGCTCAGGGAGAGGGGGAGACATCGCAACTGGCTGGGGAGCTACAGGAGGCCCCCAGCCAATATCTTCTCACCATCCAGCATTGAATGAGCTCTGGAGGAAGGTGCTGTCCCGCCGGGAGGAAAGAGCAGCGGACATGGAAGGAAGGCACAGGGCGATCGATCCACGGCTACCCGGCTGAAAGGTACTGATTTTTGGGGAAGTAGATTGCCGGCCACAGCCGCACCAGAAGGAAACCTCTTCATCCCTTAGGGACAAGAAAAACACTGAGGTTAGAGGGAAGGGAAGGGCTATTTAACCTCTTGGTTCCTGTCCCTAATTAGGATGGGGAGGCAACCTCCTGTTGGTGCTGTCCTGGAGGGGATTAGAGAAAGCAGCATGTGAGTGCAGCCTAAGGCTATGTTCACACATTGTGTTTTTATGCAAATTAAAAGCTGCTTTTTACAATGTCGGCAAAAGCTAGGAGATTTCAGAAATCTCAGGTTCACGCTTATTTTTTGTTTTACTCTTCCTGACTGAATTGGAAAACTGATGCATGTTAATTCTTTCACTCATAGAAAGTTACAAGTAAGTGCAAAAAAGCAGCAGAAATGCAGCAGAAAACGTTGCCAACAGTTCTTGCAGCGCTTTTAGTGAAAAAAAAAACAAAAAACAAAAAAAAACACAGGTATGGCTGGACGTGAAACCCATTTATTTCTGTGATTTTCCCGCATTTAAACCTAAATGTCTTGGTTTCATCACCCGAGATGGCAGATAGGATTAGTACATTTTAATTAAATTAGTGATATGTGTAAAAGGAAACAATACCTGATATCTCAATGCACCGCCAAGTCTTGGGTAAACTATGACTGACCAATTCCCCTAGCTGTTTTTACACTTCCAATTGTGTATTTTTTCATGAATAGTCACTAGTTTTTCAGACATAAAAATCTTGTTCCACTAAATAATTGTATCAAATTGCCCCTTTTCCCCAAAATGTTTTCTGGTGTCACATCCGTCTGTTGTTGGTGGCCTAACACCTTGCATTGCTCATGCTTGTATGGTGGAAGCAAAGCTGAACTTTGGGATCCTGAAGAACGCAGCAAAAAGACGCAATAAAAAACTGTTTTTTGTCTGCAGCTTTTTTACTATCAAGACATCAAGTTTTGGCTGCAGAAAAAAACAGCAGCAAAAACGCAACGTGTGAACATACTGTAAAAACATGATGCCTTTAACAAGTTCAATTGCAAACCTTTCTGGTAAAACTACATGTAACATGGGTCATATTGTGCACTTACTCTTTACAGCAAGTGCCATAAACCACCAATACCCCCCTATTGCAATCTCTATATACGTCGGTGGAGATTTGGCTACACACAGACGCACCTCCTCATTCCAATATATGGAGAATGCGGCTGAAAATGTGTGAACAAGGGTTAGAAAATAACTGCATGTAGCTGTAGAGTCACCATCAATCTTACTGGGGAGCCCTTAGCAGCTGGGCCTGGAGCTGTGAGGTCATCATCTACATGGCGGTGATGTCACGATCTACATGGAACTCTGGTGTCATCATCGGCTCTATGACATCACAATGGGAGTAAAGTGTATAGAATGCCTGAGCGCAGAGCCGGGGCTGTCTTTTGTGTGACTCTTTATTGGATACACAAAGCTAAAGGAATAAAAGGAGAAAGAAGGAGAAAGAAAGCGACGCCATCATGAGGATTCATGGACGTCCCCGTTATGGCCAGCGGCTGCTGGTCAAGGCTCTCTCTTCCTGCAAGTCAATTGGCTTTAGCATTCTGACCCGATTCAGGAAATCCCATCGCAATTGGAGAACACTGCTGCAGGATTCCTTCCTGGCCACGAAATCTGCCACCATTACAGCAGTCAGGCGCTTCAGGTCAGTTGCTATAACCAGACGTAAAGACCAAGTCATCAGCCAAGACAGCGGTGAGAAGAGCCCAACCTACATAGTAGGTGATACTGAATCCACTGCCAGCATTGCAGAAAGTGGAGAGGATCTTGCCGATCCAGAATGTGCACAAGGTGCACACGAGGGGCTGCTACAAACAAGACCCCGGGACAATCTAAAAAGAAAAGCACCAACCTCCGAGGACAGTCAGCCCAAGATGCTGCCACCGGCCAAGAGAGCTGCTACAGAAAACCTTTCTGATCTACTGAGAGAGGTAACCCCGGAGATGGAGACCCCACAAGTGGAGATGCCCGATATCGGGAAACAGGAGGACATCCTGTCTCCAGAGCAGTTAACCATCCTGCTGAGCAAAGGGGAGGAAGGCTTCCTGGATGATGAGATCGTCATGATGGCCCAGGACCTGCTGCAGAGTCAGTTTGAGGGTTTTGATGGCCTGCAGCCCCCCTGCGCTCTTCTAGTGCCAGGGTACAGTGTACTGAAGAATGCTGTACAAATCCACTATGATGAGGAGAGGGTGCACTGGCTGACCACCTGCTACAAAAATGGCCAAATCTTTGTGGCCGACAGCATCAACTCCGGAAATCTGACTCCGTCCATCTGTGAGCAGATTATCAACCTGTACAGTGAAGTGGTCGAAGAGCCCCTGAAACATCTGACATTTATCGATGTGGATCAGCAGAGGAACAGCTATGACTGTGGCTTATTCGCCATAGCGTTTGCCTACGAGCTTATAGCAGATGGCGGTGAACCCAGAGCAGAGTTCCGGCATCGGTTGATGAGGACTCATCTGATATCCTGCCTGCAGACCGGCAGGATCAGCGCATTTCCCAAAAAGGTCAGGAAGTGACTCCATGCCTATAAACGGCATGTAGAGTCAATGACGGTCCACAAGATCGCCCTGACCTTCAACCGGACACGACCCTGGACCACAGACCAGCCTGCACCAGTAAGTAACCATGGACTTTCCATAATACCCTCAATATAGTGAATGTATAAATATGATGGGGGGGGGGGGGCGCTGCCATTATTGGAGCCGTTTATCATTAAAGCTTAGCTCCAGCCCCTATAAAGATGTATTAAGAGATTAATTATAGCAGGATTATAAGGGGTTTTCTGTTATTTTGTACACAGAGGTGTGAACCAGAACAAGAATGGCCCCCGCAGCTATAACAAGTGTCGGTGTTTCTGTCATCACCATGGACCAAATATAATCCAGGTAAGAGGAGTGTACTGAGCAGCAGTGACCGGGAGTAAATCGTGTGAACGTCTCGGATATTAAATATTCGGCTGCTCCATGATCAGTTCTGTTCCCTCTTTCTACAGATCACTATAAGCGAGCTGGGGTCCCACTAAGAAGACGGGGTACAGCTGGAGGTGACGGCTATAAGAAGTAAATGATGTGGCGGCCGCCATGTCAGGAGCAGAGGAGCCGCACTTCAGGACGAGGCAGATTCCGGGCTCGGTCTCTGTTCTCATTACTTTCTGCAGTCAGATGTAATCACTGAATAAGTGAATTTTCTGCTGCATCAACCCCGATCTACAACACAAGCTGCCATCATCCAGCACCGCCCAAGGGAAGGGCAGGCCCTCAGACATGGTTCCCTAGAGGTTTCCTCCACCGGGGGTTTTTCCTCTCCTGAGTTCTGACGGACGACTCTCCGTGAGCCCATCATCATCAGGGCCACATGACTATTGCCCCACACGACTGGTGGGAAATTCTACATTTGATATCTTGTATGAAGCCAATAAAGAATTCAATTAATATCTAGCAGCCGTGTATCTGAATTTATTATGTTTCGTCTACTATGTATAGTACAGAATTTGGTGAACTCCAGGGGGAATATACAGGGGTGCAGTATTGCAATAGTGTTATAATACTCGCATTTACAGGTGCTTCTCACACAATTAGAATATCATCAAAAAGTTAATTTATTTCAATTCTTCAATACAAAAAGTGAAACTCATATTATATAGAGTCATTACAGAGTGATCTATTTCAAGCGTTTATTCCTGTTAATGTTGATGATTATGGGTTACATCCAATGAAAACACAAAAATCATTATCTCAGTAAATTAGAATAATTAACAAAAAACACCTGCAAAGGCTTCTGAAGCATTTAAAAAGGCACCTTAGTCTGTTTCAGTAGGCTCCAGAATCATAGGGAAGACTGCTGACTTGACAGATGTCCAGAAGGCAGTCATCTGAGCCTAAACCACATTTAGCGTCCACATGTTTGGCCTTTCTGTAGTGATGACAGCCGGCCTAAATTACAGGTGTGTGTCTCCAGAAGCATGGGCTGGACACAATGTACTGGTCACTACAATGTATTGGGGGCTACAGCGTACTGAGGACTACAACGTACTGGTCACTACAATGCAGATTTGCAATTTTCACTCAGCAACATCCACTGCTGCTTGTATCTGGAAAACTCACTACACTTGCAGATAAATTCCCAAAGGGGTATAATTTCTAAAATGGTGTCACTTCTGAGGGGGTTTCCACTGTTTAGGCACATCAGGGGCTCTCCAAACCCAACATGGCGTCGGCTAATGATCCAGCTAATTTTGCATTTAAAAAGTCAAATGGCACTCCTTTTCTACCGAGCCTTGCCGTGCGCCCAAACAGTAGTTTTCATCCACATATGGGGTATTGGCGTTCTCAGGAGAAATTGCACAATACATTTTACAGTGCATTTTCTCCTGTTACCATTGTGAAAATGCAAAATTTGGGGCTAAATGAACATTTTTGTGGGAAAAATGTAACTTTTTATTTTCACGGCTCTACATTATAAGCTTCTGTGAAGCACCTGGGAGCACAAGGTGCACCCCGCACAGCTAACATTCCTTGGGGGATCTAGTTTCCAAAACGGCGTCACTTGTGGAAGGTTTCCACTGTTTACGCACATCGGGGATCTCCAAAAGCGACATGGCGGCAGCTCTCGATTCCAGCCATTTTTGTGTTTGAAAAGTCAAACTGTGCTCCTTCCCTTCCGAGCCCTGCCGTGCGCCCAAACAGTGGTTTTCTTCCACAAATGGGGTAGCGGTGTACTGAGGAGAAATTGCGCAACACAATTTAGGGTCCATTTTCTCCTGTAACCCTTGTGAAAATAAAACAAATTGGGGATAAAGTAAAATTTTTGTGAAAAAAAAAGTAAAATGTTCATTTTTTCCATCCACGTTCCATTAATTCCTGTGAAGCACCTGAAGGGTTAATAAACTTCTTGAATGTGGTTTTAAGCACCTTGAGGGGTGCAGTTTTTAGAACTATGTCACTTTTGGGCATTTTCTGTCATATAGGACCCCCAAAGTCACTTCAAATGTGATGTGTTCCCTAAAAAAAATGGTTTTGTAAATTTTGTTGGAAAAATGAGAAATTGCTGGTCAACTTTTAATCCTTATAACTTCCTAACAAAAATAAAATTATGTTTCCAAAATGATGCAGATGTAAAGTAGACATGTGGGAAATGTTCTTAACTATTTTGTGTGACATCTCTCTGATTTAAGGTCATAAGAATTAAAACTTGGAAAATTGCTAAATTTTCACCAAATTTCCGTTTTTTTCACAAATAAATGCAAGTCATATTGAACAACTTTTATCACTATCATGAAGTACAATATGTCAGGAAAAAACAGTCTCAGAATCAGGGGGATCCGTGGAAGCGTTCCAGAGTTATTACCTCAGAGGGACACTGGGCAGAAGTGTAAAAATTGGCCGGGTCATGAAGGTGAAAACAGGTTTGGAGGGTGAAGGCGTTAGCACTTCTCTTTCTGAAAGCATTCTTTACTCTACAGCATTTATTCCAACTAAAACTTTTGCACTGTGCCGTAGAGAAAAATATCTTTATTTATATACACAAACCTACATATTGAGGCAACTAAAGATGGCACCCCACCACCTTACTACTTTAGATCTAACCTATAATATAAGGGACAATAAAAGGGTTGGTCCATCTCAGATATTTAAAGAGATTTCTAGCTTTGGAAAACTCCTGTTCCCCCTCTGCAATTTTTTTTTGTTGAAGAAACTGTGCTGTACTCATCCTCACTGGGTCCGGTACTGAGTCTCCGCTGCGCCTTTTAGTGTGTCATTATCAGTAGTGCTGCCATCACAGCCAGTAGCGGCACAATACGCTCAGGGCCAAGCACTATTGACGTGACGTCAGAGCTGCAGGCAATAACAGACATCTGGAGCAGCGGCGGAGACTCAGTGCTGGACCTGGGGCTGGCGAGTAAAGCGCTTTTTTTTTTTTTTTTTTAACAAACTGCAACCAAAAGAAAAGGGAGTTTCCAAAACTGGAAAACCCCTTTAAGGTATATCCATAGAATATCCCATTGGGAGAACACCTTTTAAAGGGCTTATTAAAAGAACTTCAGCATTGCTTACCAACGCCCTGGAAGTGAGCGGTGCTGCTGACGTTATGACCCGTGTGTTCAGATATTGGGCACATGTCCTATTCTAATGAACTGGACGGGTGCACGATACCTGCCCATCATGCTAGCGTCTCGGTAGGTCTGCGGATCGCAACGTCATCAGCACCGCTAGTATCCGATGTGGAAGTGAACGGCTCTGGACAACCCCTTTAAGTGAAAGAAGAATACAACTTACCTTTGCCTGTGGGAGAGGTTGGGCTTCTTCTGGCTCAAAAAATAGATTCTCTTTAAAAAACTGTCCGTCCTGCAAGAATGGAGACAGCGGATATAATACAGGACAGGAAAGGTGACTGGTATGATGGAAGGCTCACAGGGGGAAAGGTATAAAGCTGGGGTACATGGGGTAGCGCACCATGCAACAGATTGAACTATCCTTTTAAAGGCAAAGATACAGCCTATTTCCAAGATCCTACCGCAATATGTAGTAGATCTAATAATAGTAATATTCGAAAATACCTCCAATTAGAAAACAGTATAGTTCTTCTGATTCACTATGTCACTTACCCTTTGTGCAGGGCATTGTAGTAGCTTGGGTATCTATGGTCACGACCACTCATAGCGACAGTTGTTAGTGGTCATAATCATGGATACCTAAACTACTACAATGCAGTGCACATGGGGTAAGCGACATAGCTAATCAGAAGAACAATACTACAATTTTAATTGGAGGTATTTGCTAATATTATTATTACACCTACTACATAGTGGGATAGGATCTTGGAGATGGGAATACCCCTTTTTTTAAGATACAGTTGATGCTTTACAGTCTTCCTAGGTGTATACTTACTAGTTTTTCAATGGTGGGAAAATAAGTTACCAATCTGTGCAACACAAAAAAAGAAAAATAAAAGCATTGAATCGGTGATTTGCATTTGTATAATAATGTGATAGCAGAGAGGTGCGGGCACCTGTAGCAGGCGGAGAAGCTTTCCACCGCCCCGTGCAGAGGGTTTCCCTCCAGCCACAGCTCTCTCAGCTCCAGGTTGTGGATCAGATCCAGCTCTTCAACTCTGCAAAGCGAAAAAAGAACATGTTCCCGTCACCAGCTACCACCAGAAAACACAGAGATTTGTTTGTTTCTCGCCTTCTTCCAAGAGCCACAAACCATTTTATTGTTCCGTCTATATGGCCTGGGTTTTTTTTTTCCCAGGATGAGTATGGGCTTTCTATTTCTCCATTTTTGGGACTTGTAACTTTTTCTGTTGCTGGGGCTGGGTGAGGGTCTTTTTGTATTTTTATTCATACCATTTTGATCGATTGCTTTTTATTCCATTTTTGAGAAGTGCAGCGATCGAAAAATCAATTATTTTGATTTTAATTTTTTTAAAAGGTTTACAATTTGGGTTCTTTATATTTTCATAGGATGGAGTTTTACGGATTCGATTTACCAATTTTTCTGTTTATTTATTTTTTTTTATTTCTTTAGTTTTTAATTGGGAAAAGCGAGACAAATGAAAATTATGGGTTTTAGTTTATTTATTCATTTTTAAATAAATTTTTACTTATTTTTGCCCTGGACTCTGCGACTGTTTGATTTCTTGTACTATACTGGGAACACAGATGTACAGAGATGGCAGGACGGGGGTCTTCAGGAGGCCACTGACTGCCACTGTTACCCACCGGTACCCCACGATCGATGGCATATACGGGGTAATCGGAAAAGACGTCACGACGGCAGCAGACCCGATCCCTGCGCAAGGAGGCGACGTACCTCGTTATAGGAGAGGTTCAGACTCTGCAGGTGCCGGGTCAGGTAGAAGAGATGAGCAAAACCAGTCAGCTTGGAGAGACGACGACAACTCAGGTCCAAAGACTGAAGCTACAAAAATATATATAGAGAATTTCACAAACACCCTATGGACAGGGGGGCGCTGGTTCTTACCCCATGTATCATTAGCCCAAGAGTGACAAAAAAGATTGTGGGGGTCCCAGCAGGGTCCCCAAGGATCTCCAGTGGCATAGCCTAGTGTGGATCTGCTCAGATCACAGATGGGGCTGTAATTAATAGTATTTATTATTACCTGGGGGTAACACTCCGAGATGATCTGCAAGACGACCTCTGCGGCTGCAGCGTGGGTCAGCGAAAGCACAATGTTGTCAGAAAGCAAATCTAAGGAAAGCAAATAACATTAGTGAGGAAGGGGCACGGCGCCGGCAGAGGAGAGAAGGCGACGGGGCGCCGGCAGAGGAGAGAAGGCGACGGGGCGCCGGCAGAGGAGAGAAGGCGACGGGGCGCCGGCAGAGGAGAGAAGGCGACGGGGCGCCGGCAGAGGAGAGAAGGCGACGGGGCGCCGGCAGAGGAGAGAAGGCGACGGGGCGCCGGCAGAGGAGAGAAGGCGACGGGGCCGTGAGGAAAAAGCAAAGCAGGATGCCAATATTTATTTGTATAAGTATACAAAATGCCGTCATATAGTGCCCACACATTACCGCTATACAGTACAACATATATAATATAGTGCCGACACATTACCGCTATACAGTACCTACAACACGCATCATATAGCGCCCACACATTATCGCTATACAGTACCTACAACACGCATCATATAGAACCCACATTACCGCTATACAGTACCTACAACACGCATCATATAGCGCCCACACATTACCGCTATACAGTACCTACAACACACATCATAAAGCGCCCACACATTACCGCTATACAGTACCTACAACACACATCATATAGATCCCACACATTACCGCTATACAGTACCTACAACACGCATCATATAGTGCCCACGCATTACCGCTATACAGTGCCTACAGCACGCATCACAGTGCCCACGCATTACCGCTATACAGTGCCTACAGCACGCATCACAGTGCCCACGCATTACCGCTATACAGTACCTACAGCACGCATCACAGTGCCCACGCATTACCGCTATACAGTGCCTACAACACGCATCACAGTGCCCACGCATTACCGCTATACAGTGCCTACAGCACGCATCACAGTGACCACGCATTACCGCTATACAGTGCCTACAGCACGCATCACACAGTGCCCACAGCACGCATCAGTGCCCACGCATTACCGCTATACAGTGCCTACAGCATGCATCACACAGTGCCCACGCATTACCGCTATAGTGCCCACACATTACTGCTATACAGTGCCTACAGCACGCATCACAGTGCCCACGCATTACCGCTATACAGTGCCTACAACACGCATCACAGTGCCCACGCATTACCGCTATACAGTGCCTACAGCACGCATCACAGTGCCCACGCATTACCGCTATACAGTGCCTACAGCACGCATCACACAGTGCCCACAGCACGCATCACAGTGCCCACGCATTACCGCTATACAGTGCCTACAGCATGCATCACAGTGCCCACGCATTACCGCTATAGTGCCCACACATTACCGCTATACAGTGCCTACAGCACGCATCACACAGAGCCCACGCATTACCGCTATACAGTGCCTACAGCACGCATCACAGTGCCCACGCATTACCGCTATACAGTGCCTACAGCACGCATCACACAGTGCCCACACATTACCGCTATACAGTGCCTACAACACACATCATATAGCGTCCACACATTACCGCTATACAGTGCCTACAACACGCATCACAGTGCCCACACATTACCGCTATACAGTGCCTACAGCACGCATCACAGTGCCCACGCATTACCGCTATACAGTGCCTACAGCACGCATCAGTGCCCACGCATTACCGCTATACAGTGCCTACAGCACGCATCACACAGTGCCCACAGCACGCATCACAGTGCCCACGCATTACCGCTATACAGTGCCTACAGCAAGCATCACACAGAGCCCACGCATTACCGCTATACAGTGCCTACAGCACGCATCACACAGTGCCCACGCATTACCGCTATACAGTGCCTACAGCACGCATCACACAGAGCCCACGCATTACCGCTATACAGTGCCTACAACACACATCATATAGCGTCCACACATTTCCGCTATACAGTGCCTACAACACGCATCATATAGCGCCCACACATTACCGCTATACAGTACCTACAACATACCTCATATAGCGCCCACACATTACTGCTATACAGTACCTACAACACACATCATATAGCGCCCACACATTACTGCTATACAGTACCTACAACATGCATCACACAGTGCCCAAGCATTACCGCTATACAGTACCTACAACATACATCATATAGCGACCACACATTACCGCTATACAGTACCTACAGCACGCATCATATAGCGCCCACACATTACCGCTATACAGTACCTACAACACACATCATATAGCGCCCACACATTACCGCTATACAGTACCTACAACACACATCATATAGCGCCCACACATTACCGCTATACAGTACCTACAACACACATCATATAGCGTCCACACATTACCGCTATACAGTACCTACAACACACATCATATAGCGTCCACACATTACCGCTATACAGTACCTACAACACACATCATATAGCGTCCACACATTACCGCTATACAGTACCTACAACACACATCATATAGCGTCCACACATTACCGCTATACAGTACCTACAACACACATCATATAGCGTCCACACATTACCTCTATACAGTACCTACAACACACATCATATAGCGCCCACACATTACCGCTATACAGTACCTACAACACACATCATATAGCGCCCACACATTACCGCTATACAGTACCTACAACACACATCATATAGTGCCCACACATTACCTCTATACAGTACCTACAACACACATCATATAGCGTCCACACATTACCTCTATACAGTACCTACAACACACATCATATAGCGCCCACACATTACCGCTATACAGTACCTACAACACACATCATATAGCGCCCACACATTACCGCTATACAGTACCTACAACACACATCATATAGCGCCCACACATTACCGCTATACAGTACCTACAACATACATCATATAGTGCCCACACATTACCGCTATACAGTACCTACAACACACATCATATAGTGCCCACACATTACCGCTATATAGTACCTACAACATACATCATATAGTGCCCACACATTACCGCTATACAGTACCTACAACACACATCATATAGCGCCCACACATTACCGCTATACAGCGCCTACAACACACATCATATAGTGCCCACACATTACCGCTATACAGTACCTACAACACACATCATATAGCGCCCACACATTACCGCTATACAGTGCCTACAACACACATCATATAGTGCCCACATAACCGCTATACAGTACCTACAACATACATCATATAGCGCCCACACATTACCGCTATACAGTACCTACAACACACATCATATAGTGCCCACATAACCGCTATACAGTGCCTACAACACACATCATATAGTGCCCACATAACCGCTATACAGTACCTACAACACACATCATATAGCGCCCACACATTACCGCTATACAGTACCTACAACATACATCATATAGCGCCCACACATTACCGCTATACAGTACCTACAACACACATCATATAGTGCCCACACATTACCGCTATACAGTACCTACAACACACATCATATAGCGCCCACACATTACCGCTATACAGTACCTACAACACACATCATATAGTGCCCACACATTACCGCTATACAGCACCTACAACACACATCATATAGCGCCCACACAAGTTCTCAGTGTGGATTGTCACTGCTAATTTCACTTAATGGTTTGCAAAGAGTGAAATCTGTGGCCAAATCTGCAGTTAAGTTTTGCACAGATTTTGGTGCAGATTTTCTGTCCCATTTACAGAGGCTTTATGACAGTTATTGCTTCAGTTATAAACTGTGGACACAGCTCAGGTGTGAACAGAGGGCAATGTGATGAGAGCTGATGGGCGGTGATGTCCTTCCTGTCCTGCAGCCAGATATTATCCGCCTCTGATTGGTAGAATTAGAAGCCCCCCTCATTCCTTTCCTCTGCTGAATGCGGCCCTTGTCCCCCTCATTACCGCGCTCGTCCCCCTCATTACCGCGCTCGTCGCTCCGGCCCGTCCCGCTCCTTCGCTTATTGTGCTGATGACTCCCGCGCTCTGGATTTCTGCCAGCACTAATGTTGTATCTTCTCCATCCCCCTCATCTGCAGGTGGAAGACCCCAGCCAGCCCAACGACGAGGGTCTCACAGCCCCCCACACCGCCGTGTGCGCCCCCCACACCGAGATCGTCCAGTTCCTCGTCCAGTTCGGAGTGAAGGTAAACGCAGCAGACAGCGCCGGCTGCTGCCCCGAATATCGGCTCGCATTAAAGGGGTCGGCAGAAAACCCCCCATCCCTTGTTAGAGGCCTGAGAGCACTTATTAAGCACTACCCCGCCCCCCCGGCCAGCACGTGACTCAGCCCCCGGCCAGATTGCATCAATGGGAGAAAAAGAAAAAAAAATCTTGGCCCAAGAAATAGAAAAGTTGAGCCCCCGAGGGTCTGGGTGATTTAGGACAGACGGTCTAGTTTTTCAGGGGGTTTTCTGTGGCGGTTTCTGTCGTTTTCTCCGCTTGGTGTCGCTGTCAGGACCCCGCTGCACTGCGCCGCCTCCTGCAACAACGTCCAGGTGTGTAAGTTCCTGGTGGAGTCCGGAGCCGCCGTGTGCGCCATGACCTACAGCGACCGCCAGAGGGCGGCAGACAAGTGCGAGGAGATGGAGGAGGCTACAGCCAGTGCTCCCAGCTCCTGTACGCAGTGGCGTACCGCCAATGGCGGCAGACCACGCGACTGCTATGGGGCCCGTGAGCCGGGGGACCCCATAGCAGTCCAGGGGTGGACATACCGCCGCCGGTGCAGCAGCGCCGGGTCTCCACCATGCAGCTGCTCCCTGCACGCGGCGGTCAGGGAGCGATCCCTGCAGCTCCGCTGCTGTCAGGAGGAGAATAGCCGCGGAGCTGGAGGGTTCGTCCTCTGCTTCCTCCCTGACCCAGGCGCGCGCAGCTTGATGACGTCATCATGCAGCGCGCGCCTGGGTCAGGAAGAAAGCTGCCGGCAACCAGGAGGATGCTGCAGGGGAGCGAGCTGAGGTAAGTTGTTCTTTTTTTTTTTTTTTTTGTACTGAAATGCTGGGGAGGGGAGGTGGGTGGAGGAATGATGGGGCTGGGGAGAGGAATAGTGGGGTTGATGGGGCTGGGGAGAGCAATAATGGGGTTGATGGGGCTGGGGAGAGGAATAATGGGGTTGATGGGGCTGGGGAGAGGAATAATGGGGTTGATGGGGCTGGGGAGAGCAATAATGGGGATGGGAAGAGGAATGATGGGATTGATGGGGCTGGGGATGGCTACGGAGAGGAATGATGGGGCTTTGGGGAGCAATGATGGGGATGGTGGGGCTGGGGAGAGCAATGATGGGATGGTGGGGCTGGGGTGAGCAATAATGGAGTTGATGGGGCTGGGGAGAGGAATAATGGAGTTGATGGAGCTGGGGAGAGGAATGATGGGATGATGGGGCTGGGGAGAGCAATAATGGGGCTGATGGGGCTAGGGAGAGGAATGATGGGGCTGGGAAGAGCAATAATGGGGCTGATGGGGCTGGGAAGAGCAATAATGGGGCTGGGGAGAGGAATGATGCGGCTGGGAAGAGCAATAATGGGGCTGATAGGGCTGGGAAGAGCAATGATGGGGATGGTAGGGAAGGGGAGAGCAATGACGTGTTGCTGGGAGCAAGCAATGATGAGGGTGCTGGGACAAAGCAATGGTGGGGGCCTGGGAGAGAGCAATTATGCGGGGCTGGGAGAGAGCAATGATAGGGGTGCTGGGAGAGCGCAATGATGGGGGTGCTGGGAGAGAGCAATGATGGGGGGGGCTGGGAGAGAGCATTGATGGGGGGGGCTGGGAGAGAGCATTGATGGAGGTGCTGGGACAGAGCAATGATGGGGTGCTGGGACAGAGCAATGATGGGAGTGCTGGGAGAGAGCAATGATGGGGGTGGTGGGACAGAGCAATGATGCGGGTGCTGAGAGAGCGCAATGATGGGAGTGCTGGGAGAGCGAATTGATGGGGGTGCTGGAAGAGCGCAACGATGAGGGTGCTGGGACAGAGCAATGACGGGGGTGCTGGGAGACAGTAATGATGGGGGTGCTGAGAGAGAGCAATGATGGAGGTGGTGGGAGAGAGCAATGATGGGGGTGCTGGGAGACAGTAATGATGGGGGTGCTGAGAGAGAGCAATGATGGAGGTGGTGGGAGAGAGCAATTGCGAGGGTGCTGGGAGAGAGTAATGATGGGGTGCTGGTAGAGAGCAATGATGGGGGTTTCACTTTGCTTGTACTGTAAAGCCTTGTATATTTTCCGTGTGCACATAGCCTTACAGTTAATTGGGGAGAGTCACAGAGACTGAATAATTTATTTTATTGGCCGGTGCAGATTATAGTTAATGGGGGGCACAGTGCTGCTTATCACTTTATATTTTGATTACTAAGTGGCTAATAGTATATTAATGGGGGGGTGTTACATATCTGTATTCGAGGACGCAGAGCGGGGGAGACACATGTATGCCGACAATATCTGACCTTGTTATTTTTAGGGCTGTACTGATCATCGTGGCTGGGAGATGTCGACATGAAGGTCTGACCAGATGGAGAAGAAGCAGCAGAAACCGGCTCTGATCAGATGAGACGTCTGCGGTAAGTGCCTGGATGTAAATATTATTCTGTATCTGCGCTGTGTGACTTGCAGTGATGATGTTATCTGTAAAATCCCTTAGGCTGCATTCTCACATTTGTGTGAAATGTCCGTGTGCTGCCAGATCTTTTTATCGGATGGTCCACGGACTCGTACAGTTTTATAGATCCATTCACACATCCATGAAAATCACGGATCTGAGAATGAGATCTAAGAGGGCAGAGAATGTCCTGTTCTGATCCGATTTTGAGGATTAGAATAGGACATGCTCAATGCGTCAGTAAAACAGGCCAGCACACCGACACTGCACACAGATGCAGGAATGTAGCCTTATTATGTATAGCACAGTCCCTTAGTATATAGTGTACTCATTATGTATAGAGCCGTCCCTTATTATGTACCATCCTCTCTAGCGGCTCACAGTTGGGGGATCATACTGTGTTGGGGTCAGCATACTTTACCCTGGGAGTTGAGTTGGGGTACAGTAGGGTCATTATACTGTGCATATGGAGGAATTCACCATGGGGGTTTCATACTGTGTTTGGGGGGCCCTTTTTTTGGCATCACACTTTATGGGGCAATGAAAGAGAGATCTAGGACGTCAGCAGGAGGAAAATTACTATGTAAAGGATAGAAAGTTGTGAGATCTGATCTTTGGTGACCCCGACAATTATTTACATTTTTTTGGGGGGGGGGGGGGGCCCAATTAGAGCTTCTGCTATGGGGCCCCATGATTCCTATGTACGCCCCTGCCTGTACAGTAAGTACAGACAATCCACCTAGCCACGTACAAGACATCGTTCACACTTACCTGGCATTTTTTACATTTTCTTAAATGCATATATTTTAATTTTATTAAAAATGGGATTTATTAAATTTTTTGCGTCTGACATCTGCGGAATGAGTTAACTGAGAATTCATCAGTGAGCTTGCAGCTTTTTTTTTTAAGCTGTCATTTTACTGAGCCTACATGAAAGCTGAGCAGAACTTTGTGTCAGTGAGAGGAGCTCACTGACAGGTCCTCAGTTGACTCATTCCACAGCCACTTAAAAGGCCTGTAAAAGCCAAACTGTGAAAAATTTTAATGGAACCAATTTGCAAAAAATATTTGGCTCAAAAATAAATGCATTTAAATACAAAAGAAAGTCCCCAAAGGTGACCATAACATTTAAAGGGGAAATGCCCGCTCAAACCAGATCCCTATGGTTAGAGACTTCCTGGACACAGCCCTGCTCAGAGTGGAAAAACATGGCTGCTCTGGTACAGAAACAGCGCCACATCTGCTCACAGCCGGTATTGCAGGACCCTGAGCTGTAATACCAAATACAACCCATGGGTCAGGGTGGCGCTGTTTTCCGTAACAATTATTTAAATGTTTTTATTTCCTGACGAAGTAAATGGTGAAGAATAAAAACGCAAGGTATATAAGAAAGCGAGTGCAGTTTATTCCGGGCGGGATGCTGAAGCTTCGATCCCCATGGTGCGAGCCTCCATGTGAGGCCGGTGTGGGGACTCGCCTCCTCTCCTGCCTGGAGGGCGCACATTAGCGGCCGCTGTAGGCGGATTAGGATGAACGGCTGGAATGTGCCGGATTATAGGGCCCCGGCTCTCACCGCTCCGGGCTGAGAAAATAATCGTCTGCGCGCTGATTCCATCACTCAGAGGCGAACGCCCAGTAACCCTGTACGGCCGGGTCTGCGAGTCACTATAGCGGCAGGATGGGCCCTGAACACTGTCAGGAGTCAGTCATAGCAGGGGTCCTCCAAGTCACACCTGCTACCTACAGGGCACCAGGTCCAAGCCCAGAGTCCGGTAACTGACCTCCTCCCAGCGAGTGAGGCCGCACCCAGCGGAGGCCATACAGGAACAGAAGGGAGGCCATTGTAGAGCAAGTGCCCGGAAATGTGGCATCCAGAAAAGTCACCGCATACAAGCGCCCAGAGCTGAGCCCTCATCTAAGCCCAAAACAGGTTTAAGACGAGGAGGGGTTAATGCAGTAGAAAAACAGCTCAAATAATGATGGCAATACCGCCACTCATACCAGTATCATAGCAGTTATATTCTTATACAGGGGCAGTATCATAGCAGTTATATTCTTATACAGGGGCAGTATCATAGCAGTTATATTCTTATACATAGTAGCAGTATTATAGCAGTTATATTCTTATACTGGAGCAGTATTATAGCAGTTATATTCTTATACATAGTAGCAGTATTATAGTAGTTGTATTCTTATACAGGGGCAGTATTATACCAGTTATATTCTTGTACATAGTAGCAGTATTATAGTAGTTATATTCTTGTACATAAGAGCTGTATTATAGTAGTTATATTCTTATACAGGGGCAATATCATAGCAGTTATATTCTTGTACATAGGAGCAGTATTATAGTAGTTATATTCTTGTATATAGGGGCAGTATTATAGTAGTTGTATTCTTGTACATACGGAGCAGTATTATAGCAGTTATATTCTTGTACATAGGGGGCAGTATTATAGTAGTTATATTCTTGTACATAGGAACAGTATTATAGTAGTTGTATTCTTGTACATAGAGGGCAGTATTATAGTAGTTGTATTCTTGTACATAGGGAGCAGTATTATCGCAGTTATATTCTTGTACATAGGGGGCAGTATTATAGTCGTTGTATTCTTTTACATATGAATTTTCTTCTGTTGGGCAAATTGTATGAAATTCTGCTAGGTAGTCCTCGGTATTCATGTGCTCTGTATAACCCCATCCCCACCACTGACTGGAGGAAAGCTGCCGATCAGTGGTGTGAGTGGGGTTATACAAAGCTCAGCATTCAGAGAACTACTAGAGCTGCAGCAGATAAAACACTGATTTTATCAAAATAGCAGTAAGCAGCAAAAAGCGTGAGATATCACTGTAATCAGGGTCTCACCCCTTATATCATGCTGCTCTCAGATGGGGCATCTAAAACCGGGTGGCAGATTCCCTTACGATTTAACAGCACTTTCTGATGACTTTTTAGAATAAGGAGTACTATATAAGGAATAATTGCCACTCATTATACACTCCTGAGTGTACATGAATGTATGGGGAGTGTACATTATATGATGGGTCTCCTGCATTTTTTCTCTACATTATAAGCCTCAGCATTTACCTTTTCTGTGCTCTGCTTTTTCTCCCTCCATCTCCCCCTTCCATAGGTTTATAGGGGCATCGCAGACATTTTTGTTGAAATGAACCTGTCGCGTTCCTCCCGGTAGCGTTCGACTTCCAGTCACTGGGGCGGCACTGCTCTGTGTATAGAAAGTGGCGCCTGTAACTGCGACCCCTGTAGTGACTGATGGCAGCTCAGCATTAGGGCCGGCTGTCAATCAGGGCTGGGGGCACGGTGACAGCCGTCACTCTCTATACACAGAGCGGTGACTGAACCAGTGCCGCCCCCATGACTGATACCCAAACGCTACCAGGTACGATAAAGTTCATTTCCTCCTGGCAGAGGGAGTCTAAATGCCGGCACCGGGCAGGTTCAGAATGCTATTAACCTGCAGAGTAACCCCATATCTACAGGTTGATAACGTTTTTTCACGTGACAGGTTCCCTTCCCTTCTCCCACAGATTTAGCCGATATTGAGAGTGAATGATTAGTGCAGGAGACCAAAAAATGTGTTTTAAGTGACAAAAGAAGAAGGTTTATCTGATAATGTATATTACAAAGTGTCTTATCTTTACTTGCACTATTGATTAATGAAATCAGGTTAGGCTGGAGCAGGAGCACAGTGATAGGACAATCAGAGGGAGACACGGGCAGATCGTGCTGCAGCTTATTCTAGTAAGGAGTTTATCTCTACACAACCATATCACTGCCACTGCTTCTGAACATGTGCTGAATGGAAAGCGGGAATCCCTCCCGCCTGTGTGCGATGTGTACGTGAGCAGTCAGTGCAGCATTCTCTACCCACTAGCTGAGAGATAACTGAAGCTTAGCGCTAGAGCCTGCAGAGGGGAGAACTGGTGACAATTGCAGGACACACAGGGGCCAGAATAGAATATACACATAGCAGTAGCCATCTGACATGACTGTTATGCCCTCAATATAACATTCATTGTGTACGCTGTCCATCAGTGTACAAGCTGTGGGGATCTGGCCGAGGCCGGCAGTACCAGGCGCACACACTTATATGGATCTTGCTGTGAAGGGGCGTCAGCGCCCCAGTGAGCACCATGGACCATTTGTTCTGTTAATTGGGAGGACCAATAACGTAATGCAGTAAAGTACCTGTACATTATCTGATAATGCCCTGTATATTATGTACTTACATTATTATTGCTATTATTACATACAGTTTTTACAGTACAGACTCATTTCTTGTTACATCATTTAGATGAAAAAGCGAGGTCTGGTTGCCACAGATGCCACATATACTGCCCTGTTCAACGCCTGCGCGGAGTCGCCATGGAAAGACTCGGGTCTGCAGCACGCACTGAAGCTGCGGAAAGAATTGATGGACAAGAACATTGAGCTTAATCCCATCACTTACCGGAGCTCGCTGAAGGTCTGCACGCTGAGCTCAGGACTGCAGGGGAGCTGTGAGCTATTTAAGGTAAGTCAAGGTCACAGTCCTGGTCACCCACAATGGAGTCCTTATAAGATGCCCCTATCGTAGATTAACCGGGAGGGAACAGCATCATTGTAATCATTCCACGGGGAATCACCAGTGCACCATGTCTGGCCGGGGACTTAGCCGCCATCAGAAGGCACCACCAGAGTTCAGTTCTTCTGTGGGGACCAGGGGGTCACTTACTAAATTCGAGAAAGGTGGACAGCTTTGAACTATCTGCTACTGCGACGCCCTCCCTGAGCGGTGGGGTTACTCGGTGCCGGACAATATATGGTGGGGGTATGTGGGTGTCGTCGTGGCCGCGACCCAGTCCGTGCCCAGGGCTGTCACATAAAAAGAATGGGCTATTGGATGAGTGGATGTTCGACTACGCCACCTGTGGTTTCTGGTGATGGCCACCAGCGCTGCAGCAGTCCTCTGAGGCTGATGTTCTGACAGCTTGGTTGGTACTACTCCCCACAGGTGGAGTAAGCCTCAGGGCAGTTTGGAGGATCTGGGGAGTTGTGGTGGGTGCAGTGCCGCGCAGGAATGAGCAAACGGAGGCAGTATGTGAAGTCATCCAAGATTTACTCACTTTGATGAAGTAGCAGCTGCAAAGCTTCTCTCTGCTTCTCGTGGCGCGCTGCGGCCACCAGGAAGGGGTTCAGCACTTCCTAGGTAGATCAGGAGCACCTGTCAAGACCCCGCTGGGGTGTTCCTTTCTTTCCTAGATTCTCCCACTGAGTCCTCTCCTGACGGTATGTGATGTAAACGTGGAGTAAGGCCGGGTCCCACTAGATATACACAGGTTGAGAGATACAGGTGGCGACTCCGCTGCGTCCGTATCCCCCTGGGATCCACTAAGCCTCCGGGCTTTTCTAACGATGACGTGAAGTACACTGTCAGATATCGGGGGCCGGTCCCCTCTTGCGGCAGGAGTCCCTCAGGCTAGGCCAGAGTGAAGAATACAGGTGGCGACTCCGCTCCATCCGTACCCTCCTGGGATCCTTTCGTCTGTGGAGCCTATCTCCTCTGCTCCCCTCCTGGGCCTTCTTGATTGGACTCTGACCGGGGACAGAGCTAGCTATAACTCAACTCTGCCCCAACCCCCCGTCTCGAGGCCTGAGACCGGGAACCGTGACCCCTGAGCCGGCCGCAGCTTTGTGCTGACTGACCTTCCCAAGGAACCACGACAAAAGACTAGGTTATAAAGATGGCCGCTGTATATATATGATGCTAAAGTAAAGTGCTTCCTCCACCCTCACCCACTACATGGTTCCCACCATCTTTGGTTCCTCCCCATCTCCTCTATCGCGGGCCGGGGCAGCACCCTGGTGCATTTAGGCCCCCTACAGCAGAGGTCCCCAACCGCCGGTCCGCGGACCAGGACCGGGCCGTTGGGGTTTTTCAGCCGGTCCGCGGCGCCGCTGACCAGGGCCGGCGTCGGCACCCGGGCAAATGCCGGGGCTCTGAGCAGGCAGAGGGGCCCACTGGCGGTCGCGCACCCCGCTGGGCTATGGGCGGAGGAGAGGAGAGCGGTGTCAGCGCCCGCCCTTCTCCGCCGCTTGCTCAGGGCCCCGGCAGCCCGATACTTACCTCTCCCCGTGCCTCCGCAGATCAGCTGTCTTCCTGCTCTGCGCTCCCTGTGACGTCTCAGGTCAGAGGGCGCGGTGACGTCTTTACACCGCGCCCTCCCCTGAGCCGTCACAGGGAGCGCTGAGTGGGAAGAAACGACAACGCTGGAGTTCGGAGCCGAGCAGCGAGCGGCGGGCAGCAGGTAGCAGGTGAGGAGAAGGGAGGTGAGTATTTGATTTTTTTTTTTAATGTATGGAGGCATGGGGCAGTATAAAGAGGGGAGGGGGGGCATCCTGCTTGGGGCATTATAAAGAGGAGGGGTGACAGCCTGCATGGGGCATTATAAGGTGGGGAACAGCCTGCATGGGGCATTATAAAGAGGGGGGGATTCCTGCTTGGGGCATTATAATGAGGAGGGGTGACAGCCTGCATGGGGCATTATAAGGTGGGGACCAGCCTGCATGGGACATTATAAGGTGGGGAACAGCCTGCATGGGGCATTATAAGGTGGGGAACAGCCTGCACGGGGCATTATAAAGAGAGGGGGGGACATCCTGCATGGGGCAGTATAAAGAGGAGGGGTGACAGCCTACATGGGGCAGTATAAAGAGGAGGGGTGACAGCCTACATGGGGCAGTATAAAGAGGAGGGGTGACAGCCTACATGGGGCAGTATAAAGAGGAGGGGTGACAGCCTGCATGGAGCATTATAAAGAGGAGGGGTGACAGCCTGCATGGGGCATTATAAAGAGGAGGGGTGACAGCCTGCATGGGGCAGTATAAAGAGGAGGGGTGACAGCCTACATGGGGCAGTATAAAGAGGAGGGGTGACAGCCTGCATGGGGCATTATAAAGAGGGGGGGTGACAGCCTGCATGGGGCAGTATAAAAAGGAGGGGTGACAGCCTGCATGGGGCAGTATAAAGAGGAGGGGTGACAGCCTGCATGGGGCAGTATAAAGAGGAGGGGTGACAGCCTGCATGGGGCATTATAAAGAGGGGGGGCAGCCTGTATGGGGCATTATGTGGGGGGTAACAGCCTGCATGGAGCATTAAAAGGGGGGGGCCTGTATGGGGCATTATGTGGGGGGGAACAGCCTGCATGGAGCATTATAAGGGGGGGGGCAGCCTGTATGGGGCATTATGTGGGGGTAACAGCCTGCATGGAGCATTAAAAGGGAGGGGCCTGTATGGGGCATTATGTGGGGGGTAACAGCCTGCATGGAGCATTATAAGGGGGGGACAGCCTGTATGGGGCATTATGTGGGGGGTAACAGCCTGCATGCAGCATTATATGGGTACCGGTATCCTGTATGGAGCGTTATATGGGGGCCAGTATTCCGTATGGAGCCTTATATGGGGGCCAGTATTCCGTATGGGGTCTTATATGGGGGCCAGTATTCCGTATGGGGCCTTATATGGGGGCAAGTATTCCGTATGGGGCCTTATATGGGGGCAAGTATTCCGTATGGGGCCTTATATGGGGGCAAGTATTCCGTATGGGGCCTTATATGGGGGCAAGTATTCCGTATGGGGCCTTATATGGGGGCCAGTATTCCGTATGAAGCGTTATATGGGGGCCAGTATTCCGTATGGGCGTTATATGGGGACCAGTATTCCGTATGGAGCCTTATATGGGGGCCACTATTCTGTGTGGAGCGATTCACCGGTTTCTGAGCTATTGTAGAATTTACAATAGATATCACTCATGAAGTGAAATCTTTGCATTGTACTATATATATATATTTCTCCGCCGTATCTCTGCATCATGAATCGTGGTATGTGTTAAAGGGGCCCACTGAGACTCTTTCGCCCGGGGCCCAGAAAAACCTGGAGCCGGCCCTGCCGCTGACAGCTAGCTCCGCGGCCCTGCGCCTGGTCAGAACTCGCTCTGTGTGGATTTATAATGTTTTCTGCCATAGCCGTGACAGCTCGCAGCTCCCGGCAGAGAACATTATGCAGGACGGGGTGGGGCGTCGGGCGGGTCTTAGTGACGCAGCCCTCCACAGCACAGCATGGTACCTGTTGTACGTCACGGGGCGGGTCTTAGTGACGCGGCCCTCCTGCACAGCATGGTCTGTTCCTGACGGGGTGGGGCGGCAGGCTCTCCTCACTGACACGCCCCCGGCAGAACATGTTATGTGGGGCGTGCTGGGGCAGCAGACTGGCTTCAGTGACGCGGCTCCCGGTACCGGTGTTCAGTGTGTAGCGCTGCTAAACAGCAGCGCTGTATACACTGACGCTCAATGTACAATGCTGCTACTTAGCAGCGCTGTACACCGAGGTCCCGCCAGCATCCTCCCCATACAGCTCCACCCCTCCATAACCCCACCCCCATATGACCAAAGCCCCGCCCCCACCCCCACCGGGCCATGGAAAACTGGTCTTGCTTAAAGCCGGTCCCTGGTGCAAAAAAGGTTGGGGACCTCTGCCCTACAGGACAGGAGTGGTGTAGTGTTGAGTGTGAAGTAGGGTCTTGTGTGATGCTCCATCCTTACCTGAGAGAAGAGATACCACACCTCTTTCTGAGGTGCAGTACCCCTGTGGCAACTGAACCCTCAGGGGCGCCACACTACCAACACATTCACTGTCAGCTTAAGAGATAGAAAGATGGTGCTGGGGTGTAAATTTTCAGCTAGTTAGTATGTCACCTGTTAGGGGGGCACAGGGACCCCACCAGGGGCGTTCTGGCCCACCGGAGGATCAGGAAATCCCCCGGTGGGCCCTGGGTCCCATTGGCCACGCCCCCAAGCCCCGCCCCCTACCCCCCCTGGGCCCTGTACAGAGAACAGAGGGCCCCCCTGGTTCGCTTATCATATTGGCAGCACTGTATGGGCCCTTTCAGGTATATATTATTGGAGGCAGCAGAATGTATGGGCTCCTGACAGGTATATATTATTGGAGCCAGCAGAATCTAAGGGCTCCTGTCAGGTATATATTATTGGAGGCAGGAGAATGTATGGGCTCCTGTCAGGTATATATTATTGAAGGCAGCAGAATGTATGGGCTCCTGACAGGTATATATTATTGGAGGCTGCAGAATATATGGGCTCCTGTCAGGTATATATTATTGGAGGCAGCAGAATGTATGGGCTCCTGTCAGGTATATATTATTGGAGGCAGCAGAATCTATGGGATCCTGTCAAGTATATATTATTGGAGTCAGCAGAATCTATGGGATCCTGTCAAGTATATATTATTGGAGTCAGGAGAATGTATGGGCTCCTGTCAGGTATATATTATTGGAGGCAGGAGAATGTATGGGCT
Organism: Phyllobates terribilis; assembly: GCF_046119375.1. Classification (NCBI taxonomy): domain Eukaryota; kingdom Metazoa; phylum Chordata; class Amphibia; order Anura; family Dendrobatidae; genus Phyllobates; species Phyllobates terribilis. Next base: position 728,236 of record NW_027363483.1, on the reverse strand, counting down.
CCTGTCAGGTATATATTATTGGAGGCAGCAGAATCTATGGGCCCCTGTCAGGTATATATTATTGGAGCCAGCAGAATGTATGGGCTCCTGTCAGGTATATATTATTGGAGGCAGGAGAATGTATGGGCTCCTGTCAGGTATATATTATTGAAGGCAGCAGAATGTATGGGCCCTTTCAGGTATATATTATTGAAGGCAGCAGAATGTATGGGCTCCTGACAGGTATATATTATTTTAGCCAGCAGAATCTAAGGGCTCCTGTCAGGTATATATTATTGGAGGCAGGAGAATGTATGGGCTCCTGTCAGGTATATATTATTGGAGGCAGGAGAATGTATGGGCTCCTGTCAGGTATATATTATTGGAGGCAGCAGAATGTATGGGCCCCTGTCAGGTATATATTATTGGAGCCAGCAGAATCTATGGGCTCCTGTCAGGTATATATTATTGAAGGCAGCAGAATGTATGGGCTCCTGTCAGGTATATATTATTGGAGGCAGGAGAATGTATGGGCTCCTGTCAGGTATATATTATTGGAGGCAGGAGAATGTATAGGCTCCTGACAGGTATATATTATTGGAGGCAGGAGAATGTATGGGCTCCTGACAGGTATATATTATTGGAGGCAGGAGAATGTATGGGCCCTTTCAGGTATATATTATTGAAGGCAGCAGAATGTATGGGCTCCTGACAGGTATATATTATTGGAGGCTGCAGAATGTATGGGCTCCTGTCAGGTATATATTATTGGAGGCAGGAGAATGTATGGGCTCCTGTCAGGTATATATTATTGGAGGCAGGAGAATGTATGGGCCCTTTCAGGTATATATTATTGAAGGCAGCAGAATGTATGGGCTCCTGACAGGTATATATTATTGGAGGCTGCAGAATGTATGGGCTCCTGTCAGGTATATATTATTGGAGGCAGGAGAATGTATGGGCTCCTGTCAGGTATATATTATTGGAGGCAGCAGAATGTATGAGCTCCTGTCAGGTATATATTATTGGAGGCAGGAAAATGTATGGGCTCCTCTCAGGTATATATTATTGAAGGCAGGAGAATGTATGGGCTCCTGTCAGGTATATATTATTGGAGGCAGGAGAATGTATGGGCTCCTGTCAGGTATATATTATTGGAGGCAGCAGAATCTATGGGCTCCTGTCAGGTATATATTATTGGAGGCAGGAGAATGTATGGGCTCCTGTCAGGTATATATTATTGGAGGCAGCAGAGTGTATGGGCTCCTGTCAGGTATATATTATTGGAGGCAGCAGAATGTATGGGCTCCTGTCAGGTATATATTATTGGAGGCAGCAGAATGTATGGGCTCCTGTCAGGTATATATTATTGGAGGCAGCAGAATGTATGGGCTCCTGTCAGGTATATATTATTGGAGGCAGCAGAATCTATGGGCTCCTGTCAGGTATATATTATTGGAGGCAGCAGAATCTATGGGCTCCTGTCAGGTATATATTATTGGAGGCAGCAGAATGTATGGGCTCCTGTCAGGTATATATTATTGGAGGCAGCAGAATCTATGGGCTCCTGTCAGGTTTATATTATTGGAGGCAGCAGAATCTATGGGCTCCTGTCAGGTATATATTATTGGAGGCAGCAGAATGTATGGGCTCCTGTCAGGTATATATTATTGGAGGCCACAGAATGTATGGGCTCCTGTCAGGTATATATTATTGGAGGCCACAGAATGTATGGGCTCCTGTCAGGTATATATTATTGGAGGCTGCAGAATGTATGGGCTCCTGTCAGGTATATATTATTGGAGGCTGCAGAATGTATGGGCTCCTGTCAGGTATATATTATTGGAGGCTGCAGAATGTATGGGCTCCTGTCAGGTATATATTATTGGAGGCAGCAGAATGTATTGGCTCCTGTCAGGTATATATTATTGGAGGCAGCAGAATGTATTGGCTCCTGTCAGGTATATATTATTGGAGGCAGCAGAATGTATGGGCTCCTGTCAGGTATATATTATTGGAGGCAGCAGAATGTATGGGCTCCTGTCAGGTATATATTATTGGAGGCAGCAGAATGTATGGGCTCCTGTCAGGTATATATTATTGGAGGCCACAGAATGTATGGGCTCCTGTCAGGTATATATTATTGGAGGCCACAGAATGTATGGGCTCCTGTCAGGTATATATTATTGGAGGCTGCAGAATGTATGGGCTCCTGTCAGGTATATATTATTGGAGGCTGCAGAATGTATGGGCTCCTGTCAGGTATATATTATTGGAGGCTGCAGAATGTATGGGCTCCTGTCAGGTATATATTATTGGAGGCAGCAGAATGTATGGGCTCCTGTCAGGTATATATTATTGGAGACAGCAGAATGTATGGGTTCCTGTCAGGTATATAGTATTGGAGGCAGCAGAATGTATGGGCTCCTGCCAGGTATATATTATTGGAGGCAGCAGAATGTATGGGCTCCTGTCAGGTGTATATTATTGGAGCCAGCAGAATCTATGGGCCCCTGTCAAGTATATATTATTGGAGGCATGAGAATGTATGGGCTCCTGTCAGGTATATATTATTGGAGGCAGCAGAATCTATGGGCCCCTGTCAGGTATATATTATTGGAGGCAGCAGAATCTATGGGCCCCTGTCAGGTATATATTATTGGAGGCAGGAGAATGTATGGGCTCCTGTCAGGTATATATTATTGGAGGCAGGAGAATGTATGGGCTCCTGTCAGGTATATATTATTGGAGGCAGGAGAATGTATGGGCTCCTGTCAGGTATATATTATTGAAGGCAGCAGAATGTATGGGCTCCTGACAGGTATACATTATTGGAGGCAGCAGAATCTATGGGCTCCTGTCAGGTATATATTATTGGAGGCCACAGAATGTATGGGCTCCTGTCAGGTATATATTATTGGAGGCAGCAGAATGTATGGGCTCCTGTCAGGTATATATTATTGGAGCCAGCAGAATCTAAGGGCTCCTGTCAGGTATATATTATTGGAGGCAGGAGAATGTATGGGCTCCTGTCAGGTATATATTATTGGAGGCAGGAGAATGTATGGGCTCCTGTCAGGTATATATTATTGGAGGCAGCAGAATGTATGGGCCCCTGTCAGGTATATATTATTGGAGCCAGCAGAATCTATGGGCTCCTGTCAGGTATATATTATTGAAGGCAGCAGAATGTATGGGCTCCTGTCAGGTATATATTATTGGAGGCAGGAGAATGTATGGGCTCCTGTCAGGTATATATTATTGGAGGCAGGAGAATGTATGGGCTCCTGACAGGTATATATTATTGGAGGCAGCAGAATGTATGGGCCCTTTCAGGTATATATTATTGAAGGCAGCAGAATGTATGGGCTCCTGTCAGGTATATATTATTGGAGGCTGCAGAATGTATGGGCTCCTGACAGGTATATATTATTGAAGGCAGCAGAATGTATGGGCTCCTGACAGGTATATATTATTGGAGGCTGCAGAATATATGGGCTCCTGTCAGGTATATATTATTGGAGGCAGCAGAATGTATGGGCTCCTGTCAGGTATATATTATTGGAGGCAGCAGAATCTATGGGATCCTGTCAAGTATATATTATTGGGAGTCAGGAGAATGTATGGGCTCCTGTCAGGTATATATTATTGGAGCCAGCAGAATGTATGGGCTCCTGTCAGGTATATATTATTGGAGGCAGGAGAATGTATGGGCTCCTGTCAGGTATATATTATTGAAGGCAGCAGAATGTATGGGCCCTTTCAGGTATATATTATTGAAGGCAGCAGAATGTATGGGCTCCTGACAGGTATATATTATTTTAGCCAGCAGAATCTAAGGGCTCCTGTCAGGTATATATTATTGGAGGCAGGAGAATGTATGGGCTCCTGTCAGGTATATATTATTGGAGGCAGCAGAATGTATGGGCCCCTGTCAGGTATATATTATTGGAGCCAGCAGAATCTATGGGCTCCTGTCAGGTATATATTATTGAAGGCAGCAGAATGTATGGGCTCCTGTCAGGTATATATTATTGGAGGCAGGAGAATGTATGGGCTCCTGTCAGGTATATATTATTGGAGGCAGGAGAATGTATGGGATCCTGACAGGTATATATTATTGGAGGCAGGAGAATGTATGGGCCCTTTCAGGTATATATTATTGAAGGCAGCAGAATGTATGGGCTCCTGACAGGTATATATTATTGGAGGCTGCAGAATGTATGGGCTCCTGTCAGGTATATATTATTGGAGGCAGGAGAATGTATGGGCTCCTGTCAGGTATATATTATTGAAGGCAGCAGAATGTATGGGCTCCTGACAGGTATATATTATTGGAGGCTGCAGAATGTATGGGCTCCTGTCAGGTATATATTATTGGAGGCAGGAGAATGTATGGGCTCCTGTCAGGTATATATTATTGGAGGCAGCAGAATGTATGAGCTCCTGTCAGGTATATATTATTGGAGGCAGGAAAATGTATGGGCTCCTGTCAGGTATATATTATTGGAGGCAGGAGAATGTATGGGCTCCTGTCAGGTATATATTATTGGAGGCAGCAGAATCTATGGGCTCCTGTCAGGTATATATTATTGGAGGCAGGAGAATGTATGGGCTCCTGTCAGGTATATATTATTGGAGGCAGCAGAGTGTATGGGCTCCTGTCAGGTATATATTATTGGAGGCAGCAGAATGTATGGGCTCCTGTCAGGTATATATTATTGGAGGCAGCATAATGTATGGGCTCCTGTCAGGTATATATTATTGGAGGCAGCAGAATGTATGGGCTCCTGTCAGGTATATATTATTGGAGGCAGCAGAATCTATGGGCTCCTGTCAGGTATATATTATTGGAGGCAGCAGAATCTATGGGCTCCTGTCAGGTATATATTATTGGAGGCAGCAGAATGTATGGGCTCCTGTCAGGTATATATTATTGGAGGCAGCAGAATCTATGGGCTCCTGTCAGGTATATATTATTGGAGGCAGCAGAATGTATGGGCTCCTGTCAGGTATATATTATTGGAGGCAGCAGAATGTATGGGCTCCTGTCAGGTATATATTATTGGAGGCCGCAGAATGTATGGGCTCCTGTCAGGTATATATTATTGGAGGCCTCAGAATGTATGGGCTCCTGTCAGGTATATGTTATTGGAGGCTGCAGAATGTATGGGCTCCTGTCAGGTATATATTATTGGAGGCTGCAGAATGTATGGGCTCCTGTCAGGTATATATTATTGGAGGCAGCAGAATGTATGGGCTCCTGTCAGGTATATATTATTGGAGGCAGCAGAATGTATGGGCTCCTGTCAGGTATATATTATTGGAGGCAGCAGAATGTATGGGCTCCTGTCAGGTATATATTATTGGAGGCAGCAGAATGTATGGGCTCCTGTCAGGTATATGTTATTGGAGGCAGCAGAATGTATGGGCTCCTGTCAGGTATATATTATTGGAGGCCACAGAATGTATGGGCTCCTGTCAGGTATATATTATTGGAGGCCACAGAATGTATGGGCTCCTGTCAGGTATATATTATTGGAGGCTGCAGAATGTATGGGCTCCTGTCAGGTATATATTATTGGAGGCTGCAGAATGTATGGGCTCCTGTCAGGTATATATTATTGGAGGCTGCAGAATGTATGGGCTCCTGTCAGGTATATATTATTGGAGGCAGCAGAATGTATGGGCTCCTGTCAGGTATATATTATTGGAGACAGCAGAATGTATGGGTTCCTGTCAGGTATATAGTATTGGAGGCAGCAGAATGTATGGGCTCCTGCCAGGTATATATTATTGGAGGCAGGAGAATGTATGGGCTCCTGTCAGGTGTATATTATTGGAGCCAGCAGAATCTATGGGCCCCTGTCAAGTATATATTATTGGAGGCATGAGAATGTATGGGCTCCTGTCAGGTATATATTATTGGAGGCAGCAGAATCTATGGGCCCCTGTCAGGTATATATTATTGGAGGCAGCAGAATCTATGGGCCCCTGTCAGGTATATATTATTGGAGGCAGGAGAATGTATGGGCTCCTGTCAGGTATATATTATTGGAGGCAGGAGAATGTATGGGCTCCTGTCAGGTATATATTATTGGAGGCAGGAGAATGTATGGGCTCCTGTCAGGTATATATTATTGAAGGCAGCAGAATGTATGGGCTCCTGACAGGTATACATTATTGGAGGCAGCAGAATCTATGGGCTCCTGTCAGGTATATATTATTGGAGGCCACAGAATGTATGGGCTCCTGTCAGGTATATATTATTGGAGGCAGCAGAATGTATGGGCTCCTGTCAGGTATATATTATTGGAGCCAGCAGTATCTAAGGGCTCCTGTCAGGTATATATTATTGGAGGCAGGAGAATGTATGGGCTCCTGTCAGGTATATATTATTGGAGGCAGGAGAATGTATGGGCTCCTGTCAGGTATATATTATTGGAGGCAGCAGAATGTATGGGCCCCTGTCAGGTATATATTATTGGAGCCAGCAGAATCTATGGGCTCCTGTCAGGTATATATTATTGAAGGCAGCAGAATGTATGGGCTCCTGTCAGGTATATATTATTGGAGGCAGGAGAATGTATGGGCTCCTGTCAGGTATATATTATTGGAGGCAGGAGAATGTATGGGCTCCTGACAGGTATATATTATTGGAGGCAGGAGAATGTATGGGTCCTGACAGGTATATATTATTGAAGGCAGCAGAATGTATGGGCTCCTGACAGGTATATATTATTGGAGGCTGCAGAATGTATGGGCTCCTGTCAGGTATATATTATTGGATGCAGGAGAATGTATGGGCTCCTGTCAGGTATATATTATTGGAGGCAGCAGAATGTATGGGCTCCTGTCAGGTATATATTATTGGAGGCAGGAAAATGTATGGGCTCCTCTCAGGTATATATTATTGAAGGCAGGAGAATGTATGGGCTCCTCTCAGGTATATATTATTGGAGGCAGGAGAATGTATGGGCTCCTGTCAGGTATATATTATTGGAGGCAGCAGAATCTATGGGCTCCTGTCAGGTATATATTATTGGAGGCAGCAGAATCTATGGGCTCCTGTCAGGTATATATTATTGGAGGCAGCAGAGTGTATGGGCTCCTGTCAGGTATATATTATTGGAGGCAGCAGAATGTATGGGCTCCTGTCAGGTATATATTATTGGAGGCAGCATAATGTATGGGCTCCTGTCAGGTATATATTATTGGAGGCAGCAGAATGTACGGGCTCCTGTCAGGTATATATTATTGGAGGCAGCAGAATGTATGGGCTCCTGTCAGGTATATATTATTGGAGGCAGCAGAATCTATGGGCTCCTGTCAGGTATATATTATTGGAGGCAGCAGAATCTATGGGCTCCTGTCAGGTATATATTATTGGAGGCAGCAGAATGTATGGGCTCCTGTCAGGTATATATTATTGGAGGCAGCAGAATGTATGGGCTCCTGTCAGGTATATATTATTGGAGGCAGCAGAATCTATGGGCTCCTGTCAGGTATATATTATTGGAGGCAGCAGAATGTATGGGCTCCTGTCAGGTATATATTATTGGAGGCAGCAGAATGTATGGGCTCCTGTCAGGTATATATTATTGGAGGCCACAGAATGTATGGGCTCCTGTCAGGTATATATTATTGGAGGCCACAGAATGTATGGGCTCCTGTCAGGTATATATTATTGGAGGCTGCAGAATGTATGGGCTCCTGTCAGGTATATATTATTGGAGGCTGCAGAATGTATGGGCTCCTGTCAGGTATATATTATTGGAGGCAGCAGAATGTATGGGCTCCTGTCAGGTATATATTATTGGAGGCAGCAGAATGTATGGGCTCCTGTCAGGTATATATTATTGGAGGCAGCAGAATGTATGGGCTCCTGTCAGGTATATATTATTGGAGGCAGCAGAATGTATGGGCTCCTGTCAGGTATATATTATTGGAGGCAGCAGAATGTATGGGCTCCTGTCAGGTATATATTATTGGAGGCCACAGAATGTATGGGCTCCTGTCAGGTATATATTATTGGAGGCCACAGAATGTATGGGCTCCTGTCAGGTATATATTATTGGAGGCAGCAGAATGTATGGGCTCCTGCCAGGTATATATTATTGGAGGCAGCAGAATGTATGGGCTCCTGCCAGGTATATATTATTGGAGGCAGGAGAATGTATGGGCTCCTGTCAGGTGTATATTATTGGAGCCAGCAGAATCTATGGGCCCCTGTCAAGTATATATTATTGGAGGCAGGAGAATGTATGGGCTCCTGTCAGGTATATATTATTGGAGGCAGCAGAATCTATGGGCCCCTGTCAGGTATATATTATTGGAGGCAGCAGAATCTATGGGCCCCTGTCAGGTATATATTATTGGAGGCAGGAGAATGTATGGGCTCCTGTCAGGTATATATTATTGGAGGCAGGAGAATGTATGGGCTCCTGTCAGGTATATATTATTGGAGGCAGGAGAATGTATGGGCTCCTGTCAGGTATATATTATTGGAGGCAGGAGAATGTATGGGCTCCTGTCAGGTATATATTATTGAAGGCAGCAGAATGTATGGGCTCCTGACAGGTATACATTATTGGAGGCAGCAGAATCTATGGGCTCCTGTCAGGTATATATTATTGGAGGCCACAGAATGTATGGGCTCCTGTCAGGTATATATTATTGGAGGCAGCAGAATGTATGGGCTCCTGTCAGGTATATATTATTGGAGGCAGCAGAATGTATGGGCTCCTGTCAGGTATATATTATTGGAGCCAGCAGAATGTATGGGCTCCTGTCAGGTATATATTATTGGAGGCAGCAGAATCTATGGGATCCTGTCAGGTATATATTATTGGAGGCAGCAGAATCTATGGGATCCTGTCAGGTATATATTATTGGAGGCAGCAGAATCTATGGGCTCCTGTCAGGTATATATTATTGGAGGCAGCAGAATGTATGGGCTCCTGTCAGGTATATATTATTGGAGGCAGCAGAATGTATGGGCTCCTGTCAGGTATATATTATTGGAGGCAGCAGAATCTATGGGATCCTGTCAGGTATATATTATTGGAGGCAGCAGAATCTATGGGATCCTGTCAGGTATATATTATTGGAGGCAGCAGAATCTATGGGCCCCTGTCAGGTATATATTATTGGAGGCAGGAGAATGTATGGGCTCCAGTCAGGTATATATTATTGGAGGCAGCAGAATGTATGGGCTCCTGTCAGGTATATATTATTGGAGGCAGCAGAATCTATGGGATCCTGTCAGGTATATATTATTGGAGGCAGCAGAATCTATGGGCCCCTGTCAGGTATATATTATTGGAGGCAGGAGAATGTATGGGCTCCTGTCAGGTATATATTATTGGAGGCAGCAGAATGTATGGGCTCCTGTCAGGTATATATTATTGGAGGCAGCAGAATGTATGGGCTCCTGTCAGGTATATATTATTGGAGGCAGCAGAATGTATGGGCTCCTGTCAGGTATATATTATTGGAGGCAGCAGAATGTATGGGCTCCTGTCAGGTACATATTATTGGAGGCAGCAGAATCTATGGGCTCCTGTCACGTATATATTATTGGAGGCAGCAGAATCTATGGGCTCCTGTCAGGTATATATTATTGGAGGCCACAGAATGTATGGGCTCCTGTCAGATATATATTCTTGGAGGCAGGAGAATGTATGGGCTCCTGTCAGGTATATATTATTGGAAGCAGGAGAATGTATGGGCTCCTGTCAGGTATATATTATTGAAGACAGCAGAATGTATGGACTCCTGTCAGGTATATATTATTGGAGGCAGCAGAATGTATGGGCTCCTGTCAGATATATATTATTGGAGGCAGGAGAATGTATGGGCTCCTGTCAGGTATATATTATTGGAGGCAGGAGAATGTATGGGCCCTTTCAGGTATATATTATTGAAGGCAGCAGAATGTATGGGCTCCTGACAGGTATACATTATTGGAGGCAGCAGAATCTATGGGCTCCTGTCAGGTATATATTATTGGAGGCCACAGAATGTATGGGCTCCTGTCAGGTATATATTATTGGAGGCAGCAGAATCTATGGGCTCCTGTCAGGTATATATTATTGGAGGCAGGAGAATCTATGGGCTCCTGTCAGGTATATATTATTGAAGGCAGCAGAATGTATGGGCTCCTGTCAGGTATATATTATTGGAGGCCACAGAATCTATGGGCTCCTGTCAGGTATATATTATTGGAGGCAGGAGAATGTATGGGCTCCTGTCAGGTATATATTATTGGAGGCAGCAGAATCTATGGGCTCCTGTCAGGTATATATTATTGGAGGCCACAGAATCTATGGGCTCCTGTCAGGTATATATTATTGGAGGCAGGAGAATGTATGGGCTCATGTCAGGTATATATTATTGGAGGCAGGAGAATGTATGGGCTCCTGTCAGGTATATATTATTGGAGGCAGGAGAATGTATGGGCTCCTGTCAGGTATATACTATTGGAGGAAGGATAATGTATGGGCTCCTGTCAGGTATATATTATTGGAGGCAGGAGAATGTATGGGCTCCTGTCAGGTATATATTATTGGAGGCAGCAGAATCTATGGGCTCCTGTCAGGTATATATTATTGGAGGCCACAGAATCTATGGGCTCCTGTCAGGTATATATTATTGGAGGCAGGAGAATGTATGGGCTCCTGTCCGGTATATATTATTGGAGGCAGCAGAATGTATGAGCTCCTGTCAGGTATATATTATTGGAGGCAGCAGAATGTATGGGCTCCTGTCAGGTATATATTATTGGAGGCAGCAGAATGTATGGGCTCCTGTCAGGTATATATTATTGGAGGCAGCAGAATCTATGGGCTCCTGTCAGGTATATATTATTGGAGGCAGCAGAATGTATGGGCTCCTGTCAGGTATATATTATTGGAGGCAGCAGAATGTATGAGCTCCTGTCAGGTATATATTATTGGAGGCAGCAGAATGTATGGGCTCCTGTCAGGTATATATTATTGGAGGCAGCAGAATGTATGGGCTCCTGTCAGGTATATATTATTGGAGGCAGCAGAATGTATGAGCTCCTGTCAGGTATATATTATTGGAGGCAGCAGAATGTATGGGCTCCTGTCAGGTATATATTATTGGAGGCAGCAGAATCTATGGGATCCTGTCAGGTATATATTATTGGAGGCAGCAGAATCTATGGGCTCCTGTCAGGTATATATTATTGGAGGCAGCAGAATCTATGGGCCCCTGTCAGGTATATATTATTGGAGGCAGGAGAATGTATGGGCTCCAGTCAGGTATATATTATTGGAGGCAGCAGAATGTATGGGCTCCTGTCAGGTATATATTATTGGAGGCAGCAGAATCTATGGGATCCTGTCAGGTATATATTATTGTAGGCAGCAGAATCTATGGGCTCCTGTCAGGTATATATTATTGGAGGCAGCAGAATGTATGGGCTCCTGTCAGATATATATTATTGAAGACAGCAGAATGTATGGACTCCTGTCAGGTATATATTATTGGAGGCAGCAGAATCTATGGGCTCCTGTCAGGTATATATTATTGGAGGCCACAGAATGTATGGGCTCCTGTCAGATATATATTATTGGAGGCAGGAGAATGTATGGGCTCCTGTCAGGTATATATTATTGGAGGCAGGAGAATGTATGGGCTCCTGACAGGTATACATTATTGGAGGCAGCAGAATCTATGGGCTCCTGTCAGGTATTTATTATTGAAGGCAGCAGAATGTATGGGCTCCTGTCAGGTATATATTATTGGAGGCAGGAGAATGTATGGGCTCCTGTCAGGTATATATTATTGGAGGCAGGAGAATGTATGGGCTCCTGTCAGGTATATATTATTGGAGGCAGGAGAATGTATGGGCTCCTGTCAGGTATATATTATTGGAGGCAGGAGAATGTATGGGCTCCTGTCAGGTATATACTATTGGAGGCAGGAGAATGTATGGGCTCCTGTCAGGTATATATTATTGGAGGCAGGAGAATGTATGGGCTCCTGTCAGGTATATATTATTGGAGGCAGCAGAATCTATGGGCTCCTGTCAGGTATATATTATTGGAGGCCACAGAATCTATGGGCTCCTGTCAGGTATATATTATTGGAGGCAGGAGAATGTATGGGCTCCTGTCAGGTATATATTATTGGAGGCAGCAGAATCTATGGGCTCCTGTCAGGTATATATTATTGGAGGCAGCAGAATGTATGGGCTCCTGTCAGGTATTTATTATTGGAGGCAGCAGAATCTATGGGCTCCTGTCAGGTATATATTATTGGAGGCAGCAGAATGTATGAGCTCCTGTCAGGTATATATTATTGGAGGCAGCAGAATGTATGGGCTCCTGTCAGGTATATATTATTGGAGGCAGCAGAATGTATGAGCTCCTGTCAGGTATATATTATTGGAGGCAGCAGAATGTATGGGCTCCTGTCAGGTATATATTATTGGAGGCAGCAGAATGTATGGGCTCCTGTCAGGTATATATTATTGGAGGCAGCAGAATCTATGGGCTCCTGTCAGGTATATATTATTGGAGGCAGCAGAATGTATGGGCTCCTGTCAGGTATATATTATTGGAGGCAGCAGAATGTATGAGCTCCTGTCAGGTATATATTATTGGAGGCAGCAGAATGTATGGGCTCCTGTCAGGTATATATTATTGGAGGCAGGAGAATGTATGCGCTCCTGTCAGGTATATATTATTGGAGGCAGGCGAATGTATGGGCTCCTGTCAGGTATATATTATTGGAGGCAGGAGAATGTATGGGCTCCTGTCAGGTATATATTATTGGAGGCAGGAGAATGTATGCGCTCCTGTCAGGTATATATTATTGGAGGCAGGCGAATGTATGGGCTCCTGTCAGGTATATATTATTGGAGGCAGGAGAATGTATGGGCTCCTGTCAGGTATATATTATTGGAGCCAGCAGAATCTATGGGCCCCTGTCAGGTATATATTATTTGATAATCATGCCCATTGCCCAGCTCCCGCCATATGTTGATCGCCAGCCAGATAAAACAAGGCAGCTGGGGGCTGGGATTCGCTGCATGGTAAGGCCCAAGCGTTCTTGGCCCCCCACGCTGAAAATCTCAGCCCGCAGCCACCCCTGAAAATGGCGCATTCCTCATAGCACCATTTCCAGGTGCTTTACCCGGCTCTTCCAGCGGCCCTGGTGGTGAGTGGCACCCTGGGTAATAATAGGGTTAGTACCAGGCCAGCTTTGTATTATCAGCTGGTACTAAGCCCGAAATTCATGGTGTCACGCCAAATTAGACATAGCCACCATGAATTTCTAGTAAACCGAAAAAAAAGACAGAAATTTTTTTTTTTTATTAAAAATAAAACTCATTTAGGGACTCCATCTTTAATAAAGAAAAATCCTCACTCCAACCTAATCCATAGGTCTTCTGTCTTCAGCTCTGCTACATCTTTGTCATCAGACAATATGTCTACTGACGGAGATGAGCCGACACAGAATGACACCGGAGCAATGTTACTGTGTAGTGCGGCACTAGATTTCTTTTTTTGTCATTTCATGCAGTGTAGAAATCTTGAGAAAAGTGTAGATTGTGCTCTGGAAGTGATCAGTTATAGCTAACTATGTTATTTTCTGCAGAGATAAGTCCTGCATAGAAGATGTGATATATCGGTCTGCGGCAGATAAAGAACTTCACCTAGAGACATCACTGGTGAGTATGTGTGTTACCTATACACACACACTGACACTATATACAGAGCTCCTGTGTGTAATGTCACTGGTGATCACTGTATTACCTATACACACACACTGACACTATATACAGAGCTCCTGTGTGTAATGTCACTGGTGATCACTGTATTACCTATACACACACACTGACACTATATACAGAGCTCCTGTGTGTAATGTCACTGGTGATTTCTGTACTACCTATACACACACACTGACACTATATACAGAGCTCCTGTGTGTAATGTCACTGGTGAGTATGTGTGTTACCTATACACACACACTGACACTATATACAGAGCTCCTGTGTGTAATGTCACTGATGATCACTGTATTACCTATACACACACACACTGACACTATATACAGAGCTCCTGTGTGTAATGTCACTGGTGATCACTGTATTACCTGTACACTGACACTATATACAGAGCTCCTGTGTGTAATGTCACTGGTGATCTATGTACTACCTATACACACACACTGACACTATATACAGAGCTCCTGTGTGTAATATCACTGGTGATTTCTGTATTACCTATACACACACACTGACACTATATACAGAGCTCCTGTGTGTAATGTCACTGGTAATCACTGTATTACCTATACACACACACTGACACTATATACAGAGCTCCAATGTGTAATGTCACTGGTAATCTCTGTTCAACCTATACACACACACTGACACTATACACGGAGCTCCTGTGTGTAATGTCACTGGTGATCACTGTATTACCTGTACTCTGTCACTGTATACAGAGCTCCTGTGCATAATGTCACTGGTGATCACTGTGTTACCTATACACACACACTGACACTATATACTGAGCTCCTGTGTGTAATGTCGCTGGTGATCACTGTATTACCTATACACACACACTGACACTATATACAAAGTTCCTGTGTGTAATGTCACTGGTGATCACTGTATTACCTGTACTCTGACACTGTATACAGAGCTCCTGTGCATAATGTCACTGGTGATCACTGTATTACCTATACACACACACTGACACTATATACAGAGCTCCTGTGTGTAATGTCACTGGTGATCTCTGTACATCCTATACAGACACACTGACACTATATACGGAGCTGCCTTGTGTAATGTCACTGGTGATCACTGTATTACCTGTACTCTGACACTGTATACAGATCTCCTGTGTGTAATGTCACTTGTGATCACTGTATTACCTGTACACACACACTGACACTATATACAGAGCTCCTGTGTGTAATGTCACTGGTGATTGCTGTATTACCTATACACACATACTGACGCTATATACAGAGCTCCTGTGTGTAATGTCACTGGTGATCACTGTATTACCTATACACACACACTGACACTATACACAGAGATCCTGTGTGTAATGTCACTGGTGATCATTATATTACCTATACACACACACACTGACACTATATACAGAGCTCCTGTGTGTAATGTCACTGGTGATCACTGTATTACCTATACACACACACTGACACTATATACAGAGCTCCTGTGTGTAATGTCACTGGTGATCACTGTATTACCTGTACACACACACTGACATTGTATACAGATCTCCTGTGTGTAATGTCACTGGTGATCACTGTATTACCTGTACACACACACTGACACTATATACAGAGCTCCTGTGTGTAATGTCACTTGTGATCACTGTATTACCTATACACACACACTGACACTATACACAGAGATCCTGTGTGTAATGTCACTGGTGATCACTATATTACCTATACACACACACTGACACTATATACAGAGCTCTTGTGTGTAATGTCACTGGTTATCACTGTATTACCTATACACACACACTGACACTATATACAGAGCTCCTGTGTGTAATGTCACTGGTGATCTCTGTACTACCTATACACACACACTGACACTGTATACAGAGCTCCTGTGTGTAATGTCACTGGTGATCACTGTATTACCTATACACACACACACACACACTGACACTATATACAGAGCTCCTGTGTGTAATGTCACTGGTGATCACTGTATTACCTATACACACACACTGACACTATATACAGAGCTCCAATGTGTAATGTCACTGGTGATCACTATATTACCTATACACACACACTGACACTATATACAGAGCTCCTGTGTGTAATGTCACTGGTGATCACTGTATTACCTATACACACACACTGACACTGTATACAGAGCTCCTGTGTGTAATGTCACTGGTGATCACTGTATTACCTCTACACTGACCCTATACACAGGACTCCTGTGCATAATGTCACTGATAATCTCTACATTATCTGTACACTGACTCTATATACAGAGCTTTTTTACATCTTCATTATCAGTCACTATCTGGTGCCATTATGTGCCATGGTCATGGCGTGGCGGAATTTGTCCCTTGTATGTGGTATTATTCGGACAGTCACTATGTGGTGGTAATATGTGGTCTTCTCATGGTGTGGCAGTATATATACCTTGTACTTGGTAGTATTTCATCACTATGTGGTGGTATGTGTTCTGGTCATGGTGTGGCGGTATTTCTCTCTTCTATATGGTATTATTAGTCTAGGGATAGTTGTCAGTCATTTGTTTTTTCTGATATTAAGAATGGGAACATTCTTTATTTGCAATACATATTAAATACTTGGATGGTTAACCTCTCCCTGTGTTGTGACTAGTACAGAGCAGCAGAGATGCACGTCAGCTCAAGACGCAAAAAATAAGCCGTCACAAAGCCCCAGATCCAAAAAAATGAGAACACTACGGTGCGCAGAACATGGCGTGAAAAGTGTGATTTTTCAAACTTATGAATTTGTTTTCACCACTTAGATACCATTAAAGGTATACATGTTTGGTATCTACAAACTCGTACTGACCCGAGGCATCACCCTGTCACATCGGTTTTTCCATATAGTGAACATGGTGACTAAAAAACCCAATAAACAAACGTGCAATTGCACTTTTTTTGCAATTTTACTGCACTTGGAATTTTTGTTGCCATTTCCCTGTACACTATATGGTAAAATAAATGATTGCATCTGAAAGTACAACTCATCCCGCAAAAAAACTGTCTTTCCTGCTGCTACAGACTTTTATATGACTACAATTTACATTCTGCTGCTTATGGAAACATTTTTGCAGTTTACAAGACCCTTCTTACACTTGCTTGCACCCAGGTTTCATGTGAAAGAGTGTTCTCAAAGCTGAAAATTGTAAAAAATCGTCTGAGGGCTTCGATTGGACAGGAGCTTTTAGAGTCCCTCCTTCTGTTGAACATTGAGTGTGACATTTCAAGGAACTTAGACTATGATGACATTATTAATACGTATGCAATGTCATCTTCTGTTCTGAAAAAAAACGTTTGTAACTTTGCTGCTGATTGACTGTTAGTGTGAGTTTATTTGTTGTTTTGGGCCTTTCACTAACAATTGAATGGTATTGTATTATAGAGGAGAGGAAAACGTGCAATACAAACTTCCAAAATGCTTACAGAATTCTTTTACTTTTCCCAGCGGCCAAGTTTGGTGCTGCTACAATGATGCCGGCTGCTGGGATGCCAGATGGATGCAGGTTCAATTTGTGGCACTTATACTTTAAGAGAATGTACCTTGAAAGTATTTCTTGTTATTGTTCTGTTATGGCACTTTATCACACACTGGTGTGAATAAGATAACAGTGTTCCTCTTTCGCCAGGAGTGTTTCTTTAGTTTGTTATTTATTCGTTATATTGGTTATTTATTGGTTAATAAAGTTGATTCATTTTGAATGAGTTTGTGGACTTATGTTATTCCTATATACGGTATCTGCATGGTGCTGGTGGGCCCCAAGATTGATTGTTTCCTGGTGGGCCCCAGGTACTCCAGTCCGGCGCTGGACCCCACTGATCCTGGGCACTGGTGCAGCACTGCGCCCCCTTCACTGTGTTTTTCACTGGCCACCCGGCTGTTCTGGGAACGGCAAAGTGACGCTTTCCCTGAGATTTTGATTTTGGTTAGATTTCTCTTGCAATACTCAAGCAGTGATGTCGCGAGCTGGATAATAACAAGCTAATATGGTCTTCTTGGGTTTATAGGAAATTGCACAAAAATTCCGTGTCGTTGGCCCTGAAACATTCACCGTCCTGTTTATGGGATGCATAAAGGATGAAGAGCTGGGCTTCCTACAAGCTCTGCAGGTATGGCTTGCTGCACACATCCTACATCCTATATCCGTACAGTGCACACTTACCTGGGAATTATGTCTCACACTTCCGACATGATGAGATGCGCAAAAACATTGAGGAATCATGGAGCAACTGTTCATTTTACTAATACAGATATTTCTTGCTGCAGTATTTCTGCTGAAGTGACGATGGGGCATGCCGGCTGAGGGTGGGACTCTTGGAGTCTCTGATGACTCTGTTGGGCTAGGTGCACATTACGTTTGTGGCCATTGTTGGGCGCATACACATAGAAGGTGTGTGCCCCCTAGTGGCCACTGTCAGGATGGATGATGAGGCATCCGTCCACTATTGGGACCCATTGTAAAGAAATGTATACCACATTGCAGAGGTCGCTCTACATTTTTTACAGAAGAGTAAAAATCCTCCTCATAGTATTTTTCAGGAGTATTTTTAGCCAGTCTTTGAATATTAGAGAAGAGGCTGCAACCTGTGCTTTGCTCTACCGCTTCACCATCTTTGACGTATATTTACGTCAAAGGTCGTGTCCCTGCCTTTGATGTGATCTCGCACACCGAGTCCACATATTTCCCTGCACATGATGACTGATTTAATCAACCATCATCTGCCTTTAATAGCTGCTGATGTACTGTTGCTCCGCCTGCTGCTATTAACCCGTTAAATCCAGCTGTCAATCGCTGACAGCGGGATATAGCGCACGTCGGCTGGAAGCGCGTCATACATCCTGCCACGTGATTGTGGGGCACCGATGGGTTGTCATGACAGCTGGGGGTCTGCTGATGACCTCCCATACATGTCATTATGACCCTCCTATGGGCCGGCGTTCATAGAAGATGGTGATTTCTGCTATAGATTGCAGTGTATGTACAGCACAAGCGATCAGACGATCGCCGCTTCAAGTCTCCTAATTAATCTGATCAGTAAACATTGTAATGGGGGAAAAAATCAAAATGCCAGAATGACGTTTTTTTGGCTGCCACAGCATTGCAGTAAAGTGCAACATCAAAGTGGTTGCAGGGAGTATATAAGGATATGTAGCTCACAAACTCCTAAATATATGATGTTTTCATTTACAATGTATCTAATTTATACATGTATATAGAGAGTACTGAGCATGGATTTGTAAGGTTTCATAACTTCCATGCTAGACAAAATTCTATAAAATAAATAATGTGACAATTCTTTCATGGCCGGAGGTGATAATAAACTGATATAACAGTGTACACTAGTAATTAGAATTCCCTGGGCTCGGGTGTAAGAGGCAATATTCCTGATGATCAGGGTCCCGTGTAGGGACGGTCACTGCTGTATACCATCTAGTACAGAGGTACAGAAGCTGGCGGCGCTCCCATAACCTCCGGGCTGCTGGATTCTATCAAACATCTCCATGTTATTCTGTATACAGTTATATTCTTCTTTCCATCACAATGCGGTGGGATATCACTACAATATGCCAACATGGTGTGATTAGTGGAGGGCGGCTGTCAGTATCCCCCGACTTTAGAATTAGATTGAATAATCCATCAAAGGGGGTGTACAAAGTTTAAAAGATATCTCCTATCCATAGGATAACTTCCCGATGGATGGGGTCTGACTGCTGGGAGCCTCACCAATCCTGAAAACTGGGGATTTGAAGAGTCCTTTGTGACTGATGTGATGGTCGATCATTGCTGCACCATACATTCTCTATGGGACGACTGAAGCTCTGTGCTCGGCTGGTCTTCAGCACTCCCATTAAGAATGAACGGAGCAGTGAGTATACTCAACCACCACTCCATTTGCGGCACCCTGCTACAACAGGTACCACAGGACCCAGGGTGCATGGATGGACTTCTCCACAAGAGGCCCTCACTACATACAAACACCTCCACCCTTCCTCCTCATACCACCAGAGGGAGCCCGTTAGGGATATATATATATGGAGGGTGGAGCCAGGCAGTTCAGTCAGAGTTAGTAGTCAGACAGAGAGAGTCTGAGAGCGTGCTGACGCTGAGAGCAGCGAAGACGCAGCGCATCTGCTGCTGGGTTCTGAGGGCCACGAGTGTGGCCGACGGTAAGGAGGAGAGATGAGAGGAGTTGAGGGGGCAGAGGAGCATAACAAGGCTCACACCGAAGATACAAACCGGACACCGGGTCCGCGCCTACAGGGTCCTTTATACCCAGTAGGGACAACCGGCATTCCAGGAGGACTACAAGTCCCTGGCAGACCTGAAGCTAGACCCATTACAGGACCAGGAACCACGATGGCCCCGACTACCAGGGATAGTGGTTGCCAGCAGAAGGTCCTACTACCGAGCGACAGGTGAAGGAACAGCACGACACATAAGCTAGGCCCAGTTGCAGGCTGGCCAGGAGCATACAGAGAGGCAGACACGGACCAGGAGGCCTTATACCCGCTCACTGGGGAGAAGTCCTGAAGTGCACCCATCCTACTGAGTACCCTGGACCGTACCTGACATCCGCACCAGTAAAGATATTGAAGCGAATCCCCTGTCTCTGTCAGTTACTCCTGCTGCACCATCCCGCCTGCACTACAAGTCCCAGCATCACCTCCCACCAAATTCCACACTGCCCCGGGGGCCCGCTCCACCTGTGGGAAGCAGAAACACCTCAGCTGCCATCCCATCACCCCCCTGGAGGTCTGAAGCAGCGCTGGTAATCATTACCAAGTACCACAGGTGGCGTCACAAACTGTTTATTTATTTTATCCAAGTTTCAATCCCCTTTTTCAAGAGTGACCCCAGGGTACGGGCCCAGGAGCCGACCACCGCGACATCCCCAAAACCAGGCAAAGGCCCGGGTACCGAGTCGTCCCCATCCCCTGGGCGCGTCGTACTCATCGTCTGTGGGACTGCCAGAACTAGTGGAGCGCTGCTCTTGGCTATTTTGGGCAGTCCTATAGACAGTGAATGGAGGGGAGGCTGAGCATGCTGCCTGTTCTTGGGTTTGCTAGGGGTTCCAGCAGTCAGACCCTCAGTGATCAGTAAGTTATCCCCTAACCTTTGGATAAGAGATGATTTTCTATTTTGGCAATAACCCTTTAATTGCATCCATGTGGTTATTTTCCCCTATCCTGTCCACCTTTATTATGTCCGTTATTCCCTCTGGTGGTCAGTGCAGCCATGTAGTGTATGTCTGTACTACTCGGGCTCTGGGGGGCCGGAGCGTGCAGCTACAGAGCAACCTGCTCCACATCACTGCCAGGAGGGGAGATTTATTGCTGTGTAGTTAGTCCAGGTGGTGCCGACAAGTAGAGGGAACAAGTTCTGGCAATCCTGCCAAAGGAGCACAGTTATTCCTGCACCGGACCTGCATCTCCGGTGTGCGGCGGCCGGGAAGGTGCCCGCTCTCCTCAGGGAAGATGCTGACGGCCCGCAGGCACATACCCGTCCTTGTGCCAATGCCCAGGAGATAAAGCAGGACATTTATCTAAGTAGAGATGTGGCGTCTCCCACCCGCCTGTCATATTTGTAGATGACGCGTGGCGGAGGGCAGAAGCCGGGGCAGGACTCCTGTCCGGCTGCAGAAGTCTCATGTGTAGTGATACTCATGTGACTTTTCTAAAAGCATAAATCGGCCTGCAGAGGTGTCAGCGACGCTGGCTCAGACGTTACTGTGAGCGGAATAACAAGGCTTTGGTAACAGTTTCACCTCTTTATATTGTATTAGCTCCTTTACGTAGTCCTAGTTCAGACTGGTCTAAGAGATCGCCTGCTGATTCCTTTCTTGCGATTCTGATAGGAGATTTCTGTTAGAAGTTTGGCGCAAGGCTAGTGATTAGACTGGCTAGTGATTAGACTGGCTAGTGATTAGACTGGCCAGTGATTAGACTGGCCAGTGATTAGACTGGCCAGTGATTAGACTGGCCAGTGATTAGACTGGCTAGTGATTAGACTGGCTAGTGATTAGACTGGCTAGTGATTAGACTGGCTAGTGATTAGACTGGCTAGTGATTAGACTGGCTGGTGATTAGACTGGCTGGTGATTAGACTGGCTGGTGATTAGACTGGCTAGTGATTAGACTGGCCAGTGATTAGACTGGCCAGTGATTAGACTGGCTAGTGATTAGACTGGCTAGTGATTAGACTGGCTAGTGATTAGACTGGCCAGTGATTAGACTGGCCAGTGATTAGACTGGCCAGTGATTAGACTGGCCAGTGATTAGACTGGCCGGTGATTAGACTGGCTAGTAGATAAGGATTTTGTGCCAGATTTTTAGTAACAAAGGGAATACCGCGGTCGGCCACTTTAGGTGGACTGTTACAGTAGGCAGCATGCTGATAAGTTATTTTTTGACGTTTTGCATGATTTTCGCTGTCTTCGGTTGGCATATCCCCCCCCCCAACGGCACTTCCATCTGCAACCTGTAATGGCCAGTCGGAATACCCGTGCTGGCATCAGGGTCTTATTGCATGGGTAGGCGCTGTGGCATTGGGGTCTTATTACAGGGGTAGGCATGCTGGCATCAGGGTCTTATTACATGGGTAGGCGCACTGGCATCGGGGTCTTATTACACTGGTAGGCGCACTGGCATCGGGGTCTTATTACACGGGTAGGCGCGCTGACATCGGGGTCTTATTACACGGGTAGGGTTGCTGGCATCGGGGTCTTATTACACGGGTAGGCGCGCTGGCATCGGGTCTTATTACACGGGTAGGCTTGCTGGCATCGGGGTCTTATTACACGGGTAGGCTTGCTGGCATCGGGGTCTTATTACACGGGTAGGCGCGCTGGCATCGGGGTCTTATTACACAGGTAGGCGCGCTGGCATCGGGGTCTTATTACACGGGTAGGTGCGCTGGCATCGGGGCCTTATTACACGGGTAGGTGCGCTGGCATCGGGGTCTTATTACACGGGTAGGCGCGCTGGCATCAGGTCTTATTACACGGGTAGGCGCGCTGGCATCAGGTCTTTATTACACGGGTAGGCGTGCTGGCATCGGGGTCTTATTACACTGGTAGGCGCGCTGGCATCGGGGTCTTATTACACGGGTAGGCGCGCTGGCATCGGGGTCTTTATTACACGGGTAGGCGTGCTGGCATCGGGGTCTTATTACACGAGTAGGCGCACTGGCATCGGGGTCTTATTACACGGGTAGGCGCGCTGGCATCGGGGTCTTATTACACGGGTAAGCGCGCTGTTCGGAGACAATGGGAAAACCAGTGGGCAAGGCTTCACAGATACAGAAAATAGCACAGAATTTACTAGTAGAAGTTGCCTATTTATTATGTAGACACACGTTTGGAAATGACATAAGTAGATGGCCCAAGCCCTCCACAAAGCTTTTCATCCTGGAGGGCACCGGCTTTACCAATGTGACCCTCTGACATATGGGAGCATCATTATAATAGGGTACTGCCATTACATGCCAGCTAGTCCGTGTCCAGTTACTGCTTTCTCTGTGACGGGGTGTACATATTTGCGTGAATGTAATGTGGATAATGACTGTATACGCCATCTTGTGCTTCAGGTCTGGAGGCAGATGCGGCACATGGGGGTAAAGCCGCATGTAATCACCTATAACCTGCTTCTTTGTGCCCCCCGAGACTGTGGGATTAGAGACACCGCTGACGCTCTACATTTACTCACGCACTCTGAGGAACTGGCAGCCCTGACTTTAAGTGCAGGCAAAGAGAAGCAAGACAGGAAAAGCCAGCAAGTGAAGAAAGGAAAGGATAGTCCTGGAGAGGTGGGCAGCCCATGCTCCTGGGCCATTCCTCAATTCCAAGTGGCAACTATGGCACAGCTGAGGACTTGGCAGGCTCACAGGCACTGGCCGTGGTGAGTACAGCTGACCATTTTCCCAGCGTGCCCTCTTTTGATGCCAGTAATGTGCCAAACCTCCTGGACCTGTCTGTAAATACGGGAAAAATTGTGTCACTTGCAAATGTCAATACCCCATCTGACCGATTGGCAGTGATTGGCGACTTAGGGGGCGTTCTTCAGAAGATGAAAGAAGACAACGTCTGTCCTACAATAAAGACCTTCACCCTCCTAGCGGCAGTCATGAGAGCAGAAGTGGGGTCAGAATCTGCCGTCCTGGCCACTATGGACGCCTACGGAGTACAGCCAGATCTCACCTTTTTTAACACTTTGGTGTTGAAGAGGAGTAAAACTCTGAAGCTGCAGTCGGCTTTGGTAAGGGAATGGTTTTTATTTTATCATTTAAATGTTAAAAAGCCATCATAAAATAATTAACACGGCTTGTGAGAAGATCCACGCTATCTGACAGTAAAGAGGCTGAGGTACAGTAGGTGAATGATGTTACCGCATTGTGGGATTATATTTGCTGCATGAAATCATTTGTAAAGCGTGTGACAGATCTGCCTGACTTTTTATATATATTTTTTTCTTAAAAGTGAATACCTTTTTTTTTTTTTACTATTGCTTAATAACGATCCAAAGCAAATGGTTCTGTGTGACCCACTACTACTCAGGTAGCGTTAGCCCTCCCTGGGAAAGGTGTACTTGGACGATGGGCCGGTGGAAGAGGGGGATGCAGTCCCGGCCTTGACCCGGTCTGTGCCCAGGGCGCACACATTAAAAATATGGGCTAGCAGATGAGTGGTTATTTGTCGACTACACCACCTGTGGTTCCCGGTGATTACCACCAGCGCTGCGGCAGTCCTCTGAGGCGGGTGTCGTGGCAGCTCAGCTGGTACTACTCCCCACAGGCGGAGCAGGGCCTCAGGGCAGAGAGAGAGGAAAGTCTGGAGGTTGGTGGTGTGTGTGCGGTGCCGCGCAGGACAGGATAACGGAGGCAAGGGGTGAAGTCTTCCAAGCTTTACTCACGTTGTTTCAGTAGTAAGCACAAAGCTTCTCCTTGCTCCTCACGGCGCGCTGCGACCACCAGGAAGGGGTTCAGCACACTCCGGGTAGTTTAGGTGCACTTAACGAGACCCCTGGACCAGAATGTTCCTCTCCTTGGTGAGTTCTCCCATTAAGTCTCCTCCTGACTGTGTGTGTGGTATGAACTTGGTGAAAGGCCGGTTCCCGCTGCATCAGCGCAGTTTAAGAGATACGGGTGGCCTACGCCGCTCCGTCCATATCCCCCTTAGGGATCCAGAAGGCCTCTGGGCTTTTCCGACTGAGACGTGAAGTAACAGAGTCAGATATCGGGGGCCGGTACCCCTCTTGCAGCAGGAATCCCTCTGACTAGGCCAGAGTAAGAAGTACAGGTGGCGTATGCTGCTCCGTCCGTATCCCCTGGGATCCTTTTGCCTGTGGAGCTTTACTCCTCCGCTCCCCTCCAGGCCTTCTTAGGTAGGGACCTTGACCGGGTAGATACAGCGGTTAACTCTAACCCACTCCTCACCTCAAGCCCAGAGTACGAGGACCGTGTATCTTCAACAAGCTGCAGGTTCCAGCAGAAAGCCACTATCAGCGATAAAGATCACAATCAAAGACTTTGAACCTAAGATGGCCGTGTATTAAATATGTATCAGTAAGTGTAACCTAAAAGTGTGTCCTCCACCCTCACCCACTACATGGTTTCCCCTATCTTTGGTCGTCCCCCCATCTCCTCTATCCTGGCTGGGGCAGCACCCTGGTGCATATAAGCCCCCCACAGGACAGGAGTGGTGTAGTGTTGAGTGCTGAGGCTGGGTCCCGTGTGGTGCTCCATCCTTACCTCGGAGAGGAGATACCGCACCTCGATCTGAGGTGCAGTACCCCTGTGGCGACTGAACCCTCAGGGACGCCACAGTTCCAACCGATTCATATAGAAACTACACTTTTAGATATCTGCCTAATTGTTTCTAAGCATGGCTTTGAAAGAAGGGGCATGGCTTTGAATTAAGGGGCATGGCTCTGAAGGAAGGGGCATTGCTTTGAAAGAAGGGGCATGGCTTTGAAAGAAGGGGCATGGCTTTGAAAGAAGGGGCATGGCTTTGAAGAAGGGGCATGGCTTTGAAAGAAGGGGCATGGCTGTGAAAGAAGGGGCATGGCTTTGAAAGATGGGGCATGGCTTTGACAGAAGGGACATTGCTTTGAAAGAAGGGGCATGGCTTTGAAGAAGGGGCATGGCTTTGAAAGAAGGGGCATGGCTTTGAAAGAAGGGGCATGGCTGTGAAAGAAGGGGCATGGCTTTGAAAGATGGGGCATGGCTTTGACAGAAGGGGCATGGCTCTGAAGGAAGGGGCATTGCTTTGAAAGAATGGGCATTGCTTTGAAAGAAGGGGCATGGCTTTGAGGAAGGGGCATTTCTTTGAAAGAAGGGGCATAGTTTTGAAAGATAGGGCATGGCTTTGACAGAAGGGGCATGGCTTTGACAGAAGGGGCATGGCTTTAAATACAACAGCATGCACTAAATTGCTTGAAAATTGGGGGGCAAAAAAAGTGATGCAAGGCAAGCCAGCAAAAGAGTCTAAAGTATGACACATTTTCTCATTTACATGTCCATATTTAACCACTTACATGGAAAAAATGGCCCTGGTGTCAGCAGTGTTTGTTCCGTGTGTCATCAGTGTTCGGTCTGTGTGTCCGTTTTTCCCATCAATGTTTGACGGATGGATAAATAAATCCTTGAATTACAGAGCTTCTCCTATTCTTTGCCATCCGGGTGCTGAATGTTTTTGCACAGACCCATAGACTTGTATCGGCTCTTTTCATCTGTGATATCGGAAAAAGACAGACAGACGGACATGTGAATAGCACCATAGATTATACTGGGTATGTGATGTATCCATGAAAAAAGGGATAAACCTCCACGTGCAACATGATGTGTGAATGAGGCCTTTTGCTTTTTCTGGCCGCACCATCAAGGAAGATTTCCTCCATTTGTGTTTTTGGTCGGTGTGATGTCCATGTCACCCAGTGTAATATTCCACATGAATGGATTGACCACCAGACTGTGGGGGAATAATGGCTACAGGCGCTTATCTCATCCATCCGTTTTTTAAATGAGATATAACCGTAGATTTCAAAGGCTGCACAACAATCAGACACAATCCGTGTGGCAGGTATGTTTTACCGGACGCACTGCATAGATTACATAGGAAAGTGTGTCTGGCCTTCTATTAGGTTTTTTTTTAGTTATGGATGACAAATGGACGCTGTACGGATCAAAAATGGCCTTTTTTTCCCCTGAACACAAAGCATTGTGCTTGTGTGAATTTGCGCTTCGGCAGGGAATTGTGCACTGAGCCTATATGAAGGCGTTTTGTGCGCTGCCGCCAAAATGCAACATTCAGTTGGACGCAGCAATATTTTATGTGTGAATACTGTTTAATACAGATTTTAGCATTTCTCTTTTTCTGAAAATGCGTCGGGCCTCATGCAGAAACAAACTTTTTGTCGAAACGGACAGTGATACCCATAACAACCAATCAGAGCTCTTCTTTTATTGCCCTGGTAAAATGAAACGTGGCATCTGGTTGGCTGTCATGGAGAACACTGACACATTCTGAAACTTAGTGCAGATTCTTCCACACTTCATGCCACACGTACAGTGTAAAAACTGATCGTCTGAATGGTCTCTTTACAGCAGCTGTTGCCTATGATGGCACAGAGAGGCATTGCACCAAACATCCATACCTTTTGCAATCTCGCTAGGGCATGCCTTAAAGAAAAAGATGGTTTACAGCTCCTGGAAGACATGGCGGTAATGACATTGCTACTTTGCATAGTTTATTTAGTGTCTTTTTTTTTTTTACTCTAAGGCTATGTGCACACGATGCAGAAATGAAGCAGAAAATTTCTGCATCATTTCTGCATCATTTCTGCATCTCCCTGGCAGAAAAAATGCATGCAGATTGTGCATGCGTTTTTCCTGCAGAATACATGCGGATCCACATGCAGATTCACATACGTTTCCGCATGCAGATTGACAAGCGCTTTCCAGGCGATTTTAGCATCACCTGGAAAGTGCTTGACAACTAGGTCACAGTATATAAATCCATGCAAACAGCATGGATTTATATAGTGTGACCCGAGAGAGTGTATATACTTACTTCCGATGGCCCGCGCTGTCCTGCTTTACACTCCGTTCTCCCGGCAACTTTGAATTGAAAGTTCCGTCACATGACTCTGACGTCACCGCAGGTCCTACAACTCACTGCAAGTGCCGGGAAGCAAGCAGGAGCGCTGCGCGGGCCGACAGATGGTAAGTATATATATATTTTTTATTTTATTCTTGTTTTACAGCTTTTTTAATGGTACCTGGGTGTGGAGGAGACTCTCCTCTCCTCCACACCCGGGTACCATCCGCACATTAGAACGCACCAATTACGCAAGTGACGCGCCCCTGGGCCTGTGTCGTGCGGCATCGCGCGCACGGGGGCTTACCCGGAGCCGGATCAGATGGGGGTAGTAGTCTCGTGGCGGTGACCCGGTCCGTGCCCAGGGAGTCAAACTGAGTGGCAGTATTTAGCAGTAGATGTTAGAATGTTCGACTACGCCACCCGTGGATTGCGGTTACGAAACCGCCGCTGCACGGCAGACCGCTGAGGCCGGTGTTGTTTGTGCAGCTGAGAATGAGATGACTCCCCACGGGAGGAGTATGGCCTCAGGGCAGATATGCTAGAGATGATGATGGGAGTGATGGTGCGGGCGTCCCAGTGCCGATGGTGCAGGTGTGACGACGGAACACGGAGGCGGGAAGTGCAGTTTCAAAAGCTTTACTCACAGTTCTTTATCAGGTCCTTGTGCACAGTAGGACCACCCGAGTCATGCTGCGTCCACCAGGTCAGGGACTCGGCCAACTCCCAGGCAATTCCAGAGCGTGGTCCAGAGCTCCCCTCTCTTCCTTCCTACTGGCCGTCCCCACCCGGGACCCACCTTTGTCCGGCTTCCTCGGGCCTTATGGGGGTAAAACCTCTCTCCGGTTTCCCTGACCCTATGTGGCGTGCCTTCCTGGTGGATGTGGTGAGGGGTCGTGCCAAAACTTGACCACGACCTCCGGTTCCTGGCTAAGGATAATTGGCCTCCACCAGTTTGGGATCCGGTACCCTTCTCTGCCAACCCTTCACCCGTTTTGGTTCTCTCGTGGGATCTCAGGGTTCCCTCTATGCTTGCGTCTCTGGGCCTTTCTCTGTGTTCCTCTTCTTCCTTCTCTCTCTCTCTCTCGGCTTCAGGCCTGGCTCTGGAGCTGGGCCCAGACGGAGCCACAGCTACCTGTCAGCCCTCTCTGGCTGAGCTCCTCTCACAACACCTCCAGGCTGAACTGAACCCTGTCTTAAGATGGTGCCCACCTTATATACTCCCTCTGACACCCGAGCCCAGGTGACTAGCACCCAATGGGCTCCTACCTATGCCCAGAGTCCCTCCCCTATCTGCTCCTACACCACTAGGATGTTCCTCCCCACTCCAGCCAGGGACAGACGCTGTCGTACCTGCACATCTACCTGGTGGGAGTACCGTTGTTCTGTCCCCCGGAAATGGGGTGAGTGTAGTGCATGCAGCTATCTGATCTCTGTTCCACACTCCATCCTTACCCGGGAGTGGAATACCACACCTCTGGTTTGAGGTGCAATACCCCTGTAGCAGCCGAGTCCTCGGGGTGCTACATTCCCCCCCGGTAAACCACAGCACGTCCTCGGGCTGGAAAAGAGCAAAACATAATAAAACATACAAAATTTTAAAATATACACTAACATATAAAACCTTAACTAAACTCATCCCTTTATGGGAGTTACTTTTCTCTTAGAACGTTACAGGTATAAACATTACGAAAACATTATTATTTTAGCAGCGTAAACTTGCAATATAAAACTTTTTCCATATAAAACGTTCTTGATCCTCTGGCCACGGTGCAACTTGTGACCAGGTAAGGTGCAACAGTCACTAGAGAAAAACAGTTTCTTATAAAACCAGAAGGGGACGCTTAAGGAAGCGCAACTATTTACAGGGTATGGCCGCTCTCAGTCCTCGGCCAGTGGTAACAGGGGAATGGCTGCTCACAGTCCTCAGCCTGGTAAGGGATTAGGGGCACACAGGTAACAGTTCTTTAATAGTTCCATACTAGTCCCAACGGGGACCACACTCCGATTAGCAGCAACTTAGGTACCCCGACGGGTAACTATATACAGTTCTTTGTTCATGCTACTTCCCTTCAGTAGCTATGTCCTCTCTGTGCTCCCTCCTGAGGGTAGTCTTCAGACCCGTCCGGGTACTCTTGGCTTTCCTCGTACTGCAGCTCCTCCTCGGTTAACCGGTGTACGTGAAGGGCGTACGGTCCCTTGGCACACTGGTGCCGGGTGAAGGTGACCACGTCACCCGGGTAGAGATCACGTCCACGGTGTCCCTCCGGTAGGTGGCTCTCGACATCCCTGCGGGTAACAAAGACGTCGCCGGGGGTTCGGTGATCCCGGATAAAGCCCCAGCCGTTCTCTAGTTGAAACTTTATCACAGTCCCGGTGGCGCGGGGACCGTGGGCCGTACGGGGGTTTCGTCGGGCCCGGCGTTTCTGCTCCGCGCTTTGGACCTGCAGTTGTTCCTCGCGGATCCGCCTCTCTCGCCGTTCTCTCCCAAAGACCTCCAGCTGTTGACGGCAACACTCCTCACGCTGGGCTGCGGCCGCCCGGGTCTCTTGGGTGAACCCCATGAGGTTTTCACCGGTGGGGTCCCATGCAAATTGGGCCTCTTCCAATGGGAGCGGGACAATGTTGGCGGGTGCCGGAGCCGGGATCAGAGGCTCACACAGGGGCCATTCCTTCCGGAGTCGGGGGTTTACGTACTCCGGTGGCCACACGAAGGGCTGTCCATCCGGGCAAGTATGCTGCGCAAACAGATCTTCACCCAGGGGCAGCACTGTGGAAATTGAGGACGCTGTGGGGGCAGCGGCGCCCGGAGGTACTCGTCCTTGCGTCCAGGACGTGGGCATCCTCTTTGGATCCAGGTATGGCACCTTTGGGAATGAGGGCGCTGGAGGAGCTGCGGCGCCCGGATTCCCTAGGCCTTGCGACCAGGCCGGTGGCACTGTGGAGGTAGAGGGCGCTGTGGAGACTGCGGCGCCCGGGGGTACTCGGCCCTGCGACCAGGCCGGGGGTACTTCCTCTTTTGCCGCGCTTTGGGTCAAGGGGCGTGGCGTAACAGAGGGCGCGACCGCGGCTCCTTCCGCTTGAGGCCTAGTCGGGAGCAGCGGCGGTGCAGCAACGGGCGCGGTGAGTGGAACTTCGGGCTCTGCGACGGGGAACTGGGGCAGGCTTGCGGCTACTGGGCACGGGGTGATGACGTCCCCATTACCTGCTTCCATCCCTGCGGCTCCCTCCGCGGCGTCGTCTCCGGCCTTCGTCCCTCCTGCACCATCCTCAGGGGCAGACATGCTCCACGTTGCGGGTGGCGTCCTCTGCTGGCGGGTTCCAGCCTGCTGGACCATCTCTCTTCTCCACTCGGCCAGCGCTTCTTGCTGTACCCGGGCCATCTTCCGGGCCAAGGCCTCCAGCGCGGTCTGTGCACGCTCCCGATCTCTGGGGAGCTGTGCCAGGATCTCCACCAGGCCTTCTGGGGTGGCAGCCTGCAACAGGTTCCGGACCACAGGGTCGGTGCTGATCGACTCTTCCTCCATCTCCGGGTGCAATCTGTCCAGACTCCTCCAGGCCGCACCCATCTTCTCTCTTTTGTTCGGTATCCGCCCCCATTGAGGGTGGTCCCGGGGCAACTTGGTGACAGTCAGTTCCAGGGGCAGCCCCCTCACGCTGATGGACATTTCTATCATTGCAGTCTCTGCTGGCGGGGGCGGTTTCCGCTTTTGGCGCCATTCTTGGACCTGGCCCACGATGGGAGGTGGCTTCTTGCCACCCTCTGGCACGCCCATAATGGAGTCCGCTCTGCCAGGGCGGGAAATCGTCTCAGATGGCGGGAATCGTCTCCTTATGGCGGGAAACTCCGTGGATGGCGGGAAAAGGCTGCAGATGGCGGGCAAACGGCGGGAAACGATCCGAGATGGCGTCCGATGGCGGGAACCCTCCGGAATTGGCGGGAGACTCCTTTTTGAGGTAAATGTGAACTTTTCTTCAGGCACGCAGTACCCGGTGGTTGCGGGCACGTAATCCTGCCGACTACGCCAAAGTTGATGCGCCCCTGGGCCTGTGTCGTGCGGCATCGCGCGCACGGGGGCTTACCCGGAGCCGGATCAGATGGGGGTAGTAGTCTCGTGGCGGTGACCCGGTCCGTGCCCAGGGAGTCAAACTGAGTGGCAGTATTTAGCAGTAGATGTTAGAATGTTCGACTACGCCACCCGTGGATTGCGGTTACGAAACCGCCGCTGCACGGCAGACCGCTGAGGCCGGTGTTTGTGCAGCTGAGAATGAGATGACTCCCCACGGGAGGAGTATGGCCTCAGGGCAGATATGCTAGAGATGATGATGGGAGTGATGGTGCGGGCGTCCCAGTGCCGATGGTG
Organism: Phyllobates terribilis; assembly: GCF_046119375.1. Lineage (NCBI taxonomy): Eukaryota > Metazoa > Chordata > Amphibia > Anura > Dendrobatidae > Phyllobates > Phyllobates terribilis. The sequence continues at coordinate 696,015 of NW_027363483.1, read as the reverse complement.
CAGGTGTGACGACGGAACACGGAGGCGGGAAGTGCAGTTTCAAAAGCTTTACTCACAGTTCTTTATCAGGTCCTTGTGCACAGTAGGACCACCCGAGTCATGCTGCGTCCACCAGGTCAGGGACTCGGCCAACTCCCAGGCAATTCCAGAGCGTGGTCCAGAGCTCCCCTCTCTTCCTTCCTACTGGCCGTCCCCACCAGGGACCCACCTTTGTCCGGCTTCCTCGGGCCTTATGGGGGTAAAACCTCTCTCCGGTTTCCCTGACCCTATGTGGCGTGCCTTCCTGGTGGATGTGGTGAGGGGTCGTGCCAAAACTTGACCACGACCTCCGGTTCCTGGCTAAGGATAATTGGCCTCCACCAGTTTGGGATCCGGTACCCTTCTCTGCCAACCCTTCACCCGTTTTGGTTCTCTCGTGGGATCTCAGGGTTCCCTCTATGCTTGCGTCTCTGGGCCTTTCTCTGTGTTCCTCTTCTTCCTTCTCTCTCTCTCTCTCGGCTTCAGGCCTGGCTCTGGAGCTGGGCCCAGACGGAGCCACAGCTCCCTGTCAGCCCTCTCTGGCTGAGCTCCTCTCACAACTCCTCCAGGCTGAACTGAACCCTGTCTTAAGATGGTGCCCACCTTATATACTCCCTCTGACACCCGAGCCCAGGTGACTAGCACCCAATGGGCTCCTACCTATGCCCAGAGTCCCTCCCCTATCTGCTCCTACACCACTAGGATGTTCCTCCCCACTCCAGCCAGGGACAGACGCTGTCGTACCTGCACATCTACCTGGTGGGAGTACCGTTGTTCTGTCCCCCGGAAATGGGGTGAGTGTAGTGCATGCAGCTATCTGAGCTCTGTTCCACACTCCATCCTTACCCGGGAGTGGAATACCACACCTCTGGTTTGAGGTGCAATACCCCTGTAGCAGCCGAGTCCTCGGGGTGCTACACAAGTACAGATGCAGTCTTGCGGTATTGGCGCGTTCTAATGCAAGTCAATGGCGGCGAAAACGCCGCGTTTACGCAAGATTAAATGACATGCTGCGGATTTTTGAGCGCAGCGTTTACGCTGCGGAAAAATCCGCATCATGGGCACAGCACATGCGGATTTCCATTGGGGAACATTGCTTCCCTTCTACCATGCGTTTTTCATGCGTTTCCGTGGCGTTTACGCAACTGCAAAAACGCCGCGGAAACGCATGAAATACGCATCGTGTGAACTCAGCCTTACTTGATAAAGTCTAGAAAATAAGTAAATAAAGTAATTTTCAATAAACATTATATTTTATTTTCCATTCACATCTTTTCCTCTTTTCCCTTCCCAGTCTATACTCGATATAATTATGGTGGTGTACACCAGTGAATGGTAGTCTAATGAGATATGATCCTCTTTTCTTTCTCTTTCTCATTCACGCTTAAACCTTCATTATGCTTACATACGCCCTTAGTTTCTTGGCACCACTAAACCTTACTCTCCTTTGCTGTCCTCAAACCCCAGCACCCTCTAACCAAATAATCATCTCTCCTTCCCTCTTACCTCCCCACCTGACCTCATCTGCAGACCTGCTCCTCAAACTCAGAGCTATCCTACCAAAACATAAAACAAGCCGGACACTCTCCTTCTCCCACCTGCTCTCCCTTTCTCTGCTTCTCCTCACTGCTGGCGACAGTCCTATCCAGTCCTATCCTGGACCCAAACAGCTCACACCTCCCACCAATACCCCCTCCTATTGCTTCCAACCAACTGCAAACTACAGCAACCTCTCCTACGTAAAACCCGTGCCGCTGATGACCACCCACCCTGCTCCCTCTCTTTGGAGCACTCTGGAACGCCTGCTATGTCTGCAACAAGCTCCATTTTGTCCACGACCTCTTTACCTCTCGTCATCTCTTTTTCCTGGGCATCACAGAGACATGGTTGACACCCTCCGACACTGCCTCCCCTGCTGCGCTGTGTTACGGTGGCCACCACTTCACACACACGCTCACTCCTCGCCCTGGTAACAGACATGGTGAAGGAGTGGGTCTTCTCCTTTCTACCAACTGCTCCTTTAGCCCTATCCCACCTCTACCCTCCCTTACTCTCCCTTCTTTTGAAGTCCACTCTGTCCTCATCTACTCTCCTTCCAAGTAGCTGTCATATACCGACCTCCAGGCCCAGTCACTGCCTTTATTGACCAATTCTCCACCTGGCTTCTTTATTTTCTCTCTGCTGACGTTGCACAATCATCATGGGCGATTTCAACATCCCCACTGACACTCGCCAGTCAACAGCATCCAAATTCCTGTCACTTACTTCATCCTTTGGACTTACTCAGTGGTCCTCCTCAGCCACCCACACAGACCGACACATACTAGACCTCATCTTCTTCACCCAACTCTGCTCCCTATCTAACCTTACAACCTCCCCCCTACCCCTATCCTCCTCACCTGTCACACATGTCCAGCAACTAGCACACCCCCTCAGAAACCTTGCATATCTAGACACTCACACACTCTCTGACTCTGTTCTACCACTGACATCTTTACTCCACGACACTGACAGCACCACTGCTTTCTACAATACCACTCTCGCATCAGCTATTGACTCGGTCGCCCCTCTTGTGCATGGCAGAGCGCGACGAGTCAATAGGCAACCCTGGCACAACACCCTCACTAAACCGCTTCAGCAAGCGTCCAGGGTTGCGGAACGGCGTTGGAGGAAAACACATTCGCAAGATGTCTTCACTGCATTCAAACAACAACATTCGCATTCAAATCAACCCTCGCCTCTGTTAAGCTGGCCTACTTCACAACCGTCATATCTTTCTTATCCTACAACCCCAAACCGTTATTCAACACTTTTAACTCTCTCCTCCACCCACCACTGCCCCCTCCAAACTCCGTCATCCCTGCTGAGGAGTTTGCCACACAATTCAAAAACAAGATTGACCAAACACGGCAAATCTTTACTGTCCGACCACCACAACCCCTTTGTTTCCCAGACCATTGCTCTTCCCCCATAACCTCCCTTTCCAACATCATGGAAGGAGAACTCACTCGTCTCCTTTCCAAATTACACCTCACCACTTGTGCACTCAACCCCATCCCCCCCAACCTCACCCCCACACTCATCCCATCCCTAACCCATCTTTTCAACCTATCACTAACTTCTGGTACCTTCCCCTCTGCCTTCAAACATGCCACAATCACTCCCATCCTCAAAAAGCCATCCCTCAACCCAACCGCCTTGTCCAGCTACCGACCCATATCGCTTCTCCCATTTGCCTCCAAACTCCTTGAGCAACACGTTCACGCTGAACTTTCCTCTCACTTTTCATCTATCTCTCTCTTCAATAACCAACAATCTGGTTTCCGCCCCCACCATTCCACCAAAACTGCCCTTACCAAAATTACTAATGACTTACTTACCAACAAAGTTAACAGACAATTCACTGTACTCCTTCTTCTTGACCTGTCCTCTGCCTTCGACACAGTTGACCACTGCCTCCTACTGCAGATCCTGTCTTCCTTTGGAGTCAAAGACCCTGCCCTATCCTGGATCTCCTCATACCTTTCCAACCGCACATTTAGCCCCCCCCTCCCACACTACCTCCTCATCCCGCCACCTCTCTGTTGGAGTCCCTCAAGGTTCTGTCCTAGGACTAGGACCCCTACTCTTCTCAATCTATACCCTTGGCCTGGGACAGCTCATAAAATCCCATGGCTTCCAGTCATGAAGAGCATGGTCAGTCATCCTCTTGGTGAGGACACAGAAGTCTTGCCTGTCAGCAATCTGGCACGCATGGCTGAGTTTATGTTACGCAGCCTTTCCCGTGATCCTTGCATTGTCCAAACTTTGGATGACAGTCCTTACTGGTTGGTGACACTTCTAGACCCACGCTACAAGGAGAACTTTCTGTCTCTTATTCCCTTGCAGGACAGGCCTCTAAAATGGTGCCGTACGAGAAGGCTTTTGTTGCGGAATTATTTAAAAAATTCCCATCTGAAAATGCTGGCGACAGAGGTCACAGTTCGTTGAACAACCAAGGAGTACAGGCGAGAGAGACACAAATTCAATCCAGCAGAGGCAGGGGAACACTGTCAAAGTTCTGGGACAGTTTTCTCAGACCCTCCCATCGCACAGGTCCTGAGGCGCGGGGTACTCTCCCAAAGAGGGGAAAGTTTCGGAAGATGGTGAGGGAGTACCTTGCCAACTGTGCCAACGTAGTCCTTGATTCCTCTGTGCCTTATAATTATTGAGTATCCAAGCTGTACACGTGGCATGAACTGGCTCTCTACACCTTGGAGGTCCTGGCCTGCCCTGCCGCTGTCAACTGAAAATGCTGACAGGCTGACTCATACAAAAATGATCAAAGGCTGGTTTGGGCCAGACTTCTCAACACCACTGAATGATAGCAGCGTAACATAAACTCAAATACAGTGTCTTTTTTTTGGGAGGTCTAACTGTATTCCCATGTACCTCTGTCTTCATACCCAGACATGGGTATACGCTTCCTGATTTTGTCTATTTGCTCTTGTCCTCCTCCTTCTCCTCATCCTTCACATCCTCCTCCATATCACTACCATATCTACCATATCACCATATCTACTTCTCTTGCAAGGGGCATTGGAGTTTCTCCAAATTTTTGGCAGCCGTTGCATTCACTGCATAGGCAAAGAGTATGGGAGACCCACTTCCTAATAATGGGAACATTGTTTTCAGGAGGCCCTCCGACCTCTACGTCTCTTGCAAGGGGCATTGGAGTGCCCCCAAATTTTTGGCAGCCGTTGCATTCACTGCATAGGCAAACAGTATGGGAGACCCACTTCCTAAATATGGGAACATTGTTTTCAGGAGGCCCTCCAACCTCTACATCTCTTGCAAGGGGCATTGGAGTGCCTCGTAATTTTTGGCAGCTGTTGCATTCACTGCATACGCAAATAGTATTGGAGACCAACTCCTTTTTAATGGGAGCATGTCGTACTCATTACTGTAGCCCAGCTCCATGTGTCTTTAAATTGTTAATAGGGTTTTTTCTAAATTTTGGCAGCCGTTGGACTCACTGCATACCCTATAACTGGATAGGAGACCCTCTCCTTTCTAATGGGAACATGTTGTTACTGTGCCCAGCTCTATGTGTCTTTAAATTGTTAGTGGGGTTTTTCCTAAATTTTTACAGCTATTGGGCTCACTGCATACCCTATAACTGTATAGCAGATCCTTATCCTTTATAGTGGGAACATGTCATTACTGTGGCCCAGCTCTATGTGTCTTTAAATTGTTAGTGGGGTTTTTCCCAAATTTTGGCAGCCCTTGCAGTCACAGCATGGGCATTACCACTATAGGAGACCCACTCCTTTATAATGGGAATATTTTTTTTTACTGAGACCCTCCTCTATGTCTCTTCAAAGAGGTATTGGGTTGCGTCCAAATTTTTGGCAGCCCTTGCAGTCACTGCATATGCAATAACAGTATAGGAGACCCACTCTTTAATAATGGGAACAACAAAGCATAGCCGACTGCTGGCCCTTTAAGAATAGTAAGGCAGTAAAAATAGTGTTTGACTTTCACAATCCCTCCTTCATAAATGAAACAGGATGTGTCTGATGATGTTTCACACACCACATGGCCAGATAAGGTTGTAAAATGTTAAAATGCCATTTCCCGGTGAATACATTTGTCACGGTTGAAAGCAATGCAAAAATGCATCAAAAACGCTATGTGTGAACATAGCCCAAGGTGTGAAGGAGCATTTTTGTTTTTGGTTATTTATTTTGCCTTGTATACAATTCATTACCCTGGAAAGGATGTTCCTTAACATAATTCCCAGGAAAATCTATTTTAGTTTAGTTTTTGTATGTTTTATTGTGAGTCTGTAAAAGTGGCGTAATACCTCTGACAACATTGTTGACATCATTGACCTGGGAGTCAGAAATGCTTCCAGGAGTCTTCCCCATGCTGTTCCCCTGTCATTTGAGTTCTGTTCCCATCGATTTGGGCAATTTTTAGGCCCTCTGCAGACCGCCGGGGGGGGGGGGGGGCGCTGAAAGAATGCTGGAGTTTCCCATAGACTTACATTGGGCTCGTTACTTGGACCGAGCAGCCGAGTATTCCAATTTGCTTGACTTGAGCAGCGAGCACCCGAGCATTTTAGCGCTCGCTCGTCGCTAGTTTTCAGCTATACCATTTCTATTTCCATTCAACTTTTTGATCGTGTTTTATTCCACTCTTTGTTTGGTGGTAAGATGAAAAAGAATATTTTTTTTTTCAATGTTCACTGAAGGCGTTAAGTAGTGTGACCGTTTTATAGGCCGTGGAAGTGATGATAACAAATATGTGGACCTTTTTGGTTTATTTTAGTTTTTATATGAATTTACCCATTTATTGATATAACATTATTTTCATTTTCTTTTCAGTTTATTTTTTGATTAGGTTTTTTTTTTTAAATATTTTTTCACATTCTTTTTTTTACTTTTTCATTTAGTCCCTCTATGGGACTAGCTTTTATTAGTATAATCGCTGTTATAAAGCATTGCAATGAATTCTACCTGTCAGTGTTACAGTGATAGAAGCCTCTGAGACCATGCTCCTAGCTCGGTCTAAGCAGGCCACCGTCGCTGGGATACCTGGAGGCGCGGGTTGTCATGACAACAGGATCACTGACTAAGGGCATAACCAGAAACGCGTTGAGATTGCATCTCCGCTATCATGGACTTTTATATATTTTAATATTTTGCACCAATAAAGTGAGAATTATTTTTTATTGGAGACTTTCCCCACTTTCTCCTTATGTACACTGGCCGAGAGTCACGGCATTGTGGGTCTGAGCCCAGAAGATATGAGCAGCAGGATGGATTAAATGCATGGTGAGGCATATATTGTTTTTTTGTAAAGAATTGTCAAATCAGTCAGTAAGGATTTAGGGCCCTTTTACATGGCGATATTTTGCATCAGTATTTGTTAACAGACGCCAGGAGTGGATCCAAAACACAGAAGAGGTGAGAGTGGTACAGTTATTATTTTTCTCTGTGTTTGTTCCCCTCTGGTTTTTAGCTTACAAATACTAATGTAAATTACTGCCCAAAATGCTCACTGTGTGAATGAGGCGAGGAAGCTGCTTGTAATCCTGTAATATAAGTCCTTATTCTGAGGATGAGCGCTCACTTGCAGGTGCTGTGCTGTAATGCTTATCTTCTCTGCTCCATCATACTCCCCAGAGCAGGGGCGACCCCTGGGGCAAAACTGCAGCCGGCAGATGTCAGACGTGTCACTCAGTGATATGTGATGGAGCCCGACTCCCAAACAAAATCAGACAGAAGCATACAAAATAAATACATGAAGCATTGCAATTAGGTGTCAAACGTTTTCAACTTTATTTAAATTTACATGACACTGAACCATCACCTATCAGGATAAAGAAGATTCTGTGTAGCCTCTGTTCCTATAGACCATCTTGCTTGCAGCCTTCTCCATTGAAGACTACGGAAATTACAGGAATAGATGAGTAATCTGCTTATACTTGTTATGCACACGCCCGGGCTAAGCGGCGTGTGCGTGTGATTGGTAGTGATTCCACTGGACCATGAACCGGAGAGTGCCTGGAGGGGCGTAACTAAGTATCCGGCCGATCCGACCAAGATGGCACGACGGCATACGACGCCAGTGCACCAGGGAGAAACCGGGCAGAGGGACCAGGTGCTACTCCAGGTCAAACTCCGGACACGGGGGTTGACCCACACAGGGATTACTGGAACAGGCTGGTAGGCTGGCACACAGACTGGTGGGTATAGGCAGGCACGACTGGTATGCAGGCAGGCGGGTAAGCAGGCAGGGGGGTACAGGCAAGCACAGCTAGAGTGCAGACAGGGAGGCACTAGCAGGTAGGAACACAGGCGGGATAGGACCCAGTACACACTGGGACTCAGGAACATTACAGGCAGAGGGGTACAGGCAGGGCAGGACAGGACTGCCGGAGCAGCGGGCAGAAGCAGGGCAGGACAGGACTGCCGGAGCAGCGGGCAGAAGCAGGGCAGGACAGGACTGCCGGAGCAGCGGGCAGAAGCAGGGCAGGACAGGACTGCCGGAGCAGCGGGCAGAAGCAGGGCAGGAGCGGAGCAAGGCTGCCGGAGCAGAACGGACAGGACTCTGTTCACACGGAACAGACAGGAAGGGAAAGGCAGAGCCAGATACCCACAGGGTACTTGCAGTGAAGTAGCGAGGGGACCACAAACTCACAAACTGGAGTACAGAGACAACAAGCAGGAGTTAGGTACGAGTTCAGACTCTGCAGAAAAAGGAAGGGAACGGACATAGAGGCAAAACAGGTAAAGGATAGGAGAGAGTTCAGACTGGAACTGAGTGTACGGAGGAGACCGACACTGCAGCGGGATACAGGAGCGGGTCTGGGAATACTGCCCCCAGAGAGGCGGGACGAACAGGCAAGGAGCGTGTTCAGACAGGACAGACAAGATACAGGAGCGGGTCTAGGTAATCGGCCCCTAGAAGGCGGGAGGAACAGGCTAGGAGCGTGTTCAGACAGGACAGACAAGAGAACACAGAAAGGACTCAGTTCAGACACGGGAACTAATACCGCAAAGCAGGAGACATACAGGAGTCAGTTCAGACAGGCCTGGAAATACAGCCTCCAGGAAAGGCAGACAAGGAAACAAAGAACGGGACCTGGCACCTTCAGAGTGCAAGCACACACTGAAGGAAACACTATGCTCAGGCAGGGATAGAAGGGAGCTGCTGAGCTATATACCAAGTGACAGACAGCAATAGGCTGAGGACGCACAAGGGGCGTGACCCACAGCAGGTACAAAAAGCAGGAAGTGATCGGGCGCCGCCCTTAAGCAGCAGAAACAGACACAAACAGACAGCATGGAGGGAAGCCAGAGAGACATTCTGGACAGGAGATCAAGTGCGCTCTCTTGCACAGTGGGAGATGGACCACCATGCAAGGACGCCGCCAGGTATGTTACAATACTGCTGTAATACAATTCTTTTATCCAATGATGAGAGCATGCGTCCAGGAGTTGTGCTGTAATGTTTGTCTCCTCTTCACCATCGGAGCAGGGGCGACCCCTGGGGCAAAATGTGCTTACTGGGTTCTGTGCAGCCGGCAGATGTCCAGCCGTATGTGATAGACCCCGACCCCCAAACAAAATTAATCAGACAGAAGCACACAAAATAAATACACGAAGCATTGCAATTAGGTGTCAAATGGTCAAAATTTTATTTAAATTTACATGACACCGAAAATAGCACAACCCCCGACTCACGAAGAGTCACCCTCCAGCACTCAGGAGAGGAAAACCCCCTGTGGAGGAAACCTCTATGGAACCATGGATGGAGGGCTGCCCTTCCATTGGGCTTAGAGAGTTAGTGCCAATATATAACAGATGTAACTGCAGAATTGTACAATTTGTACATTTTACCAGATTTACAGAGAATGACATAACAAATACAGACTATAAATGTGATAAAGCGGATGTGGGAGAGATCTGGCTGCGATATCTGTCACCACATTGATTGATGGAGCGAATTTGGTTGATCTGATTGGCCAGGTGGATGTATAATTTCTCCCTTACAGATCCAGGTCCGCCTCTCAAAAAATTGGACATTTGGTTACAGTTCGTTATGCCTAATCCCTAATAGGATAAATAATCCCTCCCAATTTATCACCCATTAGAGTCATAGATCAGTCCATGAACTCCCAAAGGAGAGCTGCTCTATATAGAGGGTAACAGAAGGGGATCCTGGTCTAGGGACCCCCCTTTGTTACCTTCCCATGCCCTAGGGGTGTCTAAAGCAGACAACCCCTTTCCCTGCTAGAACCTCCAAATTACACCAAGTTTGGCACATTACGTGGGTGGTCAAGCTCAAGGTCCTCAGGCGCATCAGTAATGGCGCTGATCGTGGCAGCGCGGAATTCTTTTATGGAATCTTCTTTATGACACTGGTTTATGACCTCATAACAGTTGTCATGGTGACTACAGGGTCTATTACTGATGCAGGGCACAAGTATTAACCCTTTCATCATTGGTAATTTGCTATTGTTATAGAGGCAGATAACTGCACTTGTTACCAAGCAGGGACCTTATCATTATTGCTTCCCTTAGGCACCATAAGAAATACAGATTACAAATTAAATGTGCAAGTTTGTCATGAGTGTTTTGCACTTTCTAGATCCAGAGATTGGGTTTATTACTAGCACTTTACAAAGAAAAAAAAAAAAGAGGAAATTACTTGTAAAATAATATTATTGGGAATTGCATTTCAAGCATTTTCCTAATGTGCATTCTACATAGTTACATAGATTGAAAAAAGTAGGGGTGGACATTAACAGCTTGGGGCCCAAGTGCAAGAAATGTGTCCGAGCCCCCATCTTTTTATGGCGACAAAGCTACAGATATATATACACATACACAGTGGGGGAAATAAATATTTGATCCCCTGCTGTTTTTCTAAGTTTGGCCACTGACAAAGACATGAACAGTCTATAATTTTAAGGGTAATTTTAACATTGAGAGATAGAATATCCCTGCCCAAAAGAATCAAGAAAATCACATTGTATAGATTAGATATTTTTTTTTGCATTTTGCAGTGAGAAATAAGTATTTCATCCCCTACAAACCATTATGAGTTCTGGCTGCTACAGACCAGTTAGACGCTCCTAATCAACTCGTTACCTGCAGTAAAGACAGCTGTCTTACATAGTCACCTGTATAAAAGACTCTTGTCCACAGACTCCATTAATCAGTCAGACTCTAACCTCTACCACATGGGCAAGACCAAAGAGCTTTCTAAGGATGTCGGGGACCAGATCATAGACCTGCACAAAGCTGGAATGGGCTACAAAACCATAAGTAAGACTCTGGGTGAGAAGGAGACAACTGTTGGTGCAATTGTAAGAAAATTAAAGAAATACAAAATGACTGTCAATCGACATTGATCTGGGGCACCATGCAAAATCTCACCTCGTGGGGTATCCTTGATCATGAGGAAGGTGAGAGATCAGCCTAAAACTACAGGGGGGAACTTGCTAATGATCTCCAGGCAGCTGGGACCACAGTCACCAAGCAAACCATTGGTAACACATTACGCTTTAAAGGTTAAAATCCTGCAGTGCCCGCAAGGTCCCCCTGCTCAAGAAGGCACATGTGCAGGCCCATCTGAAGTTTGGCAATGAATACCTGGATGATTCTGTGAGTTATTGGGAGAAGGTGCTGTGGTCAGATGAGACAAAAATTGAGCTCTTTAGCATTAACTCAATTGGCCGTGTTTGGAGGAAGAAGAAGGAAGTACAACCCTAAGAACATCGTTCCAACCGTGAAGCATGGTGGGGGAAACATACTTTGGGGGTGCTTTTCTGCAAAGGGGACATGACGACTGCACCGTATTGAAGGGAAGATGGATGGCGTCATGTATCGCGAGATTTTGGCCAACAACCTCCTTCCCTCAGTAAGAGCATTGAAGATGGGTCGTGGCTAGGTCTTTGCAGCAAGGCAATGACCCAAAACATACAGCCAAAGCAACAAAGGAGTGGATCTAAAAGAACTACAGTAAGGTCATGGAGTGGCCTAGCCAGTCTCCAGACCTTAATCCCATAGAAAACTTATGGAGGGAGTTAAAGCTCCGATTTGCCAAGCAACAGCCTCAAAATCTTAATGATTTAGAGATGATCTGCAAAGAGGAGTGGACCAAAATTCCTCCCGACATGTGCACAACCCTCATCATCAGCTACAAACAACGTCTGACTGCTGTGCTGCCAACATGTGTTTTACCACCAAGTATTAAGTGTTGTTTTCCAGAGGGATCAAATACTTATTTCTCACTGCAAAATGCAAAAAAATTATCTAGTTTATACAATGTGATTTTCTTGATTTTTTTTTGGATATTCTATCTCTCAATGTTAAAATTAACCTACCCTTAAAATTATAGACTGTTCCTGTCTTTGTCAGTGGGCAAACTAAGAAAGACAGCAGGGGATCAAATAATTATTTCCCCCACTGTGTATATAATTATATATATACAGTATGTAGATTGTATGCATCTACCTCCTTCTAGGTTGTGCCTGGATATGTACACCCACTATATACTGTGTATGTCTGCACCACTTCAGTGCAGTAAGGCGACATTACTGACCACGGAGCAGCCGTGCTCTTTAGAGCTGATGTATTTTTATTTTTGTGAATAGTTTCAGCTGCCTGAAGACCATTGCTCGCCATCTACCATGGGCATGCTGCAGATCCTCGCTAAGTTGCCATCTTACTCCCTGGCATCAGGATGGTTAATAACAGTACAACCCATGTGCAGACAGATTTGTCTGACTCCTTACCGGACTCCAGCAACCATCGGCTGTGATCCCAGCAGAGAGTACTGCGATTCAGGACTATCTCCGACCATGCCGGTGCTGGTCATAATTCACCGGTACCAGAGGAGGACAACTTTGGGACATTGTCCAAGACATACTCCTCAAGAACTGTGTTTAAGAAATAGTCTCCAGAGGTCCAGGACTTGAAATATGAAGAGGTTGAGGACATTACTGGGGCACACAACCCGCTCATAATAGGTACAGGGGAAGAAGAAACACTCCGTACTGGTACTTCCTCCAGTGTAAGGCCAAAATAAAGGAGGGCAAGGTAAGAATGTCTATATTGTTATTCTACTGGGGATCCGCAGGGGAGGGATCGCACATCACAATGCTAGTTTACAATGAAGCATACCAGACAATATATGTCCTTCTATAATATATCCTCATATAATTTCCTATTGTGGCAAATATTATGCAATTACATTGTCCTAAATGATTGTATTTGCTGATCGTAACCTTAACGGTATGATGGTAGCGTCACTGACGCGCCCCCTGGGCCTGTGTTGTGCAGGGGAACCCGGAACCGGGCCTGTTGTAGAATGCTGGGGGTTATAGTCTCCGTGTGGCGGTGACCCGGTCCGTGCCCAGGGTGGTCAAACCAGTGGCAGTTTTAATGTATAGCAAATGTCCGACTACGCCACCCGTGGATTGCGGTCAGTGGGGACCGCCGCTGCGCTGCCGACCGCTGAGGCTGATGTTGTTTGCGCAGCCGAGTATGGGATAACTCCCCACGGGAGAAGTATTGCCTCAGGGCAGCTAATGTGAGAGATGATGGGAGTGATGGTGTGAGGGTCCCAGTGCTAATGGTGCTGGTGCGGCAAGGAATCACAGAGGCGTGAGGTGCAGTTCAGGGTCTTTACTGATGGTACAAGGCAGACCCTCCCGGGAGTACTGGCTAGTATAAGGGGCCTGGTCAGTCTGCGAGCAAGCAGGAGTTCCCCTGGCCAGGTGGAGTTGTAGGCCTCCCCGTTTATCTGCACTCTTCCTGGCTACCTTGCTGTCAGCGGTTACAAGTAGCCCACGTCCCTGAGTATACCGTGTGGTGCTCACCCGTATGGCTGGTGACTTGGGGCCTTCTGTTAGCCTCCGCTCCTGGATGGCGGCGCTGGTCCCTTCTTTGACTGAGCCTCCGGGCTTCTATGGCCAGAGGACCTGGAATCCCCTGCCGGTTGGTTTCTGCTGCTGGGTATATATCAGTCCCCACAGCCTCGGACTCCTGTGTCCGGTTTTAGTAACTTCAGCCAGGGCGAGCTATATCTCTGCTCACAGCCCCTGGCCTTCAGCTGCTGCTCCTACAGAGCTCCTGTTCTCACTTTCCCTCTCCAGGCTCTGACTACTCTGCTTGTTCTGCAGGCTCTGTCTCTAGCTTCACTCACTAATCCCGCCCCAGACCCAGTTTATAAGGGCAGATTCCTCCCCTTCCAGGTCTGGGCGGACCGTGTTGCATGCTTAGGGCTCCTGGCCAGAGAAACCTCCCACTTGCTCTCAGACATAATATCTCTATTACTGTGGTAACCAGACCCCTGGGGTGCCACATTCCCCCCTAGTAAATTTTAGTACTCCGGGACTAAACACATTTTTAAAGAAACATAATAACAGGGTATAAACAATAATACGATAACATATTTACAAGAAGCTTTAGTTCTTTAAAGGTCACGGCGTGTCCGCAACCGGGTGTCCATATCACCCAAGGTGAAGCTTTAAGCGAAGTAGGGGACCTGTCCAAAGCAAACCCCTTGCGTTGTCCTTGGGTGTGGCTGCAAGGGTAGACTAACTACTTTGGGCCGCAAGGAGGCCACGCCAGACAGGTTTTCTCTTCCGCGGCCGTCTTCGCAAGAGGCACCAAGGTGCAACTATCTACAAAACTGTTCCGGTTATCCAGCGTCCATAACCTGTTAGTCCATAAAAATCTGTAGGGTAACTGAGAAACATAATTAATAACAGGCAACAAACATAAACCATAAACAGTTAACAGATAGATTCACAGTGCATTAGTTTAGATTCTCCAGCGAGCGGGCATCTGACCTCTAGTGACTCTAGTGGACCTACGGAGCTCACTAACTGGTTCTGCACTACAGGGTGTAGGAGGTGTTATGGGTAAGCTGGGCAGTTGTCTGCGCACTCTTTGGCTCACTAGGGGCACGGCAGGCTCACTACTAGCAGAGGGTTGATCCTCCTGTACTGCTGGTGTGGACTCTTCTGCCTCTTGGGCCGGCTGCTCTTCCAGCTCTACTGGTTCCTCTGTAGGCACTTGCGGGGCTGGCTGGAGAAAGGTGAGGACGGGTACCACGACAGCGCCGTTTACTTGTGTCCAAGACCGAGGGAAGTCTCCGAGTACGGTACTGATCATTTCTTCCCTTTCCTCTGCGGGTTGAGGGTTTCCTTGATCTTCTTCAGGGCTTTGCAGCTGCTCGGGACACTTCTTCAGGTGGTCTCTGGAGACAATGGCTGTGGTTTCTCCTCCATCCTTACTGATTACGCAGATTTTTGGGTTCTCATGGCTTGATGGCAGTACGGTGTACGGGTCCTTCTCCCACTGGTCGTCCAACTTGTGGAGCCGCCTCTTCCTCTTCAAGACCTGATCTCAAGGTACCAGGGGAACAGCGGGAGCATACTGGTTATAAGCCTTCTCTTGCCTTTCTCTAGCTTGAGACAGACTTCGCTCGACGCTCTCCTGTACTTTCCGATACTGCTGCTGCCGTTCTGTATCCCAGTCTGCCTCTGGCGAGGTGTCCTCAGGCGTCAGGACTCCCATATCCAGGTCAATAGGCAGCTTACCAGGTCTTGCTCTCATTAGGTAAGCCGGGGTACAGTTGGTGGAACCTACAGGGATGTGGTTATACAGGTCCACCAGATCGGGCAGTTTCTCAGGCCACAGACTGCGTTCTTCCAGGGGCAATGTTTTTAGCAGATCTATCACCACCTGGTTCATCTTCTCGCAGAGTCCATTGGTTTGAGGGTGATAGGGCGTTGTTCTTATCTTCTTGCAGCCATACAGGTTGCAGAACTCCTGGAAGACCTCCGCTTCGAAGGCTGGTCCTTGGTCTGTCAACACTTGGTCCGGGTACCCGTGTGGACGGCAGAAGTGCTGCTGGAAGGCTCTAGCTGCTGTTTGAGCCGTTAAGTCCTTGACCGGGACCACCACCAGGAACCGGGAGTAATGATCTACGATTGTGAGGGCGTAGACATACCCAGATCTGCTTGGAGCCAGTTTCACATGGTCCAGGGCTACCAGTTCCAGTGGCTGTCTGGTGATGATGGGCTGCAGGGGAGTCTTCTGGCTGGCTCGGTCTTTTCTTCTCAGGTGGCACGGGCCACAGTCTCTGCACCACCTCTCGATGGCTCCTCTCATGCCTACCCAGTAGAACCGTTCACGCAACAAGAACTCCAGCTTCTTCCATCCGAAATGCCCTGCTCCGTTGTGGTATGCCTCCAGAACCATAGCCGCGTCTCGTCTTGGGACCACTACCTGCCAGGTCAACTCATGTGTTCGAGAGTTAACCATTCTCCGGCACAGCTTCTCCCTGTAGAGGAACAGCTTACTTTTCTCCTTCCACAGTTGCTTGGTCTCCTCCGGAGCATCTGGGTCAAGACGAGCATCGGCCTGGGTCAGCATTTCCTTCACCAAATGGACTGCGGGATCACTGTCTTGCGTCTCTGCCCAGTTGTAGTGGGGCAAGGGATTGAACGTCACGGAGCGCCTGTCCTTCACACGGTGGGAATACAGGGTAATCCCATGACGGTGGAACGCAGGGAGCTCAACTTCTTCTGGATCTTCCCCTACGTCCGGTAAGTTCGGCATTCTAATCAGGGCATCCGCGTTGGCATTTGAGCGTCCTGCCCGGTATTTGATGGTGAATTCAAAGTTGGACAGGCGGGCCATCCATCTCTGTTCCAGGGCACCGAGCCTTGCAGTGTCCAGGTGTGTCAACGGGTTGTTATCCGTGTACACGGTGAATTTGGAGGAGGCAAGGTAATGCTTGAAACGTTCGGTCACTGCCCACACTACTGCCAGGAACTCCAGCTTGAATGAGCTATAATTCTCAGGGTTCCTCTCCGTGGGCCGTAGCTTTCGGCTGGCTTAAGCGATTACCCGTTCTTTCCCTTGCTGGATCTGGGACAGTACGGCTCCTAGCCCGATGTTGCTTGCGTCCGTGTGGAGGATAAAGGGCTGGCTGTAGTCTGGATATGCCAGGATTTCATCCCCCGTGAGGGCCATCTTCAGCTGGCAGAAGGACTCCTCTTCCAGCTTTTCCCACCTAAAGGGCGGCTTCTGGTTTTTGGCTTTCCGAGATTGACCTATCAGGAGGTCCTGCTATGGCTGCCATTTTGGTGAAACCGGGAATGAATCTTCGGTAGTAGCCTACCAACCCGAGGAACTGCCGCACTTCCTTTATGCTGGAGGGTCTTGGCCAGTCCTTAATCACGGTGATCTTATCAGGGTCAGGAGCCACTCTGTCAGCACTCACCACGTGTCCCAGGTATTGCACCTTTTGGTTTCAGGAGGTGACACTTGGAGGGTTTCACTTTTAGGCTGTAGTTTGCCAGAGCTTCAAACACTTCTGCCAGGTGTTTCAGGTGGTCCTCGTAGGTCTTGGAATAGACGATGACATCGTCCAGGTACAACAGGACCGTCTCGAAGTTCCGGTGTCCCAGACAGCATTCCATCAACCGTTGGAAGGTTCCTGGTGTGTTGCAGAGCCCGAACGGCATACAGTTAAATTCGCTGAGACCCATCGGGGTGGTGAATGCGGTCTTCTCCCAGTCTGCCTCTACTACAGAAACCTGCCAGTACCCGCTAGTGAGATCCAAAGTAGAGAAGAAGTTAGCAGATTTTAATGCAGCTAAGGACTCTTCTATCCTTGGTAACGGGTACGCATCTTTGTGTGTGATACGGTTGACCTTCCTGTAGTCTACACACATTCTCATAGTGTTGTCTTTCTTTTTCACTAAGACTAGTGGAGCTGCCCAGGGGCTACAGCTGTCCCTAATTACCCTAGCCTCCTTCATGTCTTTTAGCATCCCCTTGGCGTGTTGGTAGTGTGCAGGGGGTACGGGTCGGTATCTCTCCTTTATGGGAGGATGGTCTCCCGTGGGGATGTGATGTTCTACCCCCGTTACTCGCCCGAAGTCCAGCGGGTGTTTACTAAACACTCTCTCGTACTCTTGAACCACCCGATAGACTCCCTGTTTCTGGTGTGAGGGAGTGGAGTCAGTACCCAAATGCAGTTGCTGACTCCAGTCCTCCATTGGTTTCTTAGAGCCGTTACCTTCCTCTGGTTGAGATGGAGGCAAGGGTTCCACGGCCTGTACAGAAGTCTGCTTTATGGTGAACAATTTGGCTAGCGTGGCATACCGGGGCAGGTGTACTTCTCTCTCCCCGATATTTATGATGCGAACGGGCTCCCTCCCATGGCGTACATCGACCACCCCTCGTGCCGTCAAAATGGTGGGCCTACTGTCTGAGTAGACTTGTTCTACCATTGCTTGGTAGTCTCTACCTCTTAGACCAATAGCTGCCCGGCACCAAATCATCATCTCACTTTTTGGGGGCATGGCAATAGGGAACGGGTCACACATTCTCACGCTACCTATCTCACCACCAGATAGTTCCACCTGTTGCCACTTCATCAGTGCCCGGATCTCTTTTTGGAGCACACGCTGCTGGCCGG
Organism: Phyllobates terribilis; assembly: GCF_046119375.1. Taxonomy (NCBI): domain Eukaryota; kingdom Metazoa; phylum Chordata; class Amphibia; order Anura; family Dendrobatidae; genus Phyllobates; species Phyllobates terribilis. The sequence goes on along the minus strand of NW_027363483.1, from coordinate 677,997 downwards.
AACTGGCGTTCTTGGCAACCTGCTGTAAAATGAGAATCACCTCTGCAAGACAATTTTCAATCACATTAGTTCCCAAGGTTATTCTAGGGTGACTCTCATGACGGTCTATGTCCACTATAATCAGTCCTTGTACCGCCAGTTCGACTTTACCGATCTTAATGGTCACCTCTTTGAATCCCAATTGCGGCACGGGCTGACCATTGCTGGCGATGATACTCAGGTCGTCATCTGGGTAGCGGGTTATGTCCGAGTCATTCCAGTACTGTTTAAAGAGCACGTACGGGATTGTGATCACCTGTGACCCAGTGTCTAGTAGGGCACTCATAGGAATGCCATCCAGTACCACAGGCAAGATTGGACGTCCCCCTATGTATTTATCACGCCAGTTTGATGGGCCTGATGGTCTTATGCCTGGGGGTTGGCCCTCTACCCCAGGTTGTGCCCGTTTAAATGACAGTACCTTGCCACATGTCCGGGTTGATTGCAGCGGCGGCAGATGGGTCGTCCGTCCTCGTTGTATCGGTCGCTGGGTCTTCCTCTGGCCGGTGGGGTCCTCCTCAGTCGGCGCCACGGGACGTCCTCCAGTCCGGATGCCAGCTGGATCTTTCCTGGAGAAGAGACCTGTAAAGACTGCACAGTTCTGGTTAGCGCGGCAACGCTCTTAGTCAGCTCTTGGACCTGATGGTGCAGGTCTGTAGCCGGGTCACTGTTTAAAGCCTGCGCATCAGCTCCCACAGGCCCTGCAGACAAGGGCGCCGTCTCCTGGTGGTAAGTGATAGCAGGGGGCCTGTGGGTCACAGCGCCACCTGGTGCCGGTTCTCGGAGCACCCGGATGGCTCTGTCCTTGAACTGTGCAAAGTCCAGGTCAGGGTCCTGTAAGGCCATTGCCCGCAACTGGGTTCGGTGGGCATTGCACAGTAGACCCTCAATAAATTGTTCAGTCAACAGCTTATCTTCATTTCCCACGCTGTCAGGGTCTGCCTGCTTAATGGCTCTCAGGGCCTCTTGTAGGTTTAGAGCATAGTCTCTTATACTCTCATGTGCCCGTTGTTTACACCCGTAAAATCTGAGCTTTATTTCGGCTGAGGTGCGGGTATCAGCCGGGCTAGTATTTCCCTGACAGTCCTCTTCCTCCCAGGTGACCAGGACTTTACCTCCCTTTGGGCTGCCCCGATTAATTGGGCCACCAGGATGCTCACTTTTTGCTCTTCTGTGAGGGGGTACACCTGGAAGAGGCTATCCAGTCTTTCTCTAAAGTCATTTAGAGTATGTGACTCCCCTGAGTACTGGGGTAGCCAGGTTGCCCCCGGGATATAAGGCATGGTGAATGGCATGACTGCTGCAGCGGTTGCGCTGGCGGTGGCTGTGGCAGTGGAGCTCCCCTCGGTATCCGGCATCCTCCTCCCCCCTAGTGGACCGTGGCCTACCTTGCGATGCTCTTCTTCCGTAGGCCGCGGCTCCGCAGTCGATCGTCGGGGTTGAGGACCTGGCGTCGCGCTCCGATGACGTCCGCGTCGCTCTTCCTCCCTTCCAGGACCTTGCGCAGCGTCAGAGCGTGGGGCGGAGCTTCGGATCTCGCGCGCTTTCGGCGTCCACGCCCCTCTTCTTCCCGTGCGGCTTCCCGAAGATGGCGTCCGAAGGCGGGAAGCAGCTGCGGATGGCGGGAAGAAGGCAGAAGACAGCGGGAAACGATCCAAGATGGCGTCTGATGGCGGGAATCGGCTCCGGATGGCGGGAAACGACTCCGGACGGCGGGAAACTTCACCACAGGTAAGTATAAAAGTCTCTTTTTCAGGCACGCAGTACCCGGTGGTTGCGGGCACGAAATCCTGCCGACTACGCCAAAGTTGACGCGCCCCCTGGGCCTGTGTTGTGCAGGGGAACCCGGAACCGGGCCTATTGTAGAATGCTGGGGGTTGTAGTCTCCGTGTGGCGGTGACCCGGTCCGTGCCCAGGGTGGTCAAACCAGTGGCAGTCTTAATGTATAGCAAATGTCCGACTACGCCACCCGTGGATTGCGGTCAGTGGGGACCGCCGCTGCGCTGCCGACCGCTGAGGCTGATGTTGTTTGCGCAGCCGAGTATGGGATAACTCCCCACAGGAGAAGTATTGCCTCAGGGCAGCTAATGTGAGAGATGATGGGAGTGATGATGTGAGGGTCCCAGTGCTAATGGTGCTGGTGCGGCAAGGAATCACAGAGACGTGAGGTGCAGTTCAGGGTCTTTACTGATGGTACAAGGCAGACCCTCCTGGGAGTACTGGCTAGTATAAGGGGCCTGGTCAGTCTGCGAGCAAGCAGGAGTTCCCCTGGCCAGGTGGAGTTGTAGGCCTCCCCGTTTATCTGCACTCTTCCTGGCTACCTTGATGTCAGCGGTTACAAGTAGCCCACGTCCCTGAGTATACCGTGTGGTGCTCACCCGTATGGCTGGTGACTTGGGGCCTTCTGTTAGCCTCCGCTCCTGGATGGCGGCGCTGGTCCCTTCTTTGTGACTGAGCCTCCGGGCTTCTATGGCCAGAGGACCTGGAATCCCCTGCCGGTTGGTTTCTGCTGCTGGGTATATATCAGTCCCCACAGCCTCGGACTCCTGTGTCCGGTTTTAGTAACTTCAGCCAGGGCGAGCTATATCTCTGCTCACAGCCCCTGGCCTTCAGCTGCTGCTCCTACAGAGCTCCTGTTCTCACTTTCCCTCTCCAGGCTCTGACTGCTCTGCTTGTTCTGCAGGCTCTATCTCTAGCTTCACTCACTAATCCCGCACCAGACCCAGTTTATAAGGGCAGATTCCTCCCCTCCCAGGTCTGGGCGGACCGTGTTGCATGCTTAGGGCTCCTGGCCAGAGAAACCTCCCACTTGCTCTCAGACATAATATCTCTATTACTGTGGTAACCAGACCCCTGGGGTGCCACATCACCACTAGCACCTAAGAAACACAGTGAAGCCTGGTAAGTGTCCGGACGGAGGAGATAGCCATTGATGAGAAGCATTATTTTCTAGGATCATAGCCATGACTGTTATAGCATTTGCATAAGTCGCCCTTGTGCCATGTTGTTCTCCTTTTTTCAAGCAATGTCTGTAATCACAGCAAAACTATTGCAGTCTTCACAACACAGCCCGGCTCTGCTACGATTATGGAAATCATTTCCAAGAGCAATAAAGAAAAATATTCACAAGTGTTTTTAAGAAATTGCGACTGGTTTTTTTTTGCTTGGATTATTTATTTATTTTTTTATGTTTGCATTATTTTGCATTATTTTGTCTTTTTGCTTCTTTTGTTGCATCTGTGCATTTTTACGTTTTTTTCTTTTGTTGCTAATCACAGCATGTTCTAAGTTTCGTGATTTACTTATTTTTTTTTCTTTCTTTACTTTTTCTATAAATTTTACCATTAGAAAATGCACCTAAAAAATCATACACATGTCTGTATGTGTCAGAGTTGTCTTGGGGTCTCATCTATTTATTTAGTAGGGTAAAGAGGGAGGAGGTGAGTAAGGACATAAGTGTGAAGTGCTGGGTCCTGATTGCTTGTATATCCTGCACTGCTTCTAGCACTTCTATTGCTCTCCTCTGAAGACATGTCCCTCTTGTGTGCAGCTGGCCGAAGCCCTGGACCTCTTCCAGGAACAGATGCTGAAAGAGGAGCGGCTGCAGCCGGAGGAAAGTAACTACACTGTTCTCATCAGAGGCTGCGGAAGAGTTGGATATATCGTGTATATATAACGTATTGACGGCTCTGTCTGACAGTCTAATATGTATGGGGTCCCGGACAATTTTTTGGGGGAGTTAATGATACAGCATAACTGATCATTTAATTTGGCTGATCATTATGTTCTGGAGATAAGGTGCCAGTAGACATGTCTGGTGGTGACTCTCATAGAGAACACAGGAGTGTATGGGAGAGATGGCTGCCAGACAACTGTTAAGCGCGGGCCGTCTTTCATCCAAGAGCCATCTAATGTGTGTGGCGGGCTTTATAAGGTTGATCTGTGACCCCTTGATAATGAGCCATGATAAAGCAGCATTGGGTAAGATACAAGGAGTGGCCAGTAAAGTCCTTCTGCCTGTGTTCACATGGATGAGATTAGCCGGGGTCCATGCCGTGGTGGCTGTGCTCATCAGGCCCTGGACACATTAGTCAGATCTGTACAGCATGTTGCAGCTTATTCTGAAATATTTATAACAAAGCCCAGATAATGGTCACATTAACTGTGGCATGTTTGTAGCTTTTTAATGATTTAATACTAAAATGATCTTATTTACTCTGTGAAACAACCTTTAAAGGGACTTTCTTGTTTCACAAAACCGCTGTTCCTGGCTGCAGTTTGTTTAAAGAAATTACAAAAACCGTCTGTTCTCTATTCATCCTCCCCAGGTCCAGCGCAAAGTTTCTCCTGCTGCTCCCGCTGTCTGTTATTGTCTGCAGCGCTGACAACACATCTACAGCTCTGCAGCCTGTAGCTACGCTCAGCGGCTCGTGCCGTTAACTCGGGCCGACCTTCAGAGCTCACTGACTGACTGCAGTGCTTTCACCGTCACGTCAGCGCTGCAGACAATGACTGACACCAAAGCATTATTATTATTACTATTTATTATTATAGCGCCATTTATTCCATGGAGCTTAACATGTGAAAAAGGGGATATACATAACAAACAACAAGTACAATAATCCTGAACAAAAACGCAACGGCAAACTGTTACAGAAGGAGAGAGGGTCTCCCCGCGAGGGCTCACAGTCTACCAGGGATAGGTGAGGGTACAGCAGGTGAGGGTAGAGCTAGTCATGCAGCGGTGTGGTGGAGCGGTGGTTACTGCAGGTTGTAGGCTTGTCGGAAGATGTGGGTCTTCAGGTTCCTTTTGATGGTTTCCACGGTAGGCGAGAGTCTGACATGTTGGGGTAGAGAGTTCCAGAGTAGGGGGGAAGCACAGGAGAAATCTTGTATGCAATTGTGGGCAGAGGAGATAAGAGGGGAGTAGAGAAGGAGATCTTGTGAGGATCGGAGGCTGCGTGCAGGTAAGTACTGGGAGACTAGGTCAGAGATGTATGAAGGTTTATAAAAAAAAAATTCAATAAAAAACATTGAAACACAGATATATGGGGGAGACAGGTTGTGAATGGCTTTGTATGCCATGGTTAGGGTTTTGAACTGGAGTCTCTGGGTACATGGGAGCCAGTGCAGGGATTGACAGAGAGGAGAGGCCGGGGAACAGCGGGGGGACAGGGGGATTAGTCAGGTAGCCGAGTTTAGGATAGATTGGAGGGGTGCAAGAGTGTTGGAAGGGAGGCCACAGAGCAGGAGGTTGCAGTAGTCGAGGCGGGAGATGATGAGGGCGTGCACTAGTGTTTTTGCAGATTCGTGGTTGAGGAATGTGCGGATCCGGGAGATGTTTTTGAGTTGACGTTGGCAGGAAGTGGAAAGGGCTTGGATATGTGGCTTGAAGCACGGTTTGTTTCTTAAAAAAAAAAAAATGCTGTGTTGGAATAGGGGTTGTCTGAAATAGGATAACCCCCTTAAAGTGAATCTGTCACCAGGTTTTTGTTATCTAATCTGACAGCAACATAATGTATGGGCAGAGACCCTGATTCCAGCGATGTGTCATTTACTGGGCTGCTTGCTGTAGTTTTTATAAAATCACAGTTTTATCAGCAGGAGATTATCACTAGAGGACTAGTAAGCCTGCTGCTAGGTAGTCCGGGGCATTCATGTGCTCTGTATAACCCCATCCCCACCACTGACTGGAGTAAAGCTGCCGATCAGTGGTGTGGGTGGGGTTATACAAAGCTCAGCATTCAGAGAACTACTAGAGCTGCAGCAGATAAAATACTGATTTTATCAAAATAGCAGTAAGCAGCAAAAAGCGTGAGATATCACTGTAATCAGGGTCTCACCCCTTATATCATGCTGCTCTCAGATGGGGCATCTAAAACCGGGTGGCAGATTCCCTTACGATTTAACAGCACTTTCAGATGACTTTTTAGAATAAGGAGAACTATATAAGGAATAATTGCCACTCATTATACGCTCCTGAGTGTACATGAATGTATGGGGAGTGTACATTATATGATGGGTCTCCTGCAGTTTTTCTCTACATTATAAGCCTCAGCATTTACCTTTTCTGTGCTCTGCTTTTCCTCCCTCCAGCTCCCTCTTCCATAGGTTTATAGGGGCATCGCAGACATTTTTGTTGAAATGAACCTGTCGCGTTCCTCCCGGTAGCGTTCGACTTCCAGTCACCGGGGTGGCACTGCTCTGTGTATAGAAAGTGGCGCCTGTAACTGCGACCCCTGTAGTGACTGACGGCAGCTCAGCATTAGGGCCGGCTGTCAATCAGGGCTGAGGGCACGGTGACAGCCGTCACTCTCTATACACAGAGAGGTGACTGAACCAGTGCCGCCCCCATGACTGATACCCAAACACTACCAGGTACAATAAAGTTAATTTCCTCCTGGCAGAGGGAGTCTAAATGCCGGCACCGGGCAGTTTCAGAATGCTATTAACCTGCAGAGTAACCCCATATCTACAGGTTGATAGCGTTTTTTCACGTGACAGGTTCCCTTCCCTTCTCCCACAGATTTAGCAGATATTGAGAGTGAATGATTAGTGCAGGAGACCAAAAAATGTCTTTTAAGTGACAAAAGAAGAAGGTTTATCTGATAATGTATATTACAAAGTGTCTTATCTTTACTTGCACTATTGATCAATGAAATCAGGTTAGGCTGGAGCAGGAGCACAGTGATAGGACAATCAGAGGGAGACACGGGCAGATCGTGCTGCAGCTTATTCTAGTAAGGAGTTTATCTCACTTCAGTGCTGAGCACTTCTACACAACCATATCACTGCCACTGCTTCTGAACATGTGCTGAATGGAAAGCGGGAATCCCTCCCGCCTGTGTGCGATGTGTACGTGAGCAGTCAGTGCAGCATTCTCTACCCACTAGCTGAGAGATAACTGAAGCTTAGCGCTAGAGCCTGCAGAGGGGAGAACTGGTGACAATTGCAGGACACACAGGGGCCAGAATAGAATATACACATAGCAGTAGCCATCTGACATGACTGTTATGCCCTCAATATAACATTCATTGTGTACGCTGTCCATCAGTGTACAAGCTGTGGGGATCTGGCCGAGGCCGGCAGTACGAGGCGCACACACTTATATGGATCTTGCTGTGAAGGGGCGTCAGCGCCCCATTGAGCACCATGGACCATTTGTTCTGTTAATTGGGAGGACTAATAACGTAATACAGTAAATTACCTTTACATTATCTGATAATGCCCTGTATATTATGTACTTACATTATTATTGCTATTATTACATACAGTTTTTACAGTACAGACTCATTTCTTGTTACATCATTTAGATGAAAAAGCGAGGTCTGGTTCCCACAGATGCCACATATACTGCCCTGTTCAACGCCTGCGCGGAGTCGCCATGGAAAGACTCGGGTCTGCAGCACGCACTGAAGCTGCGGAAAGAATTGATGGACAAGAACATTGAGCTTAATCCCATCACTTACCGGAGCTCGCTGAAGGTCTGCACGCTGAGCTCAGGACTGCAGGGGAGCTGTGAGCTATTTAAGGTAAGTCAAGGTCACAGTCCTGGTCACCCACAATGGAGTCCTTATAAGATGCCCGTATCGTAGATTAACCGGGAGGGAACAGCATCATTGTAATCATTCCACGGGGAATCACCAGTGCACCATGTCTGGCCGGGGACTTAGCAGCCATCAGATGGCACCACCAGAGTTCAGTTCTTCTGTGGGGACCAGGGGGTCACTTACTAAATTCGAGAAAGGTGGACAGCTTTGAACTATCTGCTACTGCGACGCCCTCCCTGAGCGGTGGGGTTACTCAGTACCAGACAATATATGGTGGGGGTATGGGAGTGTCGTCGTGGCCGCGACTCGGTCCGTGCCCAGGGCTGTCACATAAAAAGAATGGGCTATTGGATGAGTGGATGTTCGACTACGCCACCTGTGGTTTCTGGTGATGGCCACCAGCGCTGCAGCAGTCCTCTGAGGCTGATGTTCTGACAGCTTGGTTGGTACTACTCCCCACAGGTGGAGTAGGCCTCAGGGCAGTTTGGAGGATCTGGGGAGTTGTGGTGGGTGCAGTGCCGCGCAGGAATGAGCAAACGGAGGCAGTATGTGAAGTCATCCAAGATTTACTCACTTTGATGAAGTAGCAGCTGCAAAGCTTCTCTCTGCTTCTCGTGGCGCGCTGCGGCCACCAGGAAGGGGTTCAGCACTTCCTAGGTAGATCAGGAGCACCTGTCAAGACCTCCCTGGGGTTTTCCTCTCTTTCCTAGATTCTCCCACTGAGTCCTCTCCTGACGGTATGTGATGTGAACGTGGAGTAAGGCCGGGTCCCACTAGATATACACAGGTTGAGAGATACAGGTGGCGACTCCGCTCCGTCCGTATCCCCCTGGGATCCACTAAGCCTCCAGGCTTTTCTAACGATGACGTGAAGTACACTGTCAGATATCAGGGGCCGGTCCCCTCTTGCGGCAGGAGTCCCTCTTGCTAGGCCAGAGTGAAGAATACAGGTGGCGACTCCGCTCCGTCCGTACCCTCCTGGGATCCTTTCGCCTGTGGAGCCTATCTCCTCTGCTCCCCTCCTGGGCCTTCTTGATTGGACTCTGACCGGGGACAGAGCTAGCTATAACTCAACTCTGCCCCAACCCCCCGTCTCGAGGCCTGAGACCCGGAACCGTGACCCCTGAGCCGGCCACAGCTTTGTGCTGACTGACCTTCCCAAGGAACCACGACAAAAGACCAGGTTATAAAGATGGCCACTGTATATATATGATGCTTAAGGTGCTAAAGTAAAGTGCTTCCTCCACCCTCACCCACTACATGGTTCCCCCTATCTTTGGTTCCCCCCATCTCCTCTATCCCGGGCCGGGGAAGCACCCTGGTGCATTTAGGCCCCCTACAGGACAGAAGTGGTGTAGTGTTGAGTGTGAAGTAGGGTCTTGTGTGATGCTCCATCCTTACCTGAGAGAGGAGATACCACACCTCTTTCTGAGGTGCAGTACCCCTGTGGCGACTGAACCCTCAGGGGCGCCACATTCTCCCCTGGTGAAACACAGCATGTCCGCGGGCTGCAATAGAGCAAAAGATTGGTACAGACATTCAAACTTTTTAAATGCTTTTTAAACAAATAACTATCTTCCCTTTATGGGAGGCTCAAATACTTTTAACGTTGCAGGTTATATAGATATAGTATAAACATATAAAACATTAGGAAGACATTATAGATATAGAATACTTGTACAAAAGTGTCAGTTCAGCAGCATGAGGGACCTGCCCAAAACCCTCAACGTAGGCCCTGGGGGGGTGGCTGCAGGGCATGGAGATCCTGAGTTGGACCTCCAGGAGAGCCACTCCAGACAGATTTTACTTCTGAGGTCAGAGGTAGAAATGGCTTTGTATAAAACCAATAGTGATCACCTAAACAGGTGCAAACCATCCACAATCCAGTCTGTAGACTGCTCATCATCCGCAGGCACAATGTCATCCTAAATAAACCGGGTGCAAACAAAGCATAAAGAGAAAGGATTACCAGCTTCATGAATAGTTCAAAAATTAGGTTACTTTATTGTGAAAAAAGCTCTTTAAAAACAGATTCCATAGTCACATAGTGTAGCCAGGGCAACGCGTTTCGAACGCTAAAGATGCGTTCTTTGTCAAGACTGGCTTGCAAATGGCATACCCATGGTATATAAACCATTGTTCACCAATCACATACAAAATGGAAGTCACATGATGCATATATTAGCATACAGAAATATAAAACCGATTTCCAAAGTATATGCATAGTAAAAACAATCACATGACAAAGAAGAAATCACATATGCATAGAAAAGTTACTCGCTGTAATGGAACAGCAGTTCCCTCCGTAAATTTAGTCCATTTGGTTGGCAAGTGTTCAGATGATACATCCAAAATGCTTCTCGATCAAGTAGGCGTCTCCTATTATCCCTGCCTCGAGGATCAAAGGTAAGTTTTTCAATGCCAAAGACCTGAAATGAGGATGTCTCTCTATTATGCTGCTCAATAAAATGTCTGGAGGCGCAAGAAATGTTCTGATTAGTGACATTAAAAATATCAGAAAGATGTTCTGCCACTCGCTGTTTTAGTTTTCTTATGGTGCATCCCACATATAACAGATCACAACTGGCACATCTTATGATGTAAACCACAGAATTACTGTTGCAATTCAGACAGCTTTTTATATTGTGTGTTTCACTAGAATCAGCATTAGGAAGTTTTTAGTGATTTTTACATAGCGACAAATGCCGCATCTGGTGTAACCACACTTGTAAAACCCTTTACAATTAAGCAGGTATGCCGTTTTTGTAGATTATTTGGGCGACTAGATGCCAATAGCCCCCCTATTGTTTGCGCTTTTTTTGCCACCACCAAAACTCCAGAATCAAGAATTTTAGATAATACAGTATCCTCATATAAAATAGGAAGATGTTTCAGTATTATATTTTTGATCAGTTGAAATTGTGAACTATATCTAAAGGAAATAACATTTAGATTTTTATGTGCTGTAATATCATTGCGATTAATCCTTGTCCTAGACAGATCAATCAGATCCAGTCTATTTTTACTGTCCACAATTTTTTCTGCTCTCTTTAGAGACCAATCCGGATAACCCCTAGATTTCAATTTATTTTTACACCTGATGAATTCTTCATCCAATTTGTTGGCATTGTTACAATTACGTTTGATTCTTGTCAGTTCCCCCACAGGTATAGCTTTTATAGTATGGCGCGGATGTCCGCTTTTGGCATGTAGAATGGTATTCCCAGATATGGGTTGGAAAATGTGGAAGTAGTGATGGAACCGTCAAGAATCTCCAATTTTAGATCAAGAAATGATATACACTTAGAATCAGAGGTGTAAGTGAAAGAAAGATTAAATTCATTGTTATTTAAATACTTGATGAATTCCGGTATGGCAGACACATCCCCACGCCAGATAAAGATCAAATCATCTATGTATCTGCCATACCAGAAAACATCACGGGCCCATGGATTAGCGAAAGTGTACAGTGCAACATATTCCGAATGGGACATTACCATATTTGCTAGCGATGGAGAATAGCTAGATCCCATGGATACTCCTCTACATTGGAGATAAAATTCCTGATTGTACATAAAAAAATTATTAGTGGCCCTGCTCCAGCCGCGGCTCAACGTCCCGCCGGTTGACAAAGACGTCCCGGTGGAACTGTGGGCTGCGAATGAAGCCCCATCCGGCCTCCTGGTGGAAGCGCACAATAAGGCCTTCTTCCCGGGGGCTTGAACGGGCGGCCTCTGCCTGGCGGGCCTGCGACTTTGCGGCCTTGGCGCGCACCTCCAGGTGCTCGCAGCGGATCTCCCTCTGTCGATGCTCCTTCTCGAGCTGGAGAAGCTCCCTGCGGCAGAACTCCTCCCGCCTCCGCGTTTCAGACCGGGTCTCCCGAGGGAAGCCCATCAGGTCACCCTCCTGGTTGTCCCAGGCAAACTCTTCTGCCGCCGGGCAGGCGACCGGAGGCGCGGGCAGCGGCGACAGGAGGGGTTGCTGCGGGCCCTCTGCTGGTGCAGACCAGTCCGGGTTGGGGCAGGTGGACACCCCAGAAAGTGCAGGGATCTCTGGACCGGGAGTCGTGTGGCATATCAGGCCTCCAGTGATGGCGGTGGCTTGGGTCTCAGCCGTCAGAGCCAAGAGTTGCTCCCAAATGATGGCACCCGGGGAAAGGGGTGCCGGCAGGAGATCGAGGAGGGCTTTGGTGCGCCCCGCGCCCGGGATAGGGGTTTCCGCCTTACCCGTTCTTGGGCTGCACAAGGCCTCCGGGGCTTCCTCCCCCTGGGCCAAGGCCTTTGTAGACAGGCATGACAAGCTCTGGCGGCAGGCCTGGATCTTTTGCAGCACCTCCTCTCTCCACTCCGCAGCGGCCAGTCGCTTGGCCTCTTCGACCCTCCGGGTCAGGTCCTGGATTTCACCGCGGAGGAACTCGGCCTCCTCCTGGGTCAGGTACATTCCCTCCATACCGAGGGAGGTGGCAGCTGGTGGGCCAGCGTCGGAGGACATCTCCTTGGCTGCGTCCATCTCTGCTGCAAGGTGCGGCCTTTTTTGCCTCCTCCTTTTTGGGAGGCTCCCGGGCGGCTGGCTGACGGGCACTCCTTGGGAAGTCCCATCCGTTTTGACGGACACAACTATGCGGACAGTCTCTAATGCAAGGAGCGGTCTTAGCTCTTCGCACCATTGGGAAACCTGGCCCACGATAGGAGGTCTTAAGTTGCTGTTGTTTTGGCACCTAATGGTGTCCATTCTTCTTGGGCGGGCACCACATTGAGTGTGTAACGACAGTCTTTTGTGAAAGGCGCACAGTACCCGGCGGCAATGGGATTATCTTCTTCCGTTGCTGCGGGCACGCGATCCTGCCGACTACGCCACGTTGCGACACCCTCCTTGAGCGGTGGGGTTACTCGGTGCTGGGTCAATATATGGTGGGGGTATGTGGGTGTCGTCGTGGCCGCGACCCAGTCCGTGCCCAGGGCTGTCACATAAAAAGAATGGGCTATTGGATGAGTGGATGTTCGACTACGCCACCTGTGGTTTCTGGTGATGGCCACCAGCGCTGCAGCAGTCCTCTGAGGCTGATGTTCTGGCAGCTTGTTTGGTACTACTCCCCACAGGCGGAGTAAGCCTCAGGGCAGTATGGAGGATCTGGGGAGTTGTGGTGGGTGCAGTGCCGCGCAGGAATGAGCAAACGGAGGCAGTATGTGAAGTCATCCAAGATTTACTCACTTTGATGAAGTAGCAGCTGCGAAGCTTCTCTCTGCTTCTCGCGGCGCGCTGCGTCCACCAGGAAGGGGGTTCAGCTCTTCCTAGGTAGATCAGGAGCACCTGTCAAGACCCCGCTGGGGTGTTCCTCTCTTTCCTAGATTCTCCCACTCAGTCCTCTCCTGACGGTATGTGATGTGAACGTGGAGTAAGGCCGGGTCCCACTGGATATACACAGGTTGAGAGATACAGGTGGCGACTCCGCTGCGTCCGTGTCCCCCTGGGATCCACTAAGCCTCCGGGCTTTTCTAACGATGACGTGAAGTACACTGTCAGATATCGGGGGCCGGTCCCCTCTTGCGGCAGGAGTCCCTCAGGCTAGGCCAGAGTGAAGAATACAGGTGGCGACTCCGCTCCGTCCGTACCCTCCTGGGATCCTTTCGTCTGTGGAGCCTATCTCCTCTGCTCCCCTCCTGGGCCTTCTTGATTGGACTCTGACCGGGGACAGAGCTAGCTATAACTCAACTCTGCCCCAACCCCCCGTCTCGAGGCCTGAGACCGGGAACCGTGACCCCTGAGCCGGCCGCAGCTTTGTGCTGACTGACTTTCCCAAGGAACCACGGCAAAAGACTAGGTTATAAAGATGGCCACTGTATATATATGATGCTAAAGTAAAGTGCTTCCTCCACCCTCACCCACCACATGGTTCCCACTATCTTTGGTTCCCCCCCATCTCCTCTATCGCGGGCCGGGGCAGCACCCTGGTGCATTTAGGCCCCCTACAGGACAGGAGTGGTGTAGTGTTGAGTGTGAAGTAGGGTCTTGTGTGATACTCCATCCTTACCTGAGAGAGGAGATACCACACCTCTTTCTGAGGTGCAGTACCCCTGTGGCGACTGAACCCTCAGGTGCGCCACACTACCAACACATCCACTGTCAGCTTAAGAGATAGAAAGATGGTGCTGGGGTGTAAATTTTCAGCTAGTTAGTATGTCACCTGTTAGGGGGGCACAGGGACCCCACCAGGGGCGTTCTGGCCCAACGGAGGATCAGGAAATCCACCGGTGGGCCCTGGGTCCCATTGGCCACGCCCCCAAGCCCCGCCCCCCCCCCCCTGGGCCCTGTACAGAGAACAGAGGGCCCCCCTGGTTCGCTAATCATATTGGCAGCACTGTATGGGCCCTTTCAGGTATATATTATTGAAGGCAGCAGAATGTATAGGCTCCTGTCAGGTATATATTATTGAAGGCAGCAGAATGTATTGGCTCCTGACAGGTATATATTATTGGAGGCAGGAGAATGTATGGGCTCCTGTCAGGTATATATTATTGGAGGCAGCAGAATGTATGGGCTCCTGTCAGGTATATATTATTGAAGGCAGCAGAATGTATGGGCTCCTGTCAGGTATATATTATTGAAGGCAGCAGAATGTATGGGCTCCTGTCAGGTATATATTATTGAAGGCAGCAGAATGTATGGGCTCCTGAAAGGTATATATTATTTTAGCCAGCAGAATCTATGGGCTCCTGTCAGGTATATATTATTGGAGGCAGCAGAATCTATGGTCTCCTGTCAGGTATATATTATTGGAGGCAGCAGAATGTATGGGCTCCTGTCAGGTATATATTATTGGAGGCAGGAGAATGTATGGGCTCCTGTCAGGTATATATTATTGGAGGCAGCAGAATCTATGGGCTCCTGTCAGGTATATAGTATTGGAGGCAGGAGAATCTATGGGCTCCTGTCAGGTATATATTATTGGAGGCAGCAGAATGTATGGGCTCCTGTCAGGTATATATTATTGGAGGCAGGAGAATGTATGGGCTCCTGTCAGGTATATATTATTGGAGGCAGGAGAATGTATGGGCTCCTGTCAGGTATATATTATTGGAGGCAGCAGAATGTATGGGCTCCTGTCAGGTTTATATTATTGGAGGCTGCAGAATCTATGGGCTCCTGTCAGGTATATATTATTGGAGGCAGGAGAATGTATGGGCTCCTGTCAGGTATATATTATTGGAGGCTGCAGAATCTCTGGGCTCCTGTCAGGTATATATTATTGGAGGCATGATAATGTATCGGCTCCTGTCAGGTATATATTATTGTAGACAGGAGAATGTATGGGCTCCTGTCAGGTATATATTATTGGAGGCAGGAGAATGTATGGGCTCCTGTCAGGTATATATTATTGGAGCCAGCAGAATGTATGGGCTCCTGTCAGGTATATATTATTGGAGGCAGGAGAATGTATGGGCTCCTGTCAGGTATATATTATTGGAGGCAGGAGAATGTATGGGCTCCTGACAGGTATATATTATTGGAGGCAGCAGAATCTATGGTCTCCTGTCAGGTATATATTATTGGAGCCAGCAGAATGTATGGGCTCCTGTCAGGTATATATTATTGGAGGCAGGAGAATGTATGGGCTCCTGTCAGGTATATATTATTGGAGGCAGGAGAATGTATGGGCTCCTGTCAGGTATATATTATTGGAGGCAGGAGAATGTATGGGCTCCTGTCAGGTATATATTATTGGAGCCAGCAGAATGTATGGGCTCCTGTCAGGTATATATTATTGGAGGCAGGAGAATGTATGGGCTCCTGTCAGGTATATATTATTGGAGGCATCAGAATGTATGGGCTCCTGTCAGGTATATATTATTGGAGGCAGCAGAATCTATGGGCTCCTGTCAGGTATATATTATTGGAGGCAGGAGAATGTATGGGCTCCTGTCAGGTATATATTATTGGAGGCAGCAGAATGTATGGGCTCCTGTCAGGTATATATTATTGGAGGCAGGAGAATGTATGGGCTCCTGTCAGGTATATATTATTGGAGGCAGGAGAATGTATGGGCTCCTGTCAGATATATATTATTGAAGACAGCAGAATGTATGGGCTCCTGTCAGGTATATATTATTGGAGGCAGCAGAATGTATGGGCTCCTGTCAGGTATATATTATTGGAGGCAGCAGAATCTATGGGCTCCTGCCAGGTATATATTATTGGAGGCAGCAGAATCTATGGGCTCCTGTCAGGTATATATTATTGGAGGCAGCAGAATGTATGGGCTCCTGTCAGGTATATATTATTGGAGGCAGCAGAATGTATGGACTGCTGTCAGGTATATATTATTGGAGGCAGGAGAATGTATGGGCTCCTGTCAGGTATATATTATTGGAGGCAGCAGAATCTATGGGCTCCTGTCAGGTATATATTATTGGAGGCAGCAGAATGTATGGACTGCTGTCAGGTATATATTATTGGAGGCAGGAGAATGTATGGGCTCCTGTCAGGTATATATTATTGGAGTCAGCAGAATCTATGGTCTCCTGTCAGGTATATATTATTGGAGGCAGCAGAATGTATGAGCTCCTGTCGGGTATATATTATTGGAGGCAGCAGAATCTATGGGCTCCTGTCAGGTATATATTATTGGAGGCAGCAGAATCTATGGGCTCCTGTCGGGTATATATTATTGGAGGCAGCAGAATGTATGGGCTCCTGTCAGGTATATATTATTGGAGGCAGGAGAATGTATGGGCTCCTGTCAGGTATATATTATTGGAGGCAGGAGAATGTATGGGCTCCTGTCAGGTATATATTATTGGAGGCTGCAGAATCTATGGGCTCCTGTCACGTATATATTATTGGAGGCAGGAGAATGTATGGGCTCCTGTCAGGTATATATTATTGGAGGCAGCAGAATGTATGGGCTCCTGTCAGGTATATATTATTGGAGGCATGATAATGTATGAGCTCCTGTCAGGTATATATTATTGGAGGCTGCAGAATGTATGGACTCTTGTCAGGTATATATTATTGGAGGCTGCAGAATGTATGGGCTCTTGTCAGGTATATATTATTGGAGGCTGCAGAATGTATGGGCTCTTGTCAGGTATATATTATTGGAGGCAGGAGAATGTATGGGCTCCTGTCAGGTATATATTATTGGAGGCAGGAGAATGTATGGGCTCCTGTCAGGTATATATTATTGGAGGCAGGAGAATGTATGGGCTCCTGTCAGGTATATATTATTGGAGGCAGGAGAATGTATGGGCTCCTGTCAGGTATATATTATTGGAGGCAGGAGAATGTATGGGCTCCTGTCAGGTATATATTATTGGAGGCTGCAGAATGTATGGGCTCCTGTCAGGTATATATTATTGGAGGCTGCAGAATGTATGGGCTCTTGTCAGGTATATATTATTGGAGGCAGGAGAATGTATGGGCTCCTGTCAGGTATATATTATTGGAGGCAGGAGAATGTATGGGCTCCTGTCAGGTATATATTATTGGAGGCAGGAGAATGTATGGGCTCCTGTCAGGTATATATTATTGGAGGCAGGAGAATCTATGGGCTCCTGTCAGGTATATATTATTGGAGGCAGGAGAATGTATGGGCTCCTGTCAGGTATATATTATTGGAGGCAGGAGAATGTATGGGCTCCTGTCAGGTATATATTATTGGAGGCAGCAGAATGTATGGGCTCCTGACAGGTATATATTATTGGAGGCAGGAGAATGTATGGGCTCCTGACAGGTATATATTATTGGAGGCAGGAGAATGTATGGGCTCCTGACAGGTATATATTATTGGAGGCAGCAGAATGTATGGGCTCCTGTCAGGTATATATTATTGGAGGCAGCAGAATGTATGGGCTCCTGACAGGTATATATTATTGGAGGCAGGAGAATGTATGGGCTCCTGTCAGGTATATATTATTGGAGGCAGGAGAATGTATGGGCTCCTGTCAGGTATATATTATTGGAGGCAGGAGAATGTATGGGCTCCTGTCAGGTATATATTATTGGAGGCAGGAGAATCTATGGGCTCCTGTCAGGTATATATTATTGGAGGCAGGAGAATGTATGGGCTCCTGTCAGGTATATATTATTGGAGGCAGGAGAATGTATGGGCTCCTGTCAGGTATATATTATTGGAGGCAGCAGAATGTATGGGCTCCTGACAGGTATATATTATTGGAGGCAGGAGAATGTATGGGCTCCTGACAGGTATATATTATTGGAGGCAGGAGAATGTATGGGCTCCTGACAGGTATATATTATTGGAGGCAGCAGAATGTATTGGCTCCTGTCAGGTATATATTATTGGAGCCAGCAGAATCTATGGGCTCCTGTCAGGTATATATTATTGGAGGCAGGAGAATGTATGGGCTCCTGTCAGGTATATATTATTGGAGGCAGCAGAATGTATGGGCTCCTGTCAGGTATATATTATTGGAGCCAGCAGAATCTATGGGCTCCTGTCAGGTATATATTATTGGAGGCAGGAGAATGTATGGGCTCCTGACAGGTATATATTATTGGAGGCAGCAGAATGTATTGGCTCCTGTCAGGTATATATTATTGGAGCCAGCAGAATCTATGGGCTCCTGTCAGGTATATATTATTTTAGGCAGGAGAATGTATGGTCTCCTGTCGGGTATATATTATTGGAGGCAGCAGAATGTATGGGCTCCTGACAGGTATATATTATTGGAGGCAGGAGAATGTATGGGCTCTTGTCAGGTATATATTATTGGAGGCAGGAGAATGTATGGGCTCCTGTCAGGTATATATTATTGGAGGCAGGAGAATGTATGGGCTCCTGTCAGGTATATATTATTGGAGGCAGGAGAATGTATGGGCTCCTGTCAGGTATATATTATTGGAGGCAGGAGAATCTATGGGCTCCTGTCAGGTATATATTATTGGAGGCAGGAGAATGTATGGGCTCCTGTCAGGTATATATTATTGGAGGCTGCAGAATGTATGGGCTCTTGTCAGGTATATATTATTGGAGGCAGGAGAATGTATGGGCTCCTGTCAGGTATATATTATTGGAGGCAGCAGAATGTATGGGCTCCTGACAGGTATATATTATTGGAGGCAGGAGAATGTATGGGCTCCTGACAGGTATATATTATTGGAGGCAGGAGAATGTATGGGCTCCTGACAGGTATATATTATTGGAGGCAGCAGAATGTATGGGCTCCTGTCAGGTATATATTATTGGAGGCAGCAGAATGTATGGGCTCCTGACAGGTATATATTATTGGAGGCAGGAGAATGTATGGGCTCCTGTCAGGTATATATTATTGGAGGCAGGAGAATGTATGGGCTCCTGTCAGGTATATATTATTGGAGGCAGGAGAATGTATGGGCTCCTGTCAGGTATATATTATTGGAGGCAGGAGAATCTATGGGCTCCTGTCAGGTATATATTATTGGAGGCAGGAGAATGTATGGGCTCCTGTCAGGTATATATTATTGGAGGCAGGAGAATGTATGGGCTCCTGTCAGGTATATATTATTGGAGGCAGCAGAATGTATGGGCTCCTGACAGGTATATATTATTGGAGGCAGGAGAATGTATGGGCTCCTGACAGGTATATATTATTGGAGGCAGGAGAATGTATGGGCTCCTGACAGGTATATATTATTGGAGGCAGCAGAATGTATTGGCTCCTGTCAGGTATATATTATTGGAGCCAGCAGAATCTATGGGCTCCTGTCAGGTATATATTATTGGAGGCAGGAGAATGTATGGGCTCCTGTCAGGTATATATTATTGGAGGCAGCAGAATGTATGGGCTCCTGTCAGGTATATATTATTGGAGCCAGCAGAATCTATGGGCTCCTGTCAGGTATATATTATTGGAGGCAGGAGAATGTATGGGCTCCTGACAGGTATATATTATTGGAGGCAGCAGAATGTATTGGCTCCTGTCAGGTATATATTATTGGAGCCAGCAGAATCTATGGGCTCCTGTCAGGTATATATTATTTTAGGCAGGAGAATGTATGGGCTCCTGTCGGGTATATATTATTGGAGGCAGCAGAATGTATGGGCTCCTGTCAGGTATATATTATTGGAGGCAGGAGAATGTATGGGCCCCTGTCAGGTATATATTATTGGAGGCAGCAGAATGTATGGGCTCCTGACAGGTATATATTATTGGAGGCAGGAGAATGTATGGGCTCCTGACAGGTATATATTATTGGAGGCAGGAGAATGTATGGGCTCCTGACAGGTATATATTATTGGAGGCAGCAGAATGTATGGGCTCCTGTCAGGTATATATTATTGGAGGCAGCAGAATGTATGGGCTCCTGTCAGGTATATGTTATTGGAGGCAGGAGAATGTATGGGCTCCTGTCAGGTATATATTATTGGAGGCAGGAGAATGTATGGGCTCCTGTCAGGTATATATTATTGGAGGCAGCAGAATGTATGGGCTCCTGACAGGTATATATTATTGGAGGCAGCAGAATGTATGGGCTCCTGTCAGGTATATATTATTGGAGGCAGCAGAATGTATGGGCTCCTGACAGGTATATATTATTGGAGGCAGCAGAATGTATGGGCTCCTGTCAGGTATATATTATTGGAGGCAGCAGAATGTATGGGCTCCTGACAGGTATATATTATTGGAGGCAGGAGAATGTATGGGCTCCTGTCAGGTATATATTATTGGAGGCAGCAGAATGTATGGGCTCCTGACAGGTATATATTATTGGAGGCAGGAGAATGTATGGGCTCCTGTCAGGTATATATTATTGGAGGCAGGAGAATGTATGGGCTCCTGTCAGGTATATATTATTGGAGGCAGCAGAATGTATGGGCTCCAGTCAGGTATATATTATTGGAGGCAGCAGAATGTATGGGCTCCTGTCAGGTATATATTATTGGAGGCAGCAGAATCTATGGGCTCCTGTCAGGTATATATTATTTGAGGCAGCAGAATCTATGGGCTCCTGTCAGGTATATATTATTGGAGGCAGGAGAATGTATGGGCTCCTGTCAGGTATATATTATTGGAGGCAGCAGAATCTATGGGCTCCTGTCAGGTATATGTTATTGGAGGCAGCAGAATGTATGGGCTCCTGCCAGGTATATATTATTGGAGGCAGCAGAATCTATGGGCTCCTGTCAGGTATATATTATTGGAGGCAGCAGAATCTATGGGCTCCTGTCAGGTATATATTATTGGAGGCAGGAGAATGTATGGGCTCCTGCCAGGTATATATTATTGGAGGCAGCAGAATCTATGGGCTCCTGTCAGGTATATATTATTGGAGGCAGCAGAATCTATGGGCTCCTGTCAGGTATATATTATTGGAGGCAGGAGAATGTATGGGCTCCTGTCAGGTATATATTATTGGAGGCAGCAGAATGTATGGGCTCCTGTCAGGTATATATTATTGGAGCCAGCAGAATCTATGGGCTCCTGACAGGTATATATTATTGGAGGCAGCAGAATGTATGGGCTCCTGTCAGGTATATATTATTGGAGGCAGCAGAATGTATGGGCTCCTGACAGGTATATATTATTGGAGGCAGGAGAATGTATGGGCTCCTGTCAGGTATATATTATTGGAGGCAGCAGAATGTATGGGCTCCTGACAGGTATATATTATTGGAGGCAGGAGAATGTATGGGCTCCTGTCAGGTATATATTATTGGAGGCAGGAGAATGTATGGGCTCCTGTCAGGTATATATTATTGGAGGCAGGAGAATGTATGGGCTCCTGTCAGGTATATATTATTGGAGGCAGGAGAATGTATGGGCTCCTGTCAGGTATATATTATTGGAGGCAGCAGAATGTATGGGCTCCTGACAGGTATATATTATTGGAGGCAGCAGAATGTATGGGCTCCTGTCAGGTATATATTATTGGAGGCAGCAGAATGTATGGGCTCCTGACAGGTATATATTATTGGAGGCAGCAGAATGTATGGGCTCCTGTCAGGTATATATTATTGGAGGCAGCAGAATGTATGGGCTCCTGCCAGGTATATATTATTGGAGGCAGCAGAATGTATGGGCTCCTGCCAGGTATATATTATTGGAGGCAACAGAATGAATGGGCTACTGTCAGGTATATATTGTAGGAGGCAGCAGAATCTATGGGCTCCTGTCAGGTATATATTATTGGAGGCAGGAGAATGTATGGGCTCCTGCCAGGTATATATTATTGGAGGCAGCAGAATCTATGGGCTCCTGTCAGGTATATATTATTGGAGGCAGCAGAATCTATGGGCTCCTGTCAGGTATATATTATTGGAGGCAGGAGAATGTATGGGCTCCTGTCAGGTATATATTATTGGAGGCAGCAGAATGTATGGGCTCCTGTCAGGTATATATTATTGGAGCCAGCAGAATCTATGGGCTCCTGTCAGGTATATATTATTGGAGGCAGCAGAATGTATGGGCTCCTGTCAGGTATATATTATTGGAGGCAGCAGAATGTATGGGCTCCTGTCAGGTATATATTATTGGAGGCAGGAGAATGTATGGGCTCCTGTCAGGTATATATTATTGGAGGCAGCAGAATGTATGGGCTCCTGTCAGGTATATATTATTGGAGGCAGGAGAATCTATGGGCTCCTGTCAGGTATATATTATTGGAGCCAGCAGAATCTATGGGCTCCTGTCAGGTATATATTATTGGAAGCAGGAGAATGTATGGGCTCCTGTCAGGTATATATTATTGGAGGCAGGAGAATGTATGAGCTCCTGTCGGGTATATATTATTGGAGGCAGGAGAATGTATGGGCCCCTGTCTGGTATATATTATTTGATAATCATGCCCATTGCCCAGCTCCCGCCATATGTTGATCGCCAGCCAGATAAAACAAGGCAGCTGGGGGCTGGGATTCGCAGCATGGTAAGGCCCAAGCGTTCTTGGCCCCCCACGCTGAAAATCGCAGCCCGCAGCCACCCCTGAAAGTGGCGCATTCCTCATAGCACCATTTCCAGGTGCTTTACCCGGCTCTTCCAGCGGCCCTGGTGGTGAGTGGCACCCTGGGTAATAATCGGGTTAGTACCAGGCCAGCTTTGTATTATCAGCTGGTACTAAGCCCGAAATTCATGGTGTCACGCCAAATTAGACATAGCCACCATGAATTTCTAGTAAACAGAAAAAAAAGACAGAATTTTTTTTTTTCTATTAAAAATAAAACACATTTAGGGACTCCATTTTTAATAAAGAAAAATCCTCAATCCAACGTAATCCATAGGTCTTCTGTCTTCAGCTCTGCTGCATCTTTGCCATCTGACAATATGTCTGCTGACAGAGATGAGCCGGCACAGAATGACACCGGAGCAATGTTACTGTGTAGTGCGGCACTAGATTTCTTTTTTTGTCATTTCATGCAGTGTAGAAATCTTGAGAAAAGTGTAGATTGTGCTCTGGAAGTGATCAGTTATAGCAAAGTATGTTATTTTCTGCAGAGATAAGTCCTGCATAGAAGATGAGATATATCGGTCTGCGGCAGATAAAGAACTTCACCTAGAGACCTCACTGGTGAGTATGTGTGTTACCTATACACACACACTGACACTATATACAGAGCTCCTGTGTGTAATGTCACTGGTCATCACTGTATTACCTATACATACACACTGACACTATATACAGAGCTCCTGTGTGTAATGTCACTGGTGATCACTGTATTACCTATACACACACACTGACACTATATACAGAGCTCCTGTGTGTAATGTCACTGGTGATCTCTGTACAACCTATACACACACACTGACACTATACACGGAGCTCCTGTGAGTAATGTCACTGGTGATCACTGTATTACCTGTACACACACACACTGACACTATATACAGAGTTCCTGTGTGTAATGTCACTGGTGATCACTGTATTACCTATACACACACACTGACACTATATACAGAGCTCCAATGTGTAATGTCACTGGTGATCTCTGTACATCCTATACACATACACTGACACTATACACGGAGCTCCCGTGTGTAATGTCACTGGTGATCACTGTATTACCTATACACACACACTGACACTATATACAGAGGTCCTGTGTGTAATGTCACTGGTGATCACTGTATTACCTATACACACACACTGACACTATATACAGATCTCCTGTGTGTAATGTCACTGGTGATCACTGTATTACCTGTACACACACACTGACACTATATACAGAGCTCCTGTGTGTAATGTCACTGGTGATTGCTGTATTACCTATACACACATACTGACACTATATACAGAGCTCCTGTGTGTAATGTCACTGGTGATCACTGTATTACCTCTACACTGACCCTATACACAGGAGTCCTGTGCATAATGTCACTGATAATCTCTACATTATCTGTACACTGACTCTATATACAGAGCTTTTTTACATTTTCATTATCAGTCACTATCTGGTGCCATTATGTGCCATGGTCATGGCGTGGCGGAATTTGTCCCTTGTATGTGGTATTATTCGGACAGTCACTATGTGGTGGTAATATGTGGTCTTCTCATGGTGTGGCAGTATATATACCTTGTACTTGGTAGTATTTCATCACTATGTGGTGGTATGTGTTCTGGTCATGGTGTGGCGGTATTTCTCTCTTCTATATGGTATTATTAGTCTAGGGATAGTTGTCAGTCATTTGTTTTTTCTGATATTAAGAATGGGAACATTCTTTATTTGCAATACATATTAAATACTTGGATGGTTAACCTCTCCCTGTGTTGTGACTAGTACAGAGCAGCAGAGATGCACGTCAGCTCAAGACGCAAAAAATAAGCCGTCACAAAGCCCCAGACCCAAAAAAATGAGAACACTACGGTGCGCAGAACATGGCGTGAAAAGTGTGATTTTTCAAACTTATGAATTTGTTTTCACCACTTAGATACCAGTAAAGGTATACATGTTTGGTATCTACAAACTCGTACTGACCCGAGGCATCACCCTGTCACGTCGGTTTTTCCATATAGTGAACATGGTGACTAAAAAACCCAATAAACAAACGTGCAATTGCACTTTTTTTGCAATTTTACTGCACTTGGAATTTTTGTTGCCATTTCCCTGTACACTATATGGTAAAATAAATGATTGCATCTGAAAGTACAACTCGTCCCGCAAAAAAACTGTCTTTCCTGCTGCTACAGACTTTTATATGACTACAATTTACATTCTGCTGCTTATGGAAACATTTTTGCAGTTTACAAGACCCTTCTTACACTTGCTTGCACCCAGGTTTCATGTGAAAGAGTGTTCTCAAAGCTGAAAATTGTAAAAAATCGTCTGAGGGCTTCGATTGGACAGGAGCTTTTAGAGTCCCTCCTTCTGTTGAACATTGAGTGTGACATTTCAAGGAACTTAGACTATGATGACATTATTAATACGTATGCAATGTCATCTTCTGTTCTGAAAAAAAACGTTTGTAATTTTGCTGCTGATTGACTGTTAGTGTGAGTTTATTTGTTGTTTTGGGCCTTTCACTAACAATTGAATGGTATTGTATTATAGAGGAGAGGAAATCGTGCAATACAAACTTCCAAAATGCTTACAGAATTCTTTTACTTTTCCCAGCGGCCAAGTTTGGTGCTGCTACAATGATGCCGGCTGCTGGGATGCCAGATGGATGCAGGTTCAATTTGTGGCACTTATACTTTAAGAGAATGTACCTTGAAAGTATTTCTTGTTATTGTTCTGTTATGGCACTTTATCACACACTGGTGTGAATAAGATAACAGTGTTCCTCTTTCGCCAGGAGTGTTTCTTTAGTTTGTTATTTATTCGTTATATTGGTTATTTATTGGTTAATAAAGTTGATTCATTTTGAATGAGTTTGTGGACTTATGTTATTCCTATATACGGTAACTGCATGGTGCTGGTGGGCCCCAAGATTGATTGTTTCCTGGTGGGCCCCAGGTACTCCAGTCCGGCGCTGGACCCCACTGATCCTGGGCACTGGTGCAGCACTGCGCCCCCTTCACTGTGTTTTTCACTGGCCACCCGGCTGTTCTGGGAACGGCAAAGTGACGCTTTCCCTGAGATTTTGATTTTTGTTAGATTTTTCTTGCAATACTCAAGCAGTGATGTCGCGAGCTGGATAATAACAAGCTAATATGGTCTTCTTGGGTTTATAGGAAATTGCACAAAAATTCCGTGTCGTTGGCCCTGAAACATTCACCGTCCTGTTTATGGGATGCATAAAGGATGAAGAGCTGGGCTTCCTACAAGCTCTGCAGGTATGGCTTGCTGCACACATCCTGCATCCTATATCCGTACAGTGCACACTTACCTGGGAATTATGTCTCACACTTCTGACATGATGAGAGACGCAAAAACATTGAGGAATCATGGAGCAACTGTTCATTTTACTAATACAGATACTTCTTGCTGCAGTATTTCTGCTGAAGTGACGATGGGGCATGCCGGCTGAGGGTGGGACTCTTGGAGTCTCTGATGACTCTGTTGGGCTCGGTGCACATTACGTTTGTGGCCATTGTTGGGCGCATACACATAGAAGGTGTGTGGCCCCCTAGTGGCCACTGTCAGGATGGATGATGAGGCATCCGTCCACTATTGGGACCCATTGTAAAGAAATGTATACCGCATTGCAGAGGTCGCTCTACATTTTTTACAGAAGAGTAAAAATCCTCCTCATAGTATTTTTCAGGAGTATTTTTAGCCAGTCTTTGAATATTAGAGAAGAGGCTGCAACCTGTGCTTTGCTCTACCGCTTCACCATCTTTGACGTATATTTACGTCAAAGGTCGTGTCCCTGCCTTTGATGTGATCTCGCACACCGAGCCCACATATTTCCCTGCACATGATGACTGATTTAATCAACCATCATCTGCCTTTAATAGCTGCTGATGTACTGTTGCTCCGCCTGCTGCTATTAACCCGTTAAATCCAGCTGTCAATCGCTGACAGCGGGATATAGCGCACGTCGGCTGGAAGCGCGTCATACATCCTGCCACGTGATTGTGGGGCACCGATGGGTTGTCATGACAGCTGGGGGTCTGCTGATGACCTCCCATACATGTCATTATGACCCTCCTATGGGCCGGCGTTCATAGAAGATGGTGATTTCTGCTATAGATTGCAGTGTATGTACAGCACAAGCGATCAGACGATCGCCGCTTCAAGTCTCCTAATTAATCTGATCAGTAAACATTGTAAAGGGGAAAAAATCAAAATGCCAGAATGACGTTTTTTTGGCTGCCACAGCATTGCAGTAAAGTGCAACATCAAAGTGGTTGCAGGGAGTATCTATATATATAATCGTCTTATCCCATCTGTCTGTCTGTCTGTCTGTCCAGGAAATCCCGCATTGCTCATTGGTCCGCCAGCGGCCAATCAGCGCCGCGGGATTTCTGAAAAAAGATGGCGGCCGTTAGCAGCTCATCTGCGGGACGGAGCTCAGCGGCGATGCAGCCGGGAGATGACCGGCGCGAGGTGCTCATCTCCCGGCCGGTATCAGCGGAAGGACCGCCGGCGCCTCTGACCTCCATGCGGAACGGAGGACAGGGGAGCGGCGCTGCGGGTCGGGATACTTCTCCTGCGAGCGCCCGCTATGTCCCGGGTTCTCGCAGCGGAAGTAGCCGCAGAGGCAGCGCCGGTCCTCACCAAGATGATTCGATGATTGGTCGCGGTCTTCGGACCCGACCAATCACTGATCTTAGCGCAAAAGTTAAACATCGCTGTGCTGATTGGTCGCCGACGCTGCCCGCGACCAATCACCGATTTTTAACACAAATGTCTGGACCTCTGTAACACCATGCGGATACTGTGGGGACATCAGCGGCTAGGGTGTGAAGAGAGGACCGGGGAGCGGCGCTGCGGGTCGGGATACTTCTGCTCCGAGCGCCCGCTCATGTCCACCGGTCCTCACTAATACGATTACGCTCCCTGCTCCTCACCAATACGATTTGCGGATTGGTCGCGTGCGGAGAGCGCGACCAATCAGTGATCTTGGCGCTAAAGTTAAACACCGCTCTGCTGATTGGTCGCGGCCGCTGCCCGCGGCCAATCACCAATTTGGGCGCTACATTTAAATAGCCGCCACGACCAATCACCGATCTTACCGCCACTTTTAAACACTGCTGTGCTAATTGGTCGCGGACACCAGCCGCGACCAATCAGCGAGCTTGGCGCAAAATTTAAACAACGCTCTGCTGATTGGTCGCGGACACCATCCGCGACCAATTAGTGAGATTGGCGCCAAATTTAAACAGCGCTCTGCTGATTGATTGCGGTCGCTGGCCGAGATCAATCAGCAGTATTGGCGCAAAATGTAAACAACGCTCTGCTGATTGGTCGCGGACGCCGGACGCGTCCAATCAGCGAGATTGGCCCCAAATTTAAACAACGCTCTGCTGATTGGTCGCGGACTCCAGCTGCGACCAATCAGCGATTTTGCCGCCAAATTTAAACAGCGCTCTGCTGATTGATTGCGGTCGCTGGCCGAGATCAATCAGCAGTATTGGCGCCAAATTTAAACCTCACTCTGCTGATTGGTCGCAACCACTGGCCGCGACCAATCTGCGTTTTTTGTGCCAAATTTAAACAACGCTCTGCTGATTGGTCGCGGTAGCCGGCCGCGACCCATCAGCATTATTGGCGCCAAATTTAAACCCCGCTCTGCTGATTGGTCGCGGCCGCCAGCCTCGAACAATCAGCGAAATTGGCGGCAAATTTAAACAACGCTCTGCTGAATGGTTGAGGCCGCCGACCGCGACCAATCATCGATTTTGGCGCCCAATTTAAACAACGCTCTGCTGATTGGTCGCGGCCGTCAGCCGCGATTAATCAGCGATTTTGGCGCCAAATTTAAACCCCGCTCTGCATCTTTCTGCTGTTTGGTCGCGGAAGCCGGCCGCGACCAATCAGCAGTATTCTCGCCAAATTTAAACACCTCTATGCTGATTGGTCGCGGTCGCGACTAATCAACGATTTTGGTGTCAAATTTAAACACGCTCTCCAGTCCTCACTAACATGGCTTGCTGATTGGTCACGGCCGCCGCCCGCGACCGATCAGCGATTTTGGCGCAAAATTCAAACACCGCTCTGCTGATTGGTCGCGGCGGCCATCCGCGACCAATCAGCGAGATTGGCGCCAAATTTAAACAACGCTCTGCTGATTGGTCGAGACCGGCGACCGCGACCAATGAGCAGAGCGATGCAGAGCGTTGTTTAAATTTTGCGCCAAAATCGCTGATTGGTCGCGACCGGCGGCCTCGACCAATCAACGATTTTGGCGCCATATTTAAGCAACGCTCTGCTGATTGGTCGAGGACGCCGGCCGAGATCAATCAGCAGAGCGTTGCTTAAATTTGGCGCCAAAATCGTTGATTGGTCGAGGCCGCCGGTCGAGATCAATCAGCAGTATTGGCGCAAAATTTAAACACCGCTTTGCTGATTGGTCGAGGCCGGCAACCGTGACCAATCAGCGATTTTGGTGCAAAATTTAAACACAGCTCTGCTGACTGCGCCCGGTCGGCCGCATACCTATTCTAGAATACCCGATGCATTAGAATCGGGCCACCATCTATTATATGGATATGTAGCTCACAAACTCCTAAATATATGATGTTTTCATTTACAATGTATCTAATTTATACATGTATATAGAGAGTACTGAGCATGGATTTGTAAGGTTTCATAACTTCCATGCTAGACAAAATTCTATAAAATAAATAATTTGACAATTCTTTCATGGCCGGAGGTGATAATAAACTGATATAACAGTGTACACTAGTAATTAGAATTCCCTGGGCTCGGGTGTAAGAGGCAATATTCCTGATGATCAGGGTCCCGTGTAGGGACGGTCACTGCTGTATACCATCTAGTACAGAGGTACAGAAGCTGGCGGCGCTCCCATAACCTCCGGGCTGCTGTATTCTATCAAACATCTCCATGTTATTCTGTATACAGTTATATTCTTCTTTCCATCACAATGCGGTGGGATATCACTACAATATGCCAACATGGTGTGATTAGTGGAGGGCGGCTGTCAGTATCCCCCGACTTTAGAATTAGATTGAATAATCCTTCAAAGGGGGTGTACAAAGTTTAAAAGATATCTCCTATCCATAGGATAACTTCCCGATGGATGGGGTCTGACTGCTGGGAGCCTCACCAATCCTGAAAACTGGGGATTTGAAGAGTCCTTTGTGACTGATGTGATGGTCGATCAGTGCTGCACCATACATTCTCTATGGGACGACTGAAGCTATGTGCTTGGCTGGTCTTCAGCACTCCCATTAAGAATGAACGGAGCAGTGCGTATACTCAACCACCACTCCATTTGCGGCACCCTGCTACAACAGGTACCACAGGACCCAGGGTGCATGGATGGACTTCTCCACAAGAGGCCCTCACTACATACAAACACCTCCACCCTTCCACCTCATACCACCAGAGGGAGCCCGTTAGGGATATATATATATGGAGGGTGGAGCCAGGCAGTTCAGTCAGAGTTAGTAGTCAGACTGAGAGAGTCTGAGAGCGTGCTGACGCTGAGAGCAGCGAAGACGCGGCGCGTCTGCTGCTGGGTTCTGAGGGCCACGAGTGTGGCCGACGGTAAAGAGGAGAGATGAGAGGAGTTGAGGGGGCAGAGGAGCATCACAAGGCTCACCCCAAAGATACAAACCGGACACCGGGTCCACGCCTACAGGGTCCTTTATACCCAGTAGGGACCACCGGCATTCCAGGAGGACTACAAGTCCCTGGCAGACCTGAAGCTAGACCCATTACAGGACCAGGAACCATGATGGCCCCGACGACCAGGGATAGTGGTTGCCAGCAGAAGGTCCTACTACTGAGCGACAGGTGAAGGAACAGCACGACACATAAGCTAGGCCCAGTTGCAGGCTGGCCAGGAGCATACAGAGAGGCAGACACGGACCAGGAGGCCTTATACCCGCTCACTGGGGAGAAGTCCTGAAGTGCACCCATCCTACTGAGTACCCTGGAGCGTACCTGACATCCGCACCAGTAAAGGTATTGAAGCGAATCCACTGTCTCTGTCAGTTACTCCTGCTGCGCCATCCCGCCTGCACTACAAGTCCCAGCATCACCACCCACCAAACTCCACACTGCCCCGGGGGCCCACTGCACCTGTGGGGAGCAGAAACACCTCAGCTGCCATCCCATCACCCCCCCGGAGGTCTGAAGCAGCGCTGGTAATCATTACCAAGTACCACAGGTGGCGTCAGAAACTGTTTATTTATTTTATCCAAGTTTCAATCCCCTTTTTCAAGAGTGACCCCAGTGTACGGGCCCAGGAGCCGACCACCGCGACATCCCCAAAACCAGGCAAAGGCCCGGGTACCGAGTCGTCCCCATCCCCTGGGCGCGTCGTACTCATCGTCTGTGGGACTGCCAGAACTAGTGGAGCGCTGCTCTTGGCTATTTTTGGGCAGTCCTATAGACAGTGAATGGAGGGGAGGCTGAGCATGCTGCCTGTTCTTGGGTTTGCTAGGGGTTCCAGCAGTCAGACCCTCAGTGATCAGTAAGTTATCCCCTAACCTTTGGATAAGAGATGATTTTCTATTTTGGCAATAACCCTTTAATTGCATCCATGTGGTTATTTCCCCCTATCCTGTCCACCTTTATTATGTCCGTTATTCCCTCTGGTGGTCAGTGCAGCCATGTAGTGTATGTCTGTACTACTCAGGCTCTGGGGGGCCGGAGCGTGCAGCTACAGAGCAACCTGCTCCACATCACTGCCAGGAGGGGAGATTTATTGCTGTGTAGTTAGTCCAGGTGGTGCCGACAAGTAGAGGGAACAAGTTCTGGCAATCCTGCCAAAGGAACACAGTTATTCCTGCACCGGACCTGCATCTCCGGTGTGCGGCGGCCGGGAAGGTGCCCGCTCTCCTCAGGGAAGATGCTGACGGCCCGCAGGCACATACCCGTCCTTGTGCCAATGCACAGGAGATAAAGCAGGACATTTATCTAAGTAGAGATGTGGCGTCTCCCACCCGCCTGTCATATTTGTAGATGACGCGTGGCGGAGGGCAGAAGCCGGGGCAGGACTCCTGTCCGGCTGCAGAAGTCTCATGTGTAGTGATACTCATGTGACTTTTCTAAAAGCATAAATCGGCCTGCAGAGGTGTCAGCGACGCTGGCTCAGACGTTACTGTGAGCGGAATAACAAGGCTTTGGTAACAGTTTCACCTCTTTATATTGTATTAGCTCCTTTACTTAGTCCTAGTTCAGACTGGTCTAAGAGATCACCTGCTGATTCCTTTCTTGCGATTCTGATAGGAGATTTCTGTTAGAAGTTTGGCGCAAGGCTAGTGATTAGACTGGCTAGTGATTAGACTGGCCAGTGATTAGACTGGCCAGTGATTAGACTGGCCAGTGATTAGACTGGCCAGTGATTAGACTGGCTAGCGATTAGACTGGCTAGCAATTAGACTGGCTAGCAATTAGACTGGCTAGTGATTAGTCTGGCTAGTGATTAGACTGGCTAGTGATTAGACTGGCTGGTGATTAGACTGGCTGGTGATTAGACTGACTAGTGGTTAGACTGGCCGGTGATTAGACTGGCTAGTAGATAAGGATTTTGTGCCAGATTTTTAGTAACAAAAGGAATACAGCGGTCGGCCACTTTAGGTGGACTGTTACAGTAGGCAGCATGCTGATAAGTTATTTTTTGACGTTTTGCATGATTTTCGCTGTCTTCGGTTGGCATATCCCCCCCCTTCCCAACGGCACTTCCATCTGCAACCTGTAACGGCCAGTCGGAATACCCGTGCTGGCATCGGGGTCTTATTACACGGGTAGGCGCTGTGGCATTGGGGTCTTATTACACGGGTAGGCGCGCTGGCATCTGGGTCTTATTACAGGGGTAGGCGTGCTGGCATCAGGGTCTTATTACATGGGTAGGCGCACTGGCATCGGGGTCTTATTATACTGGTAGGCGCACTGGCATCGGGGTCTTATTACACGGGTAGGCGCGCTGGCATCGGGGTCTTATTACACGGGTAGGCGCGCTGGCATCGGGTCTTATTACACGAGTAGGCGTGCTGGTATCGGGGTCTTATTACACGGGTAGGCGCGCTGGTATCGGGGTCTTATTACACCGGTAGGCGCGCTGGCATCGGGGTCTTATTACACGGGTAGGCGTGCTGGCATCGGGGTCTTATTACACGGGTAAGCGCGCTGTTCGGAGACAATGGGAAAACCAGTGGGCAAGGCTTCACAGATACAGAAAATAGCACAGAATTTACTAGTAGGAGTTGCCTATTTATTATGTAGACACACGTTTGGAAATGACATAAGTAGATGGCCCAAGCCCTCCACAAAGCTTTTCATCCTGGAGGGCACCGGCTTTACCAATGTGACCCTCTGACATATGGGAGCATCATTATAATAGGATACTGCCATTACATGCCAGCTAGTCCGTGTCCAGTTACTGCTTTCTCTGTGACGGGGTGTACATATTTGCGTGAATGTAATGTGGATAGTGACTGTATACGCCATCTTGTGCTTCAGGTCTGGAGGCAGATGCGGCACATGGGGGTAAAGCCGCATGTAATCACCTATAACCTGCTTCTTTGTGCCCCCCGAGACTGTGGGATTAGAGACACCGCTGACGCTCTACATTTACTCACGCACTCTAAGGAACTGGCAGCCCTGACTTTAAGTGCAGGCAAAGAGAAGCAAGACAGGAAAAGCCAGCAAGTGAAGAAAGGAAAGGATAGTCCTGAAGAGGTGGGCAGCCCATGCTCCTGGGCCATTCCTCAATTCCAAGTGGCAACTATGGCACAGCTGAGGACTTGGCAGGCTCACAGGCACTGGTCGTGGTGAGTACGGCTGACCATTTTCCCAGCGTGCCCTCTTTTGATGCCAGTAATGTGCCAAACCTCCTGGACCTGTCTGTAAATACGGGAAAAATTGTGTCACTTGTAAATGTCAATACCCCATCTGACCGATTGGCAGTGATTGGCGACTTAGGGGGCGTTCTTCAGAAGATGAAAGAAGACAACGTCTGTCCTACAATAAAGACCTTCACCCTCCTAGCGGCAGTCATGAGAGCAGAAGTGGGGTCAGAATCTGCCGTCCGGGCCACTATGGACGCCTACGGAGTACAGCCAGATCTCACCTTTTTTAACACTTTGGTGTTGAAGAGGAGTAAAACTCTGAAGCTGCAGTCGGCTTTGGTAAGGGAATGGTTTTTATTTTATCATTTAAATGTTAAAAAGCCATCATAAAATAATTAACACGGCTTGTGAGAAGATCCACGCTATCTGACAGTAAAGAGGCTGAGGTACAGTAGGTGAATGATGTTACCGCATTGTGGGATTATATTTGCTGCATGAAATCATTTGTAAAGCGTGTGACAGATCTGCCTGACTTTTTATATATATTTTTTTCTTAAAAGTGAATACCTTTTTTTTTTTTACTATTGCTTAATAACGATCCAAAGCAAATGGTTCTGTGTGACCCACTACTACTCAGGTAGCGTTAGCCCTCCCTGGGAAAGGTGTACTTGGATGACGGGCCGGTGGAAGAGGGGGATGCAGTCGCGGCCTTCACCCGGTCCGTGCCCAGGGCGCACACATTAAAAATATGGGCTAGCAGATGAGTGGTTATTTGTCGACTACGCCACCTGTGGTTCCCGGTGATTACCACCAGCGCTTGGGCACTGAATGCCCGCCTGCTTCATCCCAGCATAGGATTTTGTGCTCAGGGAGGTGATTGATCGTAGCGCTATTATGTGCAGGAGGGATACTTACAGCATGAAAGGGTTTTGTATTTATTTATACCCTGAATAGTACTTTTTGTGGTATGTGAGTATATAGTATTTGTTAGCTCAGATATTCTATATGGGCTTCATTTATGTTTGGGACTCTTTGTATTTTTCAATATATACTCTGCTGTAGTAGGCACATATTTCCCTCTTCATCTTTCTGGACTATAGTACACCTCCTTGTATACTAATGTCAGGCAGTCATAACTCATTTGCATGTGTACGATATTGATCACCAGGGATAATACTGGCACTTGTATTATGGTACTGCTTGTTCTGTTGTAACTAGGGATGTTTTTTTTGGAGCAGGTGGGCTTCAAATTAGTGGGTAACCCCACTATATTGATTTTACTTGTGTTTTAGCAATTTGGGTTTTTTTACGTTGTTTGTATGTATTTATATTTGTAATGAATAAAATTTATTGTCACTTATTATAACGTTTGATAATTTATTGAAGTATTGCTGGGTGATCACTGCTTCATAGCACACCTCTTTTCCCTTTTTTCACGTACCACCAGCGCTGCGTCAGTCCCCTGAGGCGGGTGTCGTGGCAGCTCAGCTGGTACTACTCCCCACAGGCGGAGCAGGGCCTCAGGGCAGAGAGAGAGGAAAGTCTGGAGGTTGGTGGTGTGTGTGCGGTGCCGCGCAGGAAAGGAGAACGGAGGCAAGGGGTGAAGTCTTCCAAGCTTTACTCACGTTGTTTCAGTAGTAAGCACAAAGCTTCTCCTTGCTCCTCACGGCGCGCTGCGACCACCAGGAAGGGGTTCAGCACACTCCGGGTAGTTTAGGTGCACTTAACGAGACCCCTGGACCAGAATGTTCCTCTCCTTGGTGAGTTCTCCCATTAAGTCTCCTCCTGACTGTGTGTGTGGTATGAACTTGGTGAAACGCCGGTTCCCGCTGCATCAGCGCAGTTTAAGGGATACGGGTGGCCTACGCCGCTCCGTCCATATCCCCCTTAGGGATCCAGAAGGCCTCTGGGCTTTTCCGACTGAGACGTGAAGTAACAGAGTCAGATATCGGGGGCCGGTACCCCTCTTGCAGCAGGAATCCCTCTGACTAGGCCAGAGTAAGAAATACAGGTGGTGTATGCTGCTCCGTCCGTATCCCCTGGGATCCTTTTGCCTGTGGAGCTTTACTCCTCCGCTCCCCTCCAGGCCTTCTTAGGTAGGGACCTTGACCAGGTAGAGACAGCGGTTAACTCTAACCCACTCCTCACCTCAAGCCCAGAGTACGAGGACCGTGTATCTTCAACAAGCTGCAGGTTCCAGCAGAAAGCCACTATCAGCGATGAAGATCACAATCAAAGACCTTGAACCTAAGATGGCCATGTATTAAATATGTATCAGTAAGTGTAACCTAAAAGTGTGTCCTCCACCCTCACCCACTACATGGTTCCCCCTATCTTTGGTCTCCCCCCCATCTCCTCTATCCTGGCTGGGGCAGCACCCTGGTGCATATAAGCCCCCCACAGGACAGGAGTGGTGTAGTGTTGAGTGCTGAGGCTGGGTCCCGTGTGGTGCTCCATCCTTACCTCGGAGAGGAGATACCACA
Organism: Phyllobates terribilis; assembly: GCF_046119375.1. NCBI lineage: Eukaryota > Metazoa > Chordata > Amphibia > Anura > Dendrobatidae > Phyllobates > Phyllobates terribilis. The sequence continues at coordinate 642,125 of NW_027363483.1, read as the reverse complement.
CCTCGATCTGAGGTGCAGTACCCCTGTGGCGACTGAACCCTCAGGGACGCCACAGTTCCAACCGATTCATATAGAAACTACACTTTTTTATATCGGCCTAATTGTTTCTAAGCATGGCTTTGAAAGAAGGGGCATGGCTTTGAAAGAAGGGGCATGGTTTTGAAAGAAGGGACATTGCTTTGAAAGATGGGCATGGCTTTGACAGAAGGGGCATGGCTTTGACAGAAGGGGCATGGCTTTGACAGAAGGGGCATGGCTTTAAATACAACAGCATGCACTAAATTGTTTGAAAATTGGGGGGCAAAAAAAGTGATGCAAGGCAAGCCAGCAAAAGAGTCTAAAGTATGACACATTTTCTCATTTACATGTCCATATTTAACCACGTACATGGAAAAAATGGCCCTGGTGTCAGCAGTGTTTGTTCCGTGTGTCATCAGTGTTCGGACTGTGGGTCCGTTTTTCCCATCAATGTTTGACGGATGGATAAATAAATCCTTGAATTACAGAGCTTCTCCTATTCTTTGCCATCCGGGTGCTGAATGTTTTTGCACAGACCCATAGACTTGTATCGGCTCTTTTCATCTGTGATATCGGAAAAAGACAGACAGACGGACATGTGAATAGCACCATAGATTATACTGGGTATGTGATGTATCCATGAAAAAAGGGATAAACCTCCACGTGCAACATGATGTGTGAATGAGGCCTTTTGCTTTTTCTGGCCGCACCATCAAGGAAGATTTCCTCCATTTGTGTTTTTGGTCTGTGTGATGTCCATGTCACCCAGTGTAATATTCCACATGAATGGATTGACCACCAGACTGTGGGGGAATAATGGCTACAGGCGCTTATCTCATCCATCCGTTTTTTTAATGAGATATAACCGTAGATTTCAAAGGCTGCACAACAATCAGACACAATCCGTGTGGCAGGTATGTTTTACCGGACGCACTGCATAGATTACATAGGAAAGTGTGTCTGGCCTTCTATTAGGTTTTTTTTTAGTTATGGATGACAAATGGACGCTGTACGGATGAAAAATGGCCTTTTTTTCCCCTGAACACAAAGCATTGTGCTTGTGTGAATTTGCGCTTCGGCAGGGAATTGTGCCCTAAGCCTATATGAAGGCGTTTTGTGCGCTGCCGCCAAAATGCAACATTCAGTTGGACGCAGCAATATTTTATGTGTGAATACTGTTTAATACAGATTTTAACATTTCCCTTTTTCTGAAAATGCGTCGGGCCTCATGCAGAAACAAACTTTTTGTCGAAACGGACAGTGATACCCATAACAACCAATCAGAGCTCTTCTTTTATTGCCCTGGTAAAATGAAACGTGGCATCTGGTTGGCTGTCATGGAGAACACTGACACATTCTGAAACTTAGTGCCGATTCTTCCACACTTCATGCCACACGTACAGTGTAAAAACTGATCGTCTGAATGGTTTCTTTACAGCAGCTGTTGCCTATGATGGCACAGAGAGGCATTGCACCAAACATCCATACCTTTTGCAATCTCGCTAGGGCATGCCTTAAAGAAAAAGATGGTTTACAGCTCCTGGAAGACATGGCGGTAATGACATTGCTGGTTTACATAGTTTATTTAGTGTCTTTTTTTTTACTCCTACTTGATAAAGTCTAGAAAATAATGTCATTTTTAAACTGATTTGCCTTTTTATAGAAAACAAGTGACAAGGATCTTTTTGCATATCTGATCGGTAACTTGTTTTACAGATTTGTGGATTCCATCCAAATATCAATGTATACAGCACATTGATTAATGCGGCCATAAAGAGGTTAGATGACGTCTACTTGACCAATATTCTGCGGGACATGAGGAACAGAAACGTGGCTCCTAATGAAGTGGTGGTCCGTCAGCTGGAGTCTGCAGCACAGTACCCACTAAACTTTGATAAAGTGAGTATACGATCTGATAAAACCAATAATGGAGGCTGGTGAAGAGGAGGGAATTCGCCTCCATGTGGGTAAAAATGTGTTGTTTTTTATCAAAATGGAAAATCGTATTCGGTAAAAATACTCCACACCACACACCATCAACCAAGAAGTCCAATAACTAGTAATAGATTAGAAACAAGCGTTTGAAGACTTTTCCTGTTGTGAACATGATCCTTTAAGTTAAAGGGAACCTGTCACATTGGATAACGCTATTAACCTGCTGATGTAGGGTTAATCTGCAGGGTAATACCATTAGGAAGTGCTTGGCCACTATACTGAATGTGTAGCACATGGGAGTAAATTAACTTTATTCCTCCCGTGAGCCACTGACAGGTGGCTCTGCACTGATGTACTGTAGAGCTAGCTGTCAGTCAAAGGGCTGGGGCGTGCTTACAACCATTGCTTACTGTGTACAGATTGGTGACACTGTCTGAGCACTAACTCTCAACTCTAGCTAGATTCTAACTACTGACTGAGCTGCCTGGCTCCACCTTCCCTTTATATATCCCTATCTGGGCTCCCTCTGCTGGTAAGAGGTGGAAGGTGGAGGTGTTTGGATGTAGTGAGAGCCTCTTGTGGAGAAATCCAATCATGCACCCTTCTAGGTTCTGTGGCACCAAGCGCAGCAGGGCGCCACATATACAGTTATAGGTTAAGCAGTGAGTCTAATGGCTGGCCATATTTAGGAAAAACCCCACTAAGAAATTAAAGACACATACAGCAGGGCCACAGTAATGACAAATTCCCATTAGAAAGGAGAGAGTCTCCCATAGTGTTGGCCTATGTAGTGAATGCAAGGGCTGCCAAAAATTTGGAGGCACTTCTATGCCCCTTGGAAGAGACGTGGAGGAGGACCTCATAAAAAATGTTCCCATGAGAAAGGAGCGGGCCTCCTATACTTGTAATGCCCATGCACTAAGTGTATGGGCTGACAAACATTCTCCCCTGGGGGGTATACATGTACATACTGTATAAAACATTTTTTTTACGGGCATCATAAACACTCCTTCAAAAAAATTCTGTGGGTGTTGCATCACGGACCACGGTCACCCTGGTGATATGGTGGTGGAAGATGAGGAGAAGGAGGAGGACAAGAGCAAATAGTCAAAATCAGGAAGTGTATACCCATGTGTGGGTGTGAAAAGGTGCATGGGAATACACCTCCCAAGAAAAGACACTGGATTTGAGTTTATGTTACGCTGCTATTATTCGGTGGTGTTGAGAAGTCTGGCCCAATCTAGCACTTGTTCATTTTTATAAGAGTCAGCCTGTCAGCATTTTCAGTTGACAGGCGGATGCGCTTATCAGTTATAATTCCACCAGCGGCACTAAAAACCGGCTCTGATAAAACGCTGGCGGCAGGGCAGACCAGGACCTCCAAGGCATAGAGACCCAATTCATTCCACATATCCAGCTTGGATACCCAATAATTATAAGGCACAGCGGAATCACAGAGGACGTTGGTACGTTCGGCAAGGTACTCCCTCAGCATCTTCCCAAACTTTGAACTCCTTGTGAGAGTACCCCGCGCCTCAGGCCCTCTGCGATGGGAGGGTCTGAGAAAACTCTCCCAGAACTTTGACAGTGTTCCCCTGCCTCTGCTGGATTGAAGTTGCGTCTCTCTCGCTTGTACTCCTTGGTTGTCCAATGAAGTGTGCCCTCTGCTGCCAGCGTTTTCAGATGGGAATTTTTTTAATAGTGCCGCAACACAGGCCTTCTGGTACAGCCCCATTTTTGCAGGCCTGTCCACCTCAGGAATAAGAGATATAAAGTTCTCCTTGTTGTGTGGGTCTAGAAGTGTCACCAACCATTAATGACTGTCACCCAAAATTTTGAGAATGCAAGGGTCATGGGAAAGGCAGCGTAACATAAACTCAGCCATGCGTGCCAGACTACTAACAGGCAAGACTTCCGTGTCCTCACAAAGAGGATGACTGACCATGCTCTCCTCCTCATCCTCCTCTCTGTCCTCTGGCCATCCACGCTGAACAGACGGTATGACAGCTGTGCAGGTAGAACAGTCTATAGTGCATGAAACTAGCTCCTGTCCTTCCTCCTCCTCCTCCTCTTCCTCATTTTCACCCAATCCACGTTGGGATGAGATGAGGCTTGGCTGTGTGTAATCAACCTGTATGGTTCCTTGCTCCATCTCATTGTGCTCCACCTGCAATGCATCCTCTTTGATTGTGAGCAGAGAGCATTTCAGAAGACAGAGAAGCGGGATGGTGACACTAATTATGGCGTCATCTCCGCTCACCATCGTGGTGGAGTCCTCAAAGTTTTGGAGGATGGTACATATGTCTGACATCCAGGTCCACTCCAGAGGTCTTATGTGTGGAGTCTGAACTGAATACTGACGGCCTTATTGATGCTGGTACTCAACAACTGCCCTCTTCTGCTCAAATATCCTTCCCAACAACTGCAGTGTAGAGTTCCAACGCGTGGGGACATCACACACCAGTCTGTGAGCCGGAAGCTGCAAACGCTGCAGAAACACGGCAAGGGCGGCGGAAGCTGTAGCTGACTTTCTAAAATGGGCACAAAGGCGGCGTACTTTAACAAGCAGATCCAGCTGCTCCGGGTAGGATTTGAGAAACCGCTGAACCATGAGGTTAAGCACATGGGCCAGGCATGGTACGTGTGTGAGCTCATCTCGTCTCAGAGCCGCCACCAGGTTCCGGCCATTGTTACACACGACCATGCCTGGCTGTAGGTTCAGCGGTGTGAGCCACAGATCTGCCTGGTCTTTCAGAGCTGTCCACAACTCTTCAGCATTGTGCGGTTTGTCATCTAAGCATATTAGCTTCAGCATTGCCTATTGCCGCTTGGCCGAGGCAGTGCTGCAGTGTTTCCAGCTTGCAACTGATGTGGTCATTTCGGAGATGGAGGCTGAAGAGGAGGAGGCTAAGAAGGATGAGGTGCAGGAGCTGTAGACCGTGGGGGCAACCCTGATTGACCTACGGCCCGCAATCCTTGGCGTCGGGAGGATGTGTTCCATCCAAAGTAGTGTTGAGCCACCCCTGTATGTTCGTCGAACACCTTCGAACACTGTTAAAACCAATGGCAGGCAAACAAAAACACATAGAAACACATAGAAAACACATAGAAAACACTTCAAAGGTGTCCAAAAGCTGACAAACTGCTCAGAAGACACAACTAACACAAGGAAAAGTGACAAGTACATATAGTCATGCGAAAAGAAAAGAGGTGGAGGAGTAAAAGGAGGGGGAGACACAGATATAGGCATGTCATGACATTCTAAAATCAAGAAAGGCTGGAGAAAAAATTTAAAATCAGCCTACCAACACCCAGACGTCGTGACAAGAAAATTTAAAAAAGAAATATCTTTAGGTAGAATGGCGGTTCCATTCAGAACACTTTCCTTACAAGACGTAGTGGTATCCCCGTTGTGAGTTGTGCCAAAAACAGAACCCAATACATTCGGACTAATCCACCATTTGTCATATCCAAGGGGCAGGTCCGTAAACGACAACATCGACGCGGAACCAAGTACAGTAGTATATACTGTACATCCTTTGACAAGGCAATCAGGCGGATCAAGAAGTTGGGAAGGGTCACCCTAATGGCCAAAACAGACATAGATGCGGAGTTCCGATTACTTACTACCTGTGCCTCCGAATAGTGTCCACCTATTGGGCTGCTTCTGGGAAGGAGCATACTATATAGATCGCTGTTTGCCCATGGGGTGCTCCAGATCCTGGTCACTATTGGAGGCGTTTAGTTGCTTCGTCGAATGGGTTGTAATGGACGTTTCTAAGGGGGCACATATTATCCATTACCTCGACAACTTCTTATGTCTGGGCCCAAAAGATTTGCCACAGTGTGAATACACGTGGTAGTCCACCTGTGAGAAGGAGAGAGCTGGAGGGAGAGCGGACACCACAGAGCCGAGGGGTTAGATGGAGAATGAAAGAAGGAAAGAGGGCGAGGGAGGTAAGGGAGTACAGTGGAAGGCCGACCTGAGCTCACCCACGTTCCTGCTGGACGGGGAACAGCCCTGGGAAGAAAAGCCGCTTGCGCATCCCTTTGAGGTTACGGGAGCGAGCGGGCAGAGGGACTACGCTGGAGTGCGAAGCCGACACGGCCAGTCCGTTCCTGCCCATGCGACCTCCGTGTCCCCAGGTTTGTGCCAGAGCCGCGGTGGACCCTGACAGCCAGCCCCCTCTCCCAATACTGGTGTCTGTCCGCTGGTGGGTCGAGCCCAACCACGGTGGGGGGGGGTAACATCTGCAGAAGAAAGACCATCTTCCAGCCAAACTAAGATGTCTACTTCTTTTCGTGGACAATGTGGTACGATCCCTTTCTTACGGACACGCCCATCGCTACAAATTCCAGATGAGGCACAAAAACAGCAGGTGCTTCAACGGATGTCAAGTGCTCCTTCAAGTGGGCTCTCCTCCACCTCAACTTCAACATCACAAATACTCCAGTCCTCAGAGGTGTCACCCCAATCGCACTGGCTTCCTCACAGCTCCCAAGTCTCCAGCTGCCCATCTGAGTATGGGGTAACACAGATGGTTGAGTCTGCACAGCTGTTTACTCATACTATAGCCTGGGAAACGGAGGTCTGCTCCAGAGCTTCTATTAATCCAGACGAGGAAATGATCTGCACTGATGCCCAGAATCTTTGAGTCGGATCCAGGACCAGATGAAGAAGGTTCTGAGCATAATGTAGACCCTCGTTCCCAAACTGTAACTCCTGTTGGTGGAGACAGCGATGAAGACGATGATGAGACTCAAATACCTGATTGGAGCGACAACTTGACTTTTCGGTCAGGGCAGGAAGAGGTTGGCTCTGAGGACGATGGGTGTGACAACACACAGGGTGATGATGACGAGGTTGGAGATCCCACTTACTGTCAACCCACAGTCAGCCAGTCGATGAGGTCAGCAGAGGAGGTGGAGGAGAATGTGACTAGCCCAAGGGATGGGGATGACTCGGTACCCGGGCCTTTGCCTGGCCTTGGGGATGTCGCGGTGGTCGGCTCCCGGGCCTGTACCCTGGGGTCACTCTTTAAAAGGGTGGATAATTGTTACTTTTATAAGAGTTCGTGACGCCACCTGTGGTATCTGGTGAGAAGCCCCAGCGCTGCAGCAGTCCACTGAGGCCGGTGATAAGGCAGCTCGATGGTATAGCTCACCACAGGTGAAGCTAGGCCTCAGGGCAGCTTATGCAGGGGGAATGCCGGACAGGCGAGACCCAGCTGGGTCAGAGCAAGAATGGGAACGGACACGGTAGTCACTTCAGTACCTTTTACTGGTGGAAATTCAGGCACATCCGGGAGCACTGTAGGGTGAAGGGTGCATATCAGGATCCTACCCAATGAGCGGGTGTAGGGCCTCCTGTTTCTTGCCTCTGCGTAGTAAGTTTCTGACCTGCCTGGAGCTAGGCCTAACTTTGTCTCTGTCCTGCGATGGCTGACCTTGTGGTAGGGCCTTGTCTTGGAGTACACGCTCTCAGTATGCGGGGCCTAAGCGTCTCCTGGCTCTGTTACGTATCAGCACCTTAGCAATCCTGGGACTTGTAGTTCTCCAGGGATTCCGGTTATGCCTTACTGGGTCATAGAGATCCCGGTAAACTCGGATCCGGTGTCCGGTAAAGCTTTGGGGTGAGCTGGTTAAGCTCCTCTGCCCCCTATGTACTAACTCTCCACTCGCCTTCGGCCTACTCGGGCCCTCACTAAGCTATACACACTAACGGCAGCTTGCCGCGCTTCACCGATCTTATGGCACCGGCACACCTTAAGCTCTAACTGGGCTCCCTGAATCTAGCTAGCAGGAGCCTCGTGCTCCACTGCTGAACTATTAACTGAGTTCTCTAGACTGGACTGAGCTCCACTGCACACTGACCTCTCTTAGGCTTCTCTACTGCAGAAACTCTTCAGACGAACTGAACTGCCTAGCTCCACCTTCCCTATTTATATCCCTAACGGGCTTCCTCTGCTCGGCTGATGTGGAAGGTGGAGATGTGTGAATGTTTATGGGGGCCTCTTGTGGAGGATTCCATCAATGCACTCTTTTAGGATCTGTGATACCAAGCGCAGCTGGGCGTCACAGATGCTATTGACGACGAGGTTAGGTTGCGCCTTACTGGACAGAGACGGAGTACTGGAAGCACGTCAACTACTGCATCCTCAACCACAACTCTGCCTCTGACCAGAAGTCGTGGTGGCTGTTCAGGTCGCATGGGCTCTAAGCCTTGCATAGCCTGGGCATTTTTTCAGATCGATAAGGATGACCCAACTCGTGTTATCTGTAATATTTGTCACCAAAAGCTAAGTAGAGGCCAAAAAATCCATAGTTTGAGTACTTCATGCATGAAAAGTCAAATGGATATGAAGCATAAGTTGCAGTGGGAAGCTCACTGTGCTACAATGCAGCCTAGCGGGCTGGGCCAACCACCGTCTGCCCCATCTTGTGCATCCGCGGCCTCTTCATCATCTGTGACTGGGGGGTCAGCAGTCACATGTTTTTGGACGCAGACCTGCCAACTCTTTACCCGCAACAGCCAGTGTGATTGGCAGGTCATCATTTCATTTGGAAGTGGAAACACCAGCTGGTGTTGAGCGCTCTCAGACATCAAGAGCACCACCTTTGGATCAAGGCAACCTAACTTTTCTGCCTGCATCTTCCTCACAGACCGGCAGTTTGCTGGGGACACCCTTCTCAACCTAGTCTATGCACAACAGCCAGCCCTCGGTCCCTCAGATGTGGACAAGTAAAAGACCATTTCCTCCTAGCCATGACAAAGCGAAGAGGTTGAATTTCACCATCTGCAAGCTGTTGGCTACAAAAATGCTGCCTTTCCGCCTGGTGGACACAGAGGATTTTCGAGACCTTATGTCCGTCGCAGTGCCCCAGTACCAGATGCCCAGTCGGCACTACTTCTCAAAGAAAGGTGTGCCTGCGCTACACCAGCATGTCGCACACAACATCACTGCTTCTTTGAAAAACTCTGTGTGTGATAGGGTGCATTTCACCACAGACACTTGGACGAGTAGGCATGGACAGGGGCGTTACATGTCGCTGACAGGGCACTGGGTAACTATGGTGACAGCAGGACAAGGGGCTGCTGTCCAAGTCTTGCCGTCCCCACGAGTTGTGCGTCAATCCTCTTTATCTAGAAGTTCCTCCACTGCTTCTGCCTCCTCAGCCTCCTCTCGGTCCTCCACCTGCACCCAAAGCCTGTCTGGTAATGCCACCCGCTTTCTAACTGCACAGAAGGAATCTTGCACACCTCCTTACGATGCTGGCAGCAGGACTCAACGGTATCAGGCGGTGTTTACTTTGAAATGTCTGGGAAATGTGAGTCACACAGCTGAGGAGTTGTGGTCAGCTCTGTAGACCCAGTTTCATGAATGGTTGTCTCCACTGGACCTGCTACCAGGTAAGGCTGTGTGCGACAATGCTGCAAACCTGGGTGCGGCCCTTCGCCGGGGCAATGTCACACACGTGCCTTGTATGGCTCATGTGTTGAACCTGGTTGTCCAGCAATTTTTAGCCCACTATCCCGGACTAGATGGCTTTCTGCAGAGGGCACGGTCGCTGTGTGCTCACTTCCGCCGTTCGCAGCTCAACAACTTACATCTCTAAAGAAGTCGTTGGGCCTGCCAGTTCACCGGCTGAAATGCACATGTTTCAGCGACTGTGGCAGCACCGACAAGCCCTGGTGCAATACGTTCTGACGTATAGCCTGGGCAAACGAGATCCAGAGGTGGGGCAAATCACGCTGCAGGAGTGGTCTCAGATCAGGGACCTATGCACCCTTCTGCACAGTTTTGAAATGCGACGAAGATGTTTAGTGCTGACGATGCCATTATCAGCATGACTATTCCGGTGATTTACATGCTGGAGGACACGTTAAACAGAATTCGGAGTCAGGTGGTGGGACAAGAGGAGGTGGAGGAAGTAGAGGAGGAGTCGTATGCGGAAGGGATAACATCTCCAAGGTCCAGACGGTCGGCAGCACCAAGGCGGCAGGCATGGGAGGGTGGGAGAGAGGGATTAACCAGGGCGCAAGGTAGCAGCCAAACTGTTGAGGAAGGTGCAGGAGCCGAGGAAGAAGTGGAGGACGAACTGGCGATGGGCATGGAAGACTCATCAGATGAGGGAGACCTTGATCACATCTCTGTTGTGCGAGGTTGGGGGGAGAAGGCAGAGGAAGGAAGCATGATTCTTACCTCGCTATCAACACAACAAGGACTTGTTCCTCCTGGATGCGCAAGACACATGAGTGCCTTCTTGCTGCACTACCTGCAACATGACACTCGGATTGTCAGAATTCGAAGTAATCCCGACTACTGGGTTGCCACACTCTTAGATCCCCGGTACAAAAGTAAATTTGCCGAAATAATTCCTGCCATAGAAAGGGATTCACGCATGCAGGAGTATCAGCAGAGGCTGTTGCAGTATCTTACATGTGCTTTTCCACAAAACATCAGTGGTGCACGTAGTGAATCTCACAGTTCTAACTTGCAAACCGTGGGACTGTCAAGTCTTCATCACTCAAACCGTAACAGTATCACAGTATCTGCTGGTAACAGCAATTTTGTGGAATCGTTTCACCACTTTTTTAGACCATCCTTTGCAAGGCCACAGGAGACAAGAAGTCTGACACATAGTCAACGCCTAGAGAGGATGGTACAGGAGTATCTCCAAGTGAACATCAAAGCCATGACTGTGTCACTGGACCCTTGCTCATTTTGGGCTTCTAATCTGGAAACATGTCCGGAGCTCGCCACTCACGCTTTGGAGATCTAGTCATTCACTGCAGCCAGCGTTCTCTCTGAACGTGTGTTCAGCGCTGCTGGTGGTGTGCTGACAGATAAGCGCATCGGGCTGTCCCCTGAGAATGTAGACAGACTCACGTTCATAAAGATGAACAAATCATGGATCCGCAAGGACTTTTCTACCCCTGTGTCATCCTGGGGAGACTAAAAGCTTGAGGATTTGGTAAAATCACCTCACCAACCGTTTTAAGCAACTCTGGGGCAATTGATGCCACTTAAGTGGTGTCTGTGCCACAATTTTTGGAAAAAATGGAGACTCTTTTTGGAGTCCCCTTGCTGTGTTTTACGTGACGTTGGCATCGTCAATTCCAGGTGGGTTGGGTCGCCCCCCTCTTTTAACCGTAAGAAACTACATACGCTATGGCTTGGGGTAACATAGATGGTTGAGTCTGAAGAACTGTTTACTCAGATGTCTGCTCCAAAGCTTCAGTGTCTGCTAGTCAGCGTAGTAGCCCAGCTCTGAAGCAAGCTACACCGCCTGTGTATCTAATAAGAATTTTTAACTGCATCTAGCCTAGGCAGACTGTGGGGACCCCCGACCAAATACAGATGCTCAGCCCCCCTACCGCCCCCCTTTCCTTGACAATACAATAATGTAACTCTTACAACTGGATGGGTGAGGATCGGTCACAGCTTTATTAACTCTTTTTACTCATTCCATTAGAAAGGCATTTTATTTCTAAAATAATTCAGCTTGTTGCAGCATGCCCTGTGTCTCCACATGGGCAAGTTGGTCAACAAGTGTAACTCTCCAACATGTCCTTTCTATTTCCAGGCCACGAAGGATCCTGCGTACTCGTATGCAGGACTCTGACCCCCATCCATCACTCTTAACGCTTGTTCCACTCCGTCCTGGAGTCCTGACAGGAATATGTCCAGTACAATATCCATTAAGTGAACACCATCGGGCCTTATGAGGCCTGCTTTATCTCCTTCCAGTTGTCGGTGTCGTATCACTACACCGCCTCTGTCTCTTCTAAATTTTGCCATCCAAATATTTATTACCCGCCTTGTCCATTCGATGGCCGTGATGTTTTGCGCACCTTGCCATACCGCTATCGGCACAATCTCTGACCATACTATAGTTAGTTTTGTGAAAAATTCTCTGAAGCGCTCAGTGTCTAGTTTCATTATTGCCATTAATTATGCGCTCTTGTGATGACCTAGGTCGTTTCCCCCGGCCTGTATGACTAAGATGACCGGACCTCTTGCCTCTCTCCCTACCTTGATTACCTCCATTAGTACCTGTGGCCATTGCAGGCCTCTAATACCTCTCCAGTTGAAATATGTGTTATGAAATTCTAATTTCCTCCCACCTGGGCGGACTTTCGCCCTTTTTTCTGCCCAATATAAATACGAGTGGCCTATCACCCACACTGTTGGCTTAGCGTCACCTGTAAAAGAAACAAACCACGTTAGGATAACAAGTCCGGTCTTATGTACCTCGCCAAACATGTGTATCGCCATGTCCCTGTCCTCTGAACTTCCGTTTCTGACAGTCCTGCTCTTGCTGCTTCCGTGGCCGCGCCTATGCTCAATGAGTGTGTCCCATAATCTTTCGGGTGGTTCCCTGCCGATGTTAGGCATTTATTAAATATAGCTTGGAACTGGTATCTTGATAATGGCGTTCCATCAATGTGTGATAGGAAGAAATTACTTGTGATCTGATGGTTATATATGTTTTTACTATTGTTACCCGACTCAGTGTACCGTTTGTGGGTTGTAGAAGTACCCAAGTGCCCCTGTCCGCTGGAACCGTTTTCGATTTGCGTATGCGTAGACGTATCGCATTATTGGCTATGACTACGTCCTGCTGTAATAAGCTTCCACTGGTGGTAATTTTGGATTGAGGGACTAATTCGCTTATGCATAGAGCCCCAAAGAAGGCGATCACAAATGCAGTAGACAGTAGTGTTGCTTCAAATTGTGAGTGTCATGTTAATGGTGTTAGGGATATGATGTGAGAAATCAGTTTTAGTGACACGAGACGGGACGTCTACACTCCTGACTTGGCTGACCCCTTTTCCACCCTTTTATGGATTGTCTGATGATGAATCTCTTTGTCACATCTCCCCAATTCAGTAGTTGGAAGTGAAATGCTACTCCGGTCAGACACCGCTGTGCTCACGCCCCTTATAAGCCCATCATCATTAGCTGGTGGAGAAATTCTATGGTGACTTGTAATCTGGCTTGTTCACATTGGTCAACCCGTCTGCCTGCTAGTAGTCGTGTCCACTCTTCCCATGCCTTACCGTATGCTTGCCACGTCAACGGGGCAACTGACGCTCTGATTAATGGCATCAACTATTCGCCACTAGATCCCATAGGGAGGGTGGGTAACTATTGCCCTATGGGTGGGCGTTGGGGGGGAGCTCTGTGAAAATCTGCCAATTGAACTGTGATAAAGCGTTAGCAGCAGGGTTAGACCCCTCAGCATCGTGGCTAGCGCGGACCCATACATTGTGTTTTAGGCACAGGAATGCTAGCCGGCGTAGTAGGCCTAGCACGGGGAGAGACGATGATGCCATCTTATTAATGCAGTGCGCTAGGCTGGTGTTTTTTGTTATGAAGCGTATATTTTTGTTAGCCAGGCGCGCGCCCCATATTTCTATTGCTACCACTATTGGGAACAAAAATTATTTTCCGGGCTAGATGCAGCTAAAAATTATTATTAATTTCGAAGCTGGTGGAGCTTGGTATAGATGGCCTAATACAATGAGTACCACACACTGCTACTATGCCCAAAATTATTTTCCGAGCTGGATGCAGCTAAAAATTATTATTAATTTCAAAGCTGGTGGAGCTTGGTATAGATGGTCTAATACAATGAGTACCGCACACTGCTACTATGCCCAAAATTATTTTCCGAGCTGGATGCAGCTAAAAATTATTATTAATTTCAAAGCTGGTGGAGCTTGGTATAGATGGTCTAATACAATGAGTACCACACACTGCTACTATGCCCAAAATTATTTTCCGAGCTGGATGCAGCTAAAAATTATTATTAATTTCAAAGCTGGTGGAGCTTGGTATAGATGGCCTAATACAATGAGTACCACACACACTGCTACTATGCCCAAAATTATTTTCCGGGCTAGATGAAGCTAAAAATTATTATTAATTTCAAAGCTGGTGGAGCTTGGTATAGATGGCCTAATACAATGAGTACCACATACTGCTAATATGCCCAAAGTTATTTTACAGGCAAGATGCAGCTAAAAATTATTAGTAATATGAAAGTTGGTGGAGCTTAGTATAGATGGCCTAATACAGTGATTTTCAACCTTTTTTGAGCCGCGGCACACTTTTTATACTTAGAAAATCCTGGGGCACACCACCAAACAAAATAGCACAAAATGACACTAAAACAGTCATATTATACATATAGTTAATAATATAGATTCTAAATTTATTTTACTCACTCAGTGTGAAACCTGGGCCTGTTTCGATAAACACAAAAGGGATATCCTGGCAGGAATGGTGGAAAGACACACACGAAGCTCTTCCTCAACAGTTCTCAGTTTCTCCCTGTTTTTAGCTTTTATCGCAGTCAAGCTTGAGAAGCCCAGCTCACATAGATATGTGGTTGAAAATGGGAGCAATGTCAAAATAGCTTTGTTGGCCAGAATGGGGAACTCCTTGGCAACAGATAACCAAAAACTGTCCAAAAGAAGATCAGCAAACTTTAGCTTTAAACCGCGATCTTGCTTCAGTTCAACAAGTTCCTCTTGCTCCTTTAAAGTCATGTCCTTTCCAGCAATGGATAATGAGCTGTATGGGTCCCTAACCCAGTCAAGGCATTCTGTGAAGGCTGAAGAGAAATAGAACGATAACTTCTCCTCAAGAGTTTTCAAATGTCTGCCAATCGCTTCGCACATTGCAGCAGTATTGTCATCATGCAGTTTCTCGGTGAGTGGGAACATCTGAAGGTTGCCACCCTGCACATGTTGTTGCCAGAGCTGCACCTTTAAACGGAATCCGTTCATTTTATCAGTGCTTGTAAGCAGGTTTTCATTTCGACCTTGCATCCGTGTGTTTAGTTCATTCAGATATTGAAATATATCAGCCAGGTATGCCAGCTTTGCACACCACTCATCACTTGCAAGCAGCTTTGAATAATCGGACCTCTCGTTTGTAAGAAATATTTTAAGTTCCTCTCGCAACTCATACACACGGGCCAGCACTTTGCCGCGTGACAGCCACCTGACCTCCGTGTGGAGCAATAAGATTTTATGTTCCGCTCCCATTTCTGTACACAAAGACATCTCAAAGGTCGCGTCTTCACAAAGTTCACTATGCGCACAACATCATCCAACACAGGAGCTAGATCTGCTGGTAAGGTCTTTGCAACGAGGGCCTCACGGTGCAAGAAACAGTGGGTAGCAAGAACATCTGGGTTTCTTTCTTTAACCCTACTTACAAAGCCTTTGATGCGCCCGACCATGGCTGCGGCTCCATCAGTGCAGACACCTGTGCAGTTTTCCCATGTAAGTCCACTTTTATCAAGATATTCCGATGTGACTTGGAATATTGCCTCTCCTGTTGATTTTTCTGTCAGTGCCTTGCAAAATAGGAAGTTTTCTCTAATGGCTTCACCATCCACAAAACACACATTGGCCAACAACTGACAATGTCCACTGATATCTGTCGACTCATCAAGTTGCAAGGCAAATTTCTTACTGATGCGCACCTTTTCCAAAACAACTGTTTCAATGTCCGCAGACAAGTCATCAATCCGTCTGGCAATTGTGTTATCAGAGAGAGGCACTTTAGCTATCTCTTTAGCTGCTTCAGGGCCAAGCATCTCATTTACAATAGCTTTACAAGCTGGTAGTATTAATGTTTCTGCCACAGTGTGGGACTTTTTTGATTTAGCTATGAGTTCAGCAACAAGGTAGCTAGCTTTGAGGGCTCTCTCATTTACCTTTGTGCTTTTTCTCAAAAAAGTTGCCCCTTTCTCATTGTTTGTACGTAAGCGTACAAAATACTCCATCGGTTTATTTTGAACGGAAGGGTGTTTCGTTTGGAGATGGCGTTTAAGTTTGCTTGGCACCATAGCGCTATTGGAAAGCTTCTCACCGCACACCAAGCACAGTGGTGTTGGTGCTGTCGCATCCCCAGTGGAAGTAAATCCAAATGAAAGATAGCTTTCACTGTATTGCCTTGAGCTCACCGTCTTGTCTTTTTTCTTTTGTCGAACTCTCATACTAGGGCCTTCATTTGGGTTAGAATTGTGTCCAGGGTCCTGTTCGGCATTTGCCTTTTCCATTCTCAAATACTTCTCCATCACTGCTGAGATAGTGTGCGCAGCCACACACTAAAATAGAAGAGTATTACATTATCTGCCACACTTAAAGGACCTCTGCTAGGCATATTTCATTCCTGAGGGCTTAAAAAGCAGCTCTCGTGGTGACAAGAAGCTGATTTAAACCCCCCAAGAGTGAACTTCGCGAGAGCTGTATGTGTGTGATAATAACTTCTATTACTACGGTCTGCATTTCCTGCTTGAATTGACACTAGTGACGTAGCACTCAGCTTTCTCTATAAGTAGAATAGAGCCGGCTGCCAAGTGCTACGCCACTAGAGTCAATTCAAGCAGGACATGACTGCTGAAGAACGTTACTAATATCATTTATTATTCCATACATACAACTCTCACGGAGTTCACTCTTGGGGGTTTTAAATCGGCTTCTTACCACCACAAGAGCTACTTTTTTAGCCCTCAAGAGTGAAATATGCCTGGCAAAGGTCCTTTCAATAAATTATTTATTTTAAAAAAGTGAAATAAAAAAGGATAACCCCCTCATATATTCAATCCCATGTAACCTCATAAATACAGTCCCACGTATATGAGCACATGATTATCAGCATCATATACTGTGGTGATGTGCACTGTACAGCGCCACAGTATATGGTGCTGATTATTATGTGGCTCATATACTTCAATATAAAGGGGTACAATGAGAAGTACTATGGCCATGAGGCCAGAGTACAAGTGCCAGCTCATATACTCAGCATATGAGCTGGTACTTGTAGTACTCCAGCCTCATGACTATAGTATTTCTCATTTTACATTTCTCATTGTTATATGCAGTATACTGCTGGAGTACTAAAAGTACCAGCTCATATGCTGAGTATTCTGCCAACAGTTCATATACTCAGGCAAAAGCTCATATAGTCAGCATTATTGGCGGGCATTACCTTGGCGGCGGGCAAATGCGAGAGTCTCTCCGCTCTCAGGATGACGCACCGGCCTCGGTGACGTCATTAAGTCGCACGAGGTTCAAAGCTTGCGCATGTGTTATTGTACACGTCTCCTACATTGTAAGAAGGCGTGACTGCGCATCGAGCGCATTGCCGGGAAACAAAACACAGGGGGCACCATAGTTTGGGGAACTTTCCCCGCGGCACACCCGACCATGTGTCGCGGCACACTAGTGTGCCGCGGAACACTGGTTGAAAATCACTGGCCTAATAGAATGAGTACCACACACTGCTAATATGCCCAAAATTATTTTACAGGCAAGATGCAGCTAAAAATTATTAGTAATTTGAAAGCTGGTGGAGCTTAGTATAGATGGCCTAATAGAATGAGTACCACACACTGCTACAGGCCCAAAATTATTTTCCAGGCAAGATGCAGCTAAAAATTATTAGTAATTTGAAAGCTGGTGGAGCTTAGTATAGATGGCCTGATAGAATGAGTACCACACACTGCTAATATGCCCAAAAGGTTTTACTTGGCTACGTGCAGTAAAAAATGTGTATTACAGGCCCTAAAGGATTTGCTTAGCTAGTTTTAGCCAAATGCTGTGAAAAACACTTGCACAGCACTAAAACTGACCTGCCTAGGAAAAAGTGATAGGAACTGATGTAACCTAGCCCTCAAAAGTGCTGCAATTACAACTAGTCACTACTCCCAACCTATCTGTCTATTTAAGAGCACAGACCTGCCTGCTAAAAGTCGTAGGAAATGCTGTAACCTAGCCCTCAATAGGGCTGCAATTAGAACTAGTCCCTACTTCCAAGCTATCTGTCTATTTCAGATAAAATTCGCTTGCAATTCTCACAGTTATACTGTATAGCGCGCACACAGCAGCAGCGGTGCGGGCTAACACTCAGCTGCAGCAGTGAGAAAATGGTGGCGACGGGGAAAATGGCTGTGTCTTATAGGGCAAGGACATGTGACATACACAGCCAATGACACATGCCCTTGCTTGTGTGAAAAAAAGCACTTTGCTCCGTGTGTGCGCTGCTGATAGGCTGACAGACTGCACCTCCCCACTGTAAATGCGGGAAAGAGAAAAAAAAATGGAGATCTTCATTATTTCTGCAGAGATCCATCCCATGCCCCTCCCCCCACCCCGCTGTACACTCAAACTGTGTATTAACATTGATTATCAGCATTACTGTGAAAAAATCCAGTTACGATTTTGGTGCACGAACAGTTATCGAACATAACCTCGAACAGCCGGATTTTTTTCAAATCTTTCGGGTTCGTCGAACGGCTCGAACACCGCCCAAAACAGCTCGAATTTGAGATTGGCAAACAGTTCAATTCGAACACCGCTCATCTCTAATCCCAAGGTCCAACTGGGTCCCGGCTTCCACTATGTTAACCCGGTGTGCCGTCAGCGAGATGTACCGTCCCTGCCCTCAAGCACTTGTCCACGTGTCCGTGGTTAGGTGGACTTTCCCAGTAACTGCGTATTTGAGGGCACAGCTAATGTTTTGGGACACATGCTTGTGTAATGCGGGGACGGCACACCAGGAGAAATAGTGGCAGCTGGGGACCGAGTACCGAGGGACAGCCGCCATCAGGTTGGGGAACGCTTCCGTCTCCACGAGCGTAAAAGGCAACATTTCGAGCGCAAGCAGTCATGAAATGTGAGAATTTAGTAGTGTGGCCTGTGGGGCGTTGGCTGCATATTTACTCTTGCGTTCCAAGGACAGGGGTATGGACGACTGAACGCACGCTGCTGGTACAAGGACATGGACGTGCTTACTGAGGCTGCTACTTGAGAGTGCTCAACGAATGGTGCAGGGCAGGAGGCATCTTCGCATGCACCATGGACAGGGGATTGGCTTGAATGCACAAGAGTGGAAGAAGCAATGGTGTCACCTGCAGACACTGTTCCTGGACTCTGGGGTTCGGCCCACAAAGTCAGGTGCTTTCCTGCCATGTGCCTGATCATGCTGGTGGTGGTCAGGCTGGTCGTTTTGCCACCCTTGCTGATGCTGGCCTGGCTGGTGGTGCAAATGGCCTTTTGGGGTTATCGGCAGAGTCTTTTAAAAACAACCAGACTTGGGAAGACCTAACAGTTGTACTGGCAACTTCCTTCATATTGGTGTTATGGGGAACGGTTGCCTGCCTTCTGTCTGCGGCCAACACACTGCTTCTTCCTGCCTTTTGGGGTGCTCTGCCTCGCTCCCCCTGTGTGCTGCTGTCCTCGCTCTGCATGTCCTCCTGCCAGGTTGGGTCAGTTACTATATCATCCACCACCTCGTCTTCCACTTCCGCACCCTGGTCCTCCTCCTGAGTTTCTGGCAATTGTGTCTCATCATCGTCCACCTCTTGTGACACTTTCCCACCGTCGCCTTTGTGTGACCGTGGCTGCTCAAATATTTGGGCATCGCTACACGCGATCTCCTCTTGCCCCGCTTCAAGTGGACCGGGCGAGAGGCCCAAATCTATAAATGTAAAAGTAAACAGCTCTTCAGAGTGTCCAAGTGTGGGATCAGTTGTCTCCGGGCACTCGGCAAGGTGGGAGGAAGGAGGATCAGGTTGAGGAATATGCTGTCCAGACTCACGGCTACTGAGACTTGACCATGTGGAAGACAGGGTGGTGGTGGTGGCTAAGTGACTGGAAGCATTATCCGCTATCCAACCAACAACCTTTTGACACTACTCTGGGTTAAATAGTGGTGTGCTGCGGTCCCCTAGAAATTGGGACAGGAAGGTCAGGCGAGAAGATGTGGGTGTTTGTTGTGGCACAATTTCAGCTTGCCCACGGCCTTGTCCTCGGCCTCTGCATGCACCATCACCATCACATCCAGTACCCCGTCCCTTGCACGTGCCTTGCCCATTTTAAATGGAGGACAGTATCTTCCACACTCACTACAAATGACTGAGTTTGGAGGGAACTTATATGTGATCCGTGTGACAGAGAAAACACAGTTTTAAATACCTGGCCTGTAGGTAAGTAGTGTGAACAGCAAACTGCTGTGAATTGCTTCACTGACACACTGAAAGAAATTTTTAATGGAGGCCAGAAATGGCAGTATTTTCTGACAACGTATATGTGATCCGTTTGACGGAGAAATCACAGTTTTAAATAGCTGGATTTTTAGCGCTGTAATATGGAAAGGACAGAAAAATGGTGTTCCCTGGATTGCTTTTTAAGCAAATAATGAGGATTAAGATCCAAAAAAAGCATTCCTGGCCTCTGAGACCTGGGCCTTAGTATAGAAATATCTAACAGCAGCAGGACGCAGAATTGGAATGGAGCCTCTTGTGCTATATGCACTGCAGTCTGCTATATACCCTGCCTGCCTGCCTATATACACTGCCTGCCTGATATCTCTGCAGATGGATTAGTTAGTCCTCAAAATGACTGTTTGATAAGATGGATATGCGTAATGTACGGTTTTTCTCCCTACACTACCTAATACACAAGCAAATCTCTCCGTGACGCAGCAGCACCTCTCCCTACACTGTCTGATTACAGAGTGACTGTGACGAGCACAGCGGCGCCAGGTCTGATATAGACCTGATGACGCTGTGCGGCCAGCCAATCACTGTAATGCCACAACCATGATGGCTGCGGCATTATAAAGAGTGGCAGGCAATCACTGTATGTTGATTGGCGCTCTAAAGGGCGCCAAACATGCAGGAAGGGGACCCGAGCTCCCGCCAAGCAACCCCGGAAATACTCGGCGAGCGCTGAGCATCTCGAGCAGTAGCGAGCATGCTCGCTCATCACTAGTGTCTAGAAAACTCTGGTTGGTGTCGCCTATGAAGTTAATCATCAACAGATTAAAAAACTGACAGACTCCAAGGACGTAAGGTGACTATATTAATATATTGGTCACTGATATTATTTTTGAACATCTGATATATATTTTGTACATTTTGAGCTGTTTGGTTCTTATTCTATTTTAACAGATGAAAATAAGTACACTGTAATTGAGATGGAAAATATATATTTTTTTATTTAGTTGCCCAATAATTCTGCACACATTGTTCTCCAAAGAAAGACAAAACCGCACTTTTACTTTCTTAAATATTCAGGTTTTACTTTTATTAACCTTTTGCATTGACCGACAGCACTGTAGTTGTTTAATATTAAAAGTTATCATCAAAAATATAAATTGCCTAATAATTGTCCGCATAGTGTATAGAAAAATAATCTCTAACTACGACATATAAAAAGTGGCATCTTATAATGAGATGAAAAGAAGAAAAAAATTCTGGAATATGGAATAATTATATTGGTAAGGGGAAGAGCTAGTAAATTAATAGTATTATTTTTTATATGATTTTTTTTATTTCTGATGTATATGGGAATAAATATAAAAAAAAAATCACTACCAGTCGCCATGAAGTTCTCTGCCGTTCCTCTGGACTGTAAACTGTCACCCATGATGCCCACATCAGTGTATAGGGCAGAGCAGGCCATGAGCCGCTGCCTGGTAGGTAGCACAGGAGGGTTCCGTCACCTCTAGCATCACCTGCACACGACCAACTGCCATTTACTTTCAACTGTCGACTGAAGCGATCTGACCGAGGTCTGCAGGCGGGAAGATAATTATGAGAATGGCGTCTACTGGACATGGACAAGAGAACGAAGGGAAGAGAGCGAGAGAAGAGCCCAGCGTGACCGGATTCAAGAAGAGGCGATTGGACGAGCCAACACCTGGATGCAGCGGAGACCGTGGATCATCCAGCCACTATGCCAGGCTTAACATCAGCCGCTTCAACATCCACCAAGTCTTGGGTAGGGGCGCCTTTGGCAAAGTAAGTCCTGCATCTTTTTTTATTTATTTGAAATCTGAAGTATTTATTATATCCCCATGTATTCTTCTCTGCTGTCAGCCATGTCATGCTTTGTTGTTTGTCATTGTAGCGTTCTTCTGTGAGATTACATTTAAGATATCACCATAGTTAGGTCTAGTGCTGCTGTAACATGGTATTTTTTATGCTGGATGTTTTTCCTCAGGGGTCACAGCTGTAGGGGGTATGGGACATTGTTTTTTTTCACGTCATTGTCAATATAGGCTACAATCAGGCTGCCATATTGTGAATGACATTGATCTCTGTGTTTTTATTAAATATAGATAGACATTGATATTGACCACACTAATGGCAACTCAAAGCATGACAGTTGGTGCTGATAGTATTCCATGTAAAGGGGAGGGAGGGAGATCGAGGAGCTAAATGCAGAACTCCTCCCTCCACTTTCCCCCTCCTCCCCCATCCCTCTTACATAGAATATTTTCAGCACCAACTGTCATCTCCTATCTCAGTAATGTAACAATCTGTCTTCACTGAATATAGATTTTACCATGAAATAGAGAATTTTGAAAGCTAAAAATCAGTCCTGGCGGAGAAAAAACAGATTTCTCTGAAAAGATTTATTGCAAAGTTGCTTATTTTCATGTGTGCTATTGATTTATGAAATACAAATTAAAATGATAATTATTCATTAAAGGGAACCTGTCTTGTCCTGTGTACTATGTAAACTGCCCCCATTGCGTTGATATTGATGCAATGTGTATCACTAACACGCTTTTTTCATTTAAATTGGCGCTAATATAATACAGCTCTGGCAAAAATGAAGAGACCACTGCAAAATGTTCATTTTCTCTGATTTTTCTCTTTATAGGTATATTTTTGAGTAAAATGTACATTGTTGTTTTATTCTATAAACTACTGACAACATGTCTCCAAAATTCAAAGCTAAAAATGTTGTATTTATTTGTAGCAAATGAGAGATCGTCAAAATAAAAAAGAAGCCGTGCTTTCAGACCTGAAATAATGCAAAGAAAACAAGTTCTTATTCATTTAGAAACAACAACACTCATGTTTTATCTCAGGGAGAGTTCAGAAATCAATATTTGGTGGAATAACCATGATTTTTAATCCCAGCTTTCATGCGTCTTGGCTGCTTTCCACCAGTCTTTCACACTGCTTTTGGGTGACCTTATGCCACTCCTGGCACAAAAATGTAAGCAGTTCTTCTTTGTTTGATGGCTTGTGACTATCCATCTTCCTCTTGATTACATTCCAGAGGTTTTCAATGGGGTTCAGGTCTGGAGACTGGGCTGGCCATGACAGGGTCTTGATGTGGTGCTCCTTCATCCACACATTGATTGACCTAGCTGTGTGGCATGGGGCATTGTCCTGCTGGAAAAAACAGTCCTCAGAGTTGGGGAACATTGCCTGAACAGAAGGAAGCAAGTGTTTGTCAAGGATAACCTTGTATGCAGCTTGATTCATACGTCCCTCGCAAAGATTAACTTGCACAATTCTAGCCTTGCTGAACCATCCTCAGATCATCACCGATCACCGAGGCTTATATGCCTCTCCAGGTCTCCATCTAACCATTAGACGACCAGGTGTTGGGCAAAGCTGAAAATTAGACTCATCAGAGAAGATTACCTTACTCCAGTCCTCTATGATCCAATCCTTATGGTCTTGGCAAACTTCAGCCTGGCTCTCCTTTGCTTCTCATTGATGAAAGGCTAGGAGCCTGTTCGTTTAGTCATAGAGGTGTGATTCCTGGCATTTATTCAGGGTTTGTGCCACCCACGCATTTGAATTCTGCTCCCGGCTGGCGCTGATGTAAGTATGGGGCGCTTGCGCAGTATGTCTTGCCAGTAAAGCTTGTAGTGCTGGGAGCCGCACATGCGCTCTGACTAGCGGCTCCCTGCGCTTGCACAGTGACACTGCTGTGTAGTTCCCAGCTTCACTGTGTGCGGCCGGAGACGCTCGTCACAGCACATGTGCGGCTCCCAGCGCTACAAGCTTTGCTGGCATGACATACTGCGCAAGCGCCCCATACTTACATCAGCACAAGCCAGGAGCAGAATTTAAATACGTGGGCGGCACAAACCCTGAATAAATGCGAAGAATCGCACCTCTATGACTAAAAGAGCAGGTATGATACAAACATATAAAGTGGATTTTACATATTATATTAGCGCCAATTTTAATGAAAAAAGCGTGTTAGTGATACACATTGTATTACTAACGCAATAGGAGCAGTTTAGATTCTACACAGGGAATGACAGGTTCCCTTTAAGACCTTTCCATAGCCCATCCATGGAGCAGGCAGTGCATTATGCTGATAGATGGATTTGCTCCTCTACCTAGACCTGGTTACCAGCAGACTGAGCGACCATTCAGTTTACTCATGTGCCTTGTGTGCTATAAAATCCAGATTACTTCCACTCCCTGCAGATGCCTTCTAAGTATTCTCCATTTGTCTCTCTTAGGTGGTCCTGGCATCAGTCCCCGGCCGAAACATCCAAATGGCTGTCAAAATGATAACCAAAAAAGAGGACAATGAGGACACCATCATGAGAGAGCGGCAGATACTCCTGGCTGCCAGAGACTGCCCATTCTTATGCCACCTCTATGCCGCACACCAGTCTCTGCAGAGGGCATATTTCATCACGGAGTATCTGTCCGGTGGCAGCCTAGAGAATTTGATCAGGATGTGCGGCTGCCTGAACATCGGCAATGTGAGGTGAGAAAGTGGAGAATGTATGTAAAAGAGAACTAAGGAGATGGAAAAAAAATCTGGGGTCAGGATGTAGCTAAGGTAGCAATGGCAGGTCATATACAGTATTTAGTGTGCTGGATGCAGCAGGTGGGGTGCCATGGTATTTGGGGATTGCTAGAGAAGGATTTGATGACATTGATACTACACTCTGTTCTCTCCATCAGATTCTACACAGCAGAGATCGTATGTGGCCTCCAGTTCCTCCATGGACACAACATCGTCCACCGGTAAGCAGGACGTTCCTCCTTCTCTCTGTCCCCTTTACATTCTAGAGATATGACCCCCAGCTTTCCTTGTGTCCTGCCACTTATTCTATCTGATCTTGCAATGACTCAATTTCCATCTCTTTTATCACTGGACAGATTTCTCTTTTTTTTTTTTTCATTACAGAGACATAAAGCCAGATAACATCATGTTGGATGCAGATGGCCACATCCGTATAATCGACCTTGGGCTCGCCCAAGATGGCGTTACCTCCTCCAAAAACATCTCTGGAGTGACGGGCACTTTCCACTACATGGCCCCTGAGGTGTTTCGTAGAAAACGATACGGCGCAGCAGTGGACTGGTGGAGCCTGGGGATTGTCGTTTCCAGGATGGCAGCAGGACGATTCCCATTTTACAACGGCCCCATCAAGCAAATGGCTTTCAAAGCTATCATCAATGAAAAGCCAAAATTTCCATCTTGGCTTGATGCTCATGTGAAACATCTCATTAAGAAGCTGCTGCGCAAAGACCCTCAGACACGCCTGGGTGTGAGCGGGAACATCCGGGAGCATCCATTCTTTACCACCATCGGCTGGGAGGAATTGGAGGAAAGGAGAGCAGAGCCACCATTTTCACCATTCAGGCAAGTTCTGGAGAACCATCATCTGCAGTGGCCGGAGCATACAGTCCTTCACCCCGTGGACAGATTTACGTACATGTCACCAAGCTGGGCCCGGTAAGGATCTCTTCATCTGGGGATAACTCCCATCAGGTGTTCTCACATTGTGGTAATCATCATCATTCATCTTGTCTTTTTTCACATTTTCTAACAATGACTTTATGTCTCTGTTTCTCTTAGGTGGATGAAAAGATCTGGACTGGAAAAGAATCCACGACCATCTGGTGAGTGACCTCTGTTCACACAGGACACCTATGATATCAGTACATTGTATCTGATGTTACATAGGGGAATGGTTCATTATAAAGACCATTCCCCTAATATAACAGAAGATCTGGCAGAGAGAATAATCAATGTCTTCCTTTTTTGTCTTGCAGGATGAGCCCCTGCCAACTGCCCAGAACTTCATGCCTCCTGACCCGTACCTCGTCTCTGCTGGTGTACTTCACCTCGGCTGCCCTTCAACATCATATCTCTCCAAAACATCTTCATGCCGGACCACTGCCATTGTTTTGCTGCCCCAGACCCTTGACTTGGCCTCCTCTAATACTGGGCTGGCAACTGACATCCCTCCATCCAGAAGATCTTCTACCCCAGGAATGGCCTGTGCTAAGTTTCCATCTGATGTGTTCAAAAGCAATAGTCCTGGGCAGCTGAGCAGAAGAATGTATAGAGCGGCCATTATCACCTTAGCACAGGCCTGGTAAGTACCGCACCCATCACACATCACATCACCCACACTACTATAGGCATACATATAGCACACCGTACATTTCCGCACATAGATATAGGACATAGATTGGCTTTTGATCCTGGGATTTAATCTGATCGCCATATTTGGGGTCAGGAAGGAATTTTTCCCCTTAATATGAGGACAATTGGCCCATTCCTCATAGGGGTTTTTCGCCTTCCTCTGGATCTACACGGCCTTAAATAGGTTTGGTATCATAAATTAATAAGTAGATTGACACACTAGTAGCAAAAGAGAAATTTTAGAAAAATTTAAATTTTCTTTGTTGACAATTAAAATTAGTTCTCAAAAATAAAAAGGATAATTAGTCTAAGTAACTAAAATGATTTTTATATATCACACTTACATTACACAGGTTAGGTACATTACACAGGTTAGGTATCAGCCTTTGATCTTGGGATTCATTCTGATCGCCATATTTGGGGTCAGGAAGGAATTTTCCCCCCTGATACGAGGACAATTGGCTTATTCCTCACAGGGGGTTTTCGCCTTCCTCTGGATCAACACGGCCTATAAATAGGTTAAGTCTGATAAATAAATACAAAAAGTAATAAATAATAATAAATAAATACAATAAATAATAATACATTTAGTATGCTAGGTTAGTAAGGAGACTCACACTATAGTAGCAGAACAAAAAAGGTATAAAATTACAATAATTTTAGTTGAAAAGATATGTAATTTCAGACATTGAAATAATCAAATCCAAACCTACAAAAATAATTTATATATTTTTTCATTTGTATTTACATTACATTAGGTATCAGCCTTTGATCCTGGGATATATTCTGACCGCCATACTTTATTTGGGGTCAGGAAGGAATTTTCCCCCCTGATATGAGGACAATTGGCTTATTCCTCACAGGGGGTTTTCGCCTTCCTCTGGATCAACACGGCCCATAAATAGGTTAAGTCTGATAGATGAATAATTTTCACATATACATAATACTAAAATATAAAATAATTCAATCTATAAATAAAATCTTCTTTTTACCCCCCTTATATCTTTGTGCTTGTCTTTATTTCATTGGACGTCCATGTAGTCATTATTATGCTGCCCCTTATGTCTTAAGGCCCAATACACATTAGAATAAATTTGCTTGAACGCCCCTGATATCGTTACTATCCTATGGTGATAAATCAGCTAATTGCTGTGATTCCTGGGAGTGTTGGGTCCGGAGCAGGAGATGCTGTTACCTTTCTCCATTTTGGCTAATAAATGAGAACACTGAGCTGGGTTCCTCCATTAATTACCCAGATGTTCCTCAAAGGACATTGGAAAGAATGGGTTTTCTAAACCAGACAGTAATTGCACTGCTCATATAATAGGGGAGAGGGTTTGTTACAATGTGTCAGTGCAGCTGGGAACTATGAAACTCACAGAGCATTGCCTGGACTGGATATGCTGGATGTGGCTCAGTGGGAGATGGTGGATCTGCAACAATGTTGCCCCCTGCAGTCAGGACCCCACATATCATGGACGCCACATGATCAGATCCTCCAGAGAACATTCATGAAGAAGGAGAATCCCCTGTAGAGAGGCGTCCACAGCGAGGTACATGATAGGAGCAGTTATTGTTTCATTCCCCAGGTATCTCTATCTGGGAATGCAGGATGACAACCAATATGGCTGCCATTACTGCTCTTACAGGGGGCATCACTAAGCTCTCATACATCCTGAATAGTACATGGTGTAATGACACGTCCCCTCACATTACCTGCTTAGTTGGGTAGATTTCATATTACAGAGTGTGGGAAAGCTGACTGACAGGAGCCATAGCCCCCAACCGTCCCGTATTCGGCGGGACTGTCCTGCGTCCCGTCTCGACTCAGCTCTTCTCCCGGCTCATTTAGACCTATTACAGTTATCTCTTATCAGAATATAATACCGAAGGAGAGAGAATTGTAGCCAATATATAAACAATATTTGTAAATGGCGCTGATCTAAAAAAAACTGCCAGAGATAGAGCTATTAATAAAAATATATATTTATTATCCACAAAATAGAAAGATATATACGGTCCACTAAGTGGCTAAGGTGAGAGAAATGACCAATAGTGGCAGATGTAAAACAGTCAGAGAAAGAAGAGCACATCCCACATAGCAGGACCTCCACAACAACCATCTGTAAAAATAATTGATAGACACTAGTATATATAGATCACGCTAGAGCTGCCACAAAGACAACAGTCTCATGGTTCATGTATTATACACAGAAATATGTCCGACTCATACCAAACCAACAGTGCCGTATGGAAGAAATATACAGTATATGTGTGTATATTGGCCGTGTAGCGTATTTGTGCACCTGTGTATTAATTTAACACTTCAGGTGTCCGGGCCTTATATTTTTTCCTTTTTCTTTTTTGTAGTGCTTGATAATGCACACTGAGGAATTTCAGATACCCTCATATCACAGTAGTATATCCCACTCCTCAAAAAGTTAGTTACCCTTAGGTAATCTCAGCAGCACTATAACAAAATGGTCTTAGTCACTAGATGCAATTTCTATTCCCACCAACAAAGCAGCCAAAGCCACCTCCACCCACCCCATGGTGGTTACAAGCAGCCTCTTACCCAGAATTGTCACAAGAGCCTCCAAAAAGTAATTATAACAGCCTTCTTCCCACAACACCTGCAATTTTCACTTTAAGGGGTTGTCTGGTCAAAATAGATAAGTCTGCAGTTACTCTGTGTGACTGCAGACTTATGAATCCCCCAGGTTGGCTGGTTTCAGACCGGCATGTATGAGATATACATACCCCTGGCCAGTGGGCGCAGAGTCGCTCTCCATACACTTGTAAGGAGCAAGGCTGCCCCCTCTAGTCGGACACGCTTATTGGCCATCCGTGTCACTAGATGGGGTGC
Source organism: Phyllobates terribilis (assembly GCF_046119375.1). Classification (NCBI taxonomy): domain Eukaryota; kingdom Metazoa; phylum Chordata; class Amphibia; order Anura; family Dendrobatidae; genus Phyllobates; species Phyllobates terribilis. Next base: position 613,068 of record NW_027363483.1, on the reverse strand, counting down.
GGCCTTGGCTCTATCAAGTGTATGGAGAGCGAAGCTGCACCCACTGGTCGAGGGCATGTATAACTCATACATACCCTCTGTTCCCGAGTCTGAAACCGGCGAATCCCCACAGCGCACAGTGCCTGCATAATTCATAAGTCTGCAGTCATTCTGTGTGATTACAGACTTATCAGTTTTGACTGGACAACCCCTTTAAATACACCCACATATGCGTCCCTCCTACATGCTCTCCTATATCATCTGCTGATGATTGCGCCACAGAAGTTATATTTTACTACAGCTGTGTGAGAGTGTCAGCGGCATTTAGATGGTTAAATCAGCAGCAGTCTAAGCTAGCTCTGGTTGCTGCTGTTCACACAGGCACTGACTGTATAACACAGATGACACCTGCAGAGTACAGAGCAGGTTCATATCCTGAGCCCGCTCCCAACATATGTCACCAGTAAATCCAATGGTTGGAAAGGATCAATGGTGTTTGGTCATTCAATCAATTCAGGGCTGAAGGTGCTTAGGTGACCATATGAACATTTTGATGTACAGAAAATTAATCTCTGGAGTCTCAATAAATGTGAACTATTAATTCAAAATTTACATCTCTTGAAGCAACAACTTTGCCTCCATTTGCAAGGCAGGATCACGAAGCCACTCTCGGATAGGAACATTTGTATATTGCATATTTAGAAGAAACACCCAAAGGTAATAAATACAGGTTTACCCTGCATCATAATAAAAAAACTATGGCTCAGGGTGATGTGTATTTCTGTAATGAGGGGGGTGCGGACTAAGGATACGATTATCAAGGTGTGCAGAATTATTAGGCAGCTTGTTTTCCTCAGACAAAATGGGCTAAAAAAAGAGATTTAACTGACTGAAAAGTCTTACAGAGGGATGTAGCACTCTTAAAATTGCTAAGATATTGAGGTGCGATCACAAAACCAGCAAAAGTTTTGTTGCCAATAGTCAACAGGGACACAAAAAACATGGTGAGAAAAATAAGACTCACATTAACTACCAAATATTTGAGAAGAATCAAACATGAAGGGACAAAGAAGAAATTGTCCTCCAGTGCTGTCATATTCCAGATCTGCAACCTCCCTGGAGGACCAGAAGTACAAGGTGCTCAGAGACATAACCAAGGTGAGGAGGCCGAAACCCAGCCGCCACTGAACCAGACACAGAAATGGAAACATCTAGACTTGGCCAAGAAATATCTGAAGACAGATTGTTCAGATTGTCCCCTTTCTTATAAGTGTCTAGTAGTGATGAGCGAGCACTAAAATGCTCGGGTACTCGTTGCTCGGGTCGAGCACATTGGAATACTCGGGTGCTCGACCTGAGCAACGAGCCCAATGTAAGTCTATGGGAATCTCGAGCATTTTTCAGGCGGCTCCTCCCTTCGGTCTGCAGAGGGCCTAAAAATTGCCCAAATCGATGGGAACAGAGCTCAAGTAACATGGGAACAGCATGGGGAAGACCCCTGGAAGCATCTCTGACTCTCATATCACTGCTGTCAACAACAATGTCAGAGTATTATGCCACTTTTACGGACTCATAAACATACAAAAACGAAACCAAAATGGATTTTCCTGAGAAATATGTTAAGGAACATCCTTTCCAGGGTAATGACTTGTATATAAGGCAAAATAAGTAACCAAAAATACTCCTCCACACCTTGGGCTATGTTCACACGTAGCAGTTTTGATGCTTTTTTGCACTTTTGCATTGCTTTCAACCAAGACAAATGCATTCACCAGGAAATGTCATTTTAACATTTTACAACCTTATCTGGCCATGTGGTGTGTGACACATCATCAGACACATGCATACAGTGCTGAAAAGACATGGGAACAGCATGGGGAAGACCTCTGGAAGCATTTCTGACTCCCAGGTCACTGCCTAAAAGTGTGCCCATCATAAGTGTTCCTTGGCGCATGCGTAGATGCCTCCCGCCATGCACCTGTCGTTGCAGACTTGCAACAATCACCGTCCTTGTTCCAGTGCAGCGTTCAGTTGTCCCTACACCATTCCTTGGAATGCAAGCGCAAGTATGCAGCCAGCCACCCACCAACCCACAGGCTGCAATACTATACTGCCAAATTTTTGACAGCTGTTTGCACAGGAAATGTGGCCTTTTAGGCTCGTGGAGGCGGAAACTTTTCATAAGCAAATGCCGGCGGCGGCCGGGTGTCCTTACTCGGTCCCCAACCACCACTGTTTCTCCCGGTGTCGTCTCCGCCTTCCACAATCACGGGTCCCACAACATTACCCGTGCCCTCCTCAGTGCACTTACTGGGAAGGACCGCCTAACCACAAACACGTGGACAGGTGAATGTGGCCAGGGACGGTACAGAGCCAGTCCACAGCTTTTTTTGCTGAGTTGTATTTCACCACAGCCATATTCTTTAGCTCGGTGAAAAGACTGACATAAAAGGAAACCGTATCTACTCTGGGTGTCATTTCTCCCAGGAAGTCCTCTGAAGCAGCTTTTGCAGAAGGAATGGCAGCCCATCTAACATCAACTAGCACTTCTCGGTGGTGCTTTGACACACAAACATCTTTCTTTGCGCATTTAATTTCAGGACTACAGAGTTGGGCAATGGCCTGATCTGCAATCCAGTTTAAGAAATAACATGCACAAGCACGTCCAATCCACATTAAAAAAACAGCCATAGAGTGTCCGGGAATCTTCCCCCACACTTTTCTTAGCCAGGGCTGCTTCTCGGCAGGGTTGGACGGACCCACCTGAAAACCGGAGACTCCTCCGGTGGGCCCTGGCTTCTCCTTCAGGAGAGTTCTTAGTGCCGAGGTGAGGCCATGATAATGATAGAGGCCACTATCTGCTTATTTTTCTGTTACTTGGAATGCAAGCGCAAGTATGCAGCCAGCCACCCACCCACAGGCTGCAATACTAAACTGCCAGATTTCTGGGCAGCTGCTTGGACTTGAAATGGAGCCTTTTAGGCTCGTAGAGGCAGAAGCTTTTCACAGCCTCATGCCGGCGGCGTCCGGGCGTCAATACTCGGTCCCCAGCAACCACTATTTCTCCCGGTATCGTCTCCGCCTTCCACAAGCACGGGTCCCACAACATTACCCGTGCCCTTCCCAGTGCACTTACTGGGAAGGACCGCCTGCGCACAAACACGTGGTCAAGTGAATGTGGCCAGGGACGGTATGGAGCCAGTCCACAGCTTCTTTTGCTGAGTTGTATTTCACCATAGCCATATTCTTAAGCTTGGTGAAAGGACTTGGGAAACCATATCTACTCCAGCTGTGATTTCTCCCAGGAAGTCCTCTAAAGCTGCTTTCACTTGAAATGTGGCCTTTTAGGCCCGTGAAGGCGGAAGCTTTTCACAACCTCATGCCTCGTGTCCATACTCTGTCCCCAGTCGTCACTATTTCTCCCGGTGTTGTCTCCGCCTTCTACAAGCGCGGGTCCCTGAACATTACTGCTGGTACTTTTCTGTGGGAATCTGCTTACCTCCTACCAGCCTGGAATATTTCCAGTAAACTATGGTACAACACCATGGTATTAGCACTGTCCCAGTACCAGTAGCGAAGCCTTCCACAATTTCCTTCTCAGGAATTTTATTTGGTAGACTGAGTGGCTGCCCAAATACATTAGTTTCTCACAAAGGAGCTGAAGATAGAGTGGCAGTAGGTGCAAGTTTCCCCAGCCTGTTAGATATCAGAGGGTGAACGGCAGCACATTGGATCAGTGGTTAGCACTGAAGCCTTGCAGCGTTGGGATCCTGGGTTCAAATCCCAGCAAGGACAATATCTGCAAGAATTTTGTATGTTCTCCCCGTGTTTGCGTGGGTTTCCACCTCAGTAAAAAAGCAGCCATAGAGTGTCCGGGAATCTTCCCACACACTTTTTTTTAGCCAGGACTGCTTCTTGGCAGGGTTGGACGGTCCCACGAAGAATCCTCTGGTGTGCCCTGGCTTCTACATCAGGAGAGTTCATGATAGCGCTAACTTTGCAGCTGCTATGGGGCTCTTGAGCGGGGGAGAAAGGTGAACCCTCAGAATCAAATCCTCTGGTGGGCCCAATGTTTTTCAATCTGAAACAGCTTCTCAGTGGGAGTTGTATTTCATCACAGCCATATTCTTTAGCTCGGTGAAAGGACTGGCATAGAGGGAATCTGTATCTACTCCGGCTGTCATTTCTGCGTCACCAGGTTCCGCCCATTGTCACACACGACCATGCCTGGCTGTATGTTCAGCGGTGAGAGCAACACATCAAGCTGCTGTGTTACAGCTTTCAACATCTCTACAGCGCTAGGTGGTTTGTCACCTAAGCATTAAGCATGTTATCTTCAGCACAGCCTGTTGCCGCTTGGCCAAGGCAGTGCTGCAGTGCTTTCAGCTTGTGACTGATGTGGTAATTTCAGAGATGGAGGAGGAGGTGCAGGAGCTGAACAATGTGATTACATTGAGGTTACATTGGCGACTTTGTTTTTATACTAAAGAAAGATCCTACTGTTTTGTTTTGTTTTACGTTATTTTTTAAGGCAAATGCATTTACAGGGAAATGTCATATTTACATTCTACAACCATATCTGGCAATGTGGTGTGTGACACATCATCAGACACATCCTGTTTCATTGATGATGGAGGGACTCTGAATGACACATAGAGCAGGGCCACAGTAATAAGTATGACATGTTCCCATTAGAAAGGAGAGGGTCTGCTATACAGTTATAAGGCATGCAGTGAATCCAACGGCTGACCAAATTTAGGAAAAACCCCACTAACAAATTAAAGACACATAGAGCAGGGCCACAGTAACGACAAATTCCCATTAGAAAGGAGAGAGTCTGCTATACAGTTATAGGGTATGCAGTGAGTCCAACGGCTGACCAAATTTAGGAAAAACCCCACTAAGAAATTAAAGACACAGAGAGCAGGGTCACAGTAATGAGTATGACTTGTTCCCATTAAAAAGGAGAGGGTCTGCTATACTGTTATAGGGTATGCAGTGAGTCCAACGACTGACCAAATTTAGGAAAAACCCAACTAAGAAATTAAAGACACATAGAGCAGGGCCACAGTAACGACAGATTCCCATTAGAAAGGAGAGAGTCTGCTATATAGTTATAGGGTATGCAGTGAGTCCAACGGCTGACCAAATTTAGGAAAAACCACACTAAGAAATTAAAGACACATAGAGCAGAGCCACACTAACAAGTACGACATGTTCCCATTAGAAAGGAAAGGGTCTGCTATACAGTTAATGGGTATGCAATGAGTCCAACGGCTGACCAAATTTAGAAAAACCCCACTAAGAAATTAAAGACACATAGAGCAGGGCCACAGTAGCGACAAATTCCCATTAGAAAGGAGAGAGTCTGCTATACAGTTATAGGGTATGCAGTGAGTCCAACGGCTGACCAAATTTAGGAAAAACCCCACTAAGAAATTAAAGACACATAGAGCAGGGACACAGTAACAAGTACGACATGTTCACATTAGAAAGGAAAGGGTCTGCTGTACAGTTATAGGGTATGCAGTGAGTCCAACGGCTGACCAAATATAGGAAAAACCCCACTAAGAACTTAAAGACACATAGAACAGGGACACAGTAACAAGTACGACATGTTCCCATTATAAAGAAGAGGGTCTGCTATACAGTCATATGGTATGCAATGAGTCCAACGGCTGACCAAATTTAGAAAAACCCCACTAAGAAATTATAGACACATAGAGCAGGGCCACAGTAACGACAAATTCCCATTAGAAAGGAGAGAGTCTGCTATACAGTTATAGGGTATGCAGTGAGTCCAACGGCTGACCAAACTTAGGAAAAACCCCACTAAGAAATCAAAGACACAGAGAGCAGGGCACAGTAACAAGTACGACTTGTTACCATTAGAATGGAGAGGGTCTGCTATACAGTTATAGGGTATGCAGTGAGTCCAACGGCTGACCAAATTTAGGAAAAACCCCACTAAGAAATTAAAGACACATAGAGCAGGGCCACAGTAATGACTAATTCCCATTAGAGAGAATCTGCTATATAGTTATAGGGTATGCAGTGAGTCCATCTGCTGACCAAATTTAGGAAAAACGCAACTAAGAAATTAAAGACACATAGAGCAGGGCCACAGTAACGACAAATTCCCATTAGAAAGGAGAGAGTCTGCTATATAGTTATAGGGTATGCAGTGAGTCCAACGGCTGACCAAATTTAGGAAAACCCCACTAAGAAATTAAAGACACATAGAGCAGGGCCACAGTAACAAGTACGACATGTTCCCATTAGAAAGGAGAGGGTCTGCTATACAGTTATAGGGTATTCAATGAGTCCAACGGCTGACCAAATTTAGAAAAACCCCTCTAAGAAATTTAAGACACATAGAGCAGGGCCACAGTAACGAGTACGACATGTTCCCATTAGAAAAAGAGGGTCTGCTATACAGTTATAGGGTATGCAGTGAGTCTAACAGCTGAACAAATTTGGGAAAAACCCCACTAAGAAATTAAAGACACATACAGCAGGGTCACAGTAACGAGTACGACATGTTCCCCTTAGAAAGGAGAGGGTCTGCTATACAGTTATAGGGTATGCAAGAGTCTAACAGCTGAACAAATTTGGGAAAAACCCCACTAAGAAATTAAAGACACATAGAGCAGGGCCACAGTAACGACAAATTCCCATTAGAAAGGAGAGAGTCTCCCATAGTGTTGGCCTATGCAGTGAATGCAAGGGCTGCCAAAAATTTGGAGGCACTTCAATGCCCCTTGGAAGAGTCGTGGAGGAGGGCCTCATAAAAAAATATTTCCATTAGAAAGGAGCTGGCGTCCTATACTTGTAATGCCCATGCACTAAGTGTATGGGCTGACCAACATTTAGTCCTGGGGGTATACATGAACATACTGTATAAAAAAAAAAATTTTACGGGCATCATAAACACTCTTTAAAAAAATTCTGTGGGTGTTGCATCATGGACCACGGTCACCCTGGTGATATGGTGGTGGAGGATCAGGAGAAGGAGGAGGACAAGAGCAAATAGTGTTGAGTGAGCATGCTCGACACTGCTCGGTACTCGCTCGAGCATCTCACTATTCGGGATGTTCGGCGAGCACCGAGCATTTTCGGGTTACTCGGGCGGGAGCTCGGGTCTCCGCCCTGCATGTTTGGCGCTCTTTACAGAGCCAATGAACATGCAGGGATTGCCAGCCAGTCACTGTTGTGGTCACTGCATTCTGAGTCTTCTATCCTTTGGATTACGAGCTCGGAGAGACTGAGACACAGGACAGGATGTGTGTCAAACAAGCTCTAAACTTTATTACAAAGCATGGGTTTTATATTCACCCTGAAGGCAGAAAACGGATTTACCATATATGGTTTGATTATACAATTTTAGCACACAAAGACTGATTTCTATTCTCGTGCTTGTGTTGAAACATTCAATCGGACGCATTTGATTAGACACATTTAATCAGATACATTCTGATGACTAGCAAGGACGCATTATTGATTCAAGAAGGAACATTCACAGCTGGTGTTTTTTTTTTTACCTAAAGTAACTTTCAGACTTATACAGCATAGATGGGGTCTTTGAACTTAAGGGGCCTCATCTTCTGCTATAACATTCCATCCTTTGGTTCCTTCATTTATCAGTATGAATCTCTATATTTTCTTTTAGTACAACACTGAATACACATTAGAAAAAGCTTAAAAACCAAATAAACCACAAGACACATTAGCAAAATCTGAATAATAGCTTACACTATACCAGCCACCCACCCACCGATACCTTTAAACCAATTAGCAGGATTTAGAAAGGAAAAGGTGTTTGCCCACCAGGAATCCTGATTCTTGAGGTTGGCCTCATCATAAAGCTTCCTCAATTTTACAACGTCCTCTAACTTATGTTTCAGCGTCAATACACTAGGATTGTCTATATAATGACAGCATGCGAGCCCTATTATCTGGCACATCCCTCCTTGTGCTGCTGTTAAATAATCTAGTACAAGGGTATGTTGGTTCGTGACAATAATCAATTGATTCTGTACTGCAAGAGATCCGTTAACTACTTCTAAAATATCCCAAATCTGATCATCAAGATAGTCTGTAGCTTCTACTAATTTATCCCACATTTGTGTCAACATAGGGTATATAAACAATGCACTGAAAAATGTGTTTACCCCTCCCATTTGAACTATATGGGGTCTCCCACTTGGTCTTTCTTTATTGTCTGCTGATTGCTTATGCAGTGTATGTTTTGGGATAGACAAAGGATCTAGCTGGTCTGGAGTAACAATATAAGTTGCGGGTGTCAATCTGGCTAAGGTACAAGTTCCTGTTACTCCTACTGGGAGCCACTTGAAAGCCTTGTCTCCACATACCCAATACATGGATAAGGGGAGATTCCATAATGCTGAATGTTGCAGTATTAGACGGTGAACTAAATCAACAAACTTAGAGACATTTGACATCATACACCACCCAGGCCCTTGACCTATAGGGGAGCAATAGCCAGCATCAGGATTGCCACACGTAGGTGCACCTTTCTGATAACTTGATTACATTACACTGTAGATTGCCAGGTATTTTGGCACAGGTATCACTTGCCCCGTTTTTAAAATAAACATTATTCACCCAATTAGAAGTGTGTAGATATCTTTCCAACAGGGAAGGTTTAAAGGCATCACTGCTTCCTGAAGTGGCATTAAAACTTATTTTCAATCCTTGTTCAGGTATTTTCCCTAGATCAGTAATTTTTGTTTTGTTACGAGGTACCCACTCCCCTCCTTTAAATGCTATATACAACCTGGGAATTATTTGACCCGTCAGGTTCCCTTGCCACCAGGGAAATTTTGTCCATGCTACTACGGGAATCCCAACAGTGGTATTCCACAGTCTCTGTGTGGCATTATTGGCCCAAGTATCTGAACAGTTCACCCAAAAGTTTATCTCTTCCCATGAGACTGGGACGGCGAGAAAGGGTATGCTAGTGGACGTCACAGGGGCATGTGTACATATCCAACAATTAGCAATGGTCTGGTTTTGCTCCTTTAGTCCATCGATTAGAGCAAGATGGTGTTTAATGAATCTATTGTCTCCATCTGTGGTGCTCAACCTAGTCCATGCACCTATGGTTGTAAGTATGCAGGTAAGTATAAACAATGTCATCATTCTTTGTCCGCTGGTTCTCCTAGTATCTTTTTGCAATGGGATGCGTGGATCCAGGTCTCTTTTCCCTCTAGCTTAACGGCTGTACTTGTGGTCAGCAGAACTTGAAAGGGTCCGTCAAACCGTGGATCTAGGCTTTTCCTCACGTGTCTTTTTATAACCACCCAGTCTCCAGGTTGCAGCGTATGGCTGCTAGAGTCTTGATCTGGATCTGGAAGAGAACTGAAGACATTATCATGTATTTGCTTAATCTTTTTGTGTAAAGCCCTCACGTAGGAACTTAGCACATGGTTATTCATTTCTAATGCTTGCGGATAGAAACACCCTAGGCTGGGTACGTTGCCAAACAATATCTCATATGGAGAGAGTCCAGTCTTTCTATTAGGCGTGTATCTTACTGAAAACAGAGCAAGCGGTAAACAATCCAGCCATGGTCTTCCTGTCTCAGCCATGGCTTTCTGAATTTTTTATTTCAATGTCCCATTCAGTCTTTCCACTTTACCACTACTTTGCGGGTGATATGGGGTGTGGAATGCTTGTTGAATTCCTAGAGCTGACATGACTTCATTCATTATTTCACCTGTGAAGTGTGTACCTCTGTCACTCTCAATTACTTCTGGTACCCCATACCTGCAGACCACCTCCGCAGGCAGTTTCTTTGCGGTTGCCGCAGCCGTGGCTTCGGCAATCGGGAAAGCCTCTGGCCATCCTGAGAACAAATCAATACAGACCAACACATATTCCCATGATCCTGACTTTGGCAGCTGAATATAATCAATTTGCAGTCTCTGGAATGGATTTGCCAAATCGACCACTGAAAAACAAAGAGAGTTAGAAGGTATCTGTGACAGAAGAGTATGCGGGTTGGGCACAACTGGTGTTAGAAGTTCTGTGGCTTTGTTAACCAACCGGAGGTCATGGACCATTCTATATGCGGCTGGTTGTCCTGGCACGCTCTTTTTCTTTACCGGAAACAGGGGAGTGTTGCAAGGGGACTGGGTTTTGACTAGGACTCCCCTCTGTAGTAATTTTTGGACTTGCTGGGCTATGGCATTCTCCTGAGCCGAGCTAAGGGGATACTGCTTCAGTTGAGGCAAGATTGCTCCTGGTTTTAATTTTACCATTACTGGTTGAACTCTTAACCTACCAACATCTGTTTTGTCTGAGGCCCAAAAATCATGTGGTACAGCATGCTCCAATATCGGGGGAAACTCATTTGTCTCTTCTATGCTGGCAATATCTAGTGACATAATTTTGCAAAGGCTACTTGGTTTTAAACCTGGGGTCATGGTGACAGTGCCATCGGGATGATACTCAATATGTGCTTGTAATTGGGACAACACATCATTTCCCAATAGATTACATTGGCCTTGGGGCGATACCATGAGCTGGCTATGTACAGTAGCTCCTTGAATTTGCAGGGGAATTCTCTTAGTGACAGGGAGCAGGATAGACGGGGAATTGAAGGGGGTGGCAATGACATGATGTGAAAAATCAGTGTCAGTGTATGGCCAATCACCTTGCGTAATTACTGAATTGTCGGCCCCCGTATCTACTTGGAAATCGATTTCATGTCCCCCTGGTAGGTTCACCTGCACTATACAACTGAGAGTTGGGGGTAAGGAGATGAGGGGGTTCATGTGCAAGCCACCCTCATCCTGTGGGGGCGTTGTTTGGTTGGCTGGAGGACCCGTACTCTGAGCATTTGGATACGGGTTGGTGCTACAGTCCTTTCTAAAATGTCCTGGCTTTTTACATCCATAACACAGTTTCTGTCCTCCTCCTTCAGTCCGTCCTCTGCCTCTGTTCTTTCTGGGGGTCGTCTCTGCTATATGTATTCTGGCAGCTCTCTTTGCCTGCGCTATGTCATGCTGTGCCCCCTGAGCTATTCTAGCTAAGTCTTCTGCCTTCACTGATCTCCAGTCTGGTCTACTTGCTTTTACCTTCTCTGCAATCTCCTTCTTTAGTCCATTCATGAAAGCACTTGCTAATACCCTCTCACTAGTCTTATTTCCGGGGTTGAACCCCATTTCTGACCAGGTTTTCTTTAATGCATAGAAATAATCCTTAGGATCTTCCTCCTTCCCCTGCACTCTATCTTCTAGTGTAACTTGCTTTTCTGCTTGCCTATCTTTACATGCTTTTACCAACGCTTTTACGTACAGAACCCCGGCTGTTGCATCATTAGCCTCCGCTACATCAGGGCCCGTTCTATTGTCATATTGTTTATAAGTTTCGTCCGTCAGTCTGTCATACCGAGCTTCATCTGCCAATTTCCCCTTAATTACCCCTTGCAGATCAATTCTAGTGGCATGGTATTATCCTGTATGGTGGTGATCATTCTAGCGAAACCCATAGGGGACTGGGATGGGTCTGGCAGCTGGGAGATCAGTGCCAACTGCTCTGAAGGACTCCATGGTCTATACATTAACATTGTGCGAGCATTCTGACCTGGAACAACTGCATCCCCCCCCCGCTGCTGCTGCTGCTGCTCCCGGTGCTCCTCGCACAACTACCGTCCTCATTGGGAAAAGACTAGCTGGGTGGGGTCTCGGTCCTCCACATGCCACACAGATGTCTACTGTCAAGGGGTTCTGCTGTCCACATCTGGGGCAAACCCAACAATTGGGTTCCTGAGAATTCTGGTACTGAGGTGAGGGTGAGCTGGGTGACGTCGGGAGCGGACAGGGAGAAAAATCTGTCACTCCGGTTTTTGTCAGTCTGTAACGTCCGTCTCCTAATTCTTCAATTTTTCCTTTAAAATGAGCACATGCATTCATCCATACATCCACTGTCTTCAACAGACCCTTATCTTTCAGCCATCCATGATAGCAGTTAAAGAAGGATTTCCATTTCTCTCCATTCATCTCTCCATTCTCATTCATTCCCGCTTTACATAATATTTTGTCAATTCCAATCAGTGCCTGTTTCCCTTCTCTGCGTACCACTAAGTCTTTGGCTATAATGCCTTCCTTGGCATTTTGGTTCCCCATTTTTTTTTGGGTTCTCCTCACTTAGAGTAGACTCCTCAGTCACTTAGACAATGGTCACTTAGACAATGGGCCACAAAGGTTTCTGAACCATTCCACTACTAGCCTTCCAGGACTTATACGCCGACCAGAAAAACAGACCAAAAACACCAATCCCGATACACACCCACAACACAATCATCGGATCCATACTTTCATTCTTAAATTCTCCAAAGGATAGAAGGCAGGACTGTCAATTTATCTTACATTTATGCTTACAGTGATATAAAGAGCCCTGACACACATCACCATCAATGAGTTTAACCGACAAACAAACAAATTCTTACCTTATCACTCCTAAACACTTTTTGCATAATAATTTGGAACACAGTGTACATGTGCTTTTCCACAAAACACCAGTGGTTCACGTAGTGAATCTTACAGTTCTAACTTGCCAACCGTGGTCTGAATGGAGTTGTTCAATAAAGGGCCCAAAATTAAGATAACATAGACGGGAGAGGTCTCTATGAATAGGAATTCCTAAGTATTTGATACCCTGTGAGGGCCAGGCAAAGGGAAAGTTGGACTGGATGGAATTCTATATGGATTTGGGGAGGGAGACATTGAGGGCCTCAGACTTCGCTGCATTGATTTTAAAATTTGACCATGTAACAAAGTGATCTATTTCAGCCATAACAGCAGGGATGGATATATGTGATTGAGTGATATATACTAGGACATCATCAGCACATGCAGAGCACTTGTACTCGGTGCCTCCCACCTCAATCCACCTAATATTGGGGTTATGGCGAATTGATGAGAGCAGGTGCTCCGTCACTAGGATGTATAAGAGAGGGGACAGAGGACATCCCTGCCTTGTCCCATTGGTGATTATGAAAGGTGATGAAAATGTTCTGATGCGCCCCCTGGGCCTTGGGACACCCGGAGCCGGACCCTTTTTGGTGGATGCTGGTGGTTGTAGTCTCCGTGGCGGCGACCCGGTTCCGTGGCTCAGGGCGGTCAAACCAGTGGCGGAACTATATATGTGGTTTTGATGTTTAAATATCCGACTACGCCACCCGTGGATTGCGGTCAGAGTGAACCGCCGCTGCAGGGCAGACCGCTGAGGCTGGTGTTGTGGGTGCAGCAGAGCGTAGTATAACTCCACACGGGAGGAGTATAGCCTCAGGGCAGTGTATGCGGAGGATGGGGGTGATGGTGCAGGGCAGCAGCAGTAGCGACACGGAGTCAGTGATGCAGTACAGGGCCTTTACTCACAGTTCTTATTATCCAGACCACTTCTGCAGGTAACGGCTGCCCACGTCGTACTGTGCTCACCAGGTGAGGGGCTCAGACAACTCTCAGATAACTTTGGAGCACTTCACATGACCCCTTTTGTGTGTCCTTTGTCTGGCCTTTCTTACCAACGCTTCTGTCCGGCTGCCTCGGGCCTCCTCTTGGTAAACTTGGCGCCAGTTTCCCTGACCCTATGTGGTGCCTTCTTAGCGGGTGTAGCGAGGGGCTACGCCACATAAAATGTCACAGCCTCCGGTTTCTAGCTGAGGGTCGTTTCCCGCCTCCACTGGTTTCGGGGACCGGTCTCCCCCTTTGGCCTGACCCCTCCACGCAGGTGGATTCGGGCGTGCGGTGGCGACTCGCCCGTCCGCACCCCTAGGATCCCTTCGTTCCTCGTTCCTGGAGCCTTCTCCGCTCCTCTTCCTTCCTTCTCCCTCTTCCAGGCCTGGGCCTCTGTTCCTAGGCCCTCCTCCGGAGCAGAGCTCATGCAGAGCCCCTGCTCCCTGTCACTTCTGCTCAGACTTCTCTGCACTGAACGAAGATGGTGCCCACCTTTTATACTCCCTTCTCAATGCACCCAGGAACTGCTTCCTCCCTGCTCCTGCACTACAGGGTTCCCCTTCCTCGGTGTTCCCTCCCCCCACTCCAGCCAGGGACAGGGACTGTCGTGCCCATCTCAGGGGCATATTGGAATGCTTTCTCAGCATCCAACGAGAGTATCTAATTACAAATTTTTAACTGCATCTAGCCCAGGAAATACTTTGTGCCTAGTAGCAGTGTCTGCTAGTCAGCGGATTATCCCAGCTGTTAAGCAAGCTACACCACCTGTAGTTTGGACACTTAATTTTTTCAAAGGAAATGGTTCGGGACCCCGGGATACTCAGTGAAGAGCATCAGGAGGCACCCCAAGTCATAGGGGCTGGGACTGGCGGTAGGACGCCTTGCGATGGACCGCCGAGCTCGATCGTTATAAAAGCTTTTTAACTGCAGTAGCTTTAGTGGACGCTACTGGAGCTGGAATTACGCGGCTGCTGGCATGAGACTTGCCCTCCAATAGATCCTTGTAAAAGGATTTAAAGTGTATTCATTCAAATTAGAGAGACTATTTAAATTAAAAAGCTTAGACCTGCCTCCACCACAGGGGGGCTCGCTCGACCCACCAGCGGACAGGCACCAGTATTGGGAGAGGGGGGCTGGCCGTCAGGGTCCACTGCGTCTCTGGCACAAACCCGGCGACACGGAGGTCGCACGGGCAGGAACGGACTGGCCGTGTCGGCTTTTCACTTTTTTGATTTTAGAAGGACATGACATGCTTATATCTGTGTCTCCCCCTCCTTTTACTCCTCCACCTCTTTTCTTTTCGCATGACTATATGTACTTGTCACTTTTCCATGTGTTAGTTGTGTCTTCTGAGCAGTTTGTCAGCTTTTGGACACCTTTGAAGGTGTTTTCTATGTGTTTCTATGTGTTTTTGTTTGCCTGCCATTGGTTTTAACGGTGTTCGAAGGTGTTCGACGAACAGTTCGGCGAACATACGGGTGTTCGACGAACCGAACCGAACTCGAACACTACGGGGATGGCTCAACACTACTGTGGAGCTTTACTCCTCCGCTCCCCTCAAGGCCTTCTTAGGTAGGAACCTTGACCGGGTAGAGACAGCGGTTAACTCTAACCCGCTCCTCGTCTCAAGGCCAGAGTACGAGGACCGTGTATCTTCAACAAGCTGCAGGTTCCAGCAGAAAGCCACTATCAGCGAGGAAGATCACAATCAAAGACCGTGAACCTAAGATGGCCATGTATTAAATACTAGATGGTGGCCCGATTCTAATGCATCGAGTATTCTAGAATATGCATGCGGCTGACCGGGCGCGACTAAGCAGCGAAGCAGTGTTTAAATGGGTTGTGCACTACTTTTAATTAACTTCACAATGTATCCCCTCGGTGCCCCTAATGAATTTTGTCATTACGTCATGTTGTCAATCCTGCTTGTGACAACATCGCTGACGACACACAGCCAGCACGTAATTCTCCCGCCTGCAGCCAGCTGTTGCTTCCGCTTACATCACGACTATTTGTGGCTGCAGCCAGGTTTCTGCTGTTCCGCGCACCACAGTGAATGACGGGCTGTGGCCGGGGTTATCCCCCATCGTGTCACATCCAGCATCCACAGCGCGGTCTGTCAATGTGGTTTGTATGGCTCCGTCATTCCTCTAATCCTGGTTTGTATGGCTGACTTATTTTGGATTGTACGCCTTCCTCATCTTAGCTTGTATGGCCTCCTTATCCTGGTTTTGTATGACCTACTCATTCTCCCATCTCCACAGCACAGTTAAAAAACTAAGCCCTAATCCTCCCCTTGTTTCCTTTTCTCTGCTCCAGCGCTGTCTGTCCTGTTTTCAGCAGCTCCTCGCAGGATCGGAGGCGCAGCACGCGCTCTCAGATACTGCTGTGATTAGCTGCTGTCTGTAGATTCGCTGCTTTCCACGCCGGGACTAAGTGCGTGGAGAGGCACAAATCTGCATTCACTTTAGTAGCACATGCTGCAGATGTCGCTATGAAGATTTAAGAATAATACAAGGAATACACAAAATAATACTTTATTATTAACTATTATTGGTTATAGAACTTAATACAACTGAACAAAATTATTAAACAGATGATCAAAATATATAAACTATTCCATGAATATGTAACAATATTTTACAATAAATCATCGGACAAAAGAAGTAAGACCCTAGAATATATTTCGTAACAATATCAACCTAAAATATTTTTGTACTCAAGATTTTTGGTGAATACTTATGGACTATCTGTAAGCAACTTTCCTTGTAAATGGGTATCCAAAACTTGCACCTTGACATTGGATCTCATTTTAACTCTTGAAAATGCAACATAGAGTTGTCCATGACCAAAAACGGGCTCCGGTAAATATATGCCAACACGGTGTAGAGTTTGACCTTGTGACTTGTTTATTGTCATGGCAAATGCTGGTTTTACTGGAAACTGTCGACGTCGAAGCCTAAATGGAAGACCGGTGTCTGAAGGACATAAATCAATGCGTGGAATGAACACTTCCTCTCCTTTTGCAGATCCAGTGATCACTGTTGCTTGAATTATGTGGGAATGGAGTCCAGGAACAATAAGGCGAGTTCCATTACATAGACCATTTCTTGTATTTAGATTCCGCAGCAATATTACGATTGCTCCAACTTTAAGTTGTAGTCCGTGGGATGGCATTCCTGATGGCGTAACACTATTTAAAAATTCAACTGGATAATGCTCTCGTTCATCTTCATTGTCGACATCCACCGAATCATCACTTTTGTACAATTTATACTCTCCAGGCATTCTATCCATCACACATGAATTTAGCAGAGCTACGTCATCGTTCTTGGGACAGAGAATTGCATAGGAAGAGGCCCTCTCAACACTGCTTGGTCGTTCACATCTATTTCAACGCGTTGTCCAAAAACATCACTTACGATGCAGTCAGTGCACAACATGTCTTCTGGTATTTCAATAATGTCTTCTCCAAGGTTATATTTATTGCTAAGTTCACCATTACCAAGTTTAAGAAGCCAGTTGCTGTACTCTGGGTCAGAAGATCGCATGTTGTTAATTAATTGGAGTTTATTAAACTCTTTGCAAAGGTCTGACATTTTTAAGGTTGACTCGATAATATTTGTTCTTGTTCCATTTGGTACAACTGGAAGGCATTGCCTAAAATCTCCGCCAAGGACAAAAATTTCATTTTTTCTGCAATATTTGTAGTCATAACTTCATGCAGAAGTCTGTCAATTAAGCTCAAAGCATATTTGGGTGCCATGGTGCACTCATCAAGTATGAAAAGATTTGCACTGTTTAACTGTTTTCCTGCAAATGTGTCTTGTTTGATTCTGGAAACGGAGATTTCATTGACTGGAACTGGTATCCCAAAGAGTGAATGCATAGTGCGAACTCCTCTTAAAAGGTTTACTGCAATACCTGTTGTAGCCGATGGCAATACGACTTTTCCCAACCCTCTAACGTGATGCATTAAAACTTCATAGAGGTATGTTTTACCGCTGCCTCCAGGACGTTTTTGGCGTTGGATCGGCTTGGTTTTCTAAAGCGCTCACAATAGTGTCATATGCAATCCGTTGTTGTTGATTTAAGGATTTTTTCTTCTCTGTTGCCAACAATAATTCATAAGCTTCATCATACTCTTGAATTTGTGCAACTTGACTTGCAGGCTGTGGCAAAATAAAGTCTGAAAACGTTTTTCCATGCAGTAGTAGGACATTTTGGACATCTTGCATGGCTTAAGATTCGCAATTTTGACAATTTCCACTTTTGTTGTGAAGACGTAAGCAGTAATCTTCAATTATATGTTCTTTGAAATTTGTCCAAAGTTGAGCTGGATTTGTAGGCGGTCCAAAGACAGAAATGTAGGCGAACAATTCACGAAGTTTCTTAGGCATATGTAGGGTAACTGCGTCTTCTAAAGTAAGTGTCCACATAGTATCATCCAATAGAAGTCCTAAAGCCAAAGCTGCAGCTTTAAATGTATCGTGCAATACTCCATTAACTGTTTTCAAATCTTCGTAACTTCTAGCTCCTTTGACATGCAGTAGTAACAGCCGAAGGCAATATCTTTCTTGATCATTGACACTAACAGTATACATGCGTCCAATTATTCTGCTAAGTCCTCGTTTTCTTGGCTTCCACGTTTTATTCCAAACGTAATGCTCTGGAATCTCTCGATACAAATACTGCCTTGCGTTTTCGTCACGTTGGTTCAGCAAAAACCATTCCATTAATGTTGACGTTGTGCTTAAATTTTTTGAGAAATCTTCGACTTGAGCATTTTCAAAGAAATAAAGCTGCTGTTGATTTGGTAAATGAATAGCTAAACGTATAATGGCATGGGACTGTGAATGCAAGGGAAACGCAAATATTCTCCAAGCAGCTTCTGGATCACTGACATATTTTGAGTCAACAAACCGTGATGATTCATCGTGATTGACTGTTTTTTGTTGTATTTCGACGTTAGCTTTGTCATGCCCCTTGTAGATGTACTTGAAAAGATATTTAACACTTTTTATTGAAGCGCCGATTTCAACGTTGATGTGACAGTTGTAGCTTTTTAATAAGTACGGGTTGTATGGAACTATCCATGAGTTATTTATAATCTTTTTGTTGTGTACAATGTTATCAATCAGTTGTCTCCGGTAGGATGGGTAGCCGTCCAAATCTTTAACAGTGTGCTGTTTCAACTGCTTTGGAAACCCTTTTGTACACTTTCCGTTTTCCATGCATGGACTTTTTGGATTTGCTACACCGCATGGGCCATGAACCATATTACAGATTACAATATTATACAATTCAGGATACTTTTCTTGGTTAGGAATTTCAGCCCACACTGTGTTGTCAATTTCGTCCTCCGTGCGAAACTTGGAATCCGCGTCTAAAATAATTAGTTTATGCGCATGTTGGAGACCTCGTTTCTGAAACTCTATGACGTGTACCATTGCTACGACTGTTCCAAAAAGCCTATTTTTGATGTCTTTAACAAGACTGCTGAGTTTTAGTCGAAATACGTGTGCAACTAAGTCCGGCCTGTGTTCAACTTGCTGCCAGGGTTGTAGATTTTCTGCTATTTCCGGCCATTTAGGATTACAGGTCATTGTTAAAAAAAAATGTCAGGTCTTCCATACTTTGTTACTATTGCCATTGCATCTTGATAACGCTGTTGCATGTTGCGGGGGCTACCTTCAAAGGACGACGGGAGAATTACTGTTTTTCCAATTGGAATTCCTTTTTGAATGGATTGTTTTTGCAAATGTTCTTGAAGAACGCAGTAGTCTTCAACTTTAAGTTGTTTTTGGTTCATTCGTATGAAATTGAGCCGATTAGCTTAAATTTTAACGTATGCGTCGACTAAGTACTGTTGTGTCAGTTTCCCACCGTTTAAAATAGGATTGTAGTAATTTTGCACAGACAGGAGAAAACTGTAGTACTGTAGTTGTGTAATTCTTCTTGAAGTTCCTTGCTGGTGTAGGTTTTCATGCCACCCTTGATCAGCGCTTTGAAAGAATAGCGGATACAGAAGAGCATCAAGGTTGCTGTGCAAAATGCTAATACGTTGTGTTTTAGGAACGAAAGGGTTGTTTTTGTCTGGCTTAAGATGGACTAATATATCTCTTTGAAAAGGAGGCTCTCCATCATCGTTTTGAAAAACAACTGCGACCTCACTTACACGTGGTTTGTTGTAACATCGGGGATCTTGTTGACGTTCTTGTTTAATGGCCATGATAATAGAAGGCATTTCCGTCCCATTTTGTATAGCTCTCTGTTCCTCCTCAGCTTCAACGTCTTTTAGCATGCGATATGCGGCAGCAAATGGGCTGATTGTTTGTAAATGTGCGGCAATTAGGTTCATCAGTTCTGCATTACACTTTTCATTTTCTTTTCGGTTCATCCTTTGTTCTGTAGCCTCATTTGGATCAAAGATGTATAATTGTGCAAATGTTGGTGGTTGTCCTAGTTCTGGGTGAAGTGTTCCAGTGCGGTGGTAGATCTGGCCATGAATTTTAAAACAATTCAGTCCTAATCCAGGGGGCGGTGCAATGTTGGCACCAAATGAAGCAAACGCATGAGAACTGTTGATACTTCTGATATTTTCCATAAAATTTATACTGTGTTCATGCGTTCCTTTCATCAACTGCTCAAAGAGATCTGAGTAGTGACGTCTTGGTAGCATCAATTTTCCTTTTTGGTAGCATTGAGTAAACTGATTGTCAGATGGTTTTTCCTCTATGAAATTCAGAGAGTCACATTTTGAACAAACTACATTCATCTTCCCACAGTAGCGTTGAATAATTATAGTTTCATTGTCTGTTAAGTAACGTGCAAGTTTTTGAATGTTCTGCTGGGTTTGCCTTAGTTGGTAGAGCATTCTTTTTTGATAAATTTGTCGATCGTGTTGTTCTCGGTTTGTCCTAGATTCTGGAGATTCATGAAGCCGACATTGTCTATGGGATTCCGCATCGTGTTCCTGTCTAGCCGCAGTGTGTTGCGGTGTTTCCCGTTCCCGACGTTGTCTGTGAGATTCCGCATCCTGGGCATGTCTGGCGCCAGTGTGTTGTGTTGTCTCTTGCTCCCGACGTTGTCTGTGACATTCCGCATCCTGGGCTTGTCTGGCGACAGTGTGTTGTGGTGTCTCCTGTTTCCGACGTTTTCTGTGAGCTTCCGCATCCTGGGCTTGTCTGGCGGCAGTGTGTTGCGGTGTCTCCTGTTCCCGGTGTTTTTGGTGAGCTTCCACATCCTGGGCTTGTCTGGCGGCAGTGTGTTGCGGTGTCTCCTGTTCCCGGCGTTTTTGGTGAGCTTCGGCATCGTGGGCTTGTCTGGCGGCATTGTGTTGCGGTGTCTCCTGTTCCCGGTGTTTTTGGTGAGCTTCCGCATCCTGGGCTTGTCTGGCGGCAGTGTGTTGCGGTGTCTCCTGTTCCCTGCGTTTTTGGTGAGATTCCGCGTCCTGGGCTTGTCTGGCGGCAGTGTGTTGCGGTGTCTCCTGTTCCCGGCATTTTTGGTGAGCTTCCGTATCCTTAGCTTGTCTGGCGGCAGTGTGTTGCGGTGTCTCCCGTTTCCAACATTGTCTGTGAGATTCCGCATCCTGGGCTTGTCTGGCGGCAGTATGTTGTGGTGTCTGTTGCTCTCGACGTTGTCGTTGTCTTGCTGCTTCTGCTGCTTTTCTGTCTTCCTCCGTGGCGTATTTTCGCTTACGACCCATTATAAAACAGGAAGTGTAAAGAAGTATCTCTTTAGCGCGCTGTCACTGGCAGAACGTGTTCAGTAAACCTGACAGAAGTCCCTCGCACAGTGTGACTGAAGTCCCTCGCACAGTGTGACTGAAGTCCCTCGCACAGTGTGACTGAAGTCCCTCGCACAGTGTGACTGAAGTCCCTCGCACAGTGTGACTGAAGTCCCTCGCACAGTGTGACTGAAGTCCCTCGCACAGTGTGACTGAAGTCCCTCGCACAGTGTGAGTGAGAAAACCTGCTCAGTACGTTATGAGCAGTTTGTAAGTCACATGACCACATGGGCGGAGTTAGCCCTGCTATCTCCCGAAGGTGGCGTAGCTATTTGAAATGTTGCGGTAATTGGCCGGAGAGCGTGTTTAAAATTGGCGCGAAAATCTGTGATTGGTTGCGGGCGGCGTCCGCGACCAATCATAGAAGCGGGTTTTAAATCTCGCGTGCCATGTTACTAAGGAGCGGACAGCGAATTTCTGGTCGCGCCCTCCTGCCGCGACCAATCAGCGTATCGTATTGGTGAGGACCAGGGAGCGGCTGCCTGTGCGGTTACTTCTGCTGCGAACAGTCGCTCATGTCCCGGCTTCTCGGAGCGGAAGTATCCCGACCCGCAGCGGCGCTCCCCGTTCCTCCCTTCACACCCTAGCCGCATGGATGTCAGCGCCGCTCCCCAGTCCTCCCTTCCGCATGGATATCAGCGTCGCTACCTGTGCGGATACTTCCGTTGCGAGATGCCGTAACATGAGCGACTGCTCGCAGCAGAAGTATCCCGACCTGCAGCGCCGCTCCCCGGTCCTCCCTTCACACCCTAGCCGCTGATCTCCCGACAGTAGCCGCATGGTGTTACTAAGGACCGGACATTTGTGTCAAAAATCTCTGATTGGTCGCGAGCGCTGCCCGCGACCAATCACCGATTTGGGCGCCACATTTAAATAGCGACCGCGACCAAACACAGATCTTGCAGAGAAATTTAAACACCGCTGTGCTGATTGGTCGCCGACGCTGCCCGCGACCAATCACCGATTTGGGCGCCACATTTAAATAGCGGCCGCGACCAAACACAGATCTTGCAGAGAAATTTAAACACTGCTGTGCTGATTGTTCGCGGACGCTGCCCGCGACCAATCACCGATTTGGGCGCCACATTTAAATAGCGGCCGCGACCAATCACAGATCTTGCAGAGAAATTTAAACACTGCTGTGCTGATTGTTTGCGGACGCTGCCCGCGACCAATCACCGATTTGGGTGCCACATTTAAATAGCGGCCGCGACCAATCACAGATCTTGCAGAGAAATTTAAACACTGCGGGCAGCGTTGGCAACCAATCAGCACAGCAGTGTTTAACTTTAGCGGCAAGATCAGTGATTGGTCGCGGCCGAAGACCAATCATCGAATCGCATTGGTGAGGACCGGGGAGCGTCGCTGCCTGTGCGGCTACTTCCGCTCCGAGAACCCGGGACATGAGCGACTGCTCGCAGCAGAAGTATCCCGACCTGCAGCGCCGCTCCCCGGTCCTCCCTTCCGCATGGAGGTCAGCGGCGCCGGCGGTTGGGGTCCTTCTGCTGCTACCGGCCGGGAGATGAGCGCCTCGCGCCGGTCATCTCCCGGCTGCATCTCCGTCCCGCAGATGAGCCGCTAACGGCCGCCATCTTTTTTCAGAAATCCCGCGGCGCTGATTGGCCGCTGCCAGACCAATGAGCGACGCGGGATTTCCAGGACAGACAGAAAGACAGACAGACAGACAGACAGACGGGATAAGACGATTATATATATATATATATATATATATATATATATATATATATATATATATATATATATATATAGATGTATCAGTAAGTGTAACCTAAAAGTGTGTCCTCCACCCTCACCCACTACATGGTTCCCCCTATCTTTGGTCTCCCCCCATCTCCTTTATCCCGGCTGGGGCAGCACCCTGGTGCATATAAGCCCCCCACAGGACAGGAGTGGTGTAGTGTTGAGTTCTGAGGCTGGGTCCCGTGTGGTGCTCCATCCTTACCTCGGAGAGGAGATACCACACCTCGGTCTGAGGTGCAGTACCCATGTGGCGACTGAACCCTCAGGGGCGCCACAGTTCCAACCGATTCATATAGAAACTACACTTTTAGATATCTGCCTAATTGTTTCTAAGCATGGCTTTGAAAGAAGGGGCATGGCTTTGAATTAAGGGGCATGGCTCTGAAGGAAGGGGCATTGCTTTGAAAGAAGGGGCATTGCTTTGAAAGAAGGGGCATGGCTTTGAAGAAGGGGCATGGCTTTGAAAGAAGGGGCATTGCTTTGAAAGAAGCGGCATGGCTTTGAGGAAGGGGCATGGCTTTGAAAGAAGGGGCATTGCTTTGAAAGAAGGGGCATGACTTTGAAGAAGGGGCATGGCTTTGAAGAATGGGCATGGCTTTGAAAGAAGGGGCATGGCTTTGAAAGAAGGGGCATGGCTTTGAAAGAAGGGACATTGCTTTGAAAGAAGGGGCATGGCTTTGAAGAAGGGGCATGGCTTTGAAAGAAGGGGCATGGCTTTGAGGAAGGGGCATGGCTTTGAAAGAAGGGGCATTGCTTTGAAAGAAGGGGCATGACTTTGAAGAAGGGGCATGGCTTTGAAAGAAGGGGCATTGCTTTGAAAGAAGGGGCATGGCTTTGAAGAAGGGACATGGCTTTGAAAGAAGGGGCATTGCTTTGAAAGAAGGGGCATGGCTTTGAAAGAAGGGGCATGGCTTTGAAGAAGGGGCATGGCTTTGAAAGAAGGGGCATGGCTTTGAAAGAAGGGGCATGGCTTTGAAAGAAGGGGCATGGTTTTGAAAGAAGGGGCATGGTTTTGAAAGAAGGGGCATTGCTTTGAAAGATGGGCATGGCTTTGACAGAAGGGGCATGGCTTTAAATACCACAGCATGCACTAAATTGTTTGAAAATTGGGGGGCAAAAAAAGTGATGCAAGGCAAGCCAGCAAAAGAGTCTAAAGTATGACACATTTTCTCATTTACATGTCCATATTTAACCACGTACATGGAAAAAATGGTCCTGGTGTCAGCAGTGTTTGTTCCGTGTGTCATCAGTGTTCGGTCTGTGTGTCCGTTTTTCCCATCAATGTTTGACGGATGGATAAATAAATCCTTGAATTACAGAGCTTCTCCTATTCTTTGCCATCCGGGTGCTGAATGTTTTTGCACAGACCCATAGACTTGTATCAGCTCTTTTCATCTGTGATATCGGAAAAAGACAGACAGATGCACAACAATCAGACACAATCCGTGTGGCAGGTATGTTTTACCGGACGCACTGCATAGATTACATAGGAAAGTGTGTCTGGCCTTCTATTAGGTTTTTTTTTAGTTATGGATGACAAATGGACGCTGTACGGATCAAAAATGGCCTTTTTTTCCCCTGAACACAAAGCATTGTGCTTGTGTGAATTTGCACTTCGGCAGGGAATTGTGCCCTGAGCCTATATGAAGGCGTTTTGTGCGCTGCCGCCAAAATGCAACATTCAGTTGGACGCAGCAATATTTTATGTGTGAATACTGTTTAATACAGATTTTAGCATTTCCCTTTTTCTGAAAATGCGTCGGGCCTCATGCAGAAACAAACTTTTTGTCGAAACGGACAGTGATACCCATAACAACCAATCAGAGCTCTTCTTTTATTGTCCTGGTAAAATGAAACGTGGCATCTGGTTGGCTGTCATGGAGAACACTGACACATTCTGAAACTTAGTGCCGATTCTTCCACACTTCATGCCACACGTACAGTGTAAAAACTGATCGTCTGAATGGTCTCTTTACAGCAGCTGTTGCCTATGATGGCACAGAGAGGCATTGCACCAAACATCCATACCTTTTGCAATCTCGCTAGGGCATGCCGTAAAGAAAAAGATGGTTTACAGCTCCTGGAAGACATGGCGGTAATGACATTGCTAGTTTACATAGTTTATTTAGTGTCTTTTTTTTTTACTCCTACTTGATAAAGTCTAGAAAATAATGTCATTTTTAAACTGATTTGCCTTTTTATAGAAAACAAGTGACAAGGATCTTTTTGCATATCTGATCGGTAACTTGTTTTACAGATTTGTGGATTCCATCCAAATATCAATGTATACAGCACATTGATTAATGCGGCCATAAAGAGGTTAGATGACGTCTACTTGACCAATATTCTGCGGGACATGAGGAACAGAAACGTGGCTCCTAATGAAGTGGTGGTCCGTCAGCTGGAGTCTGCAGCACAGTACCCACTAAACTTTGATAAAGTGAGTATACGATCTGATAAAACCAATAATGGAGGCTGGTGAAGAGGAGGGAATTCGCCTCCATATCGGTAAAAATGTGTTGTTTTTTATCAAAATGGAAACTTGTATTCGGTAAAAATACTCCACACCACACGCCATCAACCAAGAAGGCCAATAACTAGTAATAGATTAGAAACAAGCGTTTGAAGACTTTTCCTGTTGTGAACATGACCTTTAAGTTAAAGGGAACCTGTCACATTGGATAACGCTATTAACCTGCTGATGTAGGGTTAATCTGCAGGGTAATACCATTAGGAAGTGCTTGGCCACTATACTGAATGTGCAGCACATGGGAGTAAATGAACTTTATTCCTCCCGTGAGCCGCCGGCTTTCAGTCATGCAGGGCGTGCCTTTATTCACCACTCCATACAATGTGAGCAGTGGCAGTAAGCACACCCTGGAACTTCCACTGACAGGTGGCTCTGCACTGATGCACTGTAGAGCTAGCTGTCAGTCAAAGGGCTGGGGCGTGCTTACAACCATTGCTTACTGTGTACAGATTGGTGACAAAAGGCACACCTGCATGACTGAAAGCTGGCGAGTCACAGGAGGAATAAAGTTAATTTTCTCCCTTGTGCTCATTCTGGGGATGGCAGCCAGTCACCTTCCTAACGCTATTAACCTGGAGATTAGCCCGATGTCTGCAGATAAGTCATGACTAAGGGTGATCTGTCACCTGAAACTCGTTGACGTCGCATTCCTTCTGGCTGTAATGCTGACCTTGTACTCTGTTACGCACTTTGTGTGAAAAAGAGCCTATTCACGGTTCGTTGAGCTGGATTATCTTCATTTTATGATTCCCTTTAAAATGACTAGCAATTTGTATATAACAAAAAATATATAACAGGATGGAGGAATAAAGGGGCTGTCCGAAACGGATGACTTTATTTCGACACCTGCACACTCACTGAATGGATCAGTTACATGTTCAAGGCCCCAAGAGTGACGAAATAATGTTAAAATATCACATTATTTATCCCACAGCTGTGACAAATGCAGAGATTGCCTGTCAAACAGGCAATCTCTGCATGTATCACAGCTGTCTAACAGCCGTGACACTTGCAGGCGCAGCGACATTAAAAGAAATGCTAAGCACACCAAAATACTCGGCGAGCACACGAGCATGCTCACAGAAAGAGTTAATGAAACCTACTCGCTCATCACTAGTACTGACATGAAAGGAGTTAACATATCATTGCTACTGCACTGTGAATGCCGTAACAAGACCAAAGCATTAATGGCAAATTGTGTGTGTTCTTTTTTTCTTTTTTTTTTCATGTTTCACCCCACAACATTTACAGCGCCTTTCCACTGAACCTTTCCGTCAACCTTCCCACATTTTTTCATGTTACACCCATGAACTTAAAGTATTTTATTGGGATTTTATGTGATTTACCAACACTAAGTAGCAAGTATTTGTGAAGTGTAAAGGAATTGATACATGGTTTTAGAATTACTTTTAAAAATATAAATCTGAATATTGTGATGTGCATTTGTATTCAGCCCCCCTGAGTCAATACTTTGTAGGACCACCTTTTGCTGCAATTACTGCTGCAAGTCTTTTGGGGTCTGCCTCTACCAGCTTTGCACATCTAGCTCTTAAGGGTTTTTATCAGAAATAAGCCAGAAATGGGCCAGAAGTGACCAGAAGGTACGAGTGACCATCTACTAATTGTGCTTAGTTTCTCTTTCTCAATCAAATATAGATTGGGAAGGGAAAAGAGGAAAAGATGGATATGGATCACAGGTTAGCCAGAGAAGCTTTAATCAGAGTTGCTCAGAATGTTACACTGTTATTCATTGGTATAATCAATTTCCCTATCCACCTATACTATCAGAACACGGGACTCGGTCCCTGACGCGCGTTTCGCCGGTATACCGGCTTTTTCTAAGGGCCTCATTGGGCTAATTTAGGTGTATAATATACAGCCATGACCCAATAATTAGGGGCTGGGTTAGGCATTTCTAATACTATTTTATCCACCTCACTACGGACCGGGTTTTGTGGGTCACCATTTGGAAGCTGGTGACCCTGTATGCATTTATTAATGCACGTTTTGCACAAATGTATCTATTTTAATAGTAATTTTCAATAAACGTTATATTTTATTTTCCATTCACATCTTTTCCTCTTTTCCCTTCCCAGTCTATACTCGATATAATTATGGTGGTGTACACCAGTGAATGGTAGTCTAATGAGATATGATCCTCTTTTCTTTCTCTTTCTCATTCACACTTAAACCTTCATTATACTTACATACGCCCTTAGTTTCTTGGCACCACTAAACCTTACTCTCCTTCGCTGTCCTCAAACCCCAGCACCCTCTAACCAAATAATCATCTCTCCTTCCCTCTTACCTCCCCACCTGACCTCATCTGCAGACCTGCTCCTCAAGCTCAGATCTATCCTAACAAAACATAAAACAAGCCAGACACTCTCCTTCTCCCACCTGCTCTCCCTCTCTCTGCTTCTCCTCACTGCTGGCGACATATCTCCCAATCCTGGACCCAAACAGCTCACACCTCCCACCAATACCCCCTCCTATCGCTTCCAACCAACTGCAAACTACCGCAACCTCTCCTACTTAAAACCCGTGCCGCTGATGCCCACCCACCCTGCTCCCTCTCTTTGGAGCACTCTGGAACGCCCGCTATGTCTGCAACAAGCTCCATTTTGTCCACGACCTCTTTACCTCTCGTTATCTCTTTTTCCTGGGCATCACAGAGACATGGTTGACACCCTCCGACACTGCCTCCCCTGCTGCGCTGTGTTACAGTGGCCTCCACTTCACCCACACTCCTCGCCCTGGTAATAGACATGGCGAAGGAGTGGGTCTTCTCCTTTCTACCAACTGCACCTTTAGCCCTTTCCCACCTCTACCCTCCCTTACTCTCCCTTCTTTTGAAGTCCACTCTGTCCTCATCTACTCTCCTTCCAAGTAGCTGTCATATACTGACCTCCAGGCCCAGTCACTGCCTTTATTGACCAATTCTCCACCTGGCTTCTTTACTTTCTCTCTGCTGACATTGCACAATCATCATGGGCGATTTCAACATCCCCACTGACACTCGCCAGTCAAAAGCATCCAAATTCCTGTCGCTTACTTCATCCTTTGGACTTACTCAGTGGTCCTCCTCAGCCACCCACACAGACGGAACACACTAGACCTCATTTTCTTCACCCAACTCTGCTCCCTATCTAACCTCACAACCTCCCCCCTACCCCTATCTGACCACCGTCTACTCACTTTCTCATCCCTGTCCTCCTCACCTGTCACACATGTCCAGCAACTAGCACACCCCCTCAGAAACCTTGCATATCTAGACACTCACACACTCTCTGACTCTGTTCTACCACTGACATCCATATCTTTACTCCACGACACTGTCAGCACCACTGCTTTCTACAATGCCACTCTCGCATCAGCTATTGACTCAGTCGCCCCTCTTGTGCATGGCAGAGTGCGACAAGTCAATAGGCAACCCTGGCACAACACCCTCACTAAACCGCTTCGGCAAGCGTCCAGGGTTGCGGAACGGCGTTGGAAGAAAAAACAATCGCAAGATGACTTCACTGCATTCAAACAACAACACTCGCATTCAAATCAGCCCTCGCCTCTGTTAGGCAGGCCTACTTCACAACCCTCATATCTTCCTTATCCTACAACCTCAAACAGTTATTCAACACTTTTAACTCTCTCCTCCGCCCACCACTGTCCCCTCCGACCTCCGTCATCTCTGCTGAGGAGTTCGCCACACACTTCAAAAACAAGATTGACCAAACACGGCAAATCTTTACTATCCGACCACCACAACCCCTTTGTTTCCCAGACCATTGCCCTTCCCCCATAACCTCCCTTTTCAACATCATGGAAGGAGACCTCACTCGTCTCCTTTCCAAATCACATCTCACCACTTGTGCACTCGACCCCATCCCATCCCCCCCAACCTCACCCCCACACTCATCCCATCCCTAACCCATCTTTTCAACCTATCACTAACTTCTGGTACCTTCCACCCTGCCTTCAAACATGCCACAATCACTCCCATTCTCAAAAAGCCATCTCTCAACCCAACCGCCTTGTCCAGCTACCGCCCCATATCACTTCTCCCATTTGCCTCCAAACTCCTTGAGCAACACGTTCACGCTGAACTTTCCTCTCACTTCTCATCTATCTCTCTTCAATAACCAACAATCTGGTTTCCGCCACCACCATTCCACCAAAACTGCCCTTACAAAAATTACTAATGACTTTCTTACAGACAAAGCTAACAGACAATTCACTGTACTGTTTCTTCTTGACCTGTCCTCTGCCTTCGACACAGTTGACCACTGCCTCCTACTGCAGATCGTCTCTTCCTTTGGAGTCAAAGACCCTGCCCTATCCTGGATCTCCTCATACCTTTCCAACCGCACATTTAGCGTCTCCCACTCCCACACTACCTCCTCATCCCCCCACCTCTCTGTTGGAGTCCCTCAAGGTTCAGTCCTAGGACCCCTACTTTTCTCAATCTATACCCTTGGCCAGGGACAGCTCATAAAATCCCATGGCTTCCAGTCATGAAGAGCATGGTCAGTCATCCTTTTGATGAGGACACAGAAGTCTTGCCTGTTAGCAATCTGGCACGCATGGCTGAGTTTATGTTACGCTGCCTTTCCCCTGATCCTTGCTTTGTCCAAACTTTGGATGACAGTCCTTACTGGTTGGTGACACTTCTAAACCCACGCTACAAGGAGAACTTTCTGTCTCTTATTCCCTTGCAGGAGAGGCCTAATAAAATGGTGCAGTACGAGAAGGCTCTTGTTGCGGAATCATTTAAAAAATTCCCATCTGAAAACGCTGGCGGCAGAGGTCACAGTTCGTTTGACAACCAAGGAGTACAGGCGAGAGAGACACAAATTCAATCCAGCAGAGGCAGGGGAACACTGTCAAAGTTCTGGGACAGTTTTCTCAGACCCTCCCACCGCACAGGTCCTGAGGCACGGGGTACTCTCCCAAAGAGGGGAAAGTTTCGGAAGATGGTGAGGGAGTACCTTGCCGGCTGTGCCAACGTAGTCCTTGATTCCTCTGTGCCTTATAATTATTGAGTATCCAAGCTGGACTCGTGGCATGAACTGGCTCTATACACCTTGGAGGTCCTGGCCTGCCCTGCCGCTGTCAACTGAAAATGCTGACAGGCTGACTCATAAAAATTATCAAAGGCTGGTTTGGGCCAGACTTCTCAACATCACTGAATGATAGCAGCGTAACATAAACTCAAATACAGTGTCTTTTTTGGGGAGGTCTAACTGTATTCCCATGCACCTCTGTCTTCACACCCAGACATGGGTATACGCTTCCTGATTTTGTCTATTTGCTCTTGTCCTCCTCCTTCTCCTCATCCTTCACATCCTCCTCCATATCACTACCATATCACCGTATCTACGTCTCTTGCAAGGGGCATTGGAGTTCCTCCAAATTTTTGGCAGCCGTTGCATTCACTGCATAGGCAAAGAGTATGGGAGACCCACTTCCTAATAATGGGAACATTGTTTTCTGGAGGCCCTCCAACCTCTACATCTCTTGCAAGGGGCATTGGAGTGCCTCGTAATTTTTGGCAGCCTTTGCATTCACTGCATAGGCAAATAGTATTGGAGACCCACTCCTTTTTAATGGGAACATGTCATACTCATTACTGTAGCCCAGCTCCATGTGTCTTTAAATTGGTAATAGGGTTTTTTCTAAATTTTGGCAGCCGTTGGACTCACTGCATACCCTATAACTGGATAGGAGACCCTCTCCTTTCTAATGGGAACATGTCATTACTGTGGTCCAGCTCTATGTGTCTTTAAATTGTTAGTGGGGTTTTTCCCAAATTTTGGCAGCCCTTGCAGTCACAGCATGGGTATTTCCACTATAGGAGACCCACTCCTTTATAATGGGAATATTTTTTTTTACTGAGACCCTCCTCTATGTCTCTTCAAAGAGGTATTGGGTTGCGTCCAAATTTTTGGCAGCCCTTGCAGTCACTGCATATGCAATAACAGTATAGGAGACCCACTCTTTAATAATGGGAACAACAAAGCATAGCCGACTGCTGGCCCTTTAAGAATAGTAAGGCAGTAAAAACAGTGTTTGTGACTTTCACAATCCCTCCTTCATAAATGAAACAGGATGTGTCTGATGATGTTTCACACACCACATGGCCAGATAAGGTTGTAAAATGTTAAAATGCCATTTCCCGGTGAATGCATTTGTCACGGTTGAAAGCAATGCAAAAATGCAAAAAAACGCATCAAAAACGCTATGTGTGAACATAGCCCAAGGTGTGAAGGAGCATTTTTGTTTTTGGTTATTTATTTTGCCTTATATACAAGTCATTACCCTGGAAAGAATGTTCCTTAACATATTTCCCAGGAAAATCCATTTTGGTTTAGTTTTTGTATGTTTTATTGTGAGTCTGTAAAAGTGGCGTAATACCTCTGACAACATTGTTGATATTATTGACCTGGGAGTCAGAAATGCTTCCAGGAGTCTTCCCCATGCTGTTCCCATGTCATTTTAGTACTGTTCCCATCGATTTGGGCAATTTTTAGGCCCTCTGCAGACCACCGGGGGGGGGGGCCGCCGAAAGAATGCTGGAGTTTCCCATAGACTTACATTGGGCTCGTTACTTGGACCGAGCACCTGAGTATTCCAATTTGCTTGACTTGAGCAGCGAGCACCCGAGCATTTTAGTGCTCGCTCGTCACTAGTTTTCAGCTATACCATTTCTATTTCCATTCAACTTTTTGATCGTGTTTTATTCCACTCTTTGTTTGGTAGTAAGATGAAAAAGAATAGTTTTTTTTTTTACAGTGTTCACTGAAGGCGTTAAGTAGTGTGATCGTTTTATAGGCCATGGACGTGATGATAACAAATATGTGGACCTTTTTGGTTTATTTTAGTTTTTGTATGAATTTACCCATTTATTGATATAACATTATTTTCATTTTCTTTTCTGTTTATTTTTTGATTAGGTTTTTTTTATATTTTTTCACATTCTTTTTTTTACTTTTTCATTTAGTCCCTCTATGGGACTAGCTTTTATTAGTATAATCGCTGTTATAAAGCATTGCAATGAATTCTACCTGTCAGTGTTACAGTGATAGAAGCCTCTGAGACCATGCTCCTAGCTCGGTCTAAGCAGGCCACCGTCGCTGGGATACCTGGAGGCGCGGGTTGTCATGACAACAGGATCACTGACTAAGGGCGTAACCAGAAACGCGTCGAGATTGCGTCTCCGCTATCATGGACTTTTATATATTTTAATATTTTGCACCAATAAAGTGAGAATTATTTTTTATTGGAGACTTTTCCCACTTTCTCCTTATGTACACTGGCCGAGAGTCACGGCATTGTGGGTCTGAGCCCAGAAGATATGAGCAGCAGGATGGATTAAATGCATGGTGAGGCATATATTGTTTTTTTGTAAAGAATTGTCCAATCAGTCAGTAAGGATTTAGGGCCCTTTTACATGGCGATATTTTGCATCAGTATTTGTTAACAGACGCCAGGAGTGGATCCAAAACACAGAAGAGGTGAGAGTGGTTCAGATATTATTTTTCTCTGTGTTTGTTCCCCTCTGGTTTTTAGCTTACAAATACTAATGTAAATTACTGCCCAAAATACTCCCTGTGTGAATGAGGCGAGGAAGCTGCTTGTAATACTGTAATATAAGTCCTTATTCTGAGGATGAGCGCTCACTTGCAGGTGCTGTGCTGTAATGCTTATCTTCTCTGCTCCATCATACTCCCCAGAGCAGGGGCGACCCCTGGGGCAAAACTGCGGCCGGCAGATGTCAGACGTGTCACTCAGTGTTATGTGATGGAGCCCGACTCCCAAACAAAATCAGACAGAAGCATACAAAATAAATACATGAAGCATTGCAATTAGGTGTCAAACGTTCTCAACTTTATTTAAATTTACATGACACTGAACCATCACCTATCAGGATAAAGAAGATTCTGTGTAGCCTCTGTTCCTATAGACCATCTTGCTTGCAGCCTTCTCCATTGAAGACTACGGAAATTACACGAATAGATGAGTAATCTGCTTATACTGCTGTAATACAATTCTTTTATCCAATGATGAGAGCATGCGTCCAGGAGTTGTGCTGTAATGTTTGTCTCCTCTTCACCATCATCATCAGAGCAGGGGCGACCCCTGGGGCAAAATGTGCTTACTGGGATCTGTGCAGCCGGCAGATGTCCAGCCGTATGTGATAGACCCCGTCCCCCAAACAAAATTAATCAGACAGAAGCACACAAAATAAATACACGAAGCATTGCAATTAGGTGTCAAATGATCAAAATTTTATTTAAATTTACATGACACCGAAAATAGCACAACCCCCGACTCACGAAGAGTCACCCTCCAGCACTCAGGAGAGGAAAACCCCCTGTGGAGGAAACCTCTATGGAACCATGGATGGAGGGCTGCCCTTCCATTGGGCTTAGAGAGTTTGTGCCAATATATAACAGATGTAACTGCAGAATTGTACAATTTGTACATTTTACCAGATTTACAAAGAATGACATAACAAATACAGACTATAAATGTGATAAAGCTGATGTGGGAGAGATCTGGCTGCAATATCTGTCACCACATTGATTGATGGAGCGAATTTGGTTGATCTGATTGGCCAGGTGGATGTATAATTTCTCCCTTACAGATCCAGGTCCGCCTCTCAGAAAATTGGACATTTGGTTACAGTTCGTTATGCCTAATCCCTAATAGGATAAATAATCCCTCCCAATTTATCACCCATTAAAGTCATAGATCAGTCCATGAACTCCCAAAGGAGAGCTGCTCTATATAGAGGGTAACAGAAGGGGATCCTGGTCTAGGGACCCCCCTTTGTTACCTTCCCATGCCCTAGGGGTGTCTAAAGCAGACAACCCCTTTCCCTGCTAGAACCTCCAAATTACACCAAGTTTGGCACATTACGTGGGTGGTCAAGCTCAAGGTCCTCAGGCGCATCAGTAATGGCGCTGATCGTGGCAGCGCGGAATTCTTTTATGGAATCTTCTTTATGACACTGGTTTATGACCTCATAACAGTTGTCATGGTGACTACAGGGTCTATTACTGATGCAGGGCACAAGTATTAACCCTTTCATCATTGGTAATTTGCTATTGTTATAGAGGCAGATAACTGCACTTGTTACCAAGCAGGGGCCTTATCATTATTGCTTCCCTTAGGCACCATAAGAAATACAGATTACAAATTAAACGTGCAAGTTTGTCATGAGTGTTTTGCACTTTCTAGATCCAGAGATTGGGTTTATTACTAGCACTTTACAAAGAAAAAAAAAAAAAGAGGAAATTACTTGTAAAATAATATTATTGGGAATTGCATTTCAAGCATTTTCCTAATGTGCATTCTACATAGTTACATAGGTTGAAAAAAGTAGGGGTGAACATTAACAGCTTGGGGCCCAAGTGCAAGAAATGTGTCCGAGCCCCCATCTTTTTATGGCGACAAAGCTACAGATATATATATATACACACACACAGTGGGGGAAATAAATGTTTGATCCCCTGCTGTTTTTCTAAGTTTGCCCACTGACAAAGACATGAACAGTCTATAATTTTAAGGGTAATTTTAACATTGAGAGATAGAATATCCCCCCCCCCCCAAAAAAAAATAAAAAATCAAGAAAATCACATTGTATAAATTAGATAATTTTTTTTTGCATTTTGCAGTGAGAAATAAGTATTTCATCCCCTACAAACCATTATGAGTTCTGGCTGCTACAGACCAGTTAGACGCTCCTAATCAACTCATTACCTGCAGTAAAGACAGCTGTCTTACATAGTCACCTGTATAAAAGACTCTTGTCCACAGACTCCATTAATCAGTCAGACTCTAACCTCTACCACATGGGCAAGACCAAAGAGCTTTCTAAGGATGTCGGGGACAAGATCATAGACCTGCACAAAGCTGGAATGGGCTACAAAACCATAAGTAAGACTCTGGGTGAGAAGGAGACAACTGTTGGTGCAATTGTAAGAAAATGAAAGAAATACAAAATGACTGTCAATAGACATTGATCTGGGGCACCATGCAAAATCTCACCTCGTGGGGTATCCTTGATCATGAGGAAGGTGAGAGATCAGTCTAAAACTACACGGGGGGAACTTGCTAATGATCTCCAGGCAGCTGGGACCACAGTCACCAAGCAAACCATTGGTAACACATTACGCTTTAAAGGTTAAAAATCCTGCAGTGCCCTCAAGGTCCCCCTGCTCAAGAAGGCACATGTGCAGGCCCATCTGAAGTTTGGCAATGAATACCTGGATGATTCTGTGAGTTATTGGGAGAAGGTGCTGTGGTCAGATGAGACAAAAATTGAGCTCTTTAGCATTAACTCAATTGGCCGTGTTTGGAGGAAGAAGGAAGTACAACCCTAAGAACTTCATTCCAACCGTGAAGCATGGTGGGGGAAACATACCTTGGGGGTGCTTTTCTGCAAAGGGGACATGACGACTGCACCGTATTGAAGGGAAGATGGATGGCGTCATGTATCGCGAGATTTTGGCCAACAACCTCCTTCCCTCGGTAAAAGCATTGAAGATGGGTCGTGGCTAGGTCTTCCCAGCAAGGCAATGACCCAAAACATACAGCCAAGGCAACAAAGGAGTGGATCAAAAAGAACTACAGTAAGGTCATGGAGTGGCCTAGCCAGTCTCCAGACCTTAATCCCATAGAAAACTTATGGAGGGGGTTAAATCTCCGATTTGCCAAGCAACAGCCTCAAAATCTTAATGATTTAGAGATGATCTGCAAAGAGGAGTGGACCAAAATTCCTCCCGACATGTGCACAACCCTCATCATCAGCTACAAACAACGTCTGACTGCTGTGCTGCCAACATGTGTTTTACCACCAAGTATTAAGTGTTGTTTTCCAGAGGGATCAAATACTTATTTCTCACTGCAAAATGCAAAAAAATGTATCTAATTTATACAATGTGATTTTCTTGATTTTTTTTGGGATATTCTATCAATGTTAAAATTAACCTACCATTAAAATTATAGACTGTTCCTGTCTTTGTCAGTGGGCAAACTAAGAAAGACAGCAGGGGATCAAATAATTATTTCCCCCACTGTGTATATAATTATATATATACAGTATGTAGATTGTATGTATCTACCTCCTTCTAGGTTGTGCCTGGATATGTACACCCACTATATACTGTGTATGTCTGCACCACTTCAGTGCAGTAAGGCGACATTACTGACCACGGAGCAGCCGTGCTCTTTAGAGCTGATGTATTTTTATTTTTGTGAATTGTTTCAGCTGCCTGAAGACCATTGCTCGCCATCTACCATGGGCATGCTGCAGATCCTCGCTAAGTTGCCATCTTACTCCCTGGCATCAGGATGGTTAACAACAGTACAACCCATGTGCAGACAGATTTGTCTGACTCCTTACCGGACTCCAGCAACGCATCGGCTGTGATCCCAGCAGAGAGTACTGCGATTCAGGACTATCTCCCACCATGCCGGTCGTGGTCATAATTCACCGGTATCAGAGGAGGACAACTTTGGGACATTGTCCAAGACATACTCCTCAAGAACTGTGTTTAAGAAATCGTCTCCAGAGGTCCAGGACTTGAGATATGAAGAGGGTGAGGACATTACTGGGGGCACACAACCCACTCATAATAGGTACAGGGGAAGAAGAAACACTCCGTACTGGTACTTCCTCCAGTGTAAGGCCAAAATAAAGGAGGGCAAGGTAAGAATGTCTATATTGTTATTCTACTGGGGATCCGCAGGGGAGGGATCGTACATCACAATGCTAGTTTACAATGAGGCATACTGTAGCGCCGGCGTCCCTGCCCTCTGCTAGGCAGGGACGCTGTTCCCCTCACCTCTCTACTCCGTGCCCGGCGTCCTCCTCCCGCTCTGCTGGCAGCGCGCGCTCCTTCCCGGCCACTGTGCTTAGGGCGCGCGCGCGCGCTCTCCCTCCCTCTTAAAGGGGCCGCGCGCGCCGTCCTAAGGAGTCCCCGGCCAATGGCCGGAGGACTTCACCATATATAAGGCACCTCCTCCAAAATGGAGGTGCCCGAGCAATGTTGTTGCACTGTTCACTACTCTGCTTCAGCCCTCAGGTCCCGTTGTCAGTTACCTGCCTGATTCCTGCCAGCCTGCTGACTTATTCCTGCCTGATTATCTGCTACCTGCCTGCTAGTCTGAGGTCCGACGGTCTGCCTTACTACTCCTGTCAGTCTGTCTAAGGACCAGCCTGCCCGCTCACCTGGGAGCGCACATCAGCCACCTGCCTGCTTGCCTGAGGTCCGACGGTCTGCCTTCCAACTCCTGTCAGTCTGTCTATGGACCAGCTTGCCCGCTCACCTGGGAGCGCACATCTGCTACCTGCCTGCTAGCCTACCTGGAGGCTCCGCCGTCACGTGCTGTGACCACCTGCCTGTCCAGTGACTCCTGCCCGCTCACCTGGGAGCGCTCATCTGCTACCTGTCTGCTAGCCTACCCGGAGGCTCTGCCGTCACGTGCTGTGACCACCCGCCTGTCCAGAGACTTCTGCCCGCTCACCTGGGAGCGCTCATCTGCCGCCTGTCTGTTGGTCTTCCCGGAGGCTCCGCCGTCACATGCTGTGACCACCCGTTCATCCAGAGACTCTCGCCTGCTCACCTGGGAGCTCACGTCTATCATCAGCCGCCACAGGTCGTACCAACCCTTTACCTAGAGACTGCCCCGGTCACTTGCCGTGACCATCTGCCCGTTCATTCAGAGACTGCCCCGGTCACTTGCCGTGACCACCAGCCCGTTCATCCAGAGACTGCCTCGGTCACTTGCCGTGACCTCCAGCCCGTTCACTCAGAGACTGTCCCGGTCACCTGCTGAGACTTCCTGCCCGTCTTCCCTGGTCGCCACCCGCTCCCTTACAAGGACCGCCCCCTTGTATAGTAGCTCAGAGGTTCCGCCTCCCAGACCCGTTACAGTTTGCTCGGGCCATGGAACCCGGTGGCACCCAAGCTCCCTCGCTCTCGGACCTGTGTCATGAACTGTCCCGTCAAAGGTCCCAACAGGAGTCCATCCTGGGTCACCTGCGGAATGTCAATACTCGCCTGGACACTCTGACTGCTCCACCAGCAACCTCCGCCTGTGCCATGTCTCGCAATCCGGCAGCTCCGCTGCCCACTAATACCATGGTATCTTACCCCGGACCCCGGCTTTCTGCACCTCCTCGCTTCGGAGGCGACTCCGCCCAGGCTCGGGGCTTCATAAATCAGTGCACCCTGCACTTTGAACTATTGTCTCACCAGTTTAACTCCGACCGGGCCAAAATTGCATTCATCATGTCCCATCTCACCGGGGAGGCCCTGGCCTGGCTAAATCCTCTATGGGAGAGAGGAGACCCCCTGGTGTCCAACTTGCCTGCTTTTCTCACGGCTTTCCGGAAAGTCTTCGACGAACCCGGACGGAGGACCTCATCCGCATCATCACTGCTACGCCTCCGTCAGGGAGGTCTCACCGTGGGCCAATATGCCATACGGTTCCGTACCCTTGCCTCGGAGCTGGCCTGGGATAACGACGCTCTGGTATCCGTCTTCTGGGAGGGTCTGTCCGGCCGTATTAAAGATGAACTTGCCGGTCGGGACATTCCTACCACTCTCGATGACCTAATAACTCTTGCCACCCGGATTGACCTACGGTTCCAGGAGCGTGCCAAAGAGGTCACCCGTGAGGAGGTTACCACGTCTAGCTCCTACTTTTCAGAAACCCGTCACTCCCTCCGTCTCTACCTAGGTACACTCTCCTGAGCCTATGCAGGTCGACCAGACCAAGATGCTCAAAACCCGTCAGGACTTACGCCGTGCCGAGGGGAGCTGCTTCTACTGTGGCAGTAAGGAGCACCGGATCCGTGCCTGCCCGGAGAGGTCGGGAAACGCCTGTGTCTAGGTTCGCTCAGAGAGGTCGACCTAGACAAGAATAAATCCTCTCCATCTCTGCTGTTGTCAGTCTCAATCGTCTGCGGGGAGAACCGTTATTTCGAACTAGCCCAACTTGACTCTGGAGCAGCCGGGAATCTTATTTCACAGTCCCTGGTAGAGAAATACCGCATCCCCACCAAACCTCTGGCTGTACCCTTGTCTGTTGCTGCCGTGGATGGGGGTCTCTTACCACGCCCCATCCAACTCATCACCGAATCCATTACTCTGCAGGTGGGAATGCTGCATTCTGAGAGTATCTCCTTTCATGTTCTGCCTGGACTCTCTCACGCCCTCTTGCTAGGCCTACCTTGGCTCCAGAGACATGCACCCGTGCTTGACTGGCAGACCGGAGAAGTCCTTCGCTGGGGACAGGACTGCCATAAGACCTGTCTGGTTCCCGTCCATCCCGTCCGTCCTTCTCCTACCCCAGCTAATCTACCTGGACTTCCGATTCCTTATTGGTCTTATGCTGATGTCTTTAATAAAAAGGAGGCAGAGACACTACCCCCTCATAGACCATACGACTGCCCTATCGACCTGTTACCTGGTACTACTCCTCCCCGTGGGCGTATTTATCCTTTATCCGCTGCTGAGACCCGGTCGATGTCCGAATATATTGAGGAGAATCTGGCCAGAGGATTCATCCGGAAATCTACCTCCCCGGCGGGAGCAGGCTTCTTTTTCGTCAAAAAGAAGGACGGCTCTCTCCGTCCCTGTATAGACTATAGAGGTCTTAACCAGATCACGGTGAAGAATAAGTACCCCCTTCCGCTCATTCCGGAGTTATTTGATCGTCTGAGGGGGGCTAGAATCTTCACCAAACTGGACCTCCGTGGGGCGTACAACCTGGTTCGTATCCGTCAGGGGGATGAATGGAAGACAGCATTCAACACCCGGGACGGCCACTATGAATATCTGGTAATGCCCTTTGGCCTCTGTAACGCTCCTGCCGTCTTTCAAGAGTTGGTCAATGACATCTTCCGGGACCTTCTCTACTCCTGCGTAGTGGTGTACCTGGACGACATCTTGGTCTTCTCTCCGGATCTCCAGACTCACCGGAGGGACGTTCGTCAGGTCCTGCTCAGGCTCAGGCAGAATCACCTCTTCGCTAAATACGAGAAGTGCCTCTTTGAGCAGACCTCGCTTCCATTTTTAGGCTACATTATTTCTCAGACCGGCCTACAAATGGATCCAGAGAAACTGTCTGCCATCGAGAAATGGCCTCGACCGGAGGGGTTGAAGGCCATTCAGCGATTCCTGGGCTTCGCCAACTACTACCGCCTCTTCATACCACACTTCTCTTCCCGGACTGCCCCAATTTCCGCGCTCACCCGTAAAGGTACTAATCCCAAAGAGTGGCCACCCGAAGCTGAGGAGGCCTTTCTTTCCCTAAAACAGGCCTTCTCTTCCGCCCCGGTGCTGCATCGCCCAGATGGCAACAAGCAGTTCTTCCTGGAAGTTGACGCCTCCTCCTCTGGAGCCGGAGCGGTACTTACTCAAAAATCATCTTCCGGGAGAATGGTAACTTGTGGCTTCTTCTCTAAACTCTTCTACTCCTCAGAGCGCAATTATTCCATAGGAGACCGAGAGTTATTGGCCATCAAACTGGCATTGGAGGAGTGGCGTTACCTGCTCGAGGGGGCTCTTCACCCGGTAATAATTTACACCGACCACAAGAACTTGGCTTACCTCCAGCATGCCCAGAGACTTAACCCGCGCCAAGCCCGGTGGTCCTTGTTTTTTGCTCGCTTTGATTTTGTTCTTCATTTTCGCCCGGCTGACAAAAACGTCAAAGCAGACGCCTTGTCCCGATCCTTTCTGGTGTCCGATCTCGAGGAAGAACCTAAACATATCATCGATCCCGCCAGAGTAATGCAGGTGGCTCCCGTGAGTCTAAATCGTCTCCCTCCCGGTAAGACGTTTGTTTCAGTACCTGATCGGGAGAAGATCCTACACTGGGGCCATTCGTCTAAACTAGCTGGCCACGCCGGTCAGAAAAAGACCCTCCAGCTTATTGCCCGGCACTACTGGTGGCCTACCCTGCACAAGGACGTAATAGACTTTGTTTCTACCTGTGTGTCCTGCGCCCGCAACAAAGTCCCGAGACACCTGCCAGCCGGTCGCCTCCTTCCGCTTCCTGTGCCTGCTGCCCCCTGGCAGCATATTGCTATGGACTTCATAACTGATCTCCCCGTCTCTGCCGGTTGTACGGTCATTTGGGTGGTCGCTGACCGCTTTTCCAAGATGGCTCACTTTATTCCCCTGCCAGGCCTCCCGTCTGCACCCGAGCTGGCTAAAGACTTTATCCGCCACATCTTCCGTCTTCATGGCCTGCCCCTCCACATCGTGTCGGATCGTGGGGTACAGTTCACCTCACGTTTCTGGAGAGCCACTTGTAAACTGCTAGACGTCACCCTGGACTTCTCTTCCGCTTACCACCCACAGTCCAATGGTCAAGTGGAGCGGATCAATCAGAACCTGACCAGTTACCTCCGGCACTTCGTTAATGCCCATCATTCAGACTGGGTGGATCTCCTACCATGGGCCGAGTTCTCTTATAATAATCACCAGAGCGAATCCTCCTCCAAATCCCCGTTTTTTGTAGTCTTCGGTCAGCATCCTCGGATTCCTTTTCCTGTCTCCACCTCTGTGGACAACCCGGCTGCGGAATCTCTCGTTAGCAAATTTTCCTCCATTTGGGAGAGTACCCGATCTGCACTCCTTCAGTCGTCCGAACGGATGAAAAGACACGCTGACCAAAAACGCCTGGATCCTCCACAATTTCGTCCTGGAGATAAAGTCTGGCTCTCATCTAAATATGTCCGACTCAAGATACCTTCTTACAAGTTAGGGCCTCGGTTCATCGGCCCTCTGGAGGTCATCAGTCAGATCAACCCGGTGGCCTATAAATTGAAACTCCCGG
This sequence comes from Phyllobates terribilis, assembly GCF_046119375.1. Classification (NCBI taxonomy): domain Eukaryota; kingdom Metazoa; phylum Chordata; class Amphibia; order Anura; family Dendrobatidae; genus Phyllobates; species Phyllobates terribilis. The sequence goes on along the minus strand of NW_027363483.1, from coordinate 570,668 downwards.
CCAACTTACGGATCCCTAACTCCTTCCATGTATCTCTCCTCAAACCTGTGGTTCTTAACTCTTTTTCCAAGTCTACAGGTACGCCTCCTGCTCCGGTTTCTGCTGAGGACGAGTTTGAGGTAGAGAACATTCTTGCCACCAAAAGGGTAAGAGGAAAGACCTTTTTTCTAGTAGATTGGAAGGGGTTTGGTCCTGAGGAGAGAACGTGGGAGCCCCGGGAGAACATCCATGCCCCTCTTATCCTTGCTAAATTTCTGTCTGGCCTAAAGAAGGGGGGGCCTAAAGGGGGGGGTACTGTAGCGCCGGCGTCCCTGCCCTCTGCTAGGCAGGGACGCTGTTCCCCTCACCTCTCTGCTCCGTGCCCGGCGTCCTCCTCCCGCTCTGCTGGCAGCGCGCGCTCCTTCCCGGCCACTGTGCTTAGGGCGCGCGCGCTCTCCCTCCCTCTTAAAGGGGCCGCGCGCACCGTCCTAAGGAGTCCCCGGCCAATGGCCGGAGGACTTTACCATATATAAGGCACCTCCTCCAAAATGGAGGTGCCCGAGCAATGTTGTTGCACTGTTCACTACTCTGCTTCAGCCCTCAGGTCCCGTTGTCAGTTACCTGCCAGATACCTGCCTGATTCCTGCCAGCCTGCTGACTTATTCCTGCCTGATTATCTGCTACCTGCCTGCTAGTCTGAGGTCCGACGGTCTGCCTTACTACTCCTGTCAGTCTGTCTAAGGACCAGCCTGCCCGCTCACCTGGGAGCGCACATCAGCCACCTGCCTGCTTGCCTGAGGTCCGACGGTCTGCCTTCCAACTCCTGTCAGTCTGTCTATGGACCAGCTTGCCCGCTCACCTGGGAGCGCACATCTGCTACCTGCCTGCTAGCCTACCTGGAGGCTCCGCCGTCACGTGCTGTGACCACCTGCCTGTCCAGTGACTCCTGCCCGCTCACCTGGGAGCGCTCATCTGCTACCTGTCTGCTAGCCTACCCGGAGGCTCTGCCGTCTTGTGCTGTGACCACCCGCCTGTCCAGAGACTTCTGCCCGCTCACCTGGGAGCGCTCATCTGCCGCCTGTCTGTTGGTCTTCCCGGAGGCTCCGCCGTCACATGCTGTGACCACCCGTTCATCCAGAGACTCTTGCCTGCTCACCTGGGAGCTCACGTCTATCATCAGCCGCCACAGGTCGTACCAACCCTTTACCTAGAGACTGCCCCGGTCACTTGCCGTGACCATCTGCCCGTTCATTCAGAGACTGCCCCGGTCACTTGCCGTGACCACCAGCCCGTTCATCCAGAGACTGCCTCGGTCACTTGCCGTGACCTCCAGCCCGTTCACTCAGAGACTGTCCCGGTCACCTGCTGAGACTTCCTGCCCGTCTTCCCTGGTCGCCACCCGCTCCCTTACAAGGACCGCCCCCTTGTATAGTAGCTCAGAGGTTCCGCCTCCCAGACCCGTTACACATACCAGACAATATATGTCCTTCTATAATATATCCTCATATAATTTCCTATTGTGTCAAATATTATGCAATTACATTGTCCTAAATGATTGTATTTGCTGATCGTAACCTTAACGGTACGATGGTAGAGTCACCACTAGCACCTAAGAAACACAGTGAAGCCTGGTAAGTGTCCGGACGGAGGAGATAGCCATTGATGAGAAGCATTATTTTTTAGGATCATAGCCATGACTGTTATAGCATTTGCATAAGTCGCCCTTGTGCCATGTTGTTCTCCTTTTTTCAAGCAATGTCTGTAATCACAGTAAAACTATTGCAGTCTTCACAACACAGCCCGGCTCTGCTACGATTATGGAAGTCATGTCCAAGAGCAATAAAGAAAAATATTCACATGTGTTTTTAAGAAATTGCTACTGTTTTTTTTTGTTTGGATTATTTATTTCTTTTTTTATGTTTGCATTATTTTGCATTATTTTGTCTTTTTGCTACTTTTGTTGCATCTGTGCATTTTTACGTTTTTTCTTTTGTTGCTAATCACAGCATGTTCTAAGTTTCGTGATTTACTTATTTTTTTTCTTTCTTTGCTTTTTCTATAAATTTTACCATTAGAAAATGCACCTAAAAAATCATACACCTGTCTGTATGTGTCAGAGTTGTCTTGGGGTCTCATCTGTTTATTTAGTAGAGTAAAGAGGGAGGAGGTGAGTAAGGACATAAGTGTGAAGTGCTGGGTCCTGATTGCTTGTACAGTTAGGTCCATATATATTTGGAGAGAGACAACATTTTTCTAATTTTGGTTCTAGACATTACCACAATGAATTTTAAACAAAACAATTCAGATGCAGTTGAAGTTCAGACTTTCAGCTTTCATTTGAGGGTATCCACATTAAAATTGGATGAAGGGTTTAGGAGTTTCAGCTCCTTAACATGTGACACCCTGTTTTTAAAGGGACCAAAAGTAATTGGACAGATTAAATAATTGAAAATAAAATGTTCATTTCTAGTACTTGGTTGAAAACCCTTTGTTGGCAATGACTGCCTGAAGTCTTGAACTCATGGACATCACCAGACTCTGAGTTTCCTCCTTTTTGATGCTCTGCCAGGCCTTCACTGCGGGGGTTTTCAGTTGCTGTTTGTTTGTGGGCCTTTCTGTCTGAAGTTTAGTCTTTAACAAGTGAAATGCATGCTCAATTGGGTTGAGATCAGGTGACTGACTTGGCCATTCAAGAATATTCCACTTCTTTGCTTTAATAAACTCCTGGGTTGCTTTGGCTTTATGTTTTGGGTCATTGTCCATCTGTAGTATGAAATGACGACCAATCAGTTTGGCTGCATTTGGCTGGATCTGAGCACACAGTATGGCTCTGAATACATCAGAATTCATTCGGCTGCTTCTGTCCTGTGTCACATCATCAATAAACACTAGTGAGCCAGTGCCACTGGCAGCCATGCATGCCCAAGCCATCACACTGCCTCCGCCGTGTTTTACAGATGATGTGGTATGCTTTGGATCATGAGCTGTACCACGCCTTCGCCATACTTTTCTCTTTCCATCATTCTGGTAGAGGTTGATCTTGGTTTCATCTGTCCAAAGAATGTTCTTCCAGAACTGTGCTGGCTTTTTTAGATGTTTTTTAGCAAAGTCCAGTCTAGCCTTTTTATTCCTGATGCTTATGAGTGGCTTGCACTGTGCAGTGAACCCACTGTATTTACTTTCATGCAGTCTTCTCTTTATGGTAGATTTGGATATTGATACACCTACCTCCTGGAGAGTGGTGTTCACTTGGTTGGCTGTTGTGAAGGGGTTTCTCTTCACCATGGAGATTATTCTGCGATCATCCACCACTGTTGTCTTCCGTGGGCGCCCAGGTCTTTTTGCATTGATGAGTTCACCAGTGCTTTCTTTCTTTCTCAGGATGTACCAAACTCAAGATTTTGCCACTCATAATATTGTAGCAATTTCTCGGATGGGTTTTTTCTGTTTTTGCAGGTTAAGGATGGCTTGTTTCACCTGCATGGAGAGCTCCTTTGACCGCATGTTTACTTCACAGCAAAACCTTCCAAATGCAAGCACCACACCTCAAATCAACTCCAGGCCTTTTATCTGCTTAATTGAGAATGACATAACGAAGGGATTGTCCACACCGGTCCATGAAATAGCCTTGGAGTCAATTGTCCAATAACTTTTGGTCCCTTTAAAAGCAGGGTGTCACATGTTAAGGAGCTGAAACTCCTAAACCCTTCATCCAATTTTAAGGTGGATACCCTCAAATGAAAGCTGAAAGTCTGAACTTCAACTGCATCTGAATTGTTTTGTTTAAAATTCATTGTGGTAATGTCTAGAACCAAAATTAGAAAAATGTTGTCTCTGTCCAAATATATATGGACCTAACTGTATATCCTGCTCTGCTTCTAGCACTTCTATTGCTCTCCTCTGAAGACATGTCCCTCTTGTGTGCAGCTGGCCGAAGCCCTGGACCTCTTCCAGGAACAGATGCTGAAAGAGGAGCGGCTGCAGCCGGAGGAAAGTAACTACACTGTTCTCATCGGAGGCTGCGGAAGAGTTGGATATATCCTATATATAACGTATTGACGGCTCTGTCTGACAGTCTAATATGTATGGGGTCCCGGACAATTTTTTGGGGGAGTTAATGATCCAGCATAACTGATCATTTAATTTGGCTGATCATTATGTTCTGGAGATAAGGTGCCAGTAGACATGTCTGGTGGTGACTCTCATAGAGAACACAGGAGTGTATGGGAGAGATGGCTGCCAGACAACTGTTAAGCGCGGGCCGTCTTTCATCCAAGAGCCATCTAATGTGTGTGGCGGGCTTTATAAGGTTGATCTGTGACCCCTTGATAATGAGCCATGATAAAGCAGCATTGGGTAAGATACAAGGAGTGGCCAGTAAAGTCCTTCTGCCTGTGTTCACATGGATGGGATTAGCCGGGGTCCATGCCGTGGTGGCTGTGCTCATCAGGCCCTGGACACATTAGTCAGATCTGTACAGCATGTTGCAGCTTATTCTGAAATATTTATAACAAAGCCCAGATAATGGTCACATTAACTGTGGCATGTTTGTAGCTTTTTAATGATTTAATACCAAAATGATCTTATTTACTCTGTGAAACAACCTTTAAAGGGACTTTCTTGTTTCACAAAACCGCTGTTCCTGGCTGCAGTTTGTTTAAAGAAATTACAAAAACCGTCTGTTCTCTATTCATCCTCCCCAGGTCCAGCGCAAAGTTTCTCCTGCTGCTCCCGCTGTCTGTTATTGTCTGCAGCGCTGACAACACATCTACAGCTCTGCAGCCTGTAGCTACGCTCAGCGGCTCGTGCCGTTAACTCGGGCCGACCTTCAGAGCTCACTGACTGACTGCAGTGCTTTCACCGTCACGTCAGCGCTGCAGACAATGACTTACACCAAAGCATTATTATTATTACTATTTATTATTATAGCGCCATTTATTCCATGGAGCTTAACATGTGAAAAAGGGGATATACATAACAAACAACAAGTACAATAATCTTGAACAAAAATGCAACGGCAAACTGTTACAGAAGGAGAGAGGGTCTCCCCGCGAGGGCTCACAGTCTACCAGGGATAGGTGAGGGTACAGCAGGTGAGGGTAGAGCTAGTCATGCAGCGGTGTGGTGGAGCGGTGGTTACTGCAGGTTGTAGGCTTGTCGGAAGATGTGGGTCTTCAGGTTCCTTTTGATGGTTTCCACGGTAGGCGAGAGTCTGACATGTTGGGGTAGAGAGTTCCAGAGTAGGGGGGAAGCACAGGAGAAATCTTGTATGCAATTGTGGGCAGAGGAGATAAGAGGGGAGTAGAGAAGGAGATCTTGTGAGGATCGGAGGCTGCGTGCAGGTAAGTACTGGGAGACTAGGTCAGAGATGTATGAAGGTTTATAAAAAATTTCAATAAAAAACATTGAAACACAGATATATGGGGGAGACAGGTTGTGAATGGCTTTGTATGCCATGGTTAGGGTTTTGAACTGGAGTCTCTGGGTACATGGGAGCCAGTGCAGGGATTGACAGAGAGGAGAGGCCGGGGAACAGCGGGGGGGCAGGTGGATTAGTCAGGTAGCCGAGTTTAGGATAGATTGGAGGGGTGCAAGAGTGTTGGAAGGGATGCCACAGAGCAGGAGATTGCAGTAGTCGAGGCGGGAGATGATGAGGGCGTGCACTAGTGTTTTTGCAGATTCGTGGTTGAGGAATGTGCGGATCCGGGAGATGTTTTTGAGTTGACGTTGGCAGGAAGTGGAAAGGGCTTGGATATGTGGCTTGAAGCACGGTTTGTTTCTTAAAAAAAAGAAATGCTGTGTTGGAATAGGGGTTGTCTGAAATAGGATAACCCCCTTAAAGTGAATCTGTCACCAGGTTTTTGCTATCTAATCTGACAGTAGCATAATGTATGGGCAGAGACCCTGATTCCAGCGATGTGTCATTTACTGGGCTGCTTGCTGTAGTTTTTATAAAATCACAGTTTTATCAGCAGGAGATTATCACTAGAGGACTAGTAAGCCTTCTGCTAGGTAGTCCGGGGCATTCATGTGCTCTGTATAACCCCATCCCCACCACTGACTGGAGGAAAGCTGCCGATCAGTGGTGTGGGTGGGGTTATACAAAGCTCAGCATTCAGAGAACTACTAGAGCTGCAGCAGATAAAACACTGATTTTATCAAAATAGCAGTAAGCAACAAAAAGCGTGAGATATCACTGTAATCAGGGTCTCACCCCTTATATCATGCTGCTCTCAGATGGGGCATCTAAAACCGGGTGGCAGATTCCCTTATGATTTAACAGCACTTTCAGATGACTTTTTAGAATAAGGAGAACTATCTAAGGAATAATTGCCACTCATTATACACTCCTGAGTGTACATGAATGTATGGGGAGTGTACATTATATGATGGGTATCCTGCATTTTTTCTCTACATTATAAGCCTCAGCATTTACCTTTTCTGTGCTTTGCTTTTTATCCCTCCGGCTCCTCCTTCCATAGGTTTATAGGGGCATCGCAGACATTTTTGTTGAAATGAACCTGTCGCGTTCCTCCCGGTAGCGTTCGACTTCCAGTCACCGGGGTGGCACTGCTCTGTGTATAGAAAGTGGCGCCTGTAACTGCGACCCCTGTAGTGACTGATGGCAGCTCAGCATTAGGGCCGGCTGTCAATCAGGGCTGTGGGCACGGTTACAGCCGTCACTCTCTATACACAGAGCGGTGACTGAACCAGTGCCGCCCCCATGACTGATACCCAAACACTACTGTGGCACCCTGCTACCCACAGGTACCACAGGACCCAAAAGGGTGCATGGACGGACTTCTCCACAAGAGGCCCTTACTACACACAGACACCTCCACCCTTCCACCTCATACCACCAGAAGGAGCCCTGTTAGGGATATATATATACTGGAGGGTGGAGTTAGGTAGGGAGAGTGTGCTCGCACTTGAGATCAGTGAAGAGGCAGCACCTGTTGAGCTGCTGTGCTGAGGGTAAGCTAAGGCCTAAGCACGTGCTGAAGCCTGAGGGCCTAGAGCGTGGCCGGAGGCAAGGAGAGAAGAGAGGAGTTAAGGGGGCAGAGGAGCATCATAAGCTCACCCCAGAACACAAGCCGGACGCCGGGTCCGTGCCTATAGGGTCCTCTATGCCCAGTAGGAATAACTTGTATATCAGGAGGATTCCAGACCCCTCTTCAACCTGAAACTACAATCATCTACAGAAATAGGAACCACGAAGGCCCCAGCGTCCAGGGATAGTGGTAGCCAGAGAAAAGTTCTTACTACCAAGCAGACAGGTGAGAGAGTGAAACAGTACAGATGCTAGGTCTAGTTCCAGGCTGGTCAGGAGCTTCAGAGAGAGAGAGAGGAAGAAACCGATCAGGAGTCCTACTACCTGCTCACTGGGGAGATTTCAGAAGTGCACCCTTCCTATCAAGTACCCTGGACCATACCTGCCGTTTACAGCAGTAAAGGTACTGAAGCGAATCCCCTGTGTGCGTGCCTGTTATTCTCCCCTGACCCAGCTGGGCCACCTCTCACCTGCGTCCCTTCCATCAAGCCTGCCCTGGGGCCCACTCCGCCTGCGGGGAGCAGAAACATCTCAGCTGCCATCCCATCACCCCTGGAGGTCTGCAGCGCGCTGGTACCCATTACGAGGAACCACAGGTGGCGTCACGAGACAAAACTGTTATTCATCCCTTCATGTAACAAACCCCTTTTAAAGAGTGACCTCAGGGTATGGGCCCCGGAGCCGACTGCCGTGACAGCCCACAGAAGGTCAAGGCCTGGGTACCGAGTTTCCCCCATATCCCCCTGGGCGAGTCACTACCAGGTACAATAAAGTTCATTTCCTCCTGGCAGAGGGAGTCTAAATGCCGGCACCGGGCAGTTTCAGAATGCTATTAACCTGCAGAGTAACCCCATATCTACAGGTTGATAGCGTTTGTTCACGTGACAGGTTCCCTTCCCTTCTCCCACAGATTTAGCAGATATTGAGAGTGAATGATTAGTGCAGGAGACCAAAAAATGTCTTTTAAGTGACAAAAGAAGAAGGTTTATCTGATAATGTATATTACAAAGTGTCTTATCTTTACTTGCACTATTGATTAATGAAATCAGGTTAGGCTGGAGCAGGAGCACAGTGATAGGACAATCAGAGGGAGACACGGGCAGATCGTGCTGCAGCTTATTCTAGTAAGGAGTTTATCTCACTTCAGTGCTGAGCACTTCTACACAACCATATCACTGCCACTGCTTCTGAACATGTGCTGAATGGAAAGCGGGAATCCCTCCCGCCTGTGTGCGATGTGTACGTGAGCAGACAGTGCAGCATTCTCTACCCACTAGCTGAGAGATAACTGAAGCTTAGCGCTAGAGCCTGCAGAGGGGAGAACTGGTGACAATTGCAGGACACACAGGGGCCAGAATAGAATATACACATAGCAGTAGCCACCTGACATGACTGTTATGCCCTCAATATAACATTCATTGTGTACGCTGTCCATCAGTGTACAAGCTGTGGGGATCTGGCCGAGGCCGGCAGTGCCAGGCACTCACACTTATATGGATCTTGCTGTGAAGGGGCGTCAGCGCCCCAGTGAGCACCATGGACCATTTGTTCTGTTAATTGGGAGGACCAATAACGTAATGCAGTAAAGTACCTTTACATTATCTGATAATGCCCTGTATATTATGTACTTACATTATTATTGCTATTATTACATACAGTTTTTACAGTACAGACTCATTTCTTGTTACATCATTTAGATGAAAAAGCGAGGTCTGGTTCCCACAGATGCCACATATACTGCCCTGTTCAACGCCTGCGCGGAGTCACCATGGAAAGACTCGGGTCTGCAGCACGCACTGAAGCTGCGGAAAGAATTGATGGACAAGAACATTGAGCTTAATCCCATCACTTACCGGAGCTCGCTGAAGGTCTGCACGCTGAGCTCAGGACTGCAGGGGAGCTGTGAGCTATTTAAGGTAAGTCAAGGTCACAGTCCTGGTCACCCACAATGGAGTCCTTATAAGATGCCCCTATCGTAGATTAACCAGGAGGGAACAGCATCATTGTAATCATTCCACGGGGAATCACCAGTGCACCATGTCTGGCCGGGGACTTAGCAGCCATCAGAAGGCACCACCAGAGTTCAGTTCTTCTGTGGGGACCAGGGGGTCACTTACTAAATCTGAGAAAGGTGGACAGCTTTGTACTATCTGCTACCAACACATCCACTGTCAGCTTAAGAGATAGGAAGATGGTGCTGGGGTGTAAATTTTCAGCTAGTTAGTATGTGACCTGTTAGGGGGGCACAGTGACCCCACTGATCCTGGGCACTGGTGCAGCACTGCGCCCCCTTCACTGTGTTTTTCACTGGCCACCCGGCTGTTCTGAGAACGGCAAAGTGACGCTTTCCCTGAGATTTTGATTTTTGTTAGATTTCTCTTGCAATACTCAAGCAGTGATGTCGCGAGCTGGATAATAACAAGCTAATATGGTCTTCTTGGGTTTATAGGAAATTGCACAAAAATTCCGTGTCGTTGGCCCTGAAACATTCACCGTCCTGTTTATGGGATGCATAAAGGATGAAGAGCTGGGCTTCCTACAAGCTCTGCAGGTATGGCTTGCTGCACACATCCTGCATCCTATATCCGTACAGTGCACACTTACCTGGGAATTATGTCTCACACTTCCGACATGATGAGATGCGCAAAAACATTGAGGAATCATGGAGCAACTGTTCATTTTACTAATACAGATATTTCTTGCTGCAGTATTTCTGCTGAAGTGACGATGGGGCATGCCGGCTGAGGGTGGGACTCTTGGATTCTCTGATGACTCTGTTGGGCTCGGTGCACATTACGTTTGTGGCCATTGTTGGGCGCATACACATAGAAGGTGCGTGCCCCCTAGTGGCCACTGTCAGGATGGATGATGAGGCATCCGTCCACTATTGGGACCCATTGTAATGAAATGTATACCGCATTGCAGAGGTCGCTCTACATTTTTTACAGAAGAGTAAAAATCCTCCTCATAGTATTTTTCAGGAGTATTTTTAGCCAGTCTTTGAATATTAGAGAAGAGGCTGCAACCTGTGCTTTGCTCTACCGCTTCACCATCTTTGACGTATATTTACGTCAAAGGTCGTGTCCCTGCCTTTGATGTGATCTCGCACACCGAGTCCACATATTTCCCTGCACATGATGACTGATTTAATCAACCATCATCTGCCTTTAATAGCTGCTGATGTACTGTTGCTCCGCCTGCTGCTATTAACCCGTTAAATCCAGCGTTCAATCGCTGACAGCGGGATATAGCGCACGTCGGCTGGAAGCGCGTCATACATCCTGCCACGTGATTGTGGGGCGCCGATGGGTTGTCATGACAGCTGGGGGTCTGCTGATGACCTCCCATACATGTCATTATGACCCTCCTATGGGCCGGCGTTCATAGAAGATGGTGATTTCTGCTATAGATTGCAGTGTATGTACAGCACAAGCGATCAGACGATCGCCGCTCCAAGTCTCCTAATTAATCTGATCAGTAAACATTGTAATGGGGGAAAAAATCAAAATGCCAGAATGACGTTTTTTTGGCTGCCACAGCATTGCAGTAAAGTGCAACATCAAAGTGGTTGCAGGGAGTATATAAGGATATGTAGCTCACAAACTCCTAAATATATGATGTTTTCATTTACAATGTATCTAATTTATACATGTATATAGAGAGTACTGAGCATGTATTTGTAAGGTTTCATAACTTCCATGCTAGACAAAATTCTATAAAATAAATAATGTGACAATTCTTTCATGGCCGGAGGTGATAATAAACTGATATAACCGTGTACACTAGTAATTAGAATTCCCTGGGCTCGGGTGTAAGAGGCAATATTCCTGATGATCAGGGTCCCGTGTAGGGACGGTCACTGCTGTATACCATCTAGTACAGAGGTACAGAAGCTGGCGCCGCTCCCATAACCTCCGGGCTGCTGGATTCTATCAAACATCTCCATGTTATTCTGTATACAGTTATATTCTTCTTTCCATCACAATGCGGTGGGATATCACTACAATATGCCAACATGGTGTGATTAGTGGAGGGCGGCTGTCACTATCCCCCGACTTTAGAATTAGACTGAATAATCCTTCAAAGGGGGTGTACAAAGTTTAAAAGATATCTCCTATCCATAGGATAACTTCCCGATGGATGGGGTCTGACTGCTGGGAGCCTCACCAATCCTGAAAACTGGGGATTTGAAGAGTCCTTAGTGACTGATGTGATGGTCGATCATTGCTGCACCATACATTCTCTATGGGACGACTGTAGCTCTGTGCTCGGCTGGTCTTCAGCACTCCCATTAAGAATGAACGGAGCGGCAGTGAGTATACTCAACCACCACTCCATTCATCGTCTGTGGGACTGCCAGAACTAGTGGAGCGCTGCTCTTGGCTATTTTTGGGCAGTCCTATAGACAGTGAATGGAGGGGAGGCTGAGCATGCTGCCTGTTCTTGGGTTTGCTAGGGGTTCCAGCAGTCAGACCCTCAGTGATCAGTAAGTTATCCCCTAACCTTTGGATAAGAGATGATTTTCTATTTTGGCAATAACCCTTTAATTGCATCCATGTGGTTATTTTCCCCTATCCTGTCCACCTTTATTATGTCCGTTATTCCCTCTGGTGGTCAGTGCAGCCATGTAGTGTATGTCTGTACTACTCAGGCTCTGGGGGCCGGAGCGTGCAGCTACAGAGCAACCTGCTCCACATCACTGCCAGGAGGGGAGATTTATTGCTGTGTAGTTAGTCCAGGTGGTGCCGACAAGTAGAGGGAACAAGTTCTGGCAATCCTGCCAAAGGAGCACAGTTATTCCTGCACCGGACCTGCATCTCCGGTGTGCGGCGGCCGGGAAGGTGCCCGCTCTCCTCAGGGAAGATGCTGACGGCCCGCAGGCACATACCCGTCCTTGTGCCAATGCCCAGGAGATAAAGCAGGACATTTATCTAAGTAGAGATGTGGCGTCTCCCACCCGCCTGTCATATTTGTAGATGACGCGTGGCGGAGGGCAGAAGCCGGGGCAGGACTCCTGTCCGGCTGCAGAAGTCTCATGTGTAGTGATACTCATGTGACTTTTCTAAAAGCATAAATCGGCCCGCAGAGGTGTCAGCGACGCTGGCTCAGACGTTACTGTGAGCGGAATAACAAGGCTTTGGTAACAGTTTCACCTCTTTATATTGTATTAGCTCCTTTACTTAGTCCTAGTTCAGACTGGTCTAAGAGATCGCCTGCTGATTCCTTTCTTGCGATTCTGATAGGAGATTTCTGTTAGAAGTTTGGCGCAAGGCTAGTGATTAGACTGGCTAGTGATTAGACTGGCTAGTGATTAGACTGGCCAGTGATTAGACTGGCCAGTGATTAGACTGGCTAGTGATTAGTCTGGCTAGTGATTAGACTGGCTAGTGATTAGACTGGCTAGTGATTAGTCTGGCTAGTGATTAGACTGGCTAGTGATTAGACTGGCTAGTGATTAGACTGGCTAGTGATTATAGACTGGCCAGTGATTAGACTGGCTAGTGATTAGACTGGCTAGTGATTAGACTGGCTAGTGATTAGACTGGCTATTGATTAGACTGGCTAGTGATTAGACTGGCCAGTGATTAGACTGGCCAGTGATTAGACTGGCTAGTGATTAGACTGGCTATTGATTAGACTGGCTAGTGATTAGACTGGCTAGTGATTAGACTGGCTAGTGATTAGACTGGCCAGTGATTAGACTGGCTAGTGATTAGACTGGCAAGTAGATAAGGATTTTGTGCCAGATTTTTAGTAACAAAGGGAATACAGCGGTCGGCCACTTTAGGTGGACTGTTCCAGTAGGCAGCATGCTGATAAGTTATTTTTTGACGTTTTGCATGATTTCCGCTGTCTTTGGTTGGCATATCCCCCCCCAATGGCACTTCCATCTGCAACCTGTAATGGCCAGTCGGGATACCCGCGCTGGCATCGGGGTCTTATTGCATGGATAGGCACGCTGGTGACTCGCCCCCAGGGGGCCGGTGGCTGATCGCCGGGGTTATATCACGTTGGCTGGCCCAGGGCGGTCAGTACACAAAAAGGGGGTATAAAATTCTAATAAAAGTTCGGGGAATTCGTAACGCCACCTGTGGTGTCTGGTGAAGGTCACCAGCGCCGCAACAGTACTCCGAGGCCGGTGTCAGGGCAGCTAAGATGGAGCGGGCCTCAGGGCAGTATAGAACGATGCACTTTGCGCTGGGCGTTGTGGTGCAGGGAGAGGACGATAGCGCAGCAGAAGTAACGGACAGAGACAGGGGGTTTGCTTTGTTACCTTTTACTGGTACAGCTGTTAAGTACGGTCCGGGGTACTCCAGGTGAAGGGCACACTTTTGGACTTCTCCCCAGTGAGCGGGTATAAGGCCTCCTGTCTCTATGTATGCTCCTGGCCAGCCTGCAACTGGGCCTAGCTTATGTGTCCTGCTTTTTCTTAACCTGTTGCTCTGAGGTAGGACCTGCGGTTGGTAACCACTTTCCCTGGACGTCGGGGTTCCTGGTCCTGTACGTGTCTATCTTCAGGTTTGCCAGGGACTTGTAGTCCTCCTGGGATTCCGGTTGTTCTTACTGGGTGTAATGGATCCCTGTAGGCACGGACCCGGTGTCCGGTAAATATAGCGGGGTGAGCTTACTGAGCTCCTCTGCCCACTTGGTTTCTCTCTCTTTATCTCCTCGCCGTCGGCCACGCTCGGGGCCTTCACTACAAGGCAGCTGGTGTACTGCGTCTTCACCGCTCTCTGAGCGTCGGCACGCTCTCAGACACCTTCTGTCTGACTGCTCTGCACACTCACTCACTGCAGACTGAAGACTAATCTGTTCTGAAGACTGAGCTGCCTGGCTCCACCTTCCCTTTATATATCCCTATCCGGGCTCCCTCTGGTGGTATGAGGTGGAAAGTGGAGGTGTATGAAAGTAGTGAGGGCCTCTTGTGAAGAAATCCAGCCATGCCCCCTTCTGGGTTCTGTGGCACCATGCGCAGCAGGGCACCACATTCCCCCCTAGTAAAACTCAGTACTCCCGGACTGAAGCAATTTTGCAAAACAGGTTAAACAATAATAACATTTCTTCCCTTTTTGGGAGGCACATCTCTTGAACATTACAGGTGTAAAAACATAATAAATATATACAAATATAGAGCGTCCTCAGAATTTAAGTCTGTTCCGGTGAGGTCCCCTGACAGGGTGTCCATCTCACAGGTAAAGTACAAGGTAGCTTGAGGGACCTGTCCAAAGCAAACCCTCCACGTAGGCCCTTGGGTGGCTGCAAGGCATGGCGATTCTGAGTTGGACCTCCACTTCTGCCACCCAGACAGGTTTTTATTCTGAGGTCACCTAAAGGGGGCACTCCAGGGAGCGCAATTATTTACAGGAAACAGTTTTTGGGCTGCACACAGTCCTCTTCCACAAACTTCTTTATGTATATACCCTTACTGGTAACTAGATGCAAGTTAAGTGTCCATATCACTTGAATTGTTCATTAGCAAGGCAAAAACACATATGAATAATGAAATACACGAAAATTACATACAAATAACATACCCCAGGGACAACTATCTACACTGTCAGAGTTTCCTTTCTATTCTCTCTATCTGACAGGGGTCTGACCTTTGGTGCTACGTGTCGACCTACGTGGTACTGGGATGCTTGTGGTACTGGTAGTTGCACTACTTTCCATTCTGTCAGCACTAGGTGTGGAGGGGCTACAAGACTGCCTTGACCTCTCTGCGGGACTGGCAAGTGTACCATTAGTTGGCCTTCTTGCTCTGCTCCAACCTGGGATCCTTCTTCCGGGGATTCTTCTTGAGCAGGCTCTTCTGGGGCACCTACAGGTTCTTCTTGCTGTGGGTAGAAGGTGATTACAGGTATGATTACTGCTCCTCCTAGTTGGGGCCAATCTGCCGGGAAATCTCCTAATTCAGTATGTATTACTGCTTCTTTAGGCTCCTCTGGTACGGTGAGAGGCACTTCCTCCTGGGGCTTTAGCAGACCTGGACACAACTTCAGATGGTCTCTGGATACTGTTGCAGTCGTTCTTCCTCCGTCCTTAGTTATTAAACAGGTCTTCCGGTTATCAAACCTTGAGTTTAACACAGTGTAGGGTTCTCTCTCCCACTGGTCATCAAGTTTGTGGTTTCTCCTTTTTCTTTTTAACACCACTTCTCCTGGTGTGACGGGTTCTGCGGGCGCACTTCTATTGTAGTGGGCTTCCTGTTTGTCCCTCACCCGAGTGAGACTGTCTTCGACACAGGCCTGTACTCTTCTGTACTGCTCTTGTCTGGTCGTGTCCCAGTCCTCAGTGGACATATCTGCTTCGGGTTCTACTACACCAAGCTCCAGGTCCATGGGCAACTTCCCGGGTCTTGCTCGCATGAGATATGCTGGAGTACAATTGGTGGAACTCACAGGTATGTGGTTGTACAGATCTACCAGGTCAGGTAGTAGGTCTGGCCACTAATTTCTCTCCTCTAGTGGTAGGGTCTTCAGCAGGTCGATGATGATGTTGTTCATCTTTTCACAGAGACCGTTGGTTTGGGGGTGGTACTGTGTAGTCCGGATCTTTTTACACCCGTACAGATGGCAGAACTCCTTGAACAATTCGGCCTCAAAGGCTGAGCCTTGATCTGTCAGCACCTGCTCCGGGTATCCATGTGGCCTGTTGAAGTACGCCTGAAATGTCTTTGCCACGGTTTCTGCCGTCAGATCCTTGCGGGGGCGACCACCAGGAACCGGGAGTAGTGATCCACCATGGTCAGTGTTATGCACATGCCCGGACTGACTGGCGTGTGCGTGTTTAGTGATCCCACTGGACCAAGAACCGGAGAGTGCCTGGAGGGGCGTAACTAAGTATCTACCCGATCCGACCAAGGTCGCACGACGGCTAACGACGCCAGTGCACCAGGGAGGAACTGAGCAGAGGGACCAGGTGCTACTCCAGGTCAGACCCCGGACACGGCTGTTGACCCACACCGGAGAATACAGGAACAGGCAGGTTAGGCTGGCACACTGACTGGTGGGTATAGGCAGGCACGGCTGGTATGCAGACAGGCGGGCACTGGTAAGCACAACTGGTATGCAGGCAGGGGGTACTGGCAAGCACGGCTGGAGTGCCGACAGGGAGGCACTAGCAGGTTGGAGCACAGACTGGATAAGTTCCAGTACAGACTGGGACTCAGGAACAGAACCGCAGATGCGGTAGACAAGCAGAGCAGAGCGAGACCGCCTGGAGCGGCGAGCAAAGGCAGAGCAGAGCGAGACCGCCTGGAGCGGCGAGCAAAGGCAGAGCAGAGCGAGACCGCCTGGAGCGGTGAGCAAAGGCAGAGCAGAGCGAGACGGCCTGGAGCGGCAAGCAAAGGCAGAGCAGAGCGAGACGGCCTGGAGCGGTGAGCAAGGCAGAGCAGGCAAGAACCGCCGGAGCGGTGAGCAAGGCAGAGCAGGCAAGAACCGCCGGAGCGGTGAGCAAAGGCAGAGCAGAGGGGACAGGGCTCTGTTCACACGGAACAGACTGGAAGGGAAAGGCAGAACCAGATACACACAAGATACTTGCAATGAAATAGCGAGTGGACTCTAAACTCACAAACGGGAGTACAGGGACAACGAGTAGGAGTTAGGTACGGGTTCAGACTCTGCAGGAAAAGGGAAGGTACGGACATAGAGAAAAACAGGTAACAGGCTAGGAGAGTATTCAGACAAGAACAGACACAGCAGCAAGATACAGGAGCGGGTCTAGGTATGCGGCCCCTAAAAGGCGGAACGAACAGGCTAGGAGCGTGTTCAGACAGGAACAGGCAAGATACAGGAGCGGGTCTAGGTATGCAGCCCCTAGAAGGCGGAAAGAACAGGCTAGGAGCGTGTTCAGACAGGAACAGGCTAGATACAGGAGCGGGTCTAGGTATGCGGCCCCTAGAAGGCGGAAAGAACAGGCTAGCAGCGTGTTCACACTGGCCTGGAAATACAGCCTCCAGGATAGGCAGACAGACAACAGGCTAGAATATAGTTCAGACAGGACCTGGCACATCAGCAGCGAAAAGCCATCTGACGGAATGCATTGCTCAGGCACCAGCTTGTATGAGGAGCTGGTTTAAATATCCAATGACTGATAGCAATAGGCTGAGGACGCATTAGGGGTGTGCCCACAGCAGCTACACGAAACAGGAAGTGACCGGGCCGCCGCCCTAAGCAGCCAGAACAGAGGCAAGCAGACAGCATGGAAAGAAGCCAGGCTAGCAGACTGGACTGATGATCAAGTTTGCGATCTTGCATATTGGGAGATGGTGCCCTATGCAAGAACGCCGCCAGGTATGTTAGAGTCAGGGCATAGGAATATCCTGACCTGCTGGGTGACAGCTTGACATGATCCAGGGCCACGATCTCCAAGGGTCGAGTCGTCTTGATGGGTTGCAGGGGTGCCTTCTGGCTGCTGTAGTCTTTTCTCCTGAGGCTACGGGGTCCACAGTCCCGGCACCACCTCTCAATGGAACTGCGCATTCCTACCCAATAAAACCGACACTTCAGCAGGGCTTCTAGCTTCTTCCAGCCAAAGTGCCCCGCCTGATCGTGGTAGGCCTCCAACACCATCTGGATGTCCATCCTGGGCACTACAATCGGCCATACCATCTCATGGGTCCTCGGGTTGACGTACCTCCGGCACAGCTTCTCTCTATAGATGAACAGCCGGCTTCTCTCATTCCACAGTTGCTTGGCTTGTAGAGACGCGTCTTTCTCCAGGGAGGAACCTTCCTGGGTTATCAGTTCCTTAATACGACTGACAACCGGGTCACTGTCCTGGGTCTCCTTCCAGCTGTGGTGAGGCAAAGGGTTTAACGTCCTACCGCGATGGCTACTGGAGGCTCGTTGCTCTTGGACCATTCCATTACGGTGAAAGGCAGGTAGCTCAATCTCCTCCAGGTCATCCACTTCCTCTTCAGTGTCCGACTGGTGAGGCCTCCTGGACAGGGCATCGGCGTTGGCATTATTGCGGCCTGCCCGGTACTTAACTGCTTCCCGACCGCCCACTGTATATAAATGTCGGCGCTGCCTGGGCTCTGTGCAGCGCCGACGTTTAAAAACGGTGGTTGGTCCCGCAGTGCTCAGGACCCCCAGGGTCCTGCAAGCGCTGCGGGTGCGGTGCAGAGCGATAGCTCTGACAGGGGACATCATCGGGACCTGATTGGATCAGGTCCCAATGATGTTAACCCTTTGCTATCTTCTATATGCCGCAATCTATAGTGATGACGGCATATAGAAGATAGTGAGAGGAGAGGGGGTCGTCCACTTACCTCTCCGACGGCCCCCTGATACCTTCCAGGACCTGCCGTTGAAATGGCAGCTGGAGGTCACATGACCGCCTCCAGATCTGCCATATACGGTGTCCTGCTAGGCTCAGCCTGCAGCTGAGTCGAGCAGGAGAAGGACAGTGTGAAACTGTCAGCATAGATCTCAACCAATGCAATACATATCTATTGCATTGGATGAGATCAGTGATTAGAAAAATAAAAATTAATGTCCCATACAGGGACTAAATAAAAATGTAAAAAAAAAATCACAAAATAAATAAAAATAAATAAATAAAATATTAAACCAATAAATCCATATATTTATGCAAAAACAAAAAAAGTACACATATTTGGTATCGCCGCGTCCAAAACAACCCGATCTATAAAACTGTCACACTAATTAACTCCTGTGCACACCGTAATAAAAATAAATAAAAAACGGAGCAAAAAACTATGCTTTTTCATCATATCGCCAAACAAAGAGTCGAAAAAAATGCGATCAAAAAGCAAAATGGAAATAAAAATGGTACCGCTGAAAACGTCATCTTGTTCCGCAAAAAAACGCTCCATACAGCTCCATCAGCTGAAAAATAAAAAAAGTTATAGCTCTCAGAATAAAGCGATGCAAAAAAAATATTTTTTCTATAAAATTGTTTTATTGTGTAAAAGCGCCAAAACATAAAAAAATATACAGTAAGTGTAGTATCTCTGTAAACGTACAGACCCGAAGAATAACGCTGCCTTATCACTTTTACCACACACAGAACGGCATAAAAAAAACTCAAAAAACAATTCCTGAATTGTTGGTTTTTGTTAATTTTACCTCACAAAAAACAGAATAGAAAGCGATCAAAAAATGTCACGTACCCAAAAATGGTACCAATAAAAACGTCAACTCGTCCCGCAAAAAACAAGCGGTCACATGACTCTGTAGGCCGAAATATAGAAAAATGATAGCTCTCAAAATATGGCGATGCAAAAACTAGATTTTGCAAAAAAAAGCGTCTCTTATTGTGTGACAGCTGTCAGTCATAAAAACCCGATATAAATCTGGTATCGCTGTAATCGCACCGACCCGAAGAATAAAGTAATCTCATCACTTATACCGCACGAGAAACGGCGTAAAAAAAAAAAATAAAACCAATTCTTCACCTGCTACTGATTTTGTTTATTATGTCTCCCAAAGATCGCAGTAAGGCTCTGCTCACATTTATCCTGCGCTCTGCGCTGAGCACTTACACCAGAGTTTCCGTGTAAATCTCTGAGATACGTGATTGAGACGGAACCCATGACGGAAGATTCCCTGTAATGAGGCAGATATAGGCCACTGTGGATGCCATCTGGCCTGTGAGCCCACGGTGTCAGTTTTTTAGGCGTGCATAAAAGTGCGGTTGACCACAGTTTTGTGCACTTCTGAAAAAAAGGACACCGCTAAACAGAGGCCAGACGGAGTCCAGAGTAACTCTGCTGCCTCATTACAGTGAATGGATCCCACAGGGGTTTCATCTGAATTACATCACTTGGAAATTTAGATGGAAACCCCGATGTAAGTGCTCAGCCTCGAGCGCCGGATAAATGTTACTTAAAATGTTCCCAATAAAAGCTTCAACTCAGTCCTCAAAAAAAGCTAGTCCCCACTCAGGTCCGTCATCTGTCAAAAATATTCCAAGTTACTGGTAGCAGAAAGGCTCTGGAAAAGCGAAATGGCCCTTGCCCCCCAAAAGAAATTCAGAAAATTTGGTGCTCCCAAATCCAAATGCCTATTCTACAATAATTTGTTCTCCAATTGTCAAATAGCGCTCCGTCCCTCCCAGATCTCGCCGTATGGCTGAGCGGTACGATACAGCCAGATATGGGGTATTGCCACTTTTAGAAGAAATTGTGTGACGCATTTCGGCACCATTTTTACCCATTGCCCTGTGTGAAAACGTAAAATCTGAGGGTAAAACATTTTTTTGTGGTAAAAATACAATTATGTTTTCTTCACTGCCCAATGGTATAAATTTAAAAATTAAAAAATACTCACTACTTCCCTAGATGAATTCCTTGTGAGGTGTAGTTTACAAAATGGGGTCACTTGTCGGGGTTTCTGCTGTTTCGGCATGTCAGCGACTCTTCAAATGTGACATGGTGTCTGCAACCTATCCCAGCCAACATAGCGCTCCTTTCTCTTCCGAACCCTGCCGTACACCAAAGCAGTGGTTTTCCTCCACATATGGGGTATCGGCGTACTCAGGAGAAATTGCACAACAAATTTCATGGTGCAATTTCTCCTATTACCCTTATGTTAATCCAAAATTAAGGGATGAAAAACGTTTTTGAGGGAAAAATGTGAAAATTTTATTTTTACAGCTCAATATTATAAACTTCTGTGAAGCACCTGGGGGTGCGAGGTGCTCACCAAACATCTAGATAAGTTCCCTAAGGGGTCTAGTTTCCAAAATGGTGTCACTTGTGGGGGATTTCCACTGTTTAGGGGCATCAGGAGCTCTCCAAACGCAACATGGCGTCCGCTAATTATTCAAGCAAATTTTACATTGAAAAAGTCAAATGGCGCTCCTTCCCTTCCAAACCCTGCCGTGCGCACCAACAGTGGTTTTCCTCCACATATGGGGTATCGGCGTGTTCAGGAGAAATTGCACAACAAATTTCATGGTGCAATTTATCCTATTACCCTTATGATAATGCAAAATTAAGGGATGAAAAACATTTTTGAGGGAAAAATGTGAACATTTTATTTTTACAGCTCAATATTATAAACTTCTGTGAAGCACCTGGGGGTGCAAGGTGCTCACCACACATCTAGATAAGTTCCCTAAGGGGTCTAGTTTCCAAAATGGTGTCACTTGTGGGGTGTTTCCACTGTTTAGGGACATCAGGAGCTCTCCAAACGCAACATGGCGTCTTCTAATTATCCAAACAAATTTTTCTTTCAAAAAGTCTAATGGCGCTCCTTCCCTTCCGAACCCTGCAGTGCGCCCAAACAGTGGTTTTCCCTCACCTATGGGGTATCAGCGCGCTAATGAGAAATTGCACTACAAATTGTATATTCCATTTTTTCCTGTTACCCTTGTGAAAATAAAAAAATTGGGTCTAAAGTAACATTTTTGTGAAAAAAAGTTAAATGTTCATTGTTTTCTTCCACATTCCAAAAATTTCCGTGAAACACCTGAAGGGTTAATAAACTTCTTGAATGTGGTTTTGAGCACCTTGAGTGGTGCAGTTTTTAGAATGGTGTCACTTTTGGGTATTTTCTGTCATAAAGGCCCCTCAAAGTCACTTCAAATAAGATGTGGTCCCTAAAAAAATGTCTTTGTAAATTTTAATGGAAAAATGAGAAATCGCCGGTCAACTTTTAACCCTTATAGCTTCCTAACAAAAAAAAATTTTGGTTACAAAATTGTGCTGATGTAAAGTAGACATGTGGGAAATGTTATTTATTAACTATTTTGTGTGACATATCGCTCTGATTTAAGGGCATGAAAATTCAAAGTTTGAAAATTGGATAATTTTCAACATTTTCACCAAATCTCCGATTTTTTCACAAATAAACGCAAGTGATATCGAAGAAATTTTACCACTATCATGAAGTACAATATGTCACGAAAAAACATTCTCAGAATCAGGGGAATCTGTTGAAGCGTTCCAGAGTAATTACTTCATAAAGTGACAGTGGTCAGAATTGAAAAAATTGGCCCGGTCACGAAGGCAAAACCAGGCTCTGGGGCGAAGTGGTTAAATAAATATTGATTTTATTGGCATCTGTGCTTCATTTATCTTGATTGGATTGCTCTAAGACTGAAGTATTGCATTTAATAGACCCCTTTACGCTTTTGGATTAAAATGTGATATGTTGCAGTTGTGAAAAGTACTTTTGCAAAAGACATGTAAATTATACTTGTGACGAATGCAAACAGTAAATTTAGCACCGTGAACCTTATTTACCATTTTATATAGAAAAAACTGAACTTTTTTTTTTAAATATATTTACATACAGTTTGATGTGATTAGTGATAGTCTACAGTTATATAAAGATTATTTTTTTATATGCAAATGTGCAATATGCATGAATATTGCAATAAGGCCTTGTAACATATTTTGATACAAAAAAAAAAAAAAAATTAAGTTTTTGATTTAATTTTTCATTTGTTTATGGACAACCATGTTCACATACAGTATAATAATGCAACAGGTATTCAAAGAAAACACTTAAATTAGCTAAAAATCAAGACTTTAATATGTCCGGTCAAAAATGACCAGAACATTATAAGTGTATAGTCGACCCGAACAGAACAGCAGGGTTAAGTCAAAAAAAATTTGAGCAGCTCGGAATTTGTTTTCCATTTTTTAGACTTTTTAAGTTTGGCTGCAGTGGCACAGAGAACGCGGACTCAGTGCTACAATAAAACAAGTTGTTTATTAACTATTTACAAAATTATTCAATTATATATCAGTGACAATACAGACAGTGTAGAGCGACCTCTGCGCTCTCTCTCTGTCTCGTGCTTGTGGTCACCGTCTGGCCCTGTTTATGGGCCTGGTTATCTGAACGATGCCCTATAAAATATCAAACCCAGCGCTACAGCACTAAGAAGTATGACACCAATAGCTTAGTTGTCGACTATATATCCTTGATTTTCCCTGATACAGGTAACCACTGTCTGTTAAGCTCACTAAACCTTGCGTGGCTCGGTTATACTCCTACTGAGCTTCACACCAAGAACATATACGGAGTACAATTACCACTGTAACATCAATATTCACATAAAGTATATGCAACATACATCGTTGTATGAATATTGGTATAAATGCACACTAACCTATAATAGTTAAAGATACACTGGACTGTCAGCCAATAGTGTCTGGGTCGAATCAGTATGGGCCTCCGTCAACCCGCTGTATTTTCCAATGGCAGTCGCCACCCCAGACCCTAACAGGTGCCCACACTACACTTTCCTGCAAGGATGAAAGTCTCACACTGTGGGCCACAGTCAATTTCTTCTACCACAGACCTTCTGTCCTTGCCTCCAATTTCCAGAGAGACAACTCATGCTCCCTTCTGCTCACATAACCGAATTTCTGTCCTTCCAATTGGGTCTACGCTCACACGACCGAATTTCCATTTCTGCAATAGGGTCTGCGCTATCTGCTATCTTTAGCCTCGACAATCAGGATCTCTTAGTCTTTGTAAGGACTCTGCACCCCTTGCTTAATCCACTTCCAATACTGATCTTGTGTTTCTGGACATACTCATCACCTACGTCAGGCCTAGCTACCACAGGTGACTTGTTACAAGTCGGGACGACGACTGACTTCCTGGCCTGACCCCTGTGGCTTTTGTATTTTTCTGCTGCAGATCACATGTCCCCTGTGCACCTAGCTCTGCTTTCCTCTCATTCAGCCGGCCTTCTGTCCCTTGGTTCCAATACCATTTCAGGTTCCTACACCTAAAGTCTCTGATCACTACATGACAGCATCTGCCCACAAATACCTTACAGCTCATTTCTATTATATGAGTCACTCACTCTCCTTACATTCCTCCACTCTTTAAACTCACCATTACTTGGATGAGAAAGGTTACTTATGCTTTAGACGCTCCTTGGTGGTGGTCTCAGAGTCGCCAATATCCAAACACACTCCTGTGTCTGCTGTATTACATACTGCCATATGAAATCATCTTCTGCATACCTCCTGGGTGAAACACCAGCATTGGTACATTCAGATCTGTGAAGTCCCTCCTGACCTGTCTCTTCTGGAACACTTAGGCCCTGAGACACTCTTCCTGTGATTTTGACCTCTAGCCTACCCTCTAAGCTAGCCCCGGTCATTCTCTCTTCATCAGACACATGTGGCGGTAGCATGTAAGGGTGCCGCACTCTCTCTGGTGCGACGCCTTCTCCTTTCGGGGTGTACTCTCCTTGTCACTCGATGAGGAACAGCCTCCCACG
This sequence comes from Phyllobates terribilis, assembly GCF_046119375.1. Taxonomy (NCBI): domain Eukaryota; kingdom Metazoa; phylum Chordata; class Amphibia; order Anura; family Dendrobatidae; genus Phyllobates; species Phyllobates terribilis. Next base: position 546,421 of record NW_027363483.1, on the reverse strand, counting down.
TGTAGTCCAATTTTCCCCCAGGGGGCTTCACTTGAACCAAAACTCGATTCCCCAGCTGTAATGGTGCCTCCTGCACAGGAGTTACTACAGGATGCCTTTTCCCCTGGGGCTTCTGTACAATCTTAAGTCTCAGTGTCTCTAACCGATGATGGTGTTTCCACACCAAAGTTGTGGTGTTTATCTTCGTACTATCTTCCTCTGGATCAAGCTCTAGCTCAGTAACCTTACGGCTGTTACGTCCAAACAGCAACGTGTAAGGCGTGTACCCTGTCATGGCATGAACCTGGTTACTGTACACCCAGACCAGTTCTGGTACAAATTCAGGCCATTGCATCTTCCTGTGTCACGGTGTAGGGGAATGCTGGTGAGGAAATAGCAGATACGGGCTGGGTGAGCAGGGAAAACTAATCTGTCCCTGGGAACCCTGAATAGCCCTGACCCCGAAGGTATCTCTGATGGTGAGAAGGTTTGGGTCTCCACCCTAAGCCCTAACTCCTTCACAAGCCCTGCACTAATTCCCCTAATCTCCCTCCTCAGAACAAAGGTACAGCAATCTCAAAGGAAAGGACTTCAGCGGCACAAAAAAACAGGACTGCACAGCACGGCTTCCACGTATAGAGTGAAACTCTATCAGCTGCACCACCTGGTGGAAGGAGAGGCTGCTTAAAGGCTAAGGGGAGTAGACTCACACAGAAACTCACATCCACCAGGACATGTCAATAGAATTGGCATTAACCCATGCAGTACAAGAGGGAATTTCACAGTTTAAGTTACAGCAGCATCTAGAATAGACCGCAGATACACAGCGCTAGACAGTGTGTGACATCCTGTCATCTTCCTGTTGTCCTCCACAATTCTCAGAATGTAGATAAAGTTATGTTGAAACGTTCACAGTCCCCATTTCCCTGTGGGTGCTAGGGTGTAGTCCTGGAATTCTCAATGTTGTACAGTTGGTGCAATTCATCCATGACTTTTCCATGAAAACAGGCTCCTAGCTCAGAGTGAATTCTTTCTGGACACCCGTATACCCACATGAAGTCATGACAGATGGCACAGGCCACTGACTCGGCTGTTTGATTCCCAGTGGGAGTCATGACTGCAAACTTTTTAAAATGATCCATCATCACCAGACAGTACAAACAACCATTATCGGAGCGGCTGATCATAAGATAGTCCACCATCAGCACTTCCAATAGGAAAGAAATCCTCTTCACCTATATAGATGTTCTGTGTTTAGGGGGTTTAGTCATCTCACCCTGATGGGATTTCCGGTAATCTTCTTTCACCACTCGATTTACTTGTGGCCAATACAGAAACCGTTGTAGTCATTGGAAAGTTCTCTCTGTTCTGAAGTGGGTATCACTCTCATGGGCTTTCTTCTTCACTCTGGGCTTCATTCCTTGTGAAATCATTAGCAGACTACAATGAGGCAATCTGGGCTACCGCCCAGGGCCAAAGGCTCCTGGGTACTTTGGCCATATTGTCCTCATTATAATGCATTTTTTCACCACTGTCGGCGGTGCACATCTCCGGACAGGTAGCTTTCCTAAAGCTCAGCTGCCAGCAATTCACAATGGTTTACTGGCATCTACAAGGCTATGTGTGTATGTACTCTTAGGAATAACAGAATCTTTGGTCCTCTCCTCCACTTTTAGCTGAGGTTTAGAGGATTAATCGGAGACATAGAACTGCTGTTCTCCACTTTGGAATCCTACCCTTCAGATATATGGTACATGATGTATAGTATTGATATACCAAAAATATCAGTAATAATCAATTAAATTCTGAAAGACATTAATCAATTTAAAATTTGTATTTATTTAGTTTAATTAAATCTTGCATGGAAGGATGAAGACGTGTTCTTGGAGAAGCCTTCAACTTTAGCAGGTGTTTCTTGCTGGTCAGGAGGCCACGGGTAGATGGTTCAAATCCTTCCATACAGGTACAGCATTGATGGTGGACATGCTGTAGTTTCTTCAGGGAGCTAGATGTGGGGGTTTTCTGTCCTCGAGATGTCTAAGGTGCCCTGGTGACAGCAGGCAAAAATGCAGCTTCCTCTGACAGCGCGAGCAGCCCTGGATAATCCACGCCGGCAGGATGATATCATCCGGCGGAAGATGGAACCTATGAGAAAAGATGTAAAACTAATGTAAGTAATGGAACTCCATATTAGAGGGTACTACTGTGGTGTCACTGTGGGAGAACGTTAGAGGAATCTCATCACACAGAGGGCAGGGATCTTTGCCAGTCATCATACATGTGACAATCCCACCACTGATAGATAACATCTGCTCCACATGACTTCTTCTCACTGACATCATACAACATGGAGATTATTGTCACACTTACCTCGCCTACTTTCCCCCTCTTCTACTTTCTCTGTTTTTTCTTGTCTTCTCAGTTTTAGAAAATATTTTCTTTTCTTCTGAACTGGAGATTCTAATCAAAAAGTCAGAAACAAATATTAATTATAAACTTCTAAAATATTTTCTTTGTATCTATATAGAGTTATGCAACTGATTAATATGCACCTGTAGCATTTCTGTGTGCCGCCATGTGGTGTCTCCAAGGAACTATGTCCCCTTATTATCATGACATTACTTGCAGCAAGCCACTGTGTTATTATATAATCAGTTAGATAATAATTCAATGCAACTTTAAAGAGGACCCGTCACTACATCAAAAGTGTCTGAGATTCACTATTATCTTATGTCTGCTTCTTCCCCGAGTATTCTGATATTTGTTTTGCTAAAATCCACCCTATGGTTGTAGAGATATGGGCATTTATATTTAGTGCTAATTTTTATGGTCTTTTCCAAGGGGGCATGGCTCACAATTTTATATTGCAGAGCAACCTAAAGACACGCCCCAGAGGATCCTGTGAGCACTGCCCTCTTGGAAAAGACGATAAAAATTAGCACTAAATAAGACCCGTAACTCAAAAAACGGAATACTCAGGGGAGCAACGGGAATAAAGTAAGTAATTTTTGGAGCCTTCATGTGCTGATTCACATTATAATTTTGGATTATAGGCTATAATTGGATGGCCTATAAACCTGTACATACCTGACAATGAGGACGAGGATGACTCGTTGTTTTTAGCAGTGAAACTCTGATTGTCTCCATTAGTTTTGGAAGAGGAAGACTCTTTCTGCCTGTTTGGTAGAAGAAAGACCAGTAAATTAAAAGGAAAAACAATAGAAAAAATGAAGAACACCTGTTTGTGAGGCCAATTAGGACAACCTAGAGGGGATACCCTGCCCAGGCCCTCAACTAGTAATATTGGCCTGAAATGAGCAGGAAATGAATGGCTGGTCACAATCATCAACTGTTATTGCAGTGTTATCACAAGCCAGATGCACAGAGGGGTGGTGGATGCTGGATTTAGATTTGTGTTACTCGTGTCTTGTATTTGGTTCTGAACATATATCAGAACTAAATCTCATAATAATAATAATCTACTCACATGTCTGAGTGTTTTTCACTGTTCTCTTGGGAACACTGTGGAGGTGACATAGGCTCTACATTGGTCATCATCCCGGTATTGGTGATATTTAGCTAAAACACACGGAGAAAAATAAATTGATTTATTTTTAAGCATTTTTGTAATTATAGGTTTTAGACATATTAGTAGCCACATACTTACTTTAGAAAACCTTTGATAATATGATACAAAGTTTTTTATTTCTGGCCAGTCATTGTCCTCTCTTGTGTCTGCCTCATCTGAATTCATGTGTCTGCTACAACGAGCTACAAAGTACAAGTGTTATCAGAGATAATTAGTATAAGACCCGGTCAGACAGTCACCCTGCTATCACTAATAATGATGAGAATTATTTTCACATAAAATGAAAGACAAGACACACAGCAGTTTTCTGCAGATGACGTCTCATTTTACTTACTGATAAAGTAGCGGGTGTCCTCATCTGACTTTAGCTCAGGAACGAACAGGGGCTTCTGACTTAGAAGATTGTCAAAGTCTAAGTGATGCAGAAATGGATGCATTTTGATCTCATTTGCTCCTCCTGGAAAAGGAAGACAAGAAAGAAAGTGATAGTCATTTTTAGAGAAACTGCTCCATATCGGTACAGTTTATGTTAACCTGAACTGAAGATGTAACAGCAGACATGAAGGAAATGTACTGAAAGTCATAGCATGAAAAATGGGGAATGGATAAGTAGGTAGAATACTGAACCTCATGGACGCAACCATTTGTCTGGTCACAGAGGTGTAATAAGTCATAATACTATTATAATATTACCTGTCCCAAGTCTATCTGCTGGATCTTTTCTGAGCAGCTGAGTGATGATGTCCTGAGCATCGGGTGGAGTAGAGTATTTATGATATGTCCAAATTAATTTATCTGTTATATAAAAAGCAAATATTACAGGAAATGAAACATTTTCATTTATTTTCATAAAAAATGTCCTTAATAAGGCTAGAAATTAAACCAGAAAACCAATGAAACCAAATAACAGTGACATCACAAGCATTCAGATTATTTTACTTACCCTCAAGGACACTGCGTAAAATATCTCTTTTTAAAGCCCCTTTAAATGGTGTACGTCCAAAAAGAAATTTATGTAGGGTGATCCCTACTGACCACCAATCAACGGGCCTTCCATAGCCTTTCCTTTGGATAATTTCTGGGGCCATGTAACTAGGGGTGCCAAAAGTCTGGAAACCAACAGAAGAATGAGATGATGATCAATAAGTATAATTGCGTCAAATAAGATCAGTGCAAACGTTTTATAGAGAAATTGTCAGAGAAGGAGAAAGAGATGAAATCTGTAAAGTGCAAGATCTTGTAAGTAAAGCCTACCTCTTCATCAAGGAACTCGCTGGTGATGTCCTCAGTTGAAGCCTTGTAGATATCTGAGCTTGGTCTCATGAGGCCGAGTTTTGAAACCCCAAAATCGGTGACCTTAATATGTCCTGTTGATGATATCAGGAGGCTGTGAAAGAAAGAAATGGTGTCAGACCCAAGTAATTACCCATAGACTGTATAAAAATTATATATTTTTTTCCCCTTTATTATACTACTGGGGTCACTTACTTGCCAGGCTTCAGGTCTCTGTGCACCACACCATAACTGTGCAGGTATTCTACAGCAAGAACCGTTTCCGCAATGTACATACGGGCCAGGGGGACTGGTAAAGGACCCCTGCGCTTTATAAGACTGGCACAGTCTCCTCCTATAGAAGAAAGCAAATATGAGAGGTGAGGGTTTGTTACAATGTAAATTACACATGATGAGGGTGAATATGAAATAAGTGGAAATATTGGGACAAGATGGCCTATATAGAGATATACTGTGTAATGTAGAGCGTATACTGTATAATACATGTAGCCATCCATGTGGGCACATTATGGTCATATATAGGTGCTAGGATTAAACAGACGTGGGCTGGATATAGATACAATGGATGTGTCCTACCTGGTACATACTCCATGACCATACACAGATGAAGTTTAGTTGGAAAAGAGCAGAACATGGAGGCCACAAAGGGACAATCGGCGAATGCTGAGATGTCCCTCTCCAGAAAGGCCAATTCAAGTCTCTTTGGCTTTTTCAGGTTCTCCTTGTCCATTGTCTTCATAGCACAAATCTGGTTTGTGTCTTTATGGCGCACTAAGTGGACGGCCCTGGAGACGAAGAAAATCCATGATTTATTACAAATTCTTATTAACAGTCCATCTATAGACCTCATCAAACGATCTCCTGTACTAATGGTTAATACTAGATGTGAGGCCATCACTATAAATCCATGTCTAGAAATGCATAAAATAATACTCCATAAATGATTATCAATGGAGGGTCCACATCCACGTCACATCCTAACTGACCTGACAGATAGATGTGGACAGTGATGTGGACTCCTGATTTCTCTATGGGAATATTACATGGGCAGGACACCGAGGCATCATCATAAGGAGCCCTGGGAAATAAATATTATACCAAAGTAAAGCTCACCCAAAGGCTCCACTGCTGATCAGTTTGATCGGTTTATAGTCGCTCTTACAAGGATTTCTCACTTGGTTCAATGATCCGATCAAGGCCTAAAAAGGAATAAGAAATGACATTAAGACAGAAAATGCAGGAGAATAAAAGCTCAAGATGCAGGAACGTCTCTCTTCTATATTATGTCCCCACTGATTACACTGTAGAGAACGTGATACCAGCCGGACCCTCCACAGACCCCATTATATTATAAAGGGAAATCCCCCATACACATAAATCAATACTGCAGGGAAGGATAAGGGACATCACACAGAGGGGGCAGGAAGAATAACGCCATTATCACACATAATATGTCTGATCTACATGACGAACAGTGATATCCCATTGTCATATGGGATATAACATGGGATGTATAATTCACACCCGTCATCTGATGATATACAGACGTCCCTCTGATACTTACACTGGCAGATTCCTGGATGATCTCTGGTGTCTCACATATTCCACCATCAGTATTTGCCGGCACAGTTATTCCTAAAATAATGAAGAAACGTCATTTATTAAATATCAGCACTTAATAACCAAAAGAAAAGGAAGCAAAAAAGTCAAATATCAAAAAAACATAACAAATTTTATTGATTAATCAGAACAATTCATGATAAAAAAATAATAAGAGAATGTTAGACACAGAGAACGCTCTCTCTTTCCAACCAAGAACAACTGATCAAAATCACTTCAAAACCTATTCATAATCGTATTCATACAAGTTTGTGTCTGTTTAGAATGTAGAAGATATAGGAACAATCTGTAGTCCTCAAAATAAATAAGACAAATAAAAAAGAGAAACCTGTACAGTCTGGGAGGGTGGGGAGCAAGACCCCGACATGTGTTTCGCATAGGCTTCTTCCAAGGGGTATTGAAGAAGTATTGCGTAGGCTTCTTCCAGGGGGTGTGGAAGAAGCCTAGATGAAACGCGCATCAGGGGCTCACTCCACACCCTCCCAGACCATGCAGGTTTCTCCTATTTATTTGCTTATTTATTTATACAGAGGATGAAGAATAAATCAACATATTCTTTGCCGTTCTCAATAATGTAATATTTGAATGTAAAATATTAGATGATCGTTTTACCTTCTATCAGATCGGATTTTGGCCCTGGCTGACTGTTATCAGGGTCAGCAACATTTAGGATTTGCCCCTCTGCGGAGTCGCCTTTTGATGTTTCCTGATGGATATAAGATATACAATTAATATAACATTTCTCAAACACTAGATTACCATATATATAAAGCGGAAGGATTAAACCTGGATTTACTTGACAAGTTCAGTATTGGACGGACAATTCACGGCCGCTCTATCAAGCAAATTTACATTAATATTTAAGGGACTTGTATCTACAACTGTTCTCTAATAACTTCTATCAGAACTGCAGCATTTACAAGGAGGAAGATTGTGATGATGGAGTGAGACAGAGGTAGAAATACAAGCTCCGCACCGCTGAGTGCAGACTATCACCACCGAGGATGGAGCCGCAGAGACAGGCCGCCATAGAATATCCTGTGTCTGCCTGGAGCGGAGAGGGGAAGGCCTCTACCATCATAAATCTGACCTTCTGCTATATGACTGGTAATCTGGAGAAGATCAGACAACAAGGACATGAGCTGTAGAAGATGATGGATCCTTACCAGGCGCTCCAGTGAGTAGGCCGGATACTCCAGTACAAGCAGGACATTCTGGGCCAGTTGTTTAAAAAAGGCCAATTCTCCACTTTGGGATTTTTCTTCAGCCTATAAAGATGAAAATTAATAAGAAATGAAAATAATCAATAAAATTCATGAACATATATGGTATTGCCACGTTTGTTAAAGTCTGATCTGATAGGTGTTTGGTATCAATAAAAAACTGAGTTCACTTCGCAAAAAAAGGCTTTACTTAGTCCTATCAACAGAAAAATTACAATGTTATGGGTCTCTGAATATAGTGACACAAAGAACCATTTCATCTCAATTGGAATTTTTTTCCCCTTGTTTCAATACAATGTATGGTAAATAGGATGGAGCCATTGAAAGCTGCAACTCATCCCAAAAAAACAAGCCCTCACATGTCTATGCCAATGGAGAAATAACAAAGTTATGGCTCTTGAAAGAGAGTGAGGAAAAAATGAGAGCGGAAAAATGAAAAATTTTGTGGTCCATAAAGGGTTAACCAATCCTATTCCCTCCTCCCCCCGCATCCAGGACCTTCCCACCCCTAATTCAACTAACCCTTTAGATCCCACCCTCTCCTTTGTCATGTAGCCTGATTGCCCTGTTTTGACTCCAGGCTATTCTTATCTGGGTATTTGGCACAGGTTAAACTTAAACTTGTGTTCCATTATTATTTTCCATTATTATTATATATAATTTGTGCAGATTGTCTGCTACTTACCTGCTGTACTAATGTCCAGATGTTCTGCTGTAAATGCTCAAGATATTCTGAGCTTATACAACCTTGGTGGTATTTGGTCAGGCAATCTCTCACAAGCTCCATAACCAGCCGGTAAGTGAAGCTGAGGACGCCATCGGGTAGTGGTAGCACAAAGTCAGGGTCATAGGTGGTAAGAATCCCCTGGAGTAGTGCTAACACCTGAAGTCTGTCTGGAGGAATTCCAGACATTTCAAGTAATCCAAGTGCGGTCAGTATATGACTAGCTATATGGCTTATCACACCAACAGCAATGACACCGGAATGTCAAAGTGACAACAGGAGTGTAAAGACTTGTAGAAGTAGTGATGGTTAATTGTGATGTCATAATGGAAACTTGTGTTCTAATCTTAAAGGGGCATCTTACCTTATAAGGAAGTTGCCTTGCAACCCTTAAGTAGGCAACAATACAGGCTCAGCATCAGTACCAGATGCAGGCAAGGAGGAAAGCGCTATGGGTGCTTTACTCTTCTGATCAATTAGAGTCTTTTTATGTGAGATAAATTATTTATATCTGTTATACATAATAAAAATTATAGCATTTGTATCAATAAGAAATTCAGATTCCAGCGTCCAGCGTGAGCGTCCGAGCGTGAGCGTCAGAGTGTCCGAGCGTGAGCGTCAGAGAGTGAGCGTCAGAGCGTGAGCGTGAGAGTCCGAGCGTGAGCAGCCGAGCGTGAGCGTCAGAGCGTGAGCATCAGAGCGTCAGAGTGTGAGTGTCAGAGTGTGAGAGCGTGAGTGTCTAAGGGTGAGTGTCTGAGGGTGTGAGGGTGAGTGTGTGAGGGTGAGCGTGTGAGTGTGAGCCGCTAAAAGGCCGCCATCTTGTTCTGAAATCCCGCGTCGCTGATTGACCGCGGCCTGACCAATCAGCGACGTGGGATTTCCAGGACAGAAAGACAGACAGACAGAAAGACAGACAGACGGGATAAGGCAATTATATATATTAGATTACTATGAGGCTGATTCCACGGTATTACTATGAGGCTGATTCTATGGTATTACTATGAGGCTGATTCTATGGTATTACTATGAGGCTGATTCTATGGTAATACTATGAGGCTGATTCTATGGTATTACTATGAGGCTGATTCTATGATATTACTATGAGGCTGATTCTATGGTATTACTATGAGGCTGATTTGATGGTATTACTATGAGGCTGATTCTATGGTATTACTATGAGGCTGATTATATGGCATTACTATGAGGCTGATTCTATGATATTACTATGAGGCTGATTCTATGGTATTAGTATGAGGCTGATTCGATGGTATTACTATGAGGCTGATTAAATGGTATTACAATGAGGCTGATTCTATGGTATTACTATGAGGCTGATTCTATGGTATTACTATGAGACTGATTAAATGGTATTACTATGAGGCTGATTCTATGGTATTACTATGAAGCTGATTCTATGGCATTACTATGAGGCTGATTCTATGGTATTACTATGAGGCAGATTCTATGGTATTACTATGAGGCTGATTCTATGGTATTACTATGAGGCTGATTATATGGTATCACTATGAGGCTGATTAAATGGTATTACTATGAGGCTGATTAAATGGTATTACTATGAGGCTGATTAAATGGTATTACTATGAGGCTGATTCTATAGTATTACTATGAGGCTGATTCTATGCTACTACTATGAGGCTGATTAAATGGTATTACTATGAGGCTGATTAAATGGTATTACTATGAGACTGATTTTATGGTATTACTATGAGGCTGATTTTATGTTATTACAATGAGGCTGAGTATATGGTATTACTATGAGGCTGATTCTATGCTACTACTATGAGGCTGATTAAATGGTATTACTATGAGGCTGATTAAATGGTATTACTATGAGGCTGATTCTATGGTATTACTATGAGGCTGATTTTATGTTATTACAATGAGGCTGAGTATATGGTATTACTATGAGGCTGAGTATATGGTATTACTATGAGGCTGATTCTATGGTATTACTATGAGGCTGATTATATGGTATTACTATGAGGCTGATTTTATGGTATTACTATGAGGCTGATTATATGGTATTACTATGAGGCTGATTTTATGTTATTACAATGAGGCTGAGTATATGGTATTACAATGAGGCTGATTATATGGCATTACTATGAGGCTGATTTTATGTTATTACAATGAGGCTGAGTATATGGTATTACCAAGATGCTGATTATATTTTATCACTATGAGGCTGATTCTATGGTATTACTATGAGGCTGATTATATGGTATTACTATGAGGCTGATTACATGGTATTACTATGAGGCTGATTCTATGGTATTACTATGAGGCTGATTTTATGGCATTACTATGAGGCTGATTATATGGTATTACTATGAGGCTGATTATATGGTATTACCAAGATGCTGATTATATTTTATCACTATGAGGCTGATTACATGGTATTACTATGAGGCTGATTTTATGGCATTACTATGAGGCTAACACTATAAAGTTGACATGGTCATTACTAAGAGGGTGACATGGTATTATTATAATCATGAAAGCGCTCATATCATGTGGTGCAAGTGTACCTCTCTATATTCCTACAACTTTCAGAGAAGAACGGTGAGAAAATAACTTTTTGCCTCGAGCAAGACAAGACTGGCATCACCATTGCCAACAAGCATCTTAAGAAAACTAATCCCATATCTCACTGCCAAAAAGTATGTCATCCTTTCTTAAATTATCTTTTTTTTACGCTACTACCACTCTTACTTTAGAAAACCCAATGTTATACAGAATTGTTAAATGTGATCATTCAAATGGCATTAGATGTGATTTTTAGCAGGGCAATAATACACACAAAATACAAGGTTTTATCTCTTTTTTGAGATTGTGAGCATGTGCGACCACCAATCCTATAGTAAATAGAGCTGTGGTCGCACATGCTCACTAAGGCGTCATTCACACGATGCTCTTTGGGATCCTCGTTCTCATGATCGGAGACGGTCCCAGCGATCAGACCCTCATTGATCGTACATTCATCACCTAACCTGTGCATAAGTGATATATGTGTTGATTATGAGATAGCCCCTTTAATAGGCAGCCATATTTGGTTTCAAGATCATCCTAAAATAATAGGGAATCCTTTTTCTTACCGAGACAGAAGAGTAAGATGACGCAGAGAAGACACAGACCTCCCATGGCGCCCTGGAGTCGTTCTCAGTAACGATTCCAGTAATGTGAAAGCCGCTGGTGAATTTAATGTGCGGGGGAGGTGACACCTGCAAGGCAATAGCAAGTGAATCCTCTTAATTGCATTGTATAAAAATTGCATAGAAATCACGTGTCTCATTAAATGTAGAATTTATATTTATTTTCTATTATTTTTTTTTCTTTTGGATCCCAGCCAGGGAAGAAATTAATGTGGATCCTTATTTACCTCAAAATCTGATGCAATTTAACCCATGCATGCCCTGGACCACAGGCGGATTATGAGGGCAATCTGGGCTACCGCCAGGGGTCTGATGCTACGGGGGAGCCCATGGCCAGATTGCCCTCAATATGGTGGTGCACATATCCCGGCAGGGAGCTTTCCTGGAGCTCCGCTGCCGACAATACAGAATAGCAGCGCAGCTCCGGGAGAGCCCCTGTCGCCTGTGCTGTGACGTGCCGACGCAATGACATCATCAGCCTGCACGCGCCATGCAAGGTTAGCATCTGTTTTTTTTTATTAATATGTGTATGGGATGTGTGCCTATATATATGGGCTATGTGAGGGCTCGTACTGTATATAGGAGCCTATGTGGGTGCTTATTCTGTATATAGGAGGCTTTGTGGGGGCTTATACTGTATATAGGAGGCTATGTCAGGGCTCATACTGTATATATGGAGGCTATGTGGGGCTCATACTATAGATAGGGAGCTATGTGCAGGCTCATACTATATATTGAAGGCTATGTGAGGGCTCATACTGTATATAGGAGGCTATGTGGAAGCTCATACTGTATATTGAAGGCTATGTGGGGGCTCATACTGTATATTGGAGGCTATGAGGGGGCTCATACTGTATATTTGGGGTTATGTGAGGGTTCATACTGTATCTAGGGGGCTGTGCGGGGGCTCATACTGTATGTAGAGGCTCAAACTGTATATAGGGGAACTGTGTGTGGGCTCATATTGTATGTAGGGGCCATGTGGGGGCATATTGCCCTGGGCTTCTGAGCTGTTATCCTTATTGCAGTACGGCTTATGGTGGTCTCCTTTTCTTGTCCTGATTGAAGGAATTCCCTGATGAACCACTGAATGACCAAAAGAGGGGAAAACGCGTCGGAAGAAGATGCCATTAAGCTAAGTACATAACTGTTTAGGCCATATAGGGTATATATGTATATGTATGTAAAAACACATCTGTTTAGACAAGCCTATCACCTCAACTCACCAACCTAACTCTCCCCTGTCCCCTCCTAAATGTTAATCTTAATCTGCTCCTGCCTATTCACCTGTCTCCACATCCTCCATGCCCCCAAATACCACACGGTAAATGCCCTTAGACAAATTCTGACTGATGACCATGTTCTTCCTATTGTGTCCCCCTATTTCCATATAGATTGTAAGCTTGCGAGCAGGACCCTCACTCCTCCTGTAACTGTTGAAATGTCATACATTGTATTGTTTATATTGTCTGTACATACATATATATATATATATATATATACAGTACAGACCAAAAGTTTGGACACACCTTCTCTTCTGCTAAGGACAGGCAACAAGCAGAAGAGACTTGTTTGGGCTAAAGAACACAAGGAATGGACATTAGACCAGTGGAAATCTGTGCTTTGGTCTGATGAGTCCAAATTTGAGATCTTTGGTTCCAACCACCGTGTCTTTGTGCGACGCAGAAAAGGTGAACGGATGGACTCTACATGCCTGGTTCCCACCGTGAAGCATGGAGGAGGAGGTGTGATGGTGTGGGGGTGCTTTGCTGGTGACACTGTTGGGGATTTATTCAAAATTGAAGGCATACTGAACCAGCATGGCTACCACAGCATCTTGCAGCGGCATGCTATTCCATCCGGTTTGCGTTTAGTTGGACCATCATTTATTTTTCAACAGGACAATGACCCCAAACACACCTCCAGGCTGTGTAAGGGCTATTTGACCAAGAAAGAGAGTGATGGGGGCTACGCCAGATGACCTGGCCTCCACAGTCACCAGACCTGAACCCAATCGAGATGGTTTGTGGTGAGCTGGACCGCAGAGTGAAGGCAAAAGGGCCAACAAGTGCTAAGCATCTCTGGGAACTCCTTCAAGATTGTTGGAAGACCATTTCCGGTGACTACCTCTTGAAGCTCATCAAGAGAATGCCAAGAGTGTGCAAAGCAGTCATCAAAGCAAAAGGTGGCTACTTTGAAGAACCTAGAATATAAGACATATTTTCAGTTGTTTCACACTTTTTTGTTAAGTATATAATTCCACATGTGTTAATTCATAGTTTTGATGCCTTCAGTGTGAATGTACAATTTTCATAGTCATGAAAATACAGAAAAATCTTTAAATGAGAAGATGTGTCCAAACTTTTCGTCTGTACTGTATATATGTACAATGGGGAAAAAAGTATTTAGTCAGCCACCAATTGTGCAAGTTCTCCCACTTAAAAAGATGAGCGAGGCCTGTAATTGACATCATAGGTCGACCTCAGCTATGAGAGACAAAATGAGAAAACAAATCCTGAAAATCACATTGTCCGATTTGGAAAGAACTTTTTTTTTTAAATTTTGGTGGAAAATAAGTATTTGGTCAATTACAAAAGTTCTTCTCAATACTTTGTTATATATCCTTTGTTGGCAATGACAGAGGTGAAACTTTTTCTGTAAGTCTTCACAAGGTTGGCACACACTGTTGCTGGTATGTTGGCCGATTCCTCCATGCAGATCTCCTCTAGAGCGGTGATGTTTTGGGGCTGTCGCTGGGAAACACGGACTTTCAGCTCCCTCCAAAGGTTTTCTATAGGGTTTAGATGTGGAGACTGGCTAGGCCACTCCAGGACCTTGAAATGCTTCTTACAAAGCCACTCCTTCATTGCCCTGGCGGTGTGCTTGGGATCATGGTCATGCTGAAAGACCCAGCCACATTTCATCTTCAATGCCTTTGCTGATGGAAGGAGGTTTGCACTCAAAATCTCACGATACATGGCCCCATTCATTCTTTCATGTACACGGATCAGTCGTCCTGGTCCCTTGGCAGAGAAACAGCCCCAAAGCATGATGTTGCCACCCCCATGCTTCACAGTAGGTGTGGGACCCAGACATGTAATGGCTTAAGCAGGGGGACACGTCTGGCTCTGCAGGATCCCTGGCGGAGTAGTGTGTTACTGATGGTAGCCTGTGTAACATTGGTCCCAGCTCTCTGCAGGTCATTCACTAGGTCCCCCGTGTGGATCTAGAATTTTTGCTCACCGTTCTTGAGATCATTTTGACCCCACGGGGTGAGATCTTGTGTGGAGCCCCAGATCGATGGAGATTATCAGTGGTCTTGTATGTCACATTTTCTAATTATTGCTCCCACAGTTGATTTCTTCACACCAAGCTGCTCGCCTATTGCAGATTCAGTCTTCCCAGCCTGGTGCAGGGCTACAATTTTGTTTCTGGTGTCCTTCGACAGCTCTTTGGTCTTCACCATGGTGGAGTTTGGAGTGTGACTGTATGAGGATGCGGAAAGGTGTCTTTTATACTGATAACAAGTTCAAACAGGTGCCAGTACTACAGGTAATGAGTGGAGGACAGAGGAGCCAGTACTACAGGTAAATGAGTGGAGGACAGAGGAGCCAGTACTACAGGTAATGAGCGGAGGACAGAGGAGGCAGTACTACAGGTAAATGAGTGGAGGACAGAGGAGCCAGTACTACAGGTAAATGAGTGGAGGACAGAGGAGCCTCTTAAAGAAGAAGTTACAGGTCTGGGAGAGCCAGAAATCTTGCTTGTTTGTAATTGACCAAATACTTATTTTCCACCAAAATTTGAAAAAAAAAATTCTTTCCAAATCGGACAATGTGATTTTCAGGATTTGTTTTCTCATTTTGTCTCTCATAGTTGAGGTCGACCTATGATGTCAATTACAGGCCTCGCTCATCCTTTTAAGTGGGAGAACTTGCACAATTGACGGCTGACTAAATACTTTTTTCCCCATTGTGTATATATATATATATATATGTATATATATATATATATATATATATATATATATATATATATATATATATATATATATATATATATATATATATATATACACACACACACACACATACACACACATATACATTACCAACGGGCCTCACGAGAGACTGTTGTGGAGGCCACATCAAAAGGCTGAAACAAATTCTGCTCAATATTAATATTAACATATTAATTATCATTTTTTTATATTAATTGTATGACTTCATATTGAGCAGAATTAAGTATGCTGATATCCCCTATATACAGTATGAGCCCCCACGTACAATATATATATATATATATATATATATATATATATATATATATATATATATATATATATATATATATATATATGTGATAGTCCATATCCATAGAAACATTACTATGAGGTATATGGGTTTTTAAACTAACTAAACAGAGAATTTTTTAATGTTTTTATTTGTTATGGTTTACATGTTTAAGGGCCCCATGGGTTGACTGCTTTGGTTGTTGATTGAGGGGGCTATGTGGGGGCTCATACTGTATACAGGGGATGTCAGCATACTTAATTCTGCTCAATATTAAGTCATACAATTAATATAGAAAAACAATTATAAATAATATGTTAATATTAATATTGAGCAGAATTAGTTTCAGCCTTTTGGTGCATCCTCCACAACAGTCTCTCATATGGCCCCTTGGGAAAATTAATCTCCCCCCTGCTCTATTATGAATAGCGCTAGGTTATGTATTCTGTTGTGCGATGCGCTTTGACATGTGATGTGATACATCGAGTATCGAGAGGGGGGGGGCACACCTTCTAAACTGCCCAGGGTCCTGGCTTCTCTTAGACCACCACTTCTCTGGACTAATGGGAACGCATTATGACACATGACTTTGGGATAATCTGCAACAGAGTGACTGCCATGGTGCAGTTTTAAGGTGAATGCTGATGAAATCTGTAACAATGATACTCACTTGGGAGCGATGGGAGGTAAAACAGGAACCGTTTGTATTTAAAGTCTGGCTGGTTTATTTAAGTCCTCATAAACCGCATCACAGAAAAATTTCCTGCAGGGCTCTCCTCACCGCCTTCCGGATAGAAAAATCATCAGCTGACTTTGGGAGTCAGAGCTGCTACCATGCCTTGAACCTCCTCTGTAATTCAATCTGCAGCTTTTGCTGAAGCAGTTTACTTGTCTGTTGTGCCAGCTGTCGCGGCTGTAGCTGTTGCGGTTGCAGCTGATGGGCTTGCACCAGGTGTTTAATCAGGTCCTCCATGCTGCCTGATGCTGCTCCGTGGCCTATAGCCACCGTCACCCACGACATGCAGTACTTCTGTAGTAATCACACGTGTTCCCTAGGAACGCTGCCCGCATTCTAAACCAAATGTAACAATGCTACTCACTTGGAGGCGATCCGAGGAATAACAGGAACCTTTACTATTTAAAGTCCGGCTGGTTTATTTCAGTCCTCATAAACCACATCACAGAAAACTTAAATACCACCTTTGTCCAGCAGCAAGTAAAACATAAAGTAATAAGTCCATACAATAGTGCTGGTTAGCCCAGCTGGCTTCTTAGTCCTTTAGCAAATTAACACAATCCAGGCGATCTGCAACCTCCATACCCCCAGCATGTGTGAGACAAACAGCTCTCAATTTACCCAGTGAATCACACCCAGGGGAGGAGACATGGTGAGCAGCCATTTAGCTGCTCATAATCAACCTGTCATGGATGATTAATCCCTTTTAGTCCTATATGCACTAAGGCATTACTCCAAGTTTATCTCCCAGACACTAGGTGTCTGACAGTCACCTTACACAACAGTGTTTATTTTACCGTTCAAGGTACAAAAAAGTGGGAAAAAATAAGACCAAGTGTAAAATGTTGAAAATAAACCGCAATTCCGCCTGTTTGAGTTTTGTACGGCAGGTCAGTATGATTATGTATTATATATATACAAAACTGATTTTTAAAATTCAGAATTTTGTAAAAACATTTGTTTTTTGTTGCCAACTACTATTATACTTCTCTGTGGAGGTAGCTGTAGGTTTTATTGCTACCATTTTGGAGTACATATGATTTTATAACTTTTTATTGCATTTTTTTTTTTTTAGACTTGCAGCAACTAAAAAAACTGCATGTCTGGCACTTCATTTTTTGGTCTTTATATCATTTATGGGTTAATTAATTTTATATTACAATGAATCAGTATTCTGCCACCGATGTACGTGGGTGAGATGTGTCTGGGGGATGTGAGCACGGATCTCTGTACATGCAATGACAGGTAGTGTTACTCGCTAACCTCCACCCTTATTCTTGACCGACTGCATGTGGTAAATCCGGGAAGGACGATGTAGTGATAGTGAAGAATTTTAAGAACTTTAATTCACAGCACCTTGATGAGATGAGGGAAGATGAAGGGATGAAGATGAGGTAGAACGTGGAAGGTGGAGCGTAGAGGTGACACGAGAATCCTCTCTAAAGTCCTAATGCACGTGTTGCCAATATGGCTCTGACCACAAGAAAGGATGTGAGGAAACAAGATAGAAGGAGTTAAATAGAGAGAGGCATTGTGGGAATTACAGCTTCAACATTATTATAACAATGGCCAAAAGATGTCAACAAAGTACAACAAACACTGTGACCATAATATCTATATGTAAAAGATGATAGCAGTAAACCATATAACATTAGTCAAATGTCCCTGAAATGGCTGAAAGCTTTTGCAGACGATTAGCTAACAGCACAATCAGACTTTTATGGGTGTAGAAATAACAAATATACCTCCCTTTTGTTATGTTATTCACTTCTTTATTTTTAGGCTGAGGAAAAGGAGTTAGTTTTAAACTTATAAGGTCCCCGTCGCCCCAACGCGCGTTTCGCCCTTTCTTCATCAGAACCTCATGTGTACCACCTTCTATCTATGTAAGTGCAATTATTCACCTTGACCCTCTTTTCTTTGGTGCTTATTATGGCATTTCTCTATAATAATGACAAGTAGATCTATGAGATGACGGTGTATATTTCTTTTTGTTACCTAAATCATAACTATACCGAGGCACTTGTCACTTTATATATTACTATGGTTTGGTAATTTAAAGCGCACCTGTCAGCAGGATTGTGCTTAGTGAACCACATACACTGCGAGGTGGGCGCCATTACACTGATTAAAATGATACCTTTGTTGATGAAATCCGTCCTGTGGTTCTTTTTTAATCTTTATTTTCATTCCTGAGATAATGAGATGCTCGTGCTTTGGGGCAACCTGTGAGGAGGGGCTATAACTGGTGCTCTGCTAATGTATTCCTATCTCTGCCTTCTGACAGGTCACTGTGCCTTCAGTGACCTGCCTCCTATTTTAAATACTGTCTTTGTAATTGTGGTAGAAATCTAGAAATTTACGTGTAGCAAATCGGCCCCGCCGCCCGCACATGCGCAGTAGCATCTCTTGTTCGCCGAGAGATGCTACTGTGCAAGCGCGGCCCGTGGTGCCATACTGCTGCAGGCAAATTTCTTTTTCTCCAGAGAAATGGTACCGCTAGCAGCGTTTGCTCAGTAGCATTTCTCGTCAACCGATAGATGCTACTGCGCACGCGGTCCAAAAATGACTTGCAGCCAGAGTCCTCTACTACTGCGCAGTGCGTAGAGCGAGTGGTTATGGAGCGGTTCGTGCATTCCCTGCCCAGGCCAATACAGACTTGGGTTGCCCAGGGTGATCCCCGGAACGCTGATGAACTGGTTGGTCTGGTCGAGAGGTATCAGGGGGCCGAGGGTTCCTTGGTAAAGCAGCTCACTCCATAGTGGGGAACTCACCAGGGGGCGGAGGCCCAAAAAGGGATAGAGCGTCCAAGGGCCAAAGGGTTGGGGGAGGTAATGCCCAAGGTCCCTGCTGAAGATATATGTTGGAGATGTCACGGCCCAGGCCATATAGCCCCCCGCTGCCCCCTGGACCCCGAGCAAATGGATGTAGCCTGGGCCGCCAGTGTTCTTACTATGCCTACCTCACCTGCAGTGTGGACAATCAGCCCAGTGAGGGGCCACAGCAGCATTGCTAATCTGCCCTACTGGGCACTTTCCCGGTGGGCCGCGGTGTGGCACTGCTTGGGGGGCCGCCAGCCCGTTTTTACGGCTGCCGGCCCCTTTAATTTTCTGGGTGCCTGCCCAGGTAGCTCGGCATCACCGGGGGCAGGGCGCTCGCGCACACAGCGAACGCTGTGACGCACACAGGTGGCTGGAGCTGGGAACGCACTGACACTGCTAAGTGTCAGCGCATTCTGTGAGCAGAGAGCATGCACTCTGCTCTCCCACCCGTGGCCCCAGGTCGCCCGCACACAAAGCAGCAGCGGCCTCGCCGGAACTGCAGGAAAAAAGGTAAACAGTACTTTGTGGGGCCATCATACCAAGGGGGCCATTGTATGTGGGGGCCATCATACCAAGGGGGCCATTATATGCGGGGGCCATCATACCAAGGGGGCCATTATATGTGGAGGCCATCATACCAAGGAGGCCATTGTATGTGGGGGCCATCATACCAAGGGGGCCATTGTATGTGGGGGCCATCATACCAAGGTGACTATTATATCATCTTTATCAATGATTTAGGTGAAGGAATTGAGGGTAAACTGATTAAATTTGCTGATGACACAAAGCTAGGAGGGATAGCTAACACTAGAGAAGAGAGAGAGAGGATTCAAAAAGACCTAAATAAACTGGAGCAGTGGGCAGCAACTAACAGAATGGTTTTTAACAGGGAAAAATGCAAAGTACTACATCTGGGCAATAAAAATGAAAAAAGCATATACAGAATGGGAGGAATAGAGCTAAGCAACAGTACATGTGAAAAAGACTTAGGTATACTAATAGATCATAGACTGAACATGAGTCAACACTGTGATGCAGCAGCAAAAAAGGCAAATACAATTTTGGGATGTATTAACAGAAGCATACAGTCTAGATCACGTGAAGAAGAGCGACCGGAATGCTGACCGGTCTGCAAACCATGTCCTATGAGGAACGGTTACAGGATTTGGGAGTGTTTAGCTTGCAAAAAAGAAGACTGAGAGGAGACTTAATAGCTGTCTACAAATATCTCAAGGGCTGTCACATTGAAGAAGGATCATCTTTATTCTCATTTGCACAAGGAAAGACTGGAAGCAATGGGATGAAACTGAATGGCAGGAGACACAGATTAGATATTAGAAAAAACTTTTTGACAGTGAGGGTGATCAATGAGTGGAACAGGCGGCCACGAGAGGTGGTGAGTTCCCCTTCAATGGACGTCTTAAAACAGAGGCTGGACAAACATCTATCTGAGAGGGTTTAGTGAATCCTGCTTTAAGCAGGGGGTTGGACCAGATGACCCAGGAGGTCCCCTCCAACTCTACCACTCTGACTCTATGATTCTATATGGGGGCCGTCATACTATGTACAGGGCTGTATGTGGAGCCATCATACTATGTACAGGACTGTATGTGGAGCCATCATACTATGTACAGGGCTGTATGTGGAGCCATCATACTATGTACAGGGCTGTATGTGGAGCCATCATACTATGTACAGGGCTGTATGTGGAGCCGTCATACTATGTACAGGGCTGTATGTGGAGCCATCATACTATGTACAGGGCTGTATGTGGAGCCGTCATACTATGTACAGGGCTGTATGTGGAGCCATCATACTATGTACAGGGCTGTATGTGGAGTCATCATACTATGTACAGGACTGTATGTGGAGCCGTCATACTATGTACAGGACTGTATGTGGAGCCATCATACTATGTACAGGACTGTATGTGGAGCCATCATACTATGTACAGGGCTGTATGTGGAGCCATCATACTATGTACAGGACTGTATGTGGAGCCATCATACTATGTACAGGGCTGTATGTGGAGCCATCATACTATGTACAGGACTGTATGTGGAGCCGTCATACTATGTACAGGGCTGTATGTGGAGCCGTCATACTATGTACAGGGCTGTATGTGGAGCCATCATACTATGTACAGGACTGTATGTGGAGCCATCATACTATGTACAGGGCTGTATGTGGAGCCATCATACTATGTACAGGACTGTATGTGGAGCCATCATACTATGTACAGGACTGTATGTGGAGCCATCATACTATGTACAGGACTGTATGTGGAGCCATCATACTATGTACAGGACTGTATGTGGAGCCATCATACTATGTACAGGACTGTATGTGGAGCCATAATACTATGTACAGGACTGTATGTGGAGCCATCATACTATGTACAGGACTGTATGTGGAGCCATCATACTATGTACAGGACTGTATGTGGAGCCATCATACTATGTACAGGACTGTATGTGGAGCCATCATACTATGTACAGGGCTGTATGTGGAGTCATCATACTATGTACAGGGCTGTATGTGGAGCCATCATACTATGTGCAGGATTGTATGTGCAGCCATCATACTATTTACAGGGCTGTATGTGGAGCCATCATACTATTTACAGGACTGTATGTGGAGCCATCATACTATGTACAGGGCTGTATGTGGAGTCATCATACTATGTACAGGGCTGTATGTGGAGCCATCATACTATGTGCAGGACTGTATGTGCAGCCATCATACTATGTACAGGGCTGTATGTGGAGCCATCATACTATTTACAGGGCTGTATGTGGAGCCATCATACTATGTGCAGGACTGTATGTGCAGCCATCATACTATTTACAGGGCTGTATGTGGAGCCATCATACTATTTACAGGGCTGTATGTGGAGCCATCATACTATGTACAGGGCTGTATGTGGAGCCATCATACTATGTACAGGACTGTATGTGGAGCCATAATACTATGTACAGGACTGTATGTGGAGCCATAATACTATGTACAGGACTGTATGTGGAGCCATCATACTATGTACAGGACTGTATGTGGAGCCATCATACTATGTACAGGGCTGTATGTGGGGCCATCATACTATGTACAGGGCTGTATGTGGAGCCATCATACTATGTACAGGGCTGTATGTGGGGCCATCATACTATGTACAGGGCTGTATGTGGAGCCATCATACTATGTACAGGATTGTATGTGCAGCCATCATACTATGTACAGGGCTGTATGTGGAGCCATCATACTATGTACAGGGCTGTATGTGGACTCATCATACTATGTACAGGGCTGTATGTGGAGCCATCATACTATGTACAGGGCTGTATGTGGAGCCATCATACTATGTACAGGGCTGTATGTGGACTCATCATACTATGTACAGGGCTGTATGTGGAGCCATCATACTATGTACAGGGCTGTATGTGGAGCCATCATACTATGTACAGGGCTGTGTGCGGGCCATCTTATTACATGCAGAACTGTATGTGGAGCCATCATACTATGTACAGGGCTGTATGTGGACTCATCATACTATGTACAGGGCTGTATGTGGAGCCATCATACTATGTACAGGGCTGTATGTGGAGCCATCATACTATGTACAGGGCTGTATGTGGACTCATCATACTATGTACAGGGCTGTATGTGGAGCCATCATACTATGTACAGGGCTGTATGTGGAGCCATCATACTATGTACAGGGCTGTATGTGGACTCATCATACTATGTACAGGGCTGTATGTGGAGCCATCATACTATGTACAGGGCTGTATGTGGAGCCATCATACTATGTACAGGGCTGTATGTGGGGCCATCATACTATGTACAGGGCTGTATGTGGGGCCATCATACTATGTACAGGGCTGTATGTGGGGCCATCATACTATGTGCAGGATTGTATGTGCAGCCATCATACTATGTACAGGGCTGTATGTGGAGCCATCATACTATGTACAGGACTGTATGTGGAGCCATCATACTATGTACAGGGCTGTATGTGGACTCATCATACTATGTACAGGGCTGTATGTGGAGCCATCATACTATGTACAGGGCTGTATGTGGAGCCATCATACTATGTACAGGGCTGTGTGCGGGCCATCTTATTACATGCAGAACTGTATGTGGAGCCATCATACTATGTGCAGGACTGTATGTGGAGCCATCATACTATGTACAGGGCTGTATGTGGAGCCATCATACTATGTACAGGGCTGTATGTGGGGCCATCATACTATGTACAGGGCTGTATGTGGGGCCATCATACTATGTACAGGGCTGTATGTGGGGCCATCATACTATGTGCAGGATTGTATGTGCAGCCATCATACTATGTACAGGGCTGTATGTGGACTCATCATACTATGTACAGGGCTGTATGTGGAGCCATCATACTATGTACAGGGCTGTATGCGGGCCATCTTATTACATGCAGAACTGTATGTGGAGCCATCATACTATGTACAGGACTGTATGTGGAGCCATCATACTATGTGCAGGACTGTATGTGGAGCAATCATACTATGTACAGGACTGTATGTGGAGTCATCATACTATGTACAGGGCTGTATGTGGAGTCATCATACTATGTACAGGACTGTATGTGGAGCCATCATACTATGTACAGGACTGTATGTGGAGTCATCATAATATGTACAGGGCTGTATGTGGAGCCATCATACTATGTACAGGGCTGTATGTGGAGCCATCATACTATGTACAGGACTGTATGTGGAGCCATCATACTATGTACAGGGCTGTATGTGGAGCAATCATACTATGTACAGGACTGTATGTGAAGTCATCATACTATGTACAGGGCTGTATGTGGAGCCATCATACTATGTACAGGACTGTATGTGAAGTCATCATACTATGTACAGGGCTGTATGTGGAGCCATCATACTATGTACAGGACTGTATGTGGAGCCATCATACTATGTACAGGGCTGTATGTGGAGCCATCATACGATGTACAGGGCTGTATGTGGAGCCATCATACTATGTACAGGGCTGTATGTGGAGCCATCATACTATGTACAGGGCTGTATGTGGAGCCATCATACTATGTACAGGGCTGTATGTGGAGCCATCATACTATGTACAGGGCTGTATGTGGAGTCATCATACTATGTACAGGACTGTATGTGGAGCCATCATACTATGTACAGGACTGTATGTGGAGCCATCATACTATGTACAGGACTGTATGTGGAGCCATCATACTATGTACAGGACTGTATGTGGAGCCATCATACTATGTACAGGACTGTATGTGGAGCCATCATACTATGTACAGGGCTGTATGTGGAGTCATCATACTATGTACAGGACTGTATGTGGAGCCATCATACTATGTACAGGACTGTATGTGGAGCCATCATACTATGTACAGGACTGTATGTGGAGCCATCATACTATGTACAGGGCTGTATGTGGAGCCATCATACTATGTACAGGACTGTATGTGGAGCCATCATACTATGTACAGGACTGTATGTGGAGTCATCATACTATGTACAGGACTGATTGTGGAGTCATCATACTATGTACAGGGCTGTATGTGGAGCCATCATACTATGTACAGGGCTGTATGTGGAGCCATCATACTATGTACAGGGCTGTATGTGGAGCCATCATACTATGTACAGGGCTGTATGTGGAGCCATCATACTATGTACAGGACTGTATGTGGAGTCATCATACTATGTACAGGGCTGTATGTGGAGTCATCATACTATGTACAGGGCTGTATGTGGAGCCATCATACTATGTACAGGGCTGTATGTGGAGCCATCATACTATGTACAGGGCTGTATGTGGAGCCATCATACGATGTACAGGGCTGTATGTGGAGCCATCATACTATGTACAGGGCTGTATGTGGAGCCATCATACTATGTACAGGACTGTATGTGGAGCCATCATACTATGTACAGGGCTGTATGTGGAGCCATCATACTATGTACAGGGCTGTATGTGGAGCCATCATACGATGTACAGGGCTGTATGTGGAGCCATCATACTATGTACAGGGCTGTATGTGGAGCCATCATACTATGTACAGGGCTGTATGTGGAGCCATCATACGATGTACAGGGCTGTATGTGGAGCCATCATACTATGTACAGGGCTGTATGTGGAGCCATCATACTATGTACAGGGCTGTATGTGGAGTCATCATACTATGTACAGGACTGTATGTGGAGTCATCATACTATGTACAGGGCTGTATGTGGAGTCATCATACTATGTACAGGGCTGTATGTGGAGCCATCATACTATGTACAGGGCTGTATGTGGAGTCATCATACTATGTACAGGACTGTATGTGGAGCCATCATACTATGTACAGGACTGTATGTGGAGCCATCATACTATGTACAGGGCTGTATGTGGAGCCATCATACTATGTACAGGGCTGTATGTGGAGCAATCATACTATGTATAGGACTGTATGAGAAGTCATCATACTATGTACAGGGCTGTATGTGGAGTCATCATACTATGTACAGGACTGTATGTGGAGCAATCATACTATGTATAGGACTGTATGAGAAGTCATCATACTATGTACAGGGCTGTATGTGGAGCCATCATACGATGTACAGGGCTGTATGTGGAGCCATCATACTATGTACAGGGCTGTATGTGGAGCAATCATACTATGTATAGGACTGTATGAGAAGTCATCATACTATGTACAGGGCTGTATGTGGAGTCATCATACTATGTACAGGGCTGTATGTGGGGTCATCATACTATGTACAGGGCTGTATGTGGAGTCATCATACTATGTACAGGACTGTATGTGAAGTCATCATACTATGTACAGGGCTGTATGTGGAGTCATCATACTATGTACAGGGCTGTATGTGGAGCCATCATACTATGTACAGGGCTGTATGTGGAGTCATCATACTATGT
Source organism: Phyllobates terribilis (assembly GCF_046119375.1). Lineage (NCBI taxonomy): Eukaryota > Metazoa > Chordata > Amphibia > Anura > Dendrobatidae > Phyllobates > Phyllobates terribilis. The sequence goes on along the minus strand of NW_027363483.1, from coordinate 520,031 downwards.
ACAGGGCTGTATGTGGAGCCATCATACTATGTACAGGGCTGTATGTGGAGCCATCATACTATGTACAGGGCTGTATGTGGAGCCATCATACTATGTACAGGGCTGTATGTGGAGCCATCATACTATGTATAGGACTGTATGAGAAGTCATCATACTATGTACAGGGCTGTATGTGGAGTCATCATACTATGTACAGGGCTGTATGTGGAGCCATCATACTATGTACAGGGCTGTATGTGGAGCCATCATACTATGTACAGGGCTGTATGTGGAGCCATCATACTATGTACAGGGCTGTATGTGGAGCCATCATACTATGTACAGGGCTGTATGTGGAGCCATCATACTATGTACAGGGCTGTATGTGGAGCCATCATACTATGTACAGGGCTGTATGTGGAGCCATCATACTATGTACAGGACTGTATGTGGAGCCATCATACTATGTACAGGGCTGTATGTGGAGTCATCATACTATGTACAGGACTGTATGTGGAGCCATCATACTATGTACAGGACTGTATGTGGAGCCATCATACTATGTACAGGACTGTATGTGGAGCCATCATACTATGTACAGGGCTGTATGTGGAGCCATCATACTATGTACAGGGCTGTATGTGGAGCCATCATACTATGTACAGGGCTGTATGTGGGGTCATCATACTATGTACAGGGCTGTATGTGGAGTCATCATACTATGTACAGGACTGTATGTGGAGCCATCATACTATGTACAGGGCTGTATGTGGAGCCATCATACTATGTACAGGGCTGTATGTGGAGCAATCATACTATGTATAGGACTGTATGAGAAGTCATCATACTATGTACAGGGCTGTATGTGGAGTCATCATACTATGTACAGGGCTGTATGTGGGGTCATCATACTATGTACAGGGCTGTATGTGGAGTCATCATACTATGTACAGGACTGTATGTGAAGTCATCATACTATGTACAGGGCTGTATGTGGAGTCATCATACTATGTACAGGGCTGTATGTGGAGCCATCATACTATGTACAGGGCTGTATGTGGAGTCATCATACTATGTACAGGGCTGTATGTGGAGCCATCATACTATGTACAGGGCTGTATGTGGAGCCATCATACTATGTACAGGGCTGTATGTGGGGTCATCATACTATGTACAGGGCTGTATGTGGAGCCATCATACTATGTACAGGGCTGTATGTGAAGTCATCATACTATGTACAGGGCTGTATGTGGAGTCATCATACTATGTGCAGGGCTGTATGTGGGGTCATCATACTATGTACAGGGCTGTATGTGGAGTCATCATACTATGTACAGGACTGTATGTGAAGTCATCATACTATGTACAGGGCTGTATGTGGAGTCATCATACTATGTACAGGGCTGTATGTGGAGCCATCATACTATGTACAGGGCTGTATGTGGGGTCATCATACTATGTACAGGGCTGTATGTGGAGCCATCATACTATGTACAGGGCTGTATGTGGAGTCATCATACTATGTACAGGGCTGTATGTGGAGCCATCATACTATGTACAGGGCTGTATGTGGAGCCATCATACTATGTACAGGGCTGTATGTGGAGCCATCATACTATGTACAGGGCTGTATGTGGAGCCATCATACTATGTACAGGGCTGTATGTGGAGCCATCATACTATGTACAGGGCTGTATGTGGAGCCATCATACTATGTACAGGGCTGTATGTGGAGTCATCATACTATGTACAGGACTGTATGTGGAGCCATCATACTATGTACAGGACTGTATGTGTAGCCATCATACTATGTACAGGGCTGTATGTGGAGCCATCATACTATGTACAGGGCTGTATGTGGAGCCATCATACTATGTACAGGGCTGTATGTGGAGCCATCATACTATGTACAGGGCTGTATGTGGAGCCATCATACTATGTACAGGGCTGTATGTGGAGCCATCATACTATGTACAGGACTGTATGTGGAGTCATCATACTATGTACAGGGCTGTATGTGGAGCCATCATACTATGTACAGGACTGTATGTGGAGCCATCATACTATGTACAGGACTGTATGTGGAGCCATCATACTATGTACAGGGCTGTATGTGGAGCCATCATACTATGTACAGGGCTGTATGTGGAGTCATCATACTATGTACAGGGCTGTATGTGGAGCCATCATACTATGTATAGGACTGTATGAGAAGCCATCATACTATGTACAGGGCTGTATGTGGAGCCATCATACTATGTACAGGGCTGTATGTGGAGCCATCATACTATGTACAGGGCTGTATGTGGAGCCATCATACTATGTACAGGGCTGTATGTGGAGCCATCATACTATGTACAGGGCTGTATGTGGAGCCATCATACTATGTATAGGACTGTATGAGAAGCCATCATACTATGTACAGGGCTGTATGTGGAGCCATCATACTATGTACAGGGCTGTATGTGGAGTCATCATACTATGTACAGGGCTGTATGTGGAGCCATCATACTATGTACAGGGCTGTATGTGGAGCCATCATACTATGTACAGGGCTGTATGTGGAGCCATCATACGATGTACAGGGCTGTATGTGGAGCCATCATACTATGTACAGGGCTGTATGTGGAGCCATCATACTATGTACAGGGCTGTATGTGGAGCCATCATACTATGTACAGGGCTGTATGTGGAGCCATCATACTATGTACAGGGCTGTATGTGGAGCCATCATACTATGTACAGGGCTGTATGTGGAGTCATCATACTATGTACAGGACTGTATGTGGAGCCATCATACTATGTACAGGACTGTATGTGGAGTCATCATACTATGTACAGGACTGTATGTGGAGTCATCATACTATGTACAGGGCTGTATGTGGAGCCATCATACTATGTACAGGGCTGTATGTGGAGCCATCATACTATGTATAGGACTGTATGAGAAGTCATCATACTATGTACAGGGCTGTATGTGGAGTCATCATACTATGTACAGGGCTGTATGTGGGGTCATCATACTATGTACAGGGCTGTATGTGGAGTCATCATACTATGTACAGGACTGTATGTGAAGTCATCATACTATGTACAGGGCTGTATGTGGAGCCATCATACTATGTACAGGACTGTATGTGAAGTCATCATACTATGTACAGGGCTGTATGTGGAGCCATCATACTATGTACAGGACTGTATGTGAAGTCATCATACTATGTACAGGGCTGTATGTGGAGCCATCATACTATGTACAGGGCTGTATGTGGAGCCATCATACTATGTACAGGGCTGTATGTGGAGTCATCATACTATGTACAGGGCTGTATGTGGAGCCATCATACTATGTACAGGGCTGTATGTGGAGCCATCATACTATGTACAGGGCTGTATGTGGAGTCATCATACTATGTACAGGGCTGTATGTGGAGTCATCATACTATGTACAGGGCTGTATGTGGGGTCATCATACTATGTACAGGGCTGTATGTGGAGCCATCATACTATGTACAGGGCTGTATGTGGGGTCATCATACTATGTACAGGGCTGTATGTGGAGCCATCATACTATGTACAGGGCTGTATGTGGAGCCATCATACTATGTACAGGACTGTATGTGGAGCCATCATACTATGTACAGGGCTGTATGTGGGGCCATCATACTATGTACAGGGCTGTATGTGGAGTCATCATACTATGTACAGGGCTGTATGTGGAGCCATCATACTATGTGCAGGACTGTATGTGGAGTCATCATACTATGTACAGGACTGTATGTGGAGTCATCATACTATGTACAGGACTGTATGTGGAGCCATCATACTATGTACAGGGCTGTATGTGGAGTCATCATACTATGTGCAGGACTGTATGTGGAGCCATCATACTATGTACAGGGCTGTATGTGGAGCCATCATACTATGTACAGGGCTGTATGTGGAGCCATCATACTATGTACAGGACTGTATGTGGAGCCATCATACTATGTACAGGGCTGTATGTGGAGCCATCATACTATGTACAGGGCTGTATGTGGAGCCATCATACTATGTACAGGGCTGTATGTGGAGTCATCATACTATGTGCAGGACTGTATGTGGAGCCATCATACTATGTACAGGACTGTATGTGGAGCCATCATACTATGTACAGGGCTGTATGTGGAGTCATCATACTATGTGCAGGGCTGTATGTGGAGCCATCATACTATGTACAGGACTGTATGTGGAGCCATCATACTATGTACAGGACTGTATGTGGAGCCATCATACTATGTACAGGACTGTATGTGGAGCCATCATACTATGTACAGGACTGTATGTGGAGCCATCATACTATGTACAGGACTGTATGTGGAGCCATCATACTATGTACAGGGCTGTATGTGGAGTCATCATACTATGTGCAGGGCTGTATGTGGAGTCATCATACTATGTACAGGACTGTATGTGGAGCCATCATACTATGTACAGGGCTGTATGTGGAGCCATCATACTATGTACAGGACTGTATGTGGAGTCATCATACTATGTACAGGACTGTATGTGGAGCCATCATACTATGTACAGGACTGTATGTGGAGTCATCATACTATGTACAGGACTGTATGTGGAGCCATCATACTATGTACAGGGCTGTATGTGGAGCCATCATACTATGTACAGGACTGTATGTGGAGTCATCATACTATGTACAGGACTGTATGTGGAGCCATCATACTATGTACAGGACTGTATGTGGAGCCATCATACTATGTACAGGACTGTATGTGGAGTCATCATACTATGTACAGGACTGTATGTGGAGCCATCATACTATGTACAGGGCTGTATGTGGAGCCATCATACTATGTACAGGACTGTATGTGGAGCCATCATACTATGTACAGGACTGTATGTGGAGCCATCATACTATGTACAGGACTGTATGTGGAGCCATCATACTATGTACAGGACTGTATGTGGAGCCATCATACTATGTACAGGACTGTATGTGGAGCCATCATACTATGTGCAGGGCTGTATGTGGGCTCATCATACTATGTACAGGACTGTATGTGGAGCCATCATACTATGTACAGGACTGTATGTGGAGTCATCATACTATGTACAGGGCTGTATGTGGAGCCATCATACTATGTACAGGGCTGTATGTGGGCTCATCATACTATGTACAGGGCTGTATGTGGAGTCATCATACTATGTACAGGGCTGTATGTGGAGCCATCATACTGTGTACAGGGCTGTATGTGGAGCCATCATACTATGTACAGGGCTGTATGTGGAGCCATCATACTATGTACAGGACTGTATGTGGAGCCATCATACTATGTACAGGGCTGTATGTGGAGCCATCATACTATGTACAGGACTGTATGTGGAGCCATCATACTATGTACAGGACTGTATGTGGAGCCATCATACTATGTACAGGACTGTATGTGGAGTCATCATACTATGTACAGGGCTGTATGTGGAGTCATCATACTATGTACAGGACTGTATGTGGAGCCATCATACTATGTACAGGACTGTATGTGGAGCCATCATACTATGTACAGGACTGTATGTGGAGTCATCATACTATGTACAGGGCTGTATGTGGAGTCATCATACTATGTACAGGACTGTATGTGGAGCCATCATACTATGTACAGGACTGTATGTGGAGCCATCATACTATGTACAGGGCTGTATGTGGAGCCATCATACTATGTACAGGGCTGTATGTGGAGTCATCATACTATGTACAGGGCTGTATGTGGAGTCATCATACTATGTACAGGGCTGTATGTGGAGCCATCATACTATGTACAGGGCTGTATCTGGAGCCATCATACTATGTGCAGGACTGTATGTGGAGCCATCATACTATGTACAGGACTGTATGTGGAGCCATCATACTATGTACAGGGCTGTATGTGGAGCCATCATACTATGTACAGGACTGTATGTGGAGCCATCATACTATGTGCAGGGCTGTATGTGGAGTCATCATACTATGTACAGGGCTGTATGTGGAGCCATCATACTATGTGCAGGACTGTATGTGGAGCCATCATACTATGTGAAGGGCTGTATGTGGAGCCATCATACTATGTACAGGGCTGTATGTGGAGCCATCATACTATGTACAGGACTGTATGTGGAGTCATCATACTATGTGCAGGGCTGTATGTGGAGCCATCATACTATGTACAGGACTGTATGTGGAGCCATCATACTATGTACAGGACTGTATGTGGAGCCATCATACTATGTACAGGGCTGTATGTGGAGCCATCATACTATGTACAGGACTGTATGTGGAGCCATCATACTATGTACAGGACTGTATGTGGAGCCATCATACTATGTGCAGGGCTGTATGTGGAGTCATCATACTATGTACAGGGCTGTATGTGGAGCCATCATACTATGTGCAGGACTGTATGTGGAGCCATCATACTATGTGCAGGGCTGTATGTGGAGCCATCATACTATGTACAGGGCTGTATGTGGAGCCATCATACTATGTACAGGACTGTATGTGGAGCCATCATACTATGTACAGGACTGTATGTGGAGCCATCATACTATGTACAGGGCTGTATGTGGAGCCATCATACTATGTACAGGGCTGTATGTGGAGTCATCATACTATGTACAGGACTGTATGTGGAGCCATCATACTATGTACAGGGCTGTATGTGGAGTCATCATACTATGTACAGGACTGTATGTGGAGCCATCATACTATGTACAGGACTGTATGTGGAGCCATCATACTATGTACAGGACTGTATGTGGAGCCATCATACTATGTACAGGGCTGTATGTGGAGCCATCATACTATGTACAGGACTGTATGTGGAGCCATCATACTATGTACAGGACTGTATGTGGAGCCATCATACTATGTACAGGGCTGTATGTGGAGCCATCATACTATGTGCAGGACTGTATGTGGAGCCATCATACTATGTACAGGGCTGTATGTGGAGCCATCATACTATGTACAGGGCTGTATGTGGAGCCATCATACTATGTACAGGACTGTATGTAGAGCCATCATACTATGTACAGGGCTGTATGTGGAGCCATCATACTATGTACAGGGCTGTATGTGGAGCCATCATACTATGTACAGGACTGTATGTGGAGCCATCATACTTTGTACAGGACTGTATGTGGGGCCATCATACTATGTACAGGGCTGTATGTGGAGCCATCATACTATGTACAGGACTGTATGTGGAGCCATCATACTATGTACAGGGCTGTATGTGGAGCCATCATACTATGTACAGGGCTGTATGTGGAGCCATCATACTATGTACAGGGCTGTATGTGGAGTCATCATACTATGTACAGGGCTGTATGTGGAGTCATCATACTATGTACAGGGCTGTATGTGGAGCCATCATACTATGTACAGGACTGTATGTGGAGCCATCATACTATGTACAGGGCTGTATGTGGAGCCATCATACTATGTACAGGACTGTATGTGGAGCCATCATACTATGTACAGGACTGTATGTGGAGCCATCATACTATGTACAGGGCTGTATGTGGAGCCATCATACTATGTACAGGGCTGTATGTGGAGTCATCATACTATGTACAGGGCTGTATGTGGAGCCATCATACTATGTACAGGACTGTATGTGGAGCCATCATACTATGTACAGGACTGTATGTGGAGCCATCATACTATGTACAGGGCTGTATGTGGAGTCATCATACTATGTACAGGGCTGTATGTGGAGTCATCATACTATGTACAGGGCTGTATGTGGAGCCATCATACTATGTACAGGGCTGTATGTGGAGCCATCATACTATGTACAGGGCTGTATGTGGAGCCATCATACTATGTACAGGACTGTATGTGGGGCCATCATACTATGTACAGGGCTGTATGTGGAGTCATCATACTATGTACAGGGCTGTATGTGGAGTCATCATACTATGTACAGGGCTGTATGTGGAGCCATCATACTATGTACAGGGCTGTATGTGGAGCCATCATACTATGTACAGGGCTGTATGTGGAGCCATCATACTATGTACAGGGCTGTATGTGGAGCCATCATACTATGTACAGGGCTGTATGTGGAGCCATCATACTATGTACAGGGCTGTATGTGGAGCCATCATACTATGTACAGGACTGTATGTGGAGCCATAATACTATGTACAGGGCTGTATGTGGAGCCATCATACTATGTACAGGGCTGTATGTGGAGCCATCATACTATGTGCAGGACTGTATGTGGGGCCATCATACTATGTACAGGACTGTATGTGGAGCCATCATACTATGTACAGGGCTGTATGTGGAGCAATCATACTATGTATAGGACTGTATGAGAAGTCCTCATACTATGTACAGGGCTGTATGTGGAGCCATCATACTATGTACAGGACTGTATGTGAAGTCATCATACTATGTACAGGACTGTATGTGGAGCCATCATACTATGTACAGGGCTGTATGTGGAGCAATCATACTATGTATAGGACTGTATGAGAAGTCATCATACTATGTACAGGGCTGTATGTGGAGCCATCATACTATGTACAGGGCTGTATGTGGAGCCATGATACTATGTACAGGGCTGTATGTGGAGCCATCATACTATGTACAGGACTGTATGTGGAGCCATCATACTATGTACAGGGCTGTATGTGGAGCAATCATACTATGTATAGGACTGTATGAGAAGTCATCATACTATGTACAGGGCTGTATGTGGAGCCATCATACTATGTATAGGACTGTATGAGAAGTCATCATACTATGTGCAGGACTGTATGTGGGGCCATCATACTATGTACAGGACTGTATGTGGAGCCATCATACTATGTACAGGGCTGTATGTGGAGCAATCATACTATGTATAGGACTGTATGAGAAGTCATCATACTATGTACAGGGCTGTATGTGGAGCCATCATACTATGTACAGGACTGTATGTGGAGTCATCATACTATGTACAGGGCTGTATGTGGAGTCATCATACTATGTACAGGACTGTATGTGGAGTCATCATACTATGTACAGGGCTGTATGTGGGGCCATCATACTATGTACAGGACTGTATGTGGAGTCATCATACTATGTACAGGACTGTATGTGGAGCAATCATACTATGTATAGGGCTGTATGTGGAGCAATCATACTATGTACAGGACTGTATGTGAAGTCATCATACTATGTACAGGGCTGTATGTGGAGCCATCATACTATGTACAGGACTGTATGAGAAGTCATCATACTATGTACAGGGCTGTATGTGGAGCCATCATACTATGTACAGGACTGTATGTGGAGTCATCATACTATGTACAGGGCTGTATGTGGAGTCATCATACTATGTACAGGGCTGTATGTGGAGCAATCATACTATGTACAGGACTGTATGTGAAGTCATCATACTATGTACAGGGCTGTATGTGGAGCCATCATACTATGTACAGGGCTGTATGTGGAGCCATCATACTATGTACAGGACTGTATGTGGAGCCATCATACTATGTACAGGACTGTATGTGGAGCCATCATACTATGTACAGGGCTGTATGTGGAGCCATCATACTATGTACAGGACTGTATGTGGAGCCATCATACTATGTGCAGGGCTGTATGTTTGGTCATCATACTATGTACAGGACTGTATGTGGAGCCATCATACTATGTGCAGGACTGTATGTGGAGCCATCATACTATGTGCAGGACTGTATGTGGAGCCATCATACTATGTACAGGACTGTATGTGGAGCCATCATACTATGTACAGGACTGTATGTGGAGCCATCATACTATGTACAGGACTGTATGTGGAGTCATCATACTATGTGCAGGACTGTATGTGGAGCCATCATACTATGTACAGGACTGTATGTGGAGTCATCATACTATGTACAGGACTGTATGTGGAGCCATCATACTATGTGCAGGGCTGTATGTGGAGTCATCATACTATGTACAGGGCTGTATGTGGAGCCATCATACTATGTACAGGACTGTATGTGGAGCCATCATACTATGTATAGGACTGTATGTGGAGCCATCATACTATGTGCAGGGCTGTATGTGGAGTCATCATACTATGTACAGGGCTGTATGTGGAGCCATCATACTATGTACAGGGCTGTATGTGGGGCCATCATACTATGTACAGGACTGTATGTGGAGCCATCATACTATGTACAGGACTGTATGTGGAGCCATCATACTATGTACAGGGCTGTATGTGGGGCCATCATACTATGTACAGGACTGTATGTGGAGCCATCATACTATGTACAGGACTGTATGTGGAGTCATCATACTATGTACAGGGCTGTATGTGGAGCCATCATACTATGTACAGGACTGTATGTGGGGCCATCATACTATGTACAGGGCTGTATGTGGAGCCATCATACTATGTACAGGTCTGTATGTGGAGCCATCATACTATGTACAGGGCTGTATGTGGAGCCATCATACTATGTACAGGACTGTATGTGGAGCCATCATACTATGTACAGGGCTGTATGTGGAGCCATCATACTATGTACAGGACTGTATGTGGAGCCATCATACTATGTACAGGGCTGTATGTGGAGTCATCATACTATGTACAGGGCTGTATGTGGAGTCATCATACTATGTACAGGGCTGTATGTGGAGTCATCATACTATGTACAGGGCTGTATGTGGAGCCATCATACTATGTACAGGGCTGTATGTGGAGTCATCATACTATGTACAGGGCTGTATGTGGAGTCATCATACTATGTGCAGGGCTGTATGTGGAGCCATCATACTATGTGCAGGGCTATATGTGGAGCCATCATACTATGTACAGGGCTGTATGTGGAGTCATCATACTATGTACAGGACTGTATGTGGAGCCATCATACTATGTACAGGGCTGTATGTGGAGCCATCATACTATGTACAGGGCTGTATGTGGAGCCATCATACTATGTACAGGACTGTATGTGGAGTCATCATACTATGTACAGGACTGTATGTGGAGCCATCATACTATGTACAGGGCTGTATGTGGAACCATCATACTATGTACAGGACTGTATGTGGAGCCATCATACTATGTACAGGACTGTATGTGGAGCCATCATACTATGTACAGGACTGTATGTGGAGTCATCATACTATGTACAGGGCTGTATGTGGAGCCATCATACTATGTGCAGGGCTGTATGTGGAGTCATCATACTATGTACAGGGCTGTATGTGGAGTCATCATACTATGTACAGGGCTGTATGTGGAGTCATCATACTATGTACAGGGCTGTATGTGGAGTCATCATACTATGTACAGGGCTGTATGTGGAGTCATCATACTATGTACAGGGCTGTATGTGGAGTCATCATACTATGTGCAGGGCTGTATGTGGAGCCATCATACTATGTGCAGGGCTATATGTGGAGCCATCATACTATGTACAGGGCTGTATGTGGAGTCATCATACTATGTACAGGGCTGTATGTGGAGTCATCATACTATGTGCAGGGCTGTATGTGGAGCCATCATACTATGTGCAGGGCTATATGTGGAGCCATCATACTATGTACAGGGCTGTATGTGGAGTCATCATACTATGTACAGGACTGTATGTGGAGCCATCATACTATGTACAGGGCTGTATGTGGAGCCATCATACTATGTACAGGGCTGTATGTGGAGCCATCATACTATGTACAGGACTGTATGTGGAGTCATCATACTATGTACAGGACTGTATGTGGAGCCATCATACTATGTACAGGGCTGTATGTGGAACCATCATACTATGTACAGGACTGTATGTGGAGCCATCATACTATGTACAGGACTGTATGTGGAGCCATCATACTATGTACAGGACTGTATGTGGAGTCATCATACTATGTACAGGGCTGTATGTGGAGCCATCATACTATGTACAGGACTGTATGTGGAGTCATCATACTATGTACAGGGCTGTATGTGGAGCCATCATACTATGTACAGGGCTGTATGTGGAGCCATCATACTATGTACAGGACTGTATGTGGAGCCATCATACTATGTACAGGACTGTATGTGGAGTCATCATACTATGTACAGGGCTGTATGTGGAGCCATCATACTATGTACAGGACTGTATGTGGAGTCATCATACTATGTACAGGACTGTATGTGGAGCCATCATACTATGTACAGGGCTGTATGTGGAGCCATCATACTATGTACAGGACTGTATGTGGAGCCATCATACTATGTACAGGACTGTATGTGGAGTCATCATACTATGTACAGGACTGTATGTGGAGCCATCATACTATGTACAGGGCTGTATGTGGAGCCATCATACTATGTACAGGACTGTATGTGGAGCCATCATACTATGTACAGGACTGTATGTGGAGCCATCATACTATGTACAGGACTGTATGTGGAGTCATCATACTATGTACAGGGCTGTATGTGGAGTCATCATACTATGTACAGGACTGTATGTGGAGCCATCATACTATGTACAGGGCTGTATGTGGAGCCATCATACTATGTACAGGACTGTATGTGGAGCCATCATACTATGTACAGGGCTGTATGTGGAGCCATCATACTATGTACAGGACTGTATGTGGAGCAATCATACTATGTACAGGGCTGTATGTGGAGCCATCATACTATGTACAGGACTGTATGTGGAGCAATCATACTATGTACAGGGCTGTATGTGGAGTCATCATACTATGTGCAGGGCTATATGTGGAGCCATCATACTATGTACAGGGCTGTATGTGGAGCCATCATACTATGTACAGGGCTGTATGTGGAGCCATCATACTATGTACAGGACTGTATGTGGAGCCATCATACTATGTACAGGGCTGTATGTGGAGCCATCATACTATGTACAGGACTGTATGTGGAGCCATCATACTATGTACAGGACTGTATGTGGAGCCATCATACTATGTACAGGGCTGTATGTGGAGCCATCATACTATGTACAGGACTGTATGTGGAGCCATCATACTATGTGCAGGACTGTATGTGGAGACATCATACTATGTACAGGACTGTATGTGGAGCCATCATACTATGTACAGGGCTGTATGTGGAGCCATCATACTATGTACAGGGCTGTATGTGGAGCCATCATACTATGTACAGGACTGTATGTGGAGCCATCATACTATGTACAGGACTGTATGTGGAGCCATCATACTATGTACAGGACTGTATGTGGAGCCATCATACTATGTACAGGGCTGTATGTGGAGCCATCATACTATGTACAGGACTGTATGTGGAGCCATCATACTATGTGCAGGGCTGTATGTGGAGTCATCATACTATGTACAGGGCTGTATGTGGAGCCATCATACTATGTACAGGACTGTATGTGGAGCCATCATACTATGTACAGGACTGTATGTGGAGCCATCATACTATGTACAGGACTGTATGTGGAGCCATCATACTATGTACAGGACTGTATGTGGAGCCATCATACTATGTACAGGACTGTATGTGAAGTCATCATACTATGTACAGGGCTGTATGTGGAGCCATCATACTATGTACAGGGCTGTATGTGGAGCCATCATACTATGTACAGGGCTGTATGTGGAGCCATCATACTATGTACAGGGCTGTATGTGGAGCCATCATACTATGTACAGGGCTGTATGTGGAGCCATCATACTATGTACAGGACTGTATGTGGAGCCATCATACTATGTGCAGGACTGTATGTGGAGCCATCATACTATGTACAGGACTGTATGTGGAGCCATCATACTATGTACAGGGCTGTATGTGGAGCCATCATACTATGTACAGGGCTGTATGTGGAGCCATCATACTATGTACAGGACTGTATGTGGAGCCATCATACTATGTACAGGGCTGTATGTGGAGTCATCATACTATGTACAGGGCTGTATGTGGAGCCATCATACTATGTACAGGACTGTATGTGGAGCCATCATACTATGTACAGGGCTGTATGTGGAGCCATCATACTATGTACAGGGCTGTATGTGGAGCCATCATACTATGTACAGGACTGTATGTGGAGCCATCATACTATGTACAGGGCTGTATGTGGAGCCATCATACTATGTACAGGACTGTATGTGGAGCCATCATACTATGTGCAGGACTGTATGTGGAGTCATCATACTATGTACAGGGCTGTATGTGGAGCCATCATACTATGTACAGGACTGTATGTGGAGCCATCATACTATGTACAGGGCTGTATGTGGAGCCATCATACTATGTACAGGGCTGTATGTGGAGCCATCATACTATGTGCAGGACTGTATGTGGAGCCATCATACTATGTACAGGACTGTATGTGGAGTCATCATACTATGTACAGGGCTGTATGTGGAGCCATCACACTATGTACAGGGCTGTATGTGGAGCCATCATACTATGTACAGGACTGTATGTGGAGCCATCATACTATGTACAGGACTGTATGTGAAGCCATCATACTATGTACAGGACTGTATGTGGAGCCATCATACTATGTACAGGACTGTATGTGGAGCCATCATACTATGTACAGGGCTGTATGTGGAGTCATCATACTATGTACAGGACTGTATGTGGAGTCATCATACTATGTACAGGACTGTATGTGGAGTCATCATACTATGTACAGGACTGTATGTGGAGTCATCATACTATGTACAGGGCTGTATGTGGAGTCATCATACTATGTACAGGGCTGTATGTGGAGTCATCATACTATGTACAGGGCTGTATGTGGAGTCATCATACTATGTACAGGGCTGTATGTGGAGCCATCACACTATGTACAGGGCTGTATGTGGAGCCATCATACTATGTACAGGGCTGTATGTGGAGCCATCATACTATGTGCAGGACTGTATGTGGAGCCATCATACTATGTGCAGGGCTGTATGTGGAGCCATCACACTATGTACAGGGCTGTATGTGGAGTCATCATACTATGTACAGGACTGTATGTGGAGTCATCATACTATGTACAGGGCTGTATGTGGAGCCATCATACTATGTACAGGACTGTATGTGGAGCCATCATACTATGTACAGGTCTGTATGTGGAGTCATCATACTATGTACAGGACTGTATGTGGAGCCATCATACTATGTACAGGGCTGTATGTGGAGCCATCATACTATGTACAGGGCTGTATGTGGAGTCATCATACTATGTACAGGACTGTATGTGGAGTCATCATACTATGTACAGGACTGTATGTGGAGTCATCATACTATGTACAGGGCTGTATGTGGAGCCATCATACTATGTACAGGACTGTATGTGGAGCCATCATACTATGTACAGGTCTGTATGTGGAGTCATCATACTATGTACAGGACTGTATGTGGAGCCATCATACTATGTACAGGGCTGTATGTGGAGCCATCATACTATGTACAGGGCTGTATGTGGAGTCATCATACTATGTACAGGACTGTATGTGGAGTCGTCATACTATGTACAGGGCTGTATGTGGAGTCATCATACTATGTACAGGACTGTATGTGGAGTCATCATACTATGTACAGGACTGTATGTGGAGTCATCATACTATGTACAGGACTGTATGTGGAGTCATCATACTATGTACAGGGCTGTATGTGGAGTCATCATACTATGTACAGGGCTGTATGTGGAGCCATCATACTATGTACAGGGCTGTATGTGGAGCCATCATACTATGTACAGGGCTGTATGTGGAGCCATCATACTATGTACAGGGCTGTATGTGGAGCCATCATACTATGTACAGGGCTGTATGTGGAGCCATCATACTATGTACAGGGCTGTATGTGGAGCCATCATACTATGTACAGGGCTGTATGTGGAGTCATCATACTATGTACAGGGCTGTATGTGGAGCCATCATACTATGTACAGGGCTGTATGTGGAGCCATCATACTATGTACAGGGCTGTATGTGGAGCCATCATACTATGTACAGGGCTGTATGTGGAGTCATCATACTATGTACAGGGCTGTATGTGGAGCCATCATACTATGTACAGGGCTGTATGTGGAGTCATCATACTATGTACAGGGCTGTATGTGGAGCCATCATACTATGTACAGGGCTGTATGTGGAGCCATCATACTATGTACAGGGCTGTATGTGGAGCCATCATACTATGTACAGGGCTGTATGTGGAGCCATCATACTATGTGCAGAACTGTATGTGGGGCCATCATACTATGTACAGGACTGTATGTGGAGCCATCATACTATGTACAGGACTGTATGTGGAGTCATCATACTATGTACAGGGCTGTATGTGGAGTCATCATACTATGTACAGGACTGTATGTGGAGTCATCACACTATGTACAGTACTGTATGTGGAGCCATCATACTATGTACAGGGCTGTATGTGGAGCCATCATACTATGTACAGGACTGTATGTGGAGCCATCATACTATGTACAGGGCTGTATGTGGAGCAATCATACTATGTATAGGACTGTATGTGAAGTCATCATACTATGTACAGGGCTGTATGTGGAGCCATCATACTATGTACAGGGCTGTATGTGGAGCCATCATACTATGTACAGGACTGTATGTGGAGTCATCATACTATGTACAGGGCTGTATGTGGAGTCATCATACTATGTACAGGGCTGTATGTGGAGTCATCATACTATGTACAGGACTGTATGTGGAGTCATCATACTATGTACAGGGCTGTATGTGGAGCAATTATACTATGTGCAGGACTGTATGTGGAGCCATCATACTATGTACAGGACTGTATGTGGAGCCATCATACTATGTACAGGGCTGTATGTGGAGCCATCATACTATGTACAGGACTGTATGTGGAGCCATCATACTATGTACAGGACTGTATGTGGAGCCATCATACTATGTACAGGGCTGTATGTGGAGTCATCATACTATGTACAGGACTGTATGTGGAGCCATCATACTATGTACAGGGCTGTATGTGTTGCCATCATACTATGTGCAGGGCTGTATGTGGAGCCATCATACTATGTACAGGGCTGTATGTGGAGTCATCATACTATGTACAGGGCTGTATGTGGAGCCATCATACTATGTACAGGGCTGTATGTGGAGCCATCATACTATATACAGGGCTGTATGTGGAGCCATCATACTATGTACAGGGCTGTATGTGGAGCCATCATACCATGTACAGGGCTGTATGTGGAGCCATCATACTATGTGCAGGACTGTATGTGGAGCCATCATACTATGTACAGGGCTGTATGTGGAGCCATCATACTATGTACAGGGCTGTATGTGGAACCATCATACTATGTACAGGGCTGTATGTGGAGCCATCATACTATGTACAGGGCTGTATGTGGAGTCATCATACTATGTACAGGGCTGTATGTGGAGTCATCATACTATGTACAGGGCTGTATGTGAAGTCATCATACTATGTACAGGGCTGTATGTGGAGCCATCATACTATGTACAGGGCTGTATGTGGAGTCATCATACTATGTACAGGGCTGTATGTGGAGCCATCATACTATGTACAGGACTGTATGTGGAGTCATCATACTATGTATAGGACTGTATGTGAAGTCATCATACTATGTACAGGGCTGTATGTGGAGCCATCATACTATGTACAGGGCTGTATGTGGAGTCATCATACTATGTACAGGGCTGTATGTGGAGCCATCATACTATGTATAGGACTGTATGTGAAGTCATCATACTATGTACAGGGCTGTATGTGGAGCCATCATACTATGTACAGGACTGTATGTGGAGTCATCATACTATGTACAGGACTGTATGTGGAGCCATCATACTATGTACAGGACTGTATGTGGAGCCATCATACTATGTACAGGGCTGTATGTGGAGTCATCATACTATGTACAGGACTGTATGTGAAGTCATCATACTATGTACAGGGCTGTATGTGGAGTCATCATACTATGTACAGGGCTGTATGTGGAGTCATCATACTATGTACAGGACTGTATGTGGAGTCATCATACTATGTACAGGGCTGTATGTGGAGTCATCATACTATGTACAGGACTGTATGTGGAGTCATCATACTATGTACAGGGCTGTATGTGGAGTCATCATACTATGTACAGGGCTGTATGTGGAGTCATCATACTATGTACAGGGCTGTATGTGGAGCCATCATACTATGTGCAGGACTGTATGTGGAGCCATCATACTATGTACAGGGCTGTATGTGGAGCCATCATACTATGTACAGGGCTGTATGTGGAGCCATCATCCTATGTACAGGGCTGTATGTGGAGCCATCATCCTATGTACAGGGCTGTATGTGGAGTCATCATACTATGTACAGGGCTGTATGTGGAGCCATCATACTATGTACAGGACTGTATGTGGAGTCATCATACTATGTACAGGGCTGTATGTGGAGTCATCATACTATGTACAGGGCTGTATGTGGAGCCATCATACTATGTACAGGGCTGTATGTGGAGCCATCATACTATGTACAGGACTGTATGTGGAGCCATCATACTATGTACAGGGCTGTATGTGGAGCCATCATACTATGTACAGGGCTGTATGTGGAGTCATCATACTATGTACAGGGCTGTATGTGGAGCCATCATACTATGTACAGGGCTGTATGTGGAGTCATCATACTATGTACAGGGCTGTATGTGGAGCCATCATACTATGTACAGGGCTGTATGTGGAGTCATCATACTATGTACAGGGCTGTATGTGGAGCCATCATACTATGTACAGGGCTGTATGTGGAGCCATCATACTATGTACAGGACTGTATGTGGAGCCATCATACTATGTACAGGACTGTATGTGGAGCCATCATACTATGTACAGGGCTGTATGTGGAGTCATCATACTATGTACAGGGCTGTATGTGGAGCCATCATACTATGTACAGGGCTGTATGTGGAGCCATCATACTATGTACAGGGCTGTATGTGGAGCCATCATACTATGTACAGGACTGTATGTGGAGCCATCATACTATGTACAGGGCTGTATGTGGAGCCATCATACTATGTACAGGGCTGTATGTGGAGAAATCATACTATGTACAGGGCTGTATGTGGAGCCATCATACTATGTACAGGGCTGTATGTGGAGCCATCATACTATGTACAGGACTGTATGTGGAGCCATCATACTATGTACAGGGCTGTATGTGGAGCCATCATACTATGTACAGGGCTGTATGTGGAGCCATCATACTATGTACAGGACTGTATGTGGAGCCATCATACTATGTACAGGGCTGTATGTGGAGCCATCATACTATGTACAGGACTGTATGTGGAGCCATCATACTATGTACAGGGCTGTATGTGGAGCCATCATACTATGTACAGGGCTGTATGTGGAGTCATCATACTATGTACAGGACTGTATGTGGAGTCATCATACTATGTACAGGGCTGTATGTGGAGCCATCATACTATGTACAGGGCTGTATGTGGAGCCATCATACTATGTACAGGACTGTATGTGGAGCCATCATACTATGTACAGGGCTGTATGTGGAGCCATCATACTATGTACAGGACTGTATGTGGAGCCATCATACTATGTACAGGGCTGTATGTGGAGTCATCATACTATGTACAGGGCTGTATGTGGAGCCATCATACTATGTACAGGGCTGTATGTGGAGCCATCATACTATGTACAGGACTGTATGTGGAGCCATCATACTATGTACAGGACTGTATGTGGAGCCATCATACTATGTACAGGACTGTATGTGGAGCAATCATACTATGTATAGGACTGTATGTGGAGTCATCATACTATGTACAGGACTGTATGTGGAGCCATCATACTATGTACAGGACTGTATGTGGAGCAATCATACTATGTATAGGACTGTATGTGGAGCCATCATACTATGTACAGGACTGTATGTGGAGCCATCATACTATGTACAGGGCTGTATGTGGAGCCATCATACTATGTACAGGGCTGTATGTGGAGCCATCATACTATGTACAGGGCTGTATGTGGAGTCATCATACTATGTACAGGGCTGTATGTGGAGTCATCATACTATGTACAGGGCTGTATGTGGAGCCATCATACTATGTACAGGACTGTATGTGGAGCCATCATACTATGTACAGGGCTGTATGTGGAGTCATCATACTATGTACAGGGCTGTATGTGGAGTCATCATACTATGTACAGGACTGTATGTGGAGCCATCATACTATGTACAGGACTGTATGTGGAGCCATCATACTATGTACAGGACTGTATGTGGAGCAATCATACTATGTATAGGACTGTATGTGAAGTCATCATACTATGTACAGGGCTGTATGTGGAGCAATCATACTATGTATAGGACTGTATGTGAAGTCATCATACTATGTACAGGGCTGTATGTGGAGCCATCATACTATGTACAGGGCTGTATGTGGAGTCATCATACTATGTACAGGACTGTATGTGAAGTCATCATACTATGTACAGGGCTGTATGTGGAGTCATCATACTATGTACAGGGCTGTATGTGGAGCCATCATACTATGTACAGGACTGTATGTGGAGTCATCATACTATGTACAGGGCTGTATGTGGAGCCATCATACTATGTACAGGGCTGTATGTGGAGTCATCATACTATGTACAGGGCTGTATGTGGAGCCATCATACTATGTACAGGGCTGTATGTGGAGCCATCATACTATGTACAGGGCTGTATGTGGAGCCATCATACTATGTACAGGACTGTATGTGGAGCCATCATACTATGTACAGGACTGTATGTGGAGCCATCATACTATGTACAGGACTGTATGTGGAGCCATCATACTATGTACAGGGCTGTATGTGGAGCCATCATACTATGTACAGGACTGTATGTGGAGCCATCATACTATGTACAGGACAGTATGTGGAGCCATCATACTATGTACAGGGCTGTATGTGGAGCCATCATACTATGTACAGGGCTGTATGTGGAGCCATCATACTATGTACAGGGTTGTATGTGGAGCCATCATACTATGTACAGGGCTGTATGTGGAGCCATCATACTATGTGCAGGACTGTATGTGGAGCCATCATACTATGTACAGGGCTGTATGTGGAGCCATCATACTATGTACAGGGCTGTATGTGGAGCCATCATACTATGTACAGGGCTGTATGTGGAGTCATCATACTATGTACAGGGCTGTATGTGGAGCCATCATACTATGTACAGGACTGTATGTGGAGCCATCATACTATGTACAGGACTGTATGTGGAGCCATCATACTATGTACAGGACTGTATGTGGAGCCATCATACTATGTACAGGACTGTATGTGGAGCCATCATACTATGTACAGGACTGTATGTGGAGTCATCATACTATGTACAGGGCTGTATGTGGAGCCATCATACTATGTACAGGACTGTATGTGGAGTCATCATACTATGTACAGGGCTGTATGTGGAGCCATCATACTATGTACAGGACTGTATGTGGAGCCATCATACTATGTACAGGGCTGTATGTGGAACCATCATACTATGTACAGAACTGTATGTGGAGACATCATACTATATACAGGGCTGTATGTGGAGCCATCATACTATGTACAGGACTGTATGTGGAGCCATCATACTATGTACAGGGCTGTATGTGGAGCCATCATACTATGTACAGGGCTGTATGTGGAGCCATCATACTATATACAGGGCTGTATGTGGAGCCATCATACTATGTACAGGGTTGTATGTGGAGTCATCATGCTATGTACAGGGCTGTATGTGGAGCCATCATACTATGTACAGGGCTGTATGTGGAGCCATCATACTATGTACAGGACTGTATGTGGAGCCATCATACTATGTACAGGACTGTATGTGGAGCCATCATACTATGTACAGGACTGTATGTGGAGCCATCATACTATGTGCAGGGCTGTATGTGGAGTCATCATACTATGTACAGGGCTGTATGTGGAGTCATCATACTATGTACAGGGCTGTATGTGGAGTCATCATACTATGTACAGGGCTGTATGTGGAGCCATCATACTATGTACAGGACTGTATGTGGAGCCATCATACTATGTACAGGGCTGTATGTGGAGTCATCACACTATGTACAGGACTGTATGTGGAGCCATCATACTATGTACAGGGCTGTATGTGGAGCCATCATACTATGTACAGGGCTGTATGTGGAGCCATCATACTATGTGCAGGACTGTATGTGGAGCCATCATACTATGTACAGGGCTGTATGTGGAGTCATCACACTATGTACAGGACTGTATGTGGAGCCATCATACTATGTGCAGGACTGTATGTGGAGCCATCATACTATGTACAGGGCTGTATGTGGAGTCATCACACTATGTACAGGGCTGTATGTGGAGCCATCACACTATGTACAGGACTGTATGTGGAGTCATCATACTATGTACAGGACTGTATGTGGAGCCATCATACTATGTACAGGACTGTATGTGGAGCCATCATACTATGTACAGGACTGTATGTGGAGCCATCATACTATGTACAGGACTGTATGTGGAGCCATCATACTATGTACAGGACTGTATGTGGAGCCATCATACTATGTACAGGACTGTATGTGGAGCCATCATACTATGTACAGGACTGTATGTGGAGCCATCATACTATGTACAGGACTGTATGTGGAGCCATCATACTATGTACAGGGCTGTATGTGGAGTCATCATACTATGTACAGGACTGTATGTGGAGCCATCATACTATGTACAGGGCTGTATGTGGAGTCATCATACTATGTACAGGGCTGTATGTGGAGTCATCATACTATGTACAGGACTGTATGTGGAGTCATCATACTATGTACAGGGCTGTATGTGGAGCCATCATACTATGTACAGGACTGTATGTGGAGCTATCATACTATGTACAGGGCTGTATGTGGAGCCATCACACTATGTACAGGACTGTATGTGGAGTCATCATACTATGTACAGGACTGTATGTGGAGTCATCATACTATGTACAGGACTGTATGTGGAGCCATCATACTATGTACAGGACTGTATGTGGAGCCATCATACTATGTACAGGACTGTATGTGGAGCCATCATACTATGTACAGGACTGTATGTGGAGTCATCATACTATGTACAGGACTGTATGTGGAGCCATCATACTATGTACAGGACTGTATGTGGAGCCATCATACTATGTACAGGTCTGTATGTGGAGTCATCATACTATGTACAGGACTGTATGTGGAGCCATCATACTATGTACAGGGCTGTATGTGGAGTCATCATACTATGTACAGGACTGTATGTGGAGCCATCATACTATGTACAGGACTGTATGTGGAGCCATCATACTATGTACAGGACTGTATGTGGAGCCATCATACTATGTACAGGTCTGTATGTGGAGTCATCATACTATGTACAGGACTGTATGTGGAGCCATCATACTATGTACAGGGCTGTATGTGGAGTCATCATACTATGTACAGGACTGTATGTGGAGCCATCATACTATGTGCAGGGCTGTATGTGGAGCCATCATACTATGTACAGGGCTGTATGTGGAGCCATCATACTATGTACAGGACTGTATGTGGAGCCATCATACTATGTACAGGACTGTATGTGGAGCCATCATACTATGTACAGGGCTGTATGTGGAGCCATCATACTATGTACAGGGTTGTATGTGGAGCCATCATACTATGTACAGGACTGTATGTGGAGCCATCATACTATGTACAGGGCTGTATGTGGAGCCATCATACTATGTACAGGGTTGTATGTGGAGCCATCATACTATGTACAGGACTGTATGTGGAGCCATCATACTATGTACAGGGCTGTATGTGGAGCCATCATACTATGTACAGGGCTGTATGTGGAGCCATCATACTATGTACAGGGTTGTATGTGGAGCCATCATACTATGTACAGGGCTGTATGTGGAGTCGTCATACTATGTACAGGACTGTATGTGGAGTCGTCATACTATGTACAGGGCTGTATGTGGAGCCATCATACTATGTACAGGGCTGTATGTGGAGCCGTCATACTATGTACAGGACTGTATGTGGAGTCGTCATACTATGTACAGGGCTGTATGTGGAGCCATCATACTATGTACAGGGCTGTATGTGGAGCCATCATACTATGTACAGGGTTGTATGTGGAGCCATCATACTATGTACAGGGCTGTATGTGGAGCCATCATACTATGTACAGGACTGTATGTGGAGCCGTCATACTATGTACAGGACTGTATGTGGAGTCGTCATACTATGTACAGGGCTGTATGTGGAGCCGTCATACTATGTACAGGGCTGTATGTGGAGCCATCATACTATGTACAGGGTTGTATGTGGAGCCATCATACTATGTACAGGGCTGTATGTGGAGTCATCATACTATGTACAGGACTGTATGTGGAGCCGTCATACTATGTACAGGACTGTATGTGGAGCAATCATACTATGTATAGGACTGTATGTGAAGTCATCATACTATGTACAGGACTGTATGTGGAGTCATCATACTATGTACAGGACTGTATGTGGAGCCATCATACTATGTACAGGGCTGTATGTGGAGTCATCATACTATGTACAGGGCTGTATGTGGAGTCATCATACTATGTACAGGGCTGTATGTGGAGTCATCATACTATGTACAGGACTGTATGTGGAGCCATCATACTATGTACAGGGCTGTATGTGGAGCCATCATACTATGTACAGGACTGTATGTGGAGTCATCATACTATGTGCAGGACTGTATGTGGAGTCATCATACTATGTACAGGGCTGTATGTGGAGCCATCATACTATGTACATGACTGTATGTGGAGTCATCATACTATGTACAGGACTGTATGTGGAGTCATCATACTATGTACAGGACTGTATGTGGAGCCATCATACTATGTGCAGGACTGTATGTGGAGTCATCATACTATGTACAGGGCTGTATGTGGAGCCATCATACTATGTGCAGGACTGTATGTGGAGTCATCATACTATGTACAGGACTGTATGTGGAGCCATCATACTATGTGCAGGACTGTATGTGGAGTCATCATACTATGTACAATGCTGTATGTGGAGCCATCATACTATGTGCAGGACTGTATGTGGAGCCATCATACTATGTACAGGGCTGTATGTGGAGTCATCATACTATGTACAGGGCTGTATGTGGAGTCATCATACTATGTACAGGGCTGTATGTGGAGTCATCATACTATGTACAGGACTGTATGTGGAGCCATCATACTATGTACAGGACTGTATGTGGAGCCATCATACTATGTACAGGGCTGTATGTGGAGTCATCATACTATGTACAATGCTGTATGTGGAGCCATCATACTATGTACAGGGCTGTATGTGGAGTCATCATACTATGTACAGGGCTGTATGTGGAGTCATCATACTATGTACAGGACTGTATGTGGAGTCATCATACTATGTACAGGACTGTATGTGGAGTCATCATACTATGTACAGGACTGTATGTGGAGCCATCATACTTTGTACAGGACTGTATGTGGAGTCATCATACTATGTACAGGACTGTATGTGGAGTCATCATACTATGTACAGGACTGTATGTGGAGTCATCATACTATGTACAGGACTGTATGTGGAGCCATCATACTATGTACAGGGCTGTATGTGGAGTCATCATACTATGTACAGGACTGTATGTGGAGTCATCATACTATGTACAGGGCTGTATGTGGAGCCATCATACTGTGTACAGGGTTGTATGTGGAGCCGTCATACTATGTACAGGACTGTATGTGGAGTCATCATACTATGTACAGGACTGTATGTGGAGCCATCATACTATGTACAGGACTGTATGTGGAGCCATCATACTATGTACAGGACTGTATGTGGAGTCATCATACTATGTACAGGACTGTATGTGGAGCCATCATACTATGTACAGGACTGTATGTGGAGCCATCATACTGTGTACAGGGTTGTATGTGGAGCCGTGTGCGCCATGACCTACAGCGACCGACAGAGGGCGGCAGACAAGTGCGAGGAGATGGAGGAGGCTACAGCCAGTGCTCCCAGCTCCTGTACGGTAAGTACAGACAATCCACCTGGCCACGTACAAGACAACGTTCACACTTACCTGCCATTTTTTACATTTTCTTAAATGCATATATTTTGATTTTATTAAAAATGGGATTTATTAAAATTTTTGGGTCTGACATCTGTTTAATGAGTTAACTGAGAATTCATCAGTGAGCTTGCAGTTTTTTTTTAAGCTGTCATTTTACTGAGCCTACATGAAAGCTGAGCAGAACTTTGTGTCAGTGAGAGGAGCTCACTGACAGGTCCTCAGTTGACTCATTCCACAGCCACTTAAAAAGCCTGTAAAAGCCAAACTGTGAAAAATTTTTAATGGAACCAATTTGCAAAAAATATTTGGCTCAAAAATAAATGCATTTAAATACAAAAGAAAGTCCCCAAAGGTGACCATAACATTTAAAGGGGAAATGCCCGCTCAAACCAGATCCCTATGGTTAGAGATTTCCTGGACACAGCCCTGCTCAGAGTGGAAAAACATGGCTGCTCTGGTACAGAAACAGCGCCACATCTGCTCACAGGCGGTATTGTAGGACCCTGAGCTGTAATACCAAATACAACCCATGGGTCAGGGTGGCGCTGTTTTCCGTAACAATTATTTAAATGTTTTTATTCCCTGACGAAGTAAATGGTGAAGAATAAAAACGCAAGGTATATAAGAAAGCGAGTGCAGTTTATTCCGGCGGGCGGGATGCTGAAGCTTCGATCCCCATGGTGCGAGCCTCCATGTGAGGCCGGTGTGGGGACTCGCCTCCTCTCCTGCCTGGAGGGCGCACATTAGCGGCCGCTGTAGGCGGATTAGGATGAACGGCTGGAATGTGCCGGATTATAGGGCCCCGGCTCTCACCGCTCCGGGCTGAGAAAATAATCGTCTGCGCACTGATTCCATCACTCAGAGGCGAACGCCCAGTAACCCTGTACGGCCGGGTCTGCGAGTCACTATAGCGGCAGGATGGGCCCTGAACACTGTCAGGAGTCAGTCATAGCCGGGGTCCTCCAAGTCACAGCTGCTACCTACAGGGCACCACGTCCAAGCCCAGAGGCCGGTAACTGACCTCCTCCCAGCGAGTGAGGCCGCACCCAGCGGAGGCCATACAGGAACAGAAGGGAGGCCATTGTAGAGCAAGTGCCCGGAAATGTGGCATCCAGAGAAGTCACCGCATACAAGCGCCCAGAGCTGAGCCCTCATCTAAGCCCAAAACAGGTTTAAGACGAGGAGGGGTTAATGCAGGACAAAAACAGCGCAAATAATGATGGCAATACCGCCACTCATACCAGTATCATAGCAGTTATATTCTTATACAGGGGCAGTATCATAGCAGTTATATTCTTATACAGGGGCAGTATTATAGCAGTTATATTCTTATACAGGGGCAGTATCATAGCAGTTATATTCTTATACAGGGGCAGTATATAGCAGTTATATTCTTATACAGGGGCAGTATATAGCAGTTATATTTTTATACAGGGGCAGTATCATAGCAGTTATATTCTTATACAGGGGCAGTATTATAGCAGTTATATTCTTATACAGGGGCAGTATTATAGTAGTTATATTCTTATACAGGGGCAGTATCATAGCAGTTATATTCTTATACAGGGGCAGTATATAGCAGTTATATTCTTATACAGGGGCAGTATTATAGCAGTTATATTCTTATACAGGGGCAGTATCATAGCAGTTATATTCTTATACAGGGGCAGTATCATAGCAGTTATATTCTTATACAGGGGCAGTATCATAGCAGTTATATTCTTATACAGGGGCAGTATTATAGTAGTTATATTCTTATACAGGGGCAGTATTCTAGTAGTTATATTCTTATACAGAGGCAGTATCATAGCAGTTATATTCTTATACAGGGGCAGTATCATAGCAGTTATATTCTTATACAGGGGCAGTATCATAGCAGTTATATTCTTATACAGGGGCAGTATTATAGCAGTTATATTCTTATACAGGGGCAGTATTATAGCAGTTATATTCTTATACAGGGGCAGTATCATAGCAGTTATATTCTTATACAGGGGCAGTATTATAGCAGTTATATCCTTATACAGGGGCAGTATCATAGCAGTTATATTCTTATACAGGGGCAGTATTATAGCAGTTATATTCTTATACAGCGGCAGTATTATAGCAGTTATATTCTTATACAGGGGCAGTATTATAGCAGTTATATTCTTATACAGGGGCAGTAATATAGCAGTTATATTCTTATACAGGGGCAGTATCATAGCAGTTATATTCTTATACAGGGGCAGTATCATAGCAGTTATATTCTTATACAGGGGCAGTATCATAGCAGTTATATTCTTATACAGGGGCAGTATTATAGCAGTTATATTCTTATACAGGGGCAGTATCATAGCAGTTATATTCTTATACAGGGGCAGTATTATAGCAGTTATATTCTTATACAGGGGCAGTATTATAGCAGTTATATTCTTATACAGGGGCAGTATTATAGCAGTTATATTCTTATACAGGGGCAGTATTATAGCAGTTATATTCTTATACAGGGGCAGTATCATAGCAGTTATATTCTTATACAGGGGCAGTATCATAGCAGTTATATTCTTATACAGGGGCAGTATCATAGCAGTTATATTCTTATACAGGGGCAGTATCATAGCAGTTATATTCTTATACAGGGGCAGTATTATAGCAGTTATATTCTTATACAGGGGCAGTAATATAGCAGTTATATTCTTATACAAGGGCAGTATCATAGCAGTTATATTCTTATACAGGGGCAGTATCATAGCAGTTATATTCTTATACAGGGGCAGTATCATAGCAGTTATATTCTTATACAGGGGCAGTATCATAGCAGTTATATTCTTATACAGGGGCAGTATCATAGCAGTTATATTCTTATACAGGGGCAGTATCATAGCAGTTATATTCTTATACAGGTGCAGTATCATAGCAGTTATATTCTTATACAGGGGCAGTATCATAGCAGTTATATTCTTATACAGGGGCAGTATCATAGCAGTTATATTCTTATACAGGGGCAGTATCAGCAGTTATATTCTTGTATATAGGGAGTTGTATTATAGTAGTTATATTCTTGTACATAGGAGCTGTATTATAGTAGTTGTATTCTTGTATATAGGTGCAGTATTATAGTAGTTGTATTCTTGTACATAGGGAGCAGTATTATAGTAGTTACATTCTTGTACATAGGATTCTGTATTATAGTAGTTATATTCCTGTACATAGGGGGCAGTATTATAGTACTTATATTCTTGTACATAGGAGCAGTATTATAGTAGTTATATTCTTGTACATAGGAGCTGTATTATAGTAGTTGTATTCTTGTATATAGGGGCAGTATCATAGCAGTTATATTCTTATACAGGGGCAGTATCATAGCAGTTATATTCTTATACAGGGACAGTATTATAGCAGTTATATTCTTATACAGGGGCAGTATAATAGCAGTTATATTCTTATACAGGGGCAGTATCATAGCAGTTATATTCTTATACAGGGGCAGTATTATGGCAGTTATATTTTTATACAGGGGCAGTATTATAGCAGTTATATTCTCATACAGGGGCAGTATCATGGCAGTTATTATTATACAGGGGCAGTATTATAGCAGTTATATTCTTATACAGGGGCAGTATCATAGCAGTTATATTCTTATACAGGGTCAGTATCATAGCAGTTATATTCTTAGACAGGGGCAGTATCATAGCAGTTATATTCTTATACAGGGGCAGTATCATAGCAGTTATATTCTTATACAGGGGCGGTATTATAGCAGTTATATTCTTGTACATGGGAGCAGCATTATAGTAATTATATTCTTGTACATAGGAGCTGTATTATAGTAGTTATATTCTTGTACATAGAGGGCAATATTATAGTAATTATATTCTTGTACATAGGGGGCTGTATTATAGTAGTTATATTCATGTACATTACAGACCAAAAGTTTGGACACACCTCATTTAAAGATTTTTCTGTATTTTCATGACTATGAAAATTGTGCTTTCACACTGAAGGCATCAAAACTATGAATTAACACATGTGGAATTATATAGTTAACAAAAATTGTGAAACAACTGAAAATATGTCTTATATTCTAGGTTCTTCAAAGTAGCCACCTTTTGCTTTGATGACTGCTTTGCACACTCTTGGCATTCTCTTGATGAGCTTCAAGAGGTAGTCACCGGAAATGGTTTTCACTTCACAGGTGTGCCCTCTCTGGCTTAATAAGTGGGATTTCTTGCCTTATAAATGGGGTTGGGACCATCAGTTGTGTTGTGCAGAAGTCTGGTGGATACACAGCTGATAGTCCTACTGAATAGACTGTTAGAATTTGTATTATGGCAAGAAAAAAGCAGCTAAGAAAAGAAAAACGAGTGGCCATCATTACTTTAAGAAATGAAGGTCAGTCAGTGCGAAAAATTGGGCAAACTTTGAAAGTGTCCCCAAGTGCAGTTGCAAAAACCATCAAGCGCTACAAAGAAACTGGCTCACATGAGGACCGCCCCAGGAAAGGAAGACCAAGAGTCACCTCTGCTTCTGACGATAAGTTTATCCGAGTCACCAGCGTCAGAAATCGCAGGTTAACAGCAGCTCAGATTAGAGACCAGGTCAATGCCACACAGAGTTCTAGCAGCAGACACATCTCTTCAACAACTGTTAAGAGGAGACTTTGTGCAGCAGGCCTTCATGGTAAAATAGCTGCTGGGAAACCACTGCTAAGGACAGGCAACAAGCAGAAGAGACTTGTTTGGGCTCAAGAACACAAGGAATGGACATTAGACCAGTGGAAATCTGTGCTTTGGTCTGATGAGTCCAAATTTGAGATCTTTGGTTGCAACCACCGTGTCTTTGTGTGACGCAGAAAAGGTGAACGGATGGACTCTACATGCCTGGTTCCCACCGTGAAGCATGGAGGAGGAGGTGTGATGGTGTGGGGGTGCTTTGCTGGTGACACTGTTGGGGATTTATTCAAAATTGAAGGCATACTGAACCGGCATGGCTACTTCAGCATCTTGCAGCGGCATGCTATTCCATCCGGTTTGCGTTTAGTTGGACCATCATTTATTTTTCAACAGGACAATGACCCCAAACACACCTCCAGGCTGTGTAAGGGCTATCTGACCAAGGTGGAAAGTGATGGGGTGCTACGCCAGATGACCTGGCCTCCACAGTCACCAGACCTGAACCCAATCGAGATGGTTTGGGGTGAGCTGGACCGCAGAGTGAAGGCAAAAGGGCCAACAAGTGCTAAGCATCTCTGGGAACTCCTTCAAGATTGTTGGAAGACCATTTCCGGTGACTACCTCTTGAAGCTCATCAAAAGAATGCCAAGAGTGTGCAAAGCAGTCATCAAAGCAAAAGGTGGCTACTTTGAAGAACCTAGAATATAAGACATATTTTCAGTTGTTTCACACTTCTTTGTTAAGTATATGATTCCACATGTGTTAATTCATAGTTTTGATGCCTTCAGTGTGAATGTACAATTTTCACAGTCATGAAAATACAGAAAAATCTTTAAATGAGAAGGTGTGTCCAAACTTTTGGTCTGTACTGTACATGGGAGCAGTATTATAGTAGTTATATTCTTGTACATAGGAGCAGTATTATAGTAATTATATTCTTGTACATAGGAGGCAGTATTATAGTAGTTATATTCATGTACATGGGAGCAGTGTTATAGTAGTTATATTCTTGTACAAAAAGAGCAGTATTATAGTAGTTGTATTCTTGTACATAGGAGCTGTATTATAATAGTTATATTCTTGTACATAGGGGGCGGTATTATAGTAGTTATACAGTTAGGTCCATATATATTTGGACAGAGGCAACATTTTTTCTAATTTTGGTTCTAGACATTACCACAATGAATTTTAAACAAAACAATTCAGATGCAGTTGAAGTTCAGACTTTCAGCTTTCATTTGAGGGTATCCACATTAAAATTGGATGAAGGGATTAGGAGTTTCAGCTCCTTAACATGTGACACCCTGTTTTTAAAGGGACCAAAAGTAATTGGACAGATTAAATAATTGTAAATAAAATGTTCATTTCTAGTAGTTAGTTGAAAACCCTTTGTTGGCAATGACTGCCTGAAGTCTTGAACTCATGGACATCACCAGACTCTGAGTTTCCTCCTTTTTGATGCTCTGCCAGGCCTTCACTACGGAGGTTTTCAGTTGCTGTTTGTTTGTGGGCCTTTCTGTCTGAAGTTTAGTCTTTAACAAGTGAAATGCATGCTCAGTTGGGTTGAGATCAGGTGACTGACTTGGCCATTCAAGAATATTCCACTTCTTTTCTTTAATAAACTCCTGGGTTGCTTTGGCTTTATGTTTTGGGTTATTGTCCATCTGTAGTATGAAACGACGACCAATCAGTTTGGCTGCATTCAGCTGGATCTGAGCAGACAGTATGGCTCTGAATACATCAGAATTCATTCGGTTCCTTCTGTCCTGTGTCACATCATCAATAAACACTAGTGACCCAGTGCCACTGGCAGCCATGCATGCCCAAGCCATCACACTGCCTCCGCCGTGTTTTCCATATGATGTGGTATGCTTTGGATCATGAGCTGTACCACGCCTTCACCATACTTTTCGCTTTCCATCATTCTGGTAGAGGTTGATCTTGGTTTCATCTGTCCAAAGAATGTTCTTCCAGAACTGTGCTGGCTTTTTTAGATGTTTTTTAGCAAAGTCCAGTCTAGCCTTTTTATTCTTGATGCTTATGAGTGGCTTGCACCGTGCAGTGAACCCACTGTATTTACTTTCATGCAGTCTTCTCTTTATGGTAGATTTGGATATTGATACACCTACCTCCTGGAGAGTGTTGTTCACTAGGTTGGCTGTTGTGAAGGGGTTTCTCTTCACCATGGAGATTATTCTGCGATCATACACCACTGTTGTCTTCCGAGGGCGCCCAGGTCTTTTTGCATTGATGAGTTCACCAGTGCTTTCTTTCTTTCTCAGAATGTACCAAACTGTAGATTTTGCCACTCATAATATTGTAGCAATTTCTCGGATGGTTTTTTTCTGTTTTTGAAGGTTAATGATGGCTTGTTTCACCTGCATGGAGAGCGCCTTTGATCGCATGTTTACTTCACAGCAAAACCTTCCAAACGCACCACACCTCAAATCAACTCCAGGCCTTTTATCTGCTTAATTGAGAATGACATAACGAAGGGATTGTCCACACCGGTCCATGAAATAGCCTTGGAGTCAATTGTCCAATTACTTTTGGTCCCTTTAAAAACAGGGTGTCACATGTTAAGGAGCTGAAACTCCTAAACCCTTCATCCAATTTTAGTGTGGATACCCTCAAATGAAAGCTGAAAGTCTGAACTTCAACTGCATCTGAATTGTTTTGTTTAAAATTCATTGTGGTAATGTCTAGAACCAAAATTAGAAAAATGTTGTCTCTGTCCAAATATATATGGACCTAACTGTATTCATGTACATGGGAGCAGTATTATAGTAGTTATATTCTTGTACATAGGGAGCAGTATTATCGTAGTTATATTCTTGTACATAGGAGCTGTATTATAGTAGTTGTATTCTTGTACATAGGAGCTGTATTATAGTAGTTATATTCTTGTACATAGGGGGCTGTATTATAGTAGTTGTATTCTTGTACATAGGGGACTGTATTATAGTATTTGTATTCTTGTACATAGGAGAGTATTATAGTAGTTATATTCTTGTACATAGGAGCTGTATTATAGTAGTTGTATTCTTGTACATAGGGGGCTGTATTATAGTATTTGTATTGTTGTACATAGGAGCTGTATTATAGTTATTATATTCTTGTACATAGGGAGCAGTATTATGGTAGTTATATTCTTGTACATAGGGGGCAGTATTATAGTAGTTATATTCCTGTACATAGAAGCAGTATTATAGTAGTTATATTCTTGTACATAGAAGCAGTATTATAGTAGTTGTATTCTTGTGCATAGGGGGCAGTATTATAGTATTTGTATTCTTGTACATAGGAGCAGTATTATAGTAGTTGTATTCTTGTACATAGGGGGCTGTATTATAGTAGTTGTATTCTTGTACATGGGAGCAGTATTATAGTAGTTATATTCTTGTACATGGGAGCAGTATTATAGTAGTTATATTCTTGTACATAGAAGCAGTATTATAGTAGTTATATTCTTGTACATAGAAGCAGTATTATAGTATTTGTATTCTTGTACATAGGAGCAGTATTATAGTAGTTATATTCTTGTACATAGAAGCAGTATTATAGTAGTTATATTCTTGTACATAGAAGCAGTATTATAGTATTTGTATTCTTGTACATAGGAGCAGTATTATAGTATTTGTATTCTTGTCCATAGGAGAGGATAGACGTGTGCTTGAGAGCTCTCAGCAGGGCGGAGGCATGGCTTCTGACCCAGGTGGAGGGGAGGGGAGCTGGGCTGATGATCCAGGGAAAGCCCCTGGTCTGGAGTCCGGCCTGCAGCATGCACCTGATGGTAATGGAAAGCTGGAGATGGTGGCTGGTGAGTCTTCTAAACCTGCTTGTTATGTTGGAGGATTAAATGCTAAAGTTACAAGGCAAAGTATATTTAAGCTGGAATTGCATATCAGCAAACTAAAAGAAGAAATTAAGAAAGAGACTGATCCTAAGGTAAAACTGATGAAGTGCGAGTGTCTGGGTGATTGCAGCCGAGAGCTGCTGATCAGGAAAGAAAAACTGGAGAAAGGTTTAAACTCTGTGCCCAGAAAGGAGACTTGGGCTAAAGAGAGAAAAAAAGAATCCAGAGCCCAGACTGTGAGCAGAAAACGCTTTATTGGGAATAAGGACATTAAATCTAAAACTGTGTACAGCATTGTGGAGCAAGGAAGCCCAGTGAGAAGTGCAGCGCTGATATCAGGGGCACAATGTGA
This sequence comes from Phyllobates terribilis, assembly GCF_046119375.1. NCBI lineage: Eukaryota > Metazoa > Chordata > Amphibia > Anura > Dendrobatidae > Phyllobates > Phyllobates terribilis. The sequence goes on along the minus strand of NW_027363483.1, from coordinate 485,061 downwards.
GGGGTCCGAGACACCAGAAAGTGCTGCAGAGGAAAGTGTGCCAGCAAACGAGGGGTTAACTGCAGTGACCTCTCTATGCAGCAATGAAGTGAGCTCAGCTGCTGAGAGTGAGAAAGAAAGTGCACCCTGTACTGATACTGTGAGTGAGACCCCCCTCAGCGCTGTGAGTGAGACCCCGCTCACTGGTGCTAGTGAATGTCTGTCTGCAACAGATAATACAAATATTATAATGGACTCTGAACCATCCATGTCAGTGAATGGAGATAATACTGTGCAGCAATCAGTGGTAATGGACTCTATGTCATGTATGTCAGCGGATGGAGACCACACTGCAGTGGTAATGGACTCTGAGCCCTCCATGTCAGTGAATAGAGACAATACTGTGCAACCATCAGTGGTAATGGACTCTATGTCAGCGGATGGAGACCACACTGCAGTAGTAATGGACTCTCAACCCTCCATGTCAGTGAATGGAGATAATACTGTGCAGCAATCAGTGGTGATGGACTCTATGTCATGTATGTCAGCGGATGGAGACCACACTGCAGTGGTAATGGACTCTCAACCCTCCATGTCAGTGAATAGAGACAATACTGTGCAACCATCAGTAGTAGATCTGGGTGTTGTTGCAGCACAGTCAGGTGTCAGTAATCATGGAGCTAGGGAGAGCTCCAGCACTAATCCTCCAGCAGCGGTGGAGATTTCCAGCACTGATCCACCTGCGGCTGGTGAAAGCTCCGGCACTGACGCATCTGCGGCTGGTGAAAGCTCCGGCACTGACGCATCTGCGGCTGGTGAAAGCTCCGGCACTGACCCATCTGCTGACCATCAGTTCAGGAGACTGTTCTCTAATGTCACCAGACCAGTGAACCCCCCCCCTCAGAGGAGAAACGCAGTCAGGATAAAATACACAGGACCAGAGGAGAACATCCCATCCAGAATTTACATTGGGAAAGTTCTCCTAAAAGACTTCATGAAGTTCAATGCGTCTGAGGTCTACGCTCTGATCCATATCCCATCCAGCAGGATCTATGACATCAGCTTTAAGCTCCAGTGTGATCTGGATTTGTTCTGGAACATCTATAATGACACCAGAGAAGATGAGATCTGGGATCACCTCCATTGTATCCAGCTGTCTAAGCCGCAGGAGATAACGGCCACTGTCCTGTTCCAGTCTGAGGTGGTGGCGGTGGCGGATCTGCAGCACTGGCTGAACCGGCAGTGCATAGTGAGAAGTCATCCTGACAAGATCTATGATGAGGAGCAGATATGGAATGGAGGATATACACTGAAAATCCAGCTGATACAAGAGAGCGGTGTGACCAGACATCTGCCGCACTCCTACCTGGGCTCAGAGAGGGGGATCTGCTACTACCCTGGTCAGCCACGTCTGTGCCATAGATGTGGGGGCCGGCATCTCGCCATAAACTGCTCTCGTATCACATGCTCATTATGTGGACAGTCAGGTCATACAAAGGACAACTGCACAGGACCCGTCATCTGTAATCTGTGCTCAGAACCAGGGCATACGTTCCGGGATTGCCGGCATGCAGAACACAATAAATATAATGGCCAGACCTCCTCAGAAGTTGTACAGGAAGATGTCACCAGAGGTTCTGATGTCCCAGAAGCTGGTATGGATGAGGACAGAAGTCACAGTATCAGTGAACCTGCTCCAGAGTCTGAGGTACTAACGGATGCTGCACTACTAGGACCACCAGCCACTGAAGAACCACCTAAAGGCCCACCAGCCACTAAAGAAAGACCTAAACCGCCATCAGCCAATATAATAAGACCTAAGCTTCGATCAGCCACTAAAGTAGGGCCTAAAATGCCAGTTGTTAAAGAGAGGCCTAAGGGGTCCAGAAAGCCTGCCACCAAACCAACCAAACATCAGCCCAGTACATCTGTGGAAGCAGTTAGTCCGCCTGCACTGTCCAGTGTGGATGAGGAAGGCTTTGTGACCGTAAAAAGAAAAAATGCATCTGTGGATCCCACCAGAAAAGTCACAACAGTACAGAAAACCTCTGAGCCTCCAGTGCTGGCGATAAGTCCTGGACGTTACAATGTGCTGGGAGAAGACCAAGATGAAGAGTCACAAATGGAGCAAAGTCCTTCATGCGTCCTCGAAAACGTCTCTGATGAGGGGGATCCTGACCCTCCCGTGTCCACAAAGAGATGGGGCACTACAGGTGACAGCAGTGGAAGGAGGAAGAAGACCAAAAAGTCTAAGTGATCAGGATGCGGCTGAGAATAAACTCCATTAATGTGAACAGTGTGAGGACTGTGAGCCGGCGGCAGACGATTTACCAGCGTTTGTCTGACGAGAGATCTGATGTCTTCTTCTTGCAGGAGACGTATTTGAAGAGCAATGCTCATGTGTATGCAGCCAAGAGAGACTGGAGACTTGGGCCGTCATACTGGTCCTTCGGTCTGGAGAGAAATGACGGTGTGGGGGTCCTCTTTAATACCATGAATGTCCAGGTGGACAGAGTCCTGGAGATCTGTCCGGGTCGCTGTCTGATGCTGGACTTTACATTGGACTCCATCCATTATAGAGCGATAAACATTTATGCGCCGCAGACCAGGAAAGAGCGGAGGGAACTATTTGACCACATGAAACCATATTGCTTTACATCTAAAGTATTTATATTGTGTGGGGACTTTAATAATGTGTCCTGTAATGTGGACAGATCCAGCAGTCATAAGCAACTAAGATATGATGAGACGTTCCTTAATAATATAGTCCAGCAGGCCCACCTAGTAGACCCCTATGGGTCTCATCATACCAGTAAGACGTACACTTACCATAAGGGTGGTAATGCCAGTAGGATAGACCGGGTGTATATAAAGAGGGAGGTGAGATGCTCTCAGTACAGGATCAGCCCCCTGGAGTATTCGGACCATTGTATGGTGAGTGTGACGCTGGATCTGGCCCAAGCTGTGGTCTGTGGAAAGGGGTACTGGAAGGTGAACAGCTCTGTGGTCCAAGATCCTCGGTTCAGAGAGGCCTTCACCACATTCTATAATAAACGTAGGACCACCCAGTGTATGTGTGATGACACAGCCGAGTGGTGGGAGATCATGAAGAGTGACATCAAGCAGTTTATTATACGAGCAGCCAGGAGACGTAGTAATATGGATTATATGAGATACACAGCCCTGAGACTGCACCTCAGCCGGCTATACAGCAGGATGAATGGTGGTGAGGAGGTGGACGGACGGAGCGTCAGCCATATAAAGCAGCGGATGAGGGAGCTGCAGTACGATCGCCTCAAGTCTCTCAAGGCGGAGGGACAGTTTGATAGTTGGGGCATCCATAACCCAGATCCCTTTATTGCCTGTAAGAACAGGGTTAGTAAGAAGCTGATCACTGGCTTGTTAGATGAGAATGGGGTGGAGCAGTCTGAGCCAGAGAAAGTCCACAGGATCATTGGGGATTATTATAGAGATCTGTATAAAGGGGCTCATATTAAGGATGACATTAAAGCTTATCTGAAGGGGGTGTCCCTACCAACGTTAGACCTGGTGCAGGCAGATAGTATGGCCGATCCCATAACTGAGGATGAGGTGAAGAGGAGCATTGACTCCTTAAAGGCCAACAAGAGCCCAGGACTAGACGGCCTGACCAGCGGGTTTTACAAAGAGTTCAGGGACTTGTTGGCTCCGGACCTGGTGCAGGTCTATAATGATTGCCTCTCTGCAGGGAAGCTTCTACAGTCCCAGTATAGATCTGTTCTGGTTCTCTTAGCAAAGAAGGGAAATCTAAAAGATGTAAGGAACTGGCGTCCACTGTCTTTGCTAAACACTGACTATAAAATCCTGGCCAAGATCTTGTATTATCGGCTGAGTGAGGTGGCGGGTGAGCTGATCATCGCCAACCAGACGTGTGGTGTGAAGGGTCGGACGATAGAGGACTCATTGCTGCTGGTGAGAGAAGCTGTGACGTACATTAACCCCTTAATAACATCTGACGTACTAATACGCGTCTGTGCCCTGGGACTTAAGAGCCAGACCCGTATTAGTACGTCATCGCGATCGCCGCCGGGTGTCAGCTGATTGTCACAGCTGACACCCGGTACTATGTGCAGGGAGCGGTCCTGCACCGCCTCCAGCACATTAACCCCTGCGATGCTGCGATCGAAGTCGATCGCGGCATTGTGGGGGCAAGGGGAGGTGATCGCCGATACTCACCTTCTCTTCCGGCTTCCAGCGCAGTCTGCAAAGGCTTCCCGGGTGTTGCCATGACGACCCGATGTCGTCATGACAACATCCGGGTCACCAGACAGCAGGAAGATTGTTTGGACATGCGCAGTGCATCTCCAAACAATCTTCACACTGTGCACCGCTGATAGCCTGCATGGCATAGGGATGGTGCTGCATTCCTGTGCCATGCAGGCGATCAGAGAAAAAAAAGTGAAAGTCCCAGAATGGGACAAAGTAATAAAGTGTATAAACTGTCTGAAAGTGGAAAAAAAAAAAAAAAAAAAATTGCAAAAATATAAAAAAAAAATAAAAAAAATAATCCACCAAAAATAAAAATATAATGTACCCATCAATAAATATTATTATACAAAAAAAACAATAACAGTACACTTATTTGGTATCGCCGCGTCCGGAACAACCTGACCTATAAAACTGTCCCACTAGTTAACCCCTTCAGTGAACACGGTAGAAAAAAAAAAAAACGAAGCAAAAAAACAATGCTTTATCACCATACCGCCAAACAAAAAGTGGAATAACACGCGATCAAAAAGACACATATAAATAAAAATGGTACCGCTGAAAACGTCATCTCGTCCCGCAAAAAACAAGCCGCCATACAGCTCCATCAGCCGAAAAATAAAAAAGGTATAGCTCTCAGAATAAAGCGATGCTAAAAAATATTTTTTTCTATAAAATAGCTTTTATTGTGTATAAGCGCCAAAACATAGAAAAATGATACAAATGTGGTACCGCTGTAAACGTACTGACCCGAAGAATAAAGCTACCTTATCAATTTTACCACACGCGGAACAGAATAAAAAAAAAAACAAAAAAAAAACAATTCCTGAATTGTTGGTTTTTGTTTATTCTGCCTCCCAAAAATCGGAATAGAAAGCGATCAAAAAATGTCACGTGCCTGAAAATGGCACCAATAACAACGTCAAGTCATCCCACAAAAAACGAGCCGTCACATGACTGTCTGCCAAAATCTGGAAAAATTATAGCTCTCAAAATATGGCGATGCAAAAACTAGATTTTACAAAAAATGCGTCTTTTAGTGTGTGACAGCTGTCAGTAATAAAAACCCCATTTGATTCTGGCATTGCTGTAATCACACCGACCTGAAGAATAAAGTCGTCTAATCACTTATACCGCACAAGGAACGGCGTCAAAAATAAACTCTTGGGCTGGGTTTGGGGCTAGGGTTGTGCTGGGGCTAGGGTTGTGCTGGGGCTAGGGTTGTGCTATGGTTAGGGTTGTGCTAGGGTTAGGGCTGGGGTTGGGATTTTTTTCAAAAGTAAGAAAAAAAGATGACGATATGGCGACTAGTGTTGAGCGCAAGTGCTCGCTACTTGAGTTTGCATCGGGTGCTCTGGTATGCATTGAGTATCATGGGTATTTGAGTGACATGCTCGAGTCTCTGCCCCATATGCTTCGCGGCCAAAAAAACTTTACGGGGATTGCCTGCCATGCACGAGCGATCCCCGCATGTTTTTTTTTGGGTGTCTAATAACCGTGAAACATGCGGAGCAGGGACTCGAGCATGTCACTCGAGCACACGCTGTACATGGTGCATACCTGAGTACCCGATGCAAACTCAAGTAGCGAGCACTTGCGCTCAAGAATAATGACAACTTATTTAATATGATGACCTAATGTAAACAAATTCTGTGCCGTACCTCTGGGTTCAAAATGTTCACTATACACCTTAATAAAATCCTTGAGGGGTATAGTTTCCAAAATGGGGACACTTGTGGGGGAGCTCCACTGTTTAGGCACATCACGGGCTCTCCAAACGCGACATGGTGTCCGCTAACGAATTGAATGGAAAATCGGCTCAAATTGTTAGCGGACGCCATGTTGCGTTTGGAGAGCCCCTGTGTGCCCAAACATTGGAGCTCCCCCACAAGTGACCCCATTTTGGAAACTAGACCCCCAAGGCACCTATCTAGATGCATAGTAAGCACTTGGAACCCCCAGGTGCTTCACAAATTGATTCGTAAAAATGAAAAAGTGAAAAAAAAAACAGATGGTAATCTCGCCTGAAGAAGGAGCCTCTGTGCTCTGAAAGCTTGCATATATATATATTTTCTGGTTAGCCAATAAAGGTATCACCCCAAGAATACTTTTGTCATTTTTGGCATACAAGTATTTACATCGATTTTTCTGGCTAGCACGGTGCCACAATATAACTTTGTATTGTACATCATGATAATGGAAGATACCCCAATGTATCGATCACAGATGGATCTGAAAAACCTCCTGAAGAAACTGGCACAAATGAACAGCGACATTTTCTTTCTATCCAGATGCAAAAAAGAAAACTTAATCCCCAAAGGCCTCATAATAAGGAATCCGACTCAGTTTACCTACAATACTCATTTTTCACAGAAACTTTGCTACAGATCATCTGAGAGACTGCGGAATCACCGCATTGGATTTTTCTACAACAAGAAGAAGAAGAGGACCATCCATAAAGAGATAACTTCTCTACAGGGCCGAATACAAGGACCAGATTCATGTCTAATCAAGGAGACATTACAGGATTTTTACAAAAAATTGCAACATCACCTTATTATCAATAAGAAAAAGAAACTTGACAGACTGAGGAAGAAAGCAGGTCTCAATGTAGTTGAAGGTAAGCCCAATTTACAAAATCATTTTAATACATCGTCCTCTGTTGTGAACCTCTCACAGTATGAGCCAAACGCAGGAGAAATGAATGTTTTATCAAAGGGACTAACATTCTGTCCTACAAAACAACTTGATACGGCTCAATTTTGTAGTGATATTGAGGAATTCTTCCGCAGATTACGGCTTAAAGAATTCTTTCACAACCATGCAGATATCACACCACAAGATAATCTGAACAACACATCAAAAAAGAAAAAGAGGACAAACTGGACCCCCCAACCTGGGCACAACCAAACTCTAGATCACTACGTAGACTGTTTCCGTAAAAAAGTTAAATCTGACATTTTGGACAGATGCCACAAAGTGCCGCACAATATCAGTATGGAGGAAAGAAAAGCCATACAGTCTTTAACCACTTCGCACCAGAGCCTGTTTTTGCCTTCGTGACCGGGCCAATTTTTTCAATTCTGACCACTGTCACTTTATGAAGCAATTACTCTGGAACGCTTCAATGGATCCCCCTGATTCTGAGATTGTTTTTTCGTGACATATTGTACTTCATGATAGTGGTAAAATTTCTTTGATATCACATGCGTTTATTTGTGAAAAAATCGGAAATTTGGCGAAAATTTTGAAAATTTTGCAATTTTCAAACTTTGAATTTTTAAGCCCTTAAATCAGAGAAATATGTCACACAAAATACTTAATAAATAACATTTCCCACATGTCTACTTTACATCAGCACAATTTTGGAACCAAAATTTTTTTTTGTTAGGGAGCTATAAGGGTTAAAAGTTGACCAGCGATTTCTCATTTTTCCAACAAAATTTACAAAAACATTTTTTTAGGGACCACATCATATTTTAAGTCACTTTGAGGGGTCTTTATGACAGAAAATACCCAAAAGTGACACCGTTCTAAAAACTGCACCCCTCAAGGTGCTCAAAACCACATTCAAGAACTTTATTAACCCTTCAGGTGCTTCACAGAAATTTTTGGAATGTGGAAGAAAAAAATTAACATTTAACTTTTTTCACAAAAATGTTACTTTAGACCCAATTTTTTTTATTTTCACAGGGGTAACAGGAAAAAAATGGACCCCAAAATTTTTTGTGCAATTTCTCTTGAGCGTGCTGATACCCCATATGTGAGGGAAAACCACTGTTTGGGCGCACGGCAGGGCTCGGAAGGGAAGGAGCGCCATTAGACTTTTTGAATGTAAAATTTGTCTGAATAATTAGCAGACGCCATGTTGCGTTTGGAGAGCTCCTGATGTGCCTAAACAGTGGAAACCCCCCACAAGTGACACCATTTTGGAAACTAGACCCCTTAGGGAACTTATCTAGATGTGTGGTGAGCACCTTGAACCCCAAGGTGCTTCACAGAAGTTTATAATATTGAGCTGTAAAAATAAAATTTTCACATTTTTCCCACAAAACCGTTTTTCATCCCTTAATTTTGCATTATCATAAGGGTAATAGGATAAATTGCACCATGAAATTTGTTGTGCAATTTCTCCTGAACACGCTGATACCCCATATGCGGAGGCAAATTACTGTTTGTCGCATGGCAGGGTTTGAAAGGGAAGGAGCGCCATTTGACTTTTTGAATGTAAAATTTGTTTGAATAATTAGCAGACGCCATGTCGCATTTGGGGAGCCCCTAATGTGACTAAACAGTGGAAACCCCCCACAAGTGCCACCATTTTGGAAACTAGACCCCTTAGGGAACTTATCTAGATGTGTGGTGAGCACCTCGCACCCCCAGCTGCTTCACAGAAGTTTATAATATTGAGCCGTAAAAATAAAATTTTCACATTTTTCCCACAAAAAATCTTTTTCATTCTCTAATTTTGTATTATCATAAGGGTAACAGGATAAATTGCACCATGAAGTTTGTTGTGCAATTTCTCCTGAACACGCCGATACCCCATATGTGAGGGAAAACCACTGTTTGGGCGCACGGCAGGGTTTGAAAGGGAAGGAGCGCCATTTGACTTTTTGAATGTAAAATTTATTTGAATAATTAGCGGACGCCATGTCACATTTGTGGAGCCCCTAATGTGTCTAAACAGCGGAAACCCCCCACAAGTGCCACCATTTTGGAAACTAGACCCCTTAGGGAACTTATCTAGATGTGTGGTGAGCACCTTGCACCCCCAGCTGCTTCACAGAAGTTTATAATATTGAGCCGTGAAAATAAAATTTTCACATTTTTCCCATAAAAAATGTTTTTCATCCCCTAATTTTGCATTATCATAAGGATAACCGGAGAAATTGCACCATGAAATTTGTTGTACAATTTCTCCTGAGTACGCCGATACCCCATATGTGGGGGAAAACCACTGCTTTGGTGTACGGCAGGGTTCGGAAGAGAAAGGAGCGCTATGTTGGCTGGGATAGGCAGCAGACACCATGTCACATTTGAAGAGTCGCTGACATGCCAAAACAGCAGAAACCTCCACAAATGACCCCATTTTGTAAACTACACCTCTCAAGGAATTCATCTAGGGAAGTAGTGAGTATTTTTTAATTTTTAAATTTATACCATTGGGCAGTGAAAAAATCATAATTATATTTTTACCACAAAAAAATGTTTTACCCTCAGATTTTACATTTTCACACAGGGCAATGGGTAAAAATGGTGCCGAAATGTGTCACACAATTTCTTCTAAAAGTGTCAATACCCCATATGTGGCTGTATCGTACCGCTTAGCCATACGGTGAGATCTGGGGGGGACGGAGTGCTATTTGACAATTGGAGAACAAATTATTGTAGAATAGGCATTTGGATTTGGGAGCACAAAATTTTCTGAATTTCTTTTGGGGGGCAAGGGTCATTTTGCTTTTCCAGAGCCTTTCTGCTACCAGTAACTTGGAAGTCCCTTATATTTTTAACAGATGACGGACCTGAGTGGGGACTAGCTTTTTTTGAGGACTGAGTTGAAGCTTTTATTGGGAACATTTTACGTAACATTTATCCGGCGCTCTAGGCTGAGCACTTACATCGGGGTTTCCATCTAAATTTCCAAGTGATGTAATTCAGATGAAACCCCTGCAGGATCCATTCACTGTAATGAGGCAGCAGAGTTACTCTGGACACCGTCTGGCCTCTGTGTAGCGGTGTCCTTTTTTTCAGAAGTGCACAAAACTGTGGCCAACCGCACTTTTATGCACGCCTAAAACAAATGACACCGTGGGATCCCAGGCTAGACGGCGTCCACAGTGGCCTATATCTGTCTCATTACAGGGAATCTTCCGTCATGGGTTCCGGCTGAATCATGTATTTCAGAGATTTACACGGAAACCCTGGTGTAAGTGCTCAGCGCAGAGCACAGGATAAATGTGGGCAGAGCCTTACTGGGATCTTTGGGGACATAATAAACAAATCAGTAGCAGGTGAAGAATTGGTTTTATTTATTTTTTACGCCGTTCCTAGTGTGATATAACTGATTAGATTACTTTATTCTTCGGGTCGGTGTGATTACAGAGATACCAGATTGATATCGGGTTTTTATGACTGACAGCTGTCACACACTAAAAGACGCTTTTTTTGCAAAATCTAGTTTTTGCATCACCATATTTTGAGAGCTATAATTTTTCCATATTTCGGCCGACAGAGTCATGTGACGGCTTGTTTTTTGCGGGACGAGTTGACATTTTTATTGGTACCATTTTTGGGGACGTGACATTTTTTGATCGCTTTCTATTCCGTTTTTTGGGAGGTAAAATTAACAAAAACAAACAATTCAGGAATTGTTTTTTGAGGTTTTTTTTTATGCCGTTCTGCGTGTGGTAAAAGTGATCAGGCAGCGTTATTCTTCGGGTCAGTACGTTTACAGCGATACTACACTTACTGTATTTTTTTTATGTTTTGGCGTTTTAACACAATAAAACTATTTTATAGAAAAAAATATTTTTTTTGCATTGCTTTATTCTGAGCGCTATAACTTTTTTATTTTTCGGCTGATGGAGCTGTATGGCGGCTTTTTTTTTGCGTAACAAGATGACGTTTTCAGTGGTACCATTTTTATTTCTATTTTGTTTTTTGATCGCATTTTTTTCCACTTTTTGTTTGGCAATATGATGAAAAAGCATATTTTTTTGCTCCGTTTTTTATTTATTTTTATTACGGTGTGCACAGAAGGAGTTAATTAGTGTGACAGTTTTATAGCTCGGGTTGTTTCGGACGCGGCGATACCAAATATGTGTACTTTTTTTGGTTTTGTAAAAATATACGGATTTATTGGTTTAATATTTTATTTATTTATTTTTATTTATTTTGTGATTTTTTTATTAATAGTTTAAAAACTTTTTTTTTACTTTTTTTCACATTTTTACTTAGTCACTGTATGGGACATTAATCTTTATTTTTCTGATCTCTGATCTCATGTAATGTAATAGACATATATTACATTACATGAGATCTTCCCTGACTGTTTCAGTCAGAGTCTCCTGTCTGGCTACAGCTGCAGCTGAGCCAGACAGGACACCATATATGGCAGAGCTGGAGGCGGTCATGTGACCTCCAGCTGCCATAGCAACCCCAGGTCCTGGAAGGACACGGAGGTCTTCGGAGAGGTAAGTTGACGACCCCCTCTCCTCCTGCTGTCTCCTATATGCCGTGATCACTATAGATCACAGCATATAGAAGACAGCTAAGGGTTAACATCACTGGGACCTGATCTAATCAGGTCCCGATGATGTTCCCTGTCAGAGCTAACGCTCTGCACCGGAATCGCAGCGCTTGCAGGACCCTAGGGGTCCTGAGCGCTGCGAGACCACCCACCGTTTTTAAACGTCGGCGCTGCACAGAGCCCGGCAAGCGCCGACGTTTATCTACAGTGGGCGGTCGGGAACCGGTTAAAAGCAAATAACAATATCATCATCAAACCAGCAGACAAAGGAGGAGCTGTAGTCATTATGAACATGTCAGATTACATCCAAGAAGCACACAGACAACTCTTGGATATAAAATACTACACTCCACTTCAGGAAGATCCCACCAAAAAATACACATATCATCAATGGGTTTGATTCTACTTCATCCTCACTACTGGAACTAATACCAGACAATCCCCAAACAGGTACCTTCTACATGTTTCCTAAAATACATAAAGGAGGTAATCCTGACAGGCCAATCATTTCTGGCATTGGGACATTAACGGAAAATATCTCAGGCTGGGTGGAGAACATTCTGAAACCCCTGGTGAGACGCACACCCAGCTATATCCAGGACACCACGGATAGCCTCTGCAAACTGTCAGCTCTCGGCCCACTTCCGGAGGACACAATACTAGCCACCATGGATGTAGAGTCTCTCTACTCCAACATTCCTCATGAGGATGGGATTGTAGCAAGCAAACATTTCCTACAAAAAAACAATCTGGCTACAGAACCAACTCTGCAATTCATCAGGTTTGTGCTCCATCACAATTATTTCTCCTTTGGGAACAATTTATACCAACAATGTATGGGTAGCGACATGGGAAGCAAAATGTCCCCACAATATGCAAACCTATTTATGGCTAAACTACAGGAGGAGTTTTTGTCATCTTGCTCTATTAAACCTCTAGCATACTTCCGCTACATTGATGATCTGCTAATAATCTGGACAGGCTCAAAAGATGATCTGCTGACCTTCCACGATAACTTCAACAGGTTCCACCCAACCATCAAGCTCACCCTCAACTTCTCAAAATCCCAAATACATTTTCTGGACATGACCATATACATCAAAGACAACACCATACAGACATCAATTTACCATAAGCCCACAGGACTAGAGATGAGCGTTGTTCTACTCGAACTGTTCGCCAATCTCAAATTCGAGCTGTTTTGGGCGGTGTTCGAGCCGTTCGGCGAACACGAACAATTTGAGAAAAATTCGGCTGTTCGAGGTTATGTTTGATAACTGTTCGTGCACCAAAATCATAACTGGATTTTTTCTCAGTAATGATGAAAATTAATGTTAATACGCAGTTTGAGTGTACAGCAGGGCGGGGGGAGGGGCAGGGGATGGATCTCTGCAGGAACAATGAAGATCTCCATTTTTTTTTTCTCTTTCCCGCATTTACAGTGGGGAGGTGCAGTCTGTCAGCCTATCAGCAGCGCACACACGGAGCGAAGTGCTTTTTTTCACACAAGCAAGGGCATGTGTCATTGGCAGTGTATGTCACATGTCCTTGCCCTATAAGACCAAGCCATTTTCCCCGTCGCCACCATTTTCTCACTGCTGCAGCTGCGTGTTAGACGGCACCGCTGTTGCTGTGTGTGCTATACCTTGTTAATTTCAAGCCAATTTTCGCACAAATCTACAGATAGCTTGGGAGTAGGGAATAGTTGTGATTGCAGTCCTTTTAAGGACTAGGTTACAGCATTTCCTACGACTTTTATCAGGCAGGTCTGTGCTCTTAAATAGATAGATTGTGGGAGTAAAGACTAATTGTAATTGCAGTCCTTTTCAGGACTAGGTTACATCAGTTCCTATCAGTTTTTGCCAGGCAGGTCTGTGCCAGTGCTGTGCAAGTTTTTTTCACAGCATTTGGCTGAATCTAGCAAAGCTAATCCTTTTTGGCCTATTGCAGAGTGTGTTAGTCAGTGGAGTAGCCTATCTGTGTTGCAAGATATACCACCTGTGTATAGAATACCAATTTTTTTACTGCACCTAGTGAAGTAAAATCTTTTCGCCATAGCATCATTCTATTAGTCCATCTATACTGACCTCCATCAGGTTGCAAATTAAATATATTTTTTTCTGCATCTACCTCTGAAAAAATATTGGGCTTCTAGCTGTGTGTGGGACTTGTTCTATTAATCCATCTATACAGACCTCCATCAGGTTGCAAACTGAATATATTTTTTTCTGCATCTACCTCTGAAAAAATATTGGGCTTCTAGCTGTGTGTGGGACTTGTTCTATTAATCCATCTATACAGACCTCCATCAGGTTGCAAACTGAATATATTTTTTTCTGCATCTACCTCTGAAAAAATATGTGGCCTTCTAGCAGTGTGTGGGACTTTCTCTATTAGTCCATCTATACTGACCTCCATCAGGTTGCAAACTGAATATAATTTTTTTCTGCATCTAGCTCTGAAAAAATATTTGGCCTTCTAGCAGTGTGTGGGACTTTCTCTATTAGTCCATCTATACTGACCTCCATCAGGTTGCAAATTAAAAATAATTTTTATCTGCATCTACAGTACCTCTGAAAAAATATTTGGGCTTCTAGCTGTGTGTGGGACTTGTTCTATTAGTCCATCTATACTGACCTCCATCAGGTTGCAAATTGAATATAATTTTTATCTGCATCTAGCTCTGAAAAAATATTTGGCCTTCTAGCAGTGTGTGGGACTTTGTCTATTAGTCCATCTATACTGACCTCCATCAGGTTGCAAATTGAATATAATTTTTATCTGCATCTAGCTCTGAAAAAATATTTGGCCTTCTAGCAGTGTGTGGGACTTTCTCTATTAGTCCATCTATACTGACCTCCATCAGGTTGCAAACTGAATATATTTTTTTCTGCATCTACCTCTGAAAAAATATTGGGCTTCTAGCTGTGTGTGGGACTTGTTCTATTACTTCATCTATACAGACCTCCATCAGGTTGCAAACTGAATATATTTTTTTCTGCATCTACCTCTGAAAAAATATGTGGCCTTCTAGCAGTGTGTGGGACTTTCTCTATTAGTCCATCTATACTGACCTCCATCAGGTTGCAAACTGAATATAATTTTTTTCTGCATCTAGCTCTGAAAAAATATTTGGCCTTCTAGCAGTGTGTGGGACTTTCTCTATTAGTCCATCTATACTGACCTCCATCAGGTTGCAAATTAAAAATAGTTTTTATCTGCATCTACAGTACCTCTGAAAAAATATTTGGGCTTCTAGCTGTGTGTGGGACTTGTTCTATTAGTCCATCTATACTGACCTCCATCAGGTTGCAAATTGAATATAATTTTTATCTGCATCTAGCTCTGAAAAAATATTTGGCCTTCTAGCAGTGTGTGGGACTTTCTCTATTAGTCCATCTATACTGACCTCCATCAGGTTGCAAATTGAATATAATTTTTATCTGCATCTAGCTCTGAAAAAATATTTGGCCTTCTAGCAGTGTGTGGGACTTTCTCTATCAGTCCATCTATACTGACCTCCATCAGGTTGCAAACTGAATATATTTTTTTCTGCATCTACCTCTGAAAAAATATTGGGCTTCTAGCTGTGTGTGGGACTTGTTCTATTACTCCATCTATACAGACCTCCATCAGGTTGCAAACTGAATATATTTTTTTCTGCATCTACCTCTGAAAAAATATGTGGCCTTCTAGCAGTGTGTGGGACTTTCTCTATTAGTCCATCTATACTGACCTCCATCAGGTTGCAAACTGAATATAATTTTTTTCTGCATCTAGCTCTGAAAAAATATTTGGCCTTCTAGCAGTGTGTGGGACTTTCTCTATTAGTCCATCTATACTGACCTCCATCAGGTTGCAAATTAAAAATAGTTTTTATCTGCATCTACAGTACCTCTGAAAAAATATTTGGGCTTCTAGCTGTGTGTGGGACTTGTTCTATTAGTCCATCTATACTGACCTCCATCAGGTTGCAAATTGAATATAATTTTTATCTGCATCTAGCTCTGAAAAAATATTTGGCCTTCTAGCAGTGTGTGGGACTTTCTCTATTAGTCCATCTATACTGACCTCCATCAGGTTGCAAATTAAAAATAATTTTTATCTGCATCTACCTCTGAAAAAATATTTGGGCTTCTAGCTGTGTGTGGGACTTGTTCTATTACTCCATCTATACTGACCTCCATCAGGTTGCAAACTGAATATATTTTTTTCTGCATCTACCTCTGAAAAAATATGTGGCCTTCTAGCAGTGTGTGGGACTTTCTCTATTAGTCCATCTATACTGACCTCCATCAGGTTGCAAACTGAATATAATTTTTTTCTGCATCTAGCTCTGAAAAAATATTTGGCCTTCTAGCAGTGTGTGGGACTTTCTCTATTAGTCCATCTATACTGACCTCCATCAGGTTGCAAATTAAAAATAATTTTTATCTGCATCTACAGTACCTCTGAAAAAATATTTGGGCTTCTAGCTGTGTGTGGGACTTGTTCTATTAGTCCATCTATACTGACCTCCATCAGGTTGCAAATTGAATATAATTTTTATCTGCATCTAGCTCTGAAAAAATATTTGGCCTTCTAGCAGTGTGTGGGACTTTCTCTATTAGTCCATCTATACAGACCTCCATCAGGTTGCAAACTGAATATAATTTTTATCTGCATCTAGCTCTGAAAAAATATTTGGCCTTCTAGCAGTGTGTGGGACTTGTTCTATTAGTCCACCTATACTGACCTCCATCAGGTTGCAAATTCAAAATAATTTTTTGTCTGCATCTAGCTCTGAAAAAATATTTGGCCTTCTAGCAGTGTGTGGGACTTTCTCTATTAGTCCATCTATACTGACCTCCATCAGGTTGCAAACTGAATATTTTTTTTCTGCATCTACCTCTGAAAAAATATTGGGCTTGTAGCTGTGTGTGGGACTTGTTCTATTAATCCATCTATACAGACCTCCATCAGGTTGGAAACTGAATAAAAAAATTTTCTGCACCTACCTCTGAAAAAATATTTGGGCTTCTAGCTGTGTGTGGGACTTGTTCTATTAGTCCATCTATACTGACCTCCATCAGGTTGCAAATTGAATATAATTTTTTTCTGCATCTAACCCAGCCAATAGTTTTGGCCTAATACCACAGTTTGGCCACTCAGCTCTGCTCGGTTCCCATCCATTGTTTTTTTGTGCAAACAACTCCAGAGTTGTGAATTAGTTAACCACCAAAATGAGTGGAAAAAGGCCTGCTGCTGGTGGAAAGGGGAATAGGCGTGTTGGGAAGGGGAAAAAAGGTTTTGTCCGTGGGGTAGGTGTTAAAGCAACAGTAACATCTGCAGAAGAAAGACCATCTTCCAGCCAAACTAAAATGTCTACTTTTAGCGGACAATGTGATAAGATCCCTTTCTTACGGCCACGCCAATCGCTACAAATTCCAGATGAGGCACAAAAACAGCAGGTGCTTCAACGGATATCAAGTGCTCCTTTAAGTGGGCTCTCCTCCACATCAACTTCAACATCACAAATACTCCAGTCCTCAAAGGTGTCACCCCAATCGCACTTGCTTCCTCACAGCTCCCAAATCTCCAGCTGCCCGTCTGAGTATGAGGTAGAACAGATGGTTGAGTCTGCAGAGCTGTTTACTCATACTATAGCCTGGGAATCAGAGGTCGACTCCAGCGCTTCTGTGAATCCAGACGAGGAAATAATCTGCACTGATGCCCAGAATCTTTGAGTCGGATCCAGGACCAGACGCAGAAGGTTCTGACCATAATGTAGACCCTCATTCCCAAACTGTAACTCCTGTTGGTGGAGACAATGAGGAAGACGATGATAAGACTCAAATACCTGATTGGAGCGACAACTTTAGTTTTTTGTCAGGGCAGGAACAGGTTGGCTCTGAGGACGACGGGTGTGATAACGCACAGGGTGATGATGATGAGGTTGGAGATCCCACTTACTGTCAACCCACAGTCAGCCAAGAGATGAGGTCAGCAGAGGAGGTGGAGGAAGATGCTAGTGACGACGAGGTCAGGTTGCGCCTTCCTGGACAGAGACGTAGTACTGGAAGCACGTCAACAACTGCATCCTCAAACACAACTCTGCCTCTCACCACAAGTCGTGGTGGCTCTTCAGGTCGCATGGGTGCTAAGCCTTGCATAGCCTGGGCATTTTTTCAGATCGATAAAGATGACCCAACTCGTGTTATCTGTAACATTTGTCAGCAAAAGCTAAGTAGAGGCCAAAAAATACATAGTTTGAGTACTTCATGCATGAACCGGCACATGGACATGAAGCATAAGTTGCAGTGGGAAGCTCAGTGTGCTACAATGCGGCCTAGCCGGCCGGGCCAACCACCGTCTGCCATATCTTGTGCATCCGCAGCCTCTTCATCCTCTGTGACTGGGGGGACAGCAGTCACACCTGTTTTGGGGCGCAGACCTGCCACCTCTTTACCCGCAACAGCCAGCGTGATTGGCAGGTCATCATTTTCTTTGGAGGTGGTAACACCAGCTGGTGTTGAGCGCTGTCCGACATCGATAGCACCACCTTTGGATCAAGGCAACCTAACATGTCCGTCTGCATCTTCCTCACAGACCGGCAGTTTGCCGGGGACACCCTTATCAACCCCGTCTAAGCACAATAGCCAGCCCTCGGTCCCTCAGATGTGGACAAGTAAAAGACCATTTCCTCGTAGCCATGAGAAAGCTAAGAGGTTGAATTTCACCATCTGCAAGCTCTTGGCTACAGAAATGCTGCCTTTCCGCCTGGTGGACACAGAGGATTTTCGAGACCTTATGTCCGTCGCAGTGCCCCAGTACCAGATGCCCAGTCGGCACTACTTCTCAAAGAAAGGTGTGCCTGCGCTCCACCAGCATGTCGCACACAACATCACCGCTTCTTTGAGAAACTCTGTGTGTGACAGGGTGCATTTCACCACAGACACTTGGACGAGTAGGCATGGACAGGGGCGTTACATGTCGCTGACTGGGCACTGGGTAACTATGGTGACAGCAGGACAAGGGGCTGCTGTCCAAGTCTTGCCGTCCCCACGAGTTGTGCGTCAATCCTCTTTATGTCAAAGTTCCTCCACTGCTTCTGCCTCCTCAACCTCCTCTCGGTCTTCCACCTGCACCCAAAGCCTGTCTGGTCATGCCACAAGCTTTCTAACTGCGCAGAAGGGATCCTGCACACCTCCTTACTATGCTGGCAGTAGGGCTCAACGTCATCAGGCGGTTTTTACATTGAAATGTCTGGGAAATGTGAGTCACACAGCTGAGGAGTTGTGGTCAGCTCTGGAGAACCAATTTCATGAATGGTTGTCTCCACTGGACCTGAAACCAGGGAAGGCCGTGTGCAACAATGCTGCAAACCTGGGTGCGGCCCTTCGCCGGGGCAATGTCACACACGTGCCTTGTATGGCTCACGTGTTGAACCTGGTTGTCCAGCAATTTTTAGCCCACTATCCCAGACTAGATGGCCTTCTGCAGAGGGCACGGTCGCTGTGTGCTCACTTCCGCCGTTCGCATCCCGCAGCTCAGCGACTTACATCTCTACAGAAGTCGTTGGGCCTGCCACTTCACCGGCTAAAATGCGATGTGCCTACCCGGTGGAATTCAACTCTGCACATGTTGCAGCGACTGTGACAGCACCGACAAGCCCTGGTGCAATACGTTCTGACGTATAGCCTGGGCCAACGAGATCCAGAGGTGGGGCAAATCATGCTGGAGGAGTGGTCTCAGATCAGGGACCTATGCACCCTTCTGCACAGTTTTGAAATGGCGACGAAGATGTTTAGTGCTGACGATGCCATTATCAGCATGACTATTCCGGTGATTTACATGCTGGAGCACATGTTAAACAGAATTCGGAGTCAGGTGGTGGCACAAGAGGAGGTGGAGGAAGTAGAGGAGGAGGAGTTGTATGCGGAAGGGCTAACATCTGCAAGGTCCAGACGGTCGGCAGCACCAAGGCGGCAGGCATGTGAGGGTGGGGGAGATGGTTTTACCAGGGCGCATGGTAGCAGCCAAACTAGTGAGGAAGGTGCAGGAGCCCAGGAAGAAGTGGAGGACGAACTGATGGAAGACTCATCAGATGAGGGAGACCTTGATCACATTTCTGTTGTGCGAGGTTGGGGGGAGAGGACAGAGGAAGGAAGCATGATTGTTACCTCGCCACCAACACAACAGGGACTTGGTGCTCCTGGATGCGCAACACACATGAGTGCCTTCTTGCTGCACTACCTGCAACATGACCCTCGAATTGTGAGAATTAGAAATAATCCTGACTACTGGGTTGCCACACTGTTAGATCCCCGGTACAAAAGTAAATTTGCAGAAATTATTCCTGCCATAGAAAGAGATGCACGCATGCAGGAGTATCAGCAGAGACTGTTGCAGAATCTTACATGTGCTTTTCCACAAAATACCAGTGGTGCACGTAGTGAATCTCACAGTTCCAACTTGCCAACCGTGGGACCGTCAAGTGTTCAGCACTCAAACCGTAACAGAACCACAGTATCTGCTGGTAACATCAATTTTGCGGAATCATTTCACCTCTTTTTTAGCCCATCCTTTGCAAGGCCACAGGAGACAAGAAGTCTGACACATAGTCAACGCCTAGAGACGATGGTACAGGAGTATCTCCAAGTAAACATTGAAGCCACGACTGTGTCACTGGACCCTTGCTCTTTTTGGGCTTCCAATCTGGATAAATGGCTGGAGCTAGCCACTTACGCCTTGGAGATCTTGTCATGCCCCGCAGCCAGCGTTCTGTCTGAACGTGTGTTCAGCGCTGCTGGTGGTGTGCTGACAGATAAGCGCACGCGGCTCTCCACTTATAATGTAGACAGACTCACGTTCATAAAGATGAACAAATCATGGATCCGAAACGACTTTTCTACCCCTGTGTCATCCCGGGGAGAGTAAAAGCTTGATGATTGGTTAAAATCACCCTACCAACCGTTTTAAGCTTTCAAATTACTAAGCATGTTTATCTGTATCTTGGCTGGAAAATAATTTGGGCTTTGTAGCAGTGTGCAGCACTGATTCTATTAGGCCATCTATAATAAGCTCCACCAGATTTAAAATTACTAATCATGTTTATCTGTATCTTGGCTGGAAAATAATTTGGGCTTTGTAGCAGTGTGCAGCACTGATCCTCTTAGGCCATCTATACTAAAGCTTCACCAGATTTAAAATTAACAATAATTTTTAGCTGCATCTAGCCCGGAAAATAATTTTGGGGCTCCGAGATGCGCAAGACACATAAGTGCCTTCTTGCTGCACTACCTGCAGCATGACCCTCATATTGTCAGAATTCGAAGTAATCATGACTACTGGGTTGCCACACTCTTAGATCCCCCAAACTTTTCGATCAACCTTTTCATTTTAATAAAGACCAAAAAAATGGTCATTTTTGAAATTATAAGCATTAGCAGGTTGTTAGAAACTGAAATCAAACAGTTTTCAACTCAAAACTTTATTCTAGGTGATGTTACATTTTCACATAGGACCCCTTGTTCGAAAGGAGCTTCTGAACTCTCTCGTCCATTGAATTTGTCAGGTTTTGGATGGTTTCTGCTTCAATTGTTTTGCATGAGGACAGAATACCCTCCCAGAGCTGTTGCTTAGATGTGAACTGCCTCCCGCCATCATAGACACTCCTTTTAATGATGCTCCAAAGGTTCTGAATGGGGTAGAGGTCAGGGGAGCATGGGGTCACACCATAAGTTTGTCCCCTTTTATGCCCATATCAGCCAGAGATGCAGATGTTTTATGTGCAGCATGAGATGGTGCATTATCATGCAAAAAAATGATCTTGCTGTGAAATACACGGTTCTTCTTCTTGAACCATGGCAGGAAGTGCTGTTTGAGAAAATCCACATACATTATGGAGTTCATCTTTAGCGCCTTCAGGGATCCTAAAGGGGCCGACAATCTCTCTCCCCATGATTCCAGCCCAAAACATTACTCCACCTCCTCCTTGTTGGCGCTGTAGCCGTGTTTACGTGGGGTGTCCATCAACCAGCCATCCTCCACTCCATCCATCTGGACCATCGAGCGCTGCACGGCACTCATCCGTGAACAAAACCGTTTTGAAATCAGTCTTCATGTAATGTTTGGCCCACTGGAGCCGTTTCTGCTTGTGTGAAGTGGATAGAGGAGGTCGACAGGATGGCGTATGCACAGCTGCAAACCTCTGAAGGACCCTGCATCTTGTTGTTCGGGGGACGTTGGAGGCACCAGCAGCTTCAAAAACTTGTCTGCTGCTATGACCAGGCTTTTTTGCCGCTGCTCTTTCAACCTGACGTAATTGCCTGTAGGAAAGAGTCCTCAATTTGCCCTTATCAGCACGCACACGTGTGTACTGTGAATCAGCTACATACTTCTTGATTGCCAAGACACTTCATCCTGATCATCGCACAATGTTGATTGTAGTCATGCCTTGACCTAAACACTCCACAATTTGTTGCTTCTCAGCAGCCGACACATCCTTTTTCTTTCCCATTTTGGCAGAAAATGTAGGCTGCTTAATAATGTGAGACAGCCTTCTTAAGTAGTCTTGCCTTTCATTGGACACACCTGCCAAACTAATTAGCACAGGTGTCTGCAATTGCTTACAGTGATATAAAGAGCCCTGACACACATCACCATCAATGAGTTTAACTGACAAACAAACAAATTCTTCCCTTATCACTCCTAAACACTTTTTGCATAATAATTTGGAACACAGTGTACATGTGCTTTTCCACAAAACACCAGTGGTTCACGTAGTGAATCTTACAGTTCTAACTTGCCAACCGTGGTCTGTATGGAGTTGTTCAATAAAGGGCCCAAAATTAAGATAACATAGATGGGAGAGGTCTCTATGAATAGGAATTCCTAAGTATTTGATACCCTGTGAGGGCCAGGCAAAGGGAAAGTTGAACTGGATGGAATCCTATATGGATTTGGGGAGGGAGACATCGAGGGCCTCAGACTTCGCTGCATTGATTTTAAAATTTGACCATGTAACAAAGTGATCTATTTCAGCCATAACAGCATGGATGGATATATGTGATTGAGTGATATATACTAGGACATCATCAGCAAATAGAGAGCACTTGTACTCGGTGCCTTCCACCTAATATTGGGGTTATGACGAATTGATGAGAGCAGGTGCTCCGTCACTAGGATGTATAAGAGAGGGGACAGAGGACATCCCTGCCTTGTCCCATTGGTGATTGTGAAAGGTGATGAAAATGTTCTGACGCGCCCCCTGGGCCTTGGGACACCCGGAGCCGGACCCTTTTTGGTGGATGCTGGTGGTTGTAGTCTCCGTGGCGGCGACCCGGTTCCGTGGCTCAGGGCGGTCAAACCAGTGGCGGAACTATTTATGTGGTTTTGATGTTTAAATATCCGACTACGCCACCCGTGGATTGCGGTCAGAGTGAACCGCCGCTCCAGGGCAGACCGCTGAGGCTGGTGTTGTGGGTGCAGCAGAGCGTAGCATAACTCCCCACGGGAGGAGTATAGCCTCAGGGCAGTGTATGCGGAGGATGGGGGTGATGGTGCAGGGCAGCAGCAGTAACGACACGGAGTCAGTGATGCAGTCCAGGGCCTTTACTCACAGTTCTTATTATCCAGACCACGTCTGCAGGTAACGGCTGCCCACGTCGTACTGTGCTCACCAGGTGAGGGGCTCAGACAACTCCCAGATAACTTTGGAGCGCTTCACAGGACCCCCTTTGTGTGTCCTTTGTCTGGCCTTTCTTACCAACCCTTCTGTCCGGCTGCCTCGGGCCTCCTCTTGGTAAACTTGGCGCCAGTTTCCCTGACCCTATGTGGTGCCTTCCTAGCGGGTGTAGCGAGGGGCTGCGCCACATAAAATGTCACAGCCTCCTGTTTCTAGCTGAGGGTCGTTTCCTGCCTCCACTAGTTTCGGGGACCGGTCTCCCCCTTTGGCCTGACCCCTCCACGCAGGTGGATTCGGGCGTGCGGTGGCGACTGACTCGCCCGTCCGCACCCCTGGGATCCCTTCGTTCCTCGTTCCTGGAGCCTTCTCCGCTCCTCTTCCTTCCTTCTCCCTCTTCCAGGCCTGGGCCTCTGTTACTAGGCCCGCCTCCGGAGCAGAGCTCATGCAGAGCCCCTGCTCCCTGCCACTTCTGCTCAGACTTCTCTGCACTGAACTAAGATGGTGCCCACCTTTTATACTCCCTTCTCAATGCACCCAGGAACTGCTTCCTCCCTGCTCCTGCACTACAGGGTTCCCCTTCCTCAGTGTTCCCTCCCCCCACTCCAGCCAGGGACAGGGACTGTCGTGCCCATCTCAGGGGCATATTGGTCGCCCTGCCCCACGGCAATGTGGTGTAATGCATGCAGGTGTCGGGTCCTGATCCACACTACATCCTTACCTGAGAGTGAGATATCACACCTCTGGGTGAGGTGCAATACCTCTGTAGCAACCGAGCCCTCAGGGTGCTACAGTTCCATTTAACTTCAGCCTAGGTGACGTATTGCGATACAGGGCCGTGATTTTGGCTATAAAAGGGTCCCCTAGACCCCTACCCCAAGCTTTTTAAGAGAATCATATATGGCGTGCCAGGAGACTCTATGGAATGCTTTCTCAGCATCCAACGAGAGTATCTAATTACAAATTTTTAATTGCATCTAGCCCAGGAAATACTTTGTGCCTAGTAGCAGTGTCTGCTAGTCAGCGGATTATCCTGGCTGTTAAGCAAGCTACACCACCTGTAGTTTGGACACTTATTTTTTTCAAAGGAAATGCTTCGGGACCACGGGATACTCAGTGAAGAGCATCAGGAGGCACCCCAAGGCATAGGGGCTGGGACTGGCAGTAGGATACCTTGCGGTGGACCGCCGAGCTCGATCCTTATAAAAGCTTTTTAACTGCAGCAGCTTTAGTGGACGCTACTGGAGCTGGAATTACGCGGCTGCTTGCATGAGACTTGCCCTCCAATAGATCCTTGTAAATGGATTTAAAGTGTATTCATTCAAATTAGAGAGACAATTTAAATTAAAAAGCTTAGAGCTGCCTCCACCACAGGGGGGCTCGCTCGACCCACCAGCGGACAGGCACCAGTATTGGGAGAGGGGGGCTGGCCGTCAGGGTTCACCGCGGCTCTGGCACAAACCCGGCGACGCGGAGGTGGCATGGGCAGGAGCGGACTGAACGTGTCGGCTTCTCACTTTTTGGATTTTAGAAGGGCATGACATGCCTATATCTGTGTCTCCCCCTCCTTTTACTCCTCCACCTCTTTTCTTTTCGCATGACTATATGTACTTGTCACTTTTCCATGTGTTAGTTGTGTCTTCTGAGCAGTTTGTCAGCTTTTGGACACCTTTGAAGGTGTTTTCTATGTGTTTCTATGTGTTTTTGTTTGCCTGCCATTGGTTTTAACGGTGTTCGAAGGTGTTCGACGAACAGTTCGGCGAACACACGTGTGTTCGACGAACCGAACCGAACTCGAACACTACGGGGGTGGCTCAACACTACACAGGACGTCCAGCATATCTTAGATGGAACAGCTTTCATCCAAGACACACAAAAAAATCCATCATCTACAGTCAAGCTCTGAGGTACATTCGAATCTGTTCAGACAGCAAGGACAGAAAACTGCAGCTACTATCCCTGAGGAATACATTCCTACAACAAGGATCCCATCCACTGGTAATAGATGAACAAATTCACAGAGCTACAAGGATACCAAGAAGTAGCCTCCTGGATTACAGACAAAGGGAGGACAACAACAGGCTTCTCTTGTGGTCACATACAACTCCCACATGAACATCCTAAGGAAAATTGGTGCTGATCTCCAACCCATATTCCACAGAGACCACAAACTGAAAGAAATATTCCCAGAACTACCACTTCTCTCCTACAAACAGCCCCCTAACTTAAGGAATCTCCTTGTCAGAAGTGTCCTCTGATCACCATCAGTGACGGGCACATTCCCATGTAAAAACAAAAAATGCAAAACTTGTACCCACATATCACCATCAAATACAGTCTGTATACCTAACACAAATCAGGACTACAAAATCATGGATGTCTTTTCATGTACATCCTCCAGTGTGGTGACATGATACAATGTACAAGGTGTCCGGAAGGAGTTTATATTGGAGAAACGATGCAAAAACTGCAAACAAGAATGAATTTACACAGACACACAATTAAGAATGAACAGGACACACCTGTGGGAAAACATTTCTCTGGCCGGGGACACTGTATGAAAGATCTAAAAGTTTTAATACTAAAAGGTCACTTCAAGGGCAACAGAGAAAGAAAAATTTGGGAATTCAAATTGATAAGGATGTTCAATTCACTGACAACAGGACTAAATATAACACCTGGCTTTATGACTCACTACATGGACACAATTCACACCTCCAGATAATTAAACATTCCCAAGGCCTCTCATTTTGCAAAAAAAAAAAAAACAACTAATTTGCTCTCCCTAACTTATCTGTAGGAGACATCACAACTTACACCTCATGAACAAATGTCTTGTTGTAACATCTCTCAGATGCTGTGCCTTTTGTCTCATGAATTCATTTGTAATCTTGCCTGAAGAAGGAGCCTCTGTGCTCTGAAAGCTTGCATATATATATATATATAATTTCTGGTTAGCCAATAAAGGTATCACTCCGAGAATACTTTTGTCATTTTTGGCATACAAGTATTTACATCGATTTTTCTGGCTATCACGGTGCCACAATATAACTTTGTATTGTACATCAAACAGTGTTAGAAAGTTCAGAAAATTCCATTTTGCAATGATTAAAGTTCCGTTGTGAATTTTAGCGTGACTGGACCGTTCTTACGGAAATGTTTCCTGCCTCCTTCACTTAGATTCAGATCATACAGATAGTCAGACACCGCATTATCTCTGATACTATGGCCGATACAGCGCACATATAGATTATACTATAGAGTCCAAAAGTTTTGCTTTTTTTTTTTTAAAATGTGATAACTTCTGTCTGGTTGTTGTGATGTAATTTCCCTGGTGAGGAATTGAAAGTGCATGAAGTTGTCATCATACAAGACCTTAATTGTAACCAAAATGCTTTTGAATATCATTCATATTCTCTGAAACAAGACCAAGAAAGGAAAAATTCTGCTGGGGTATGTAAACTTTTGAGCACAACTGTATCCTTGTTCATGGTAGCATTCATATTTCCATCAATTCTATGCCAAGGGCCAATGGCAGATGCAGAAAAGCAGCCCAAAACCATGAGATTGCCGCCACCATGTTTCACTGTATGCGTTTGGTACCTTACATCATTACGTTTTCCAACTCTGCAGTATATACAGTGCTGCCATCACTACCAAACAGATTGAACTTGGATTCAACCGACCCCAACACCTTAGACCAATCTGTCTCTTTCCGTTGGCTGTGTTCTTTGGCAAACACAAGTTGGACCTTCCGGTTCTTTGCAGAGATGAAAGGCTTCTTGACTGGAACTCGTGCATTCAGCCCTACTGCTTAGTCGTCGCGACTCACTTTGACCCCATATTCTTTGTTCATTTTGTGGACATCAGATACTGACTTTTTCTTTATAATGTGATCAACTCTGGAGGAAGTTCTCCTTGGTCGTCCACTTCTAGGTTTGCCGGCTGTTCCAGAACCTTCTTTTTCTTTCTTTAATATATCTGACACTTGACTCTGAGAACAGGTGAATTCCATAGCTGCCTCTTTATGGCTTTTCCCTGACTTCACTCCCAGAATAATAAGCTTCCTGACATCTGGTGATAAATTTGGCTTTGTCTCTGCCATGTTTTTAACCTAAAAACGCAAAAAAAAAAAATTTAGGCAAAATTCGACTGCCCATAACAAAATATGCAAAACATTTGTTCCAGCAAATGTTGAAAACTAACACATAAAGGGATAAAACAATGTCCAACACAATTTTTGTCCTGATAGCTGACAATCATTTGCTTCCAGTTAACTAAAATCACCAGAAAAATGGCCTCACACAAACCAAACAGAAGCAATCACAATTTAAAAAAAAAATGCTAAACTTTTGGTGGCTACTGTATTCATACAGTCAGGTTTAGCTGAGCTGCCTTTATCATTTGGCACAAAGTACAGTATCACAACATTTAATTCCTTAAGTTAGGGGGCTGTACTTTTGGAGATGCATATAAAAATATTTTTGGTTTTGTCACTCGGCCTCAAAAAATTTAGTTACATATCTGGTAAAAATCCCTGAGCTCTCCTGAACCCTGCTGCTTTTTTGCCGTTTTGCACTGCGTCGCTCCATTGCAGAGATACTCACATTTGTTGCTTTCGGAGTGCAGTATGTGAAATCTCTGCTTTGCAGTCCAACTTTGCATTTTTTCAGTCTTATTTGGGAGTGCGCACTTTCAGCCCTCCCTCCAAGACGCTGCCAATGATCACATGCTCGACTACTAGATCTTCTCCTGATCTGTGGAAGCAGAGAAGAAACAGCCCGTTGCACTACAAGCAGAGATTTCACATGCAGTGCTCCAAAAGACGCAAATGTGAATATCTCTGCAATGGAGCGACGCAGCGAAAAACGGAAAAGAGCTGCAGAATCGGGGGAGCTCAGGGACTTTTACAAGGTATTTAAGGAATCACCCTGTAAGAATTGAATTTTATCGTTCTGGGTCCAATTACTGGAAAGTGGATTGTATTATGTGTTGTGCACAGATATTACTCAGTATTGCAGGGTCTGATTACTGCACACTGGGGTCAGGTGGCTTTAGTGGTCCTATCACTGTCTTATTACAGTTTTTGTGGAGCATTATATGGCGGCACACGCAGTTTGGTACATGTGATGGGTCTCCTAACCATTTTCCTTCTGTATTTTTTTACAGAGAAGGACGGGAAGGCTTTCCATCCAACCTACGAGGAGAAGCTGAGGCTGGTGGCTGTGTACAAACAAGTCCTCCTGGGACCGTACAACCCCGACACGTGCCCCGAAGTCGGCTTCTTCGATGTCCTGGGCAACGATAGGAGGTAACGAACGTCGTGTGGTTTGTTTCACTGTATCACATTCCTATAAAAAAGTAGCCACTTTGTAAATAGCCTAACGTTTTCTTACCGTTTTGTATACACAGCACTGATGCAGATCTGTGTGTCTCCATGGTTACAGACTACACTACATATGTAGTCTGATCCTGCCATTGTATATTTTTCACCACTAAAGTAGCCGTCAGTGACTGCAGGGTGAACCTCATTACCATGAGCATTTATGGGAGCTGTGTACGCAAAACGGCAACAGATTTTCCATCATGGGCATGCATCGATCTGATGTGTCCAAAAAAAAAAAATAGGAATTGAAATGCAAAGTTTAATAGAAAACTGCAGACTGTTTCTTGCATAAAACTGAACGACGACGCGTTTCTAACCTCTTCATAGAAGCCTTTGCTCCCTCTGAGTGTCGTTCACACACTGTCGTCTTTCTCACAGGAAAGAATGGGCGGCCCTGGGCAACCTGAGCAAGCAGGAAGCCATGACGGAGTTTATCACCCTCCTGAACAGATGCTGCCACCTCTTCTCCACATACGTCACATCCCATAAAATAGAGAAAGAAGAGCAGGAGAGAAAAAGGTACTAATCCCTACAATCCGTACATCCGGCATCGGTGGGGCACGGTAACTGCTGGTTTCCTCCAGAAACAGCGCCACACGTGTCCACAGGCTGTGCCTGGTATTGCAGCTCAGTACTATTAAAGTGAGTGGGGCTGAGCGGCAAGGTGACGCACAACCTGCAGACAGGTACCTGAAAACAACTCCAGCACTAATAGTTACTGGAGACGTTCTTAAAGGGACCGCTCTGCAGATTGTGCAGTGAACCCACCCCAACTCTACCAGAAGAGGCGCTGGTGATGCTGATAGATAGGAGATGGTTTGCAGCGGTTTTCTATGGATGCCGGACCTGGGTCCTGCAAATCTTTCTGCTCCAGTCTATAGCAGAGGTTAGCGGCAGTCGCTATCTCACAAGATAGATGATGATCGACATCTGGGTCACGTTTTTCCACACTTAAAGGGGTTGTCTGTTAGTTTAAAGGAGCTTTCTGTTTCCTGCAGGGATAACGTCACGTCACTCTATCAGATTGCTGCAGCCAATCACTGGCATGTACAGCATGAGACCGTAGAAACCAGTGATCGACTGCAGCAGTCACATGGATTATACAACATCATCGCTGCAGGAAAAAAAGTGATGGCCGCCAGAGTGTGAGCACGGGAGAAGCGAAGGAGTCATCAGGCGAGAAATATTTGTTTTTTATGGGTCAATTTTGTAAAATTTCCAACTGCCTTAAGTGGTATCAAATCCCTATCATATCACTAACTTAAAGCCGCAGCAGTTCTTAAACTTTGACTAAGTTTGATACATAGAATCCAACCTGCAGTGTAAAGCATGGGGGACAAAACAGCAGTATGAGACTGACAGGACATGAGGCATCTTTCAGGTTACCTCCTACTCCAGTACTAATTGCAGTATAGCTGGAGTCAGTGATTATGGATTTACGGAGCAGTCGGTATGTAAGACCGGAGGGATCATGGACCGGACTTCTGCTTTAAGTCCCAGGAAGTGAGAACGGTTGACGCTGCTGCAAAAATCATGTCCGACATAGTTCAGTGTAAAGCGTCATCTGCTGACTTTACTGGAGAGAAGAGAAGGAGCGGAGACGGCGGGAAGAGGAGGAGCGGCAGCGGCTGCTGCGAGAGGAGGAGAAGCGGAGGAAAGAAGAGGAGCAGAGGCTGCGGAGAGAGGAGGAAGAGAGGATGCGAGCGGAGGATGAACGGTTTAGAATGGAACAGCAGAAGTAAGTACTCCCATCGGAAGTCACTCATCTTTCTTAAAGGATATTTTTGGGTGGGTCACTCATTCAGGACCCTCGTAGTATGAGCCATAGTGCAAGGAGCAGTCTGTTGTATGCAATGCTGGTGACCGGTTGGAGGGTACATGCGCTGGGGTCACCAACAATGGGGTCCACGGAGCCCTGTCACATTCATTTTAATGGAAAATTACTAAAGCTCTGCCGGCCACAGGCAATGGTGGGTGCAGCAGTCATTAGGGCAGGATCGTGCATTTGTGTTTCAAATCTTAATTCTATTTTTTTTTTGCAGGCAGCAGATCATGGCCGCCCTGAACTCGCAGACAGCGGTGCAGTTTCAGCAGTACGCAGCGCAGCAGTACCCGGGGAACTTCGAGCAACAGCAGCTCCTGATCCGGCAGCTGCAGGAACAGCACTACCAGCAGTACATGCAGCAGCTGTACCAAGTGCAGCTCGCTCAGCAACAGGTAGACGCAGCGCACAGACCCCCGAGCCTCGCTGCTCTGAGCTGCATTTACCTGTCGGACCATGTTCCCACGTAGCATAAATGCTGCAGGGTTTGGTTTTTTTTGCAGAAAATCCCCTGTGTTTAAAACGGTGTTTCCCAAACTCCAGTCCTCACGGCCCCCATAGGTCATGTTTTCAGGATTTCCTTAGTATTTCCATCACCTGTGTAATACTATCAAGGCATCAGGAATTCTCTCACCTGTGTAATACGAAGGAGATCCTGAAACATGACCTGTGGGGGCCGTGAGGACTGGAGTTTTGGAAACACTGGTTTAAAAGTTTGAGGAAACTTCTTGTGCTTCCCGGAAAACTCCTGGCCGCTGTGCATCTAAAGACGTTGCTGAAATTTGTGTTTTTTTGGTTTGTTTATTTTTTCCTGTGGAGCCGAAAAAATGCATGAAAAAATGCCCTCGCTTCTTGTACAGAATTAATAAAACCTTCAGATCTTCAACAATAAATGGGGTAAAAACAGCTGTAAAAATAAGATAATCAGAGTAGATTGCTATTGCGGGTTTTGATGTAGAAAATAAACCCTGCACTTTACGCTCCCTGGAACCTGAACTAATTAACTAATTGTTTTTAGTAAGAAAAAAATAAAAAAATTGCGCGGCTGAGTTTTGCTCTTGATGATGGCGGTGCGCTGAGTAGCTGGTTGATTAGATGCAGCGTTTATAAGTGGAAGACAGTGGGATTTGTGTGCAGCGTCTATTGGAGCCTGTGGTTGTCTGAAACGCTGCCTCATTAGAAGTTAAGCTTCTTTGTTCTTCCCCTCATGCTTTACACTGCAGTTTTGCTTTGCAGCATACAAGAAATGAAGAATGCTCATAAATGACGTGGTGTTACCCTCTCCTTACCCTCTCGGCCTTACAGAAACAGCAGGAGGCACTTTCGGCTGGAACCAGCTCCCCTGTCAGTTCTCCATCCAAGATGAACATGGGAAGCATCACCGGCTCCGGAGAAGCCCCCTCGGTCAATGGACAAACCCACCCACACATAGACAATGCTGAGAAAGAACTGGAGGCCGACCCCGCTGGAAGACCTGCTGGAGAACGCGCCTAAAGGTGCGTCCTATTGACCCCAGTGGGGTTGGGGTCTGTTGGGTGGACAAACAGACGATACCTGGACATTGGCTAATGGTTTATGTTTGCTCATTATTTTTCCACTTCCTTCTCTCTACAGAGTCCACGCCGGTCATTGCTGCCCCATCCATGTGGACAAGACCCCAAATTAAAGACTTCAAAGAGAAGATCCGGCAGGACGCGGATTCAGTCATCACCGTCGGAAGAGGAGAGGTGGTCACAGTCCGGGTCCCCACACACGAGGAGGGCTCCTATCTTTTCTGGGAGTTTGCCACAGATAACTTTGACATTGGTTTTGGGGTTTACTTTGAATGGACAGACTCCCCAAACACGGCTGTGAGCGTGCACGTCAGCGAGTCCAGCGAGGGCGAGGACGAAGGTACTTTGTACAATTTTCATACTTCATTCCTGTACAATAAATACTGTAGCAGGTCTTCACTGCATCTCACCCCCTCTTCCTGAAGAGGTCGGGGGTCTCTCGAGAAGCAGCATCTTACCCCCTCGTTTTAAGGAGGTTGGGGCCTCTCGAGAAGCAGTGTCTTACCCCCTCGTCTTAAGGAGGTTGGGGCCTCTCAAGAAGCAGTGTCTCACCCCCTCGTCTTGAGGAGGTTGGGGCCTCTCGAGAAGCAGCGTCTCACCCCTTTGATTTGAGGAGGTTGGGGCCTCTTGAGAAGCAGCATCTCACCCCTTCGTCCTGAGGAGGTCGGGGGGTCTCTCTAGAAGCAGCATCTCACCCTTTCGTCCTGAGGAGTTAGGGGGTCTCACCCCCTCGCCCTGAAGAGTTCTGGGGGTCCTATTGAAGCAGCGTCTCACCCCCTCGTCCTGAGCAGGTTGGGGGCCTGTTGAGAAGCAGCGTCTCACCACCTCATCCGGACGAGGTAGGGGGCCTTTCGAGAAGCAGCGTCTCACCCCCTCATCCGGACGAGGTAGGGGGCCTTTCGAGAAGCAGCGTCTCACCCCCTCATCCGGACGAGGTCGGGGCCTCTTGAGAAGCAGCGTCCCACCCCCTTGTTCCGAGGAGGTCGGAGGCTTCTGGAGAAGCACCAACTGGTCATGGATGTTCACCTCTGCAGGAGATCAAAAACCAACAATGTGCTCTCTGGGGCGTTACTGTGGTCTCTCTTGCTTTCCGTAGGTTAAGATTGACCTATCAGACTGGCGGGATGGTTGAGTCGCTGCCTAATTTATCCTCTCCCCAATGCCAGTAGTGGAGGAGCTGTGCCTCTGCAGAGGGAAAACGGGCCGCATCTAGCGTCAGAGAGACTCATTCACACTTTAAAGTAAAAAGCTTGCGAGCGTGCTCTCCTTGCCAAGGAAACCAGTCACCACTGATAGTTTGTAGAGGTGGCCGGTATCCTAGGCAACCAGCTGTAAACTATAGAATTAAGAATACCTCCATATTTGACAACAGAGATACTTTTTAATAAAGAGTGAAATGTAAAGTTGCTGGTGTTTACAAGCACTTTGCAATTTTACCCAGCGAAGATGGAGGAAAAACCGCACCAAAAACGGATCAGATCAGCATGAGTCGCCCTGTACTCTCTCTGCGGGATTTCTGTAAGACTGCTTGTTTCCGGATTATTCCCGGAAGACCCCTTTATGCTTCTGTTTTAGCTCCGCGCCCATGACTTGTCCCACTCTGATATCCTGGACTCACTCCTGACTTGTGTCTGTTCTTTACAGAGAATCCCAACAACGAAGAGAAAGCCGAAAAGAACGCCAACAAGCCTCAGCTGGAGGAGATTGTGCCGGTCTACAGGCGGGATTGTCACGAAGAGGTGGACGCCGGCAGCCACCAGTACCCCGGCCGGGGGCTCTACCTGCTCAAATTTGACAACTCTTATTCCTTGTGTCGTTCAAAATCTGTGTACTACAGAGTGTATTATACTAGATAAAGGAGGGGCCTGCGGTCAGGGGGAGGAGCCGGCAATCAGGGGGAGGGGCAAGTGACCATGGGGCGAGGCCTGCAATCAGGGGGAGGGGCCAGGGCAGTAAGTCGCTCACATGACCTGGATCCTTTTCGATAAGTGTCGCCTCCTCATCGCTCCTCGTGGCGGCCGACACTAATTCAGAGTGCTGTGATTTAACCCGTTCTTTGCCACTACGATTGGTGGACATGAAAGGGGTTAAACATAATTTGGCTGCGCCTGCACTTTTGTGTTTTGTGTTTTTTTTCGCACTTGTTTGGGATTTTTAATTCTATTCTATGTGCGCCCACTCGGGGGCATTTCATGATCTGTTCAGAAGATGAACGCGCATGAGAAGCGTCATTGAGGAGGGGGCACCTTTGTGTTGGGTACCAGGGTAGTGGGCGCCCCCTCAAGACTGGTGGAAGGGTAAAGGTCCCATGCGTTCCCCTCGGTCTGCCCTATTCTGTACCACGCGCAGGTAGCTCAGCGCCATCGCAAACAGCAACGGTTTCTCCTCCACTATAGGTCAGGGCAAATCCGAAATGTGCTGTTGCCTCTCTGGTATCAGCCGTCTGTAGCGGGCAGGAGAGGGTAGTGGGGAAAGTTTCTTATCTCTTCTCTCATCAGTCTGATTTGTCTGATCTTGTACCATGTAAAATATGTAACAAATATGAGAAATGGTTTATAATAATAATAATCATATGGAATAATCTGTCCTGTGTGATCTGGTGGAAACACTGCACCTCCCCCAATGCCCCGCAGCAGAGCATGCGCTATGTGAGACCACCAGGGGTGGGCCGCAGGGCGGAGGGGGGGGTTCACGAAGCCTGAGAAGCTAGGAGGAATCTGGCAGACTTGCGATTGCTGCTCTGGAGGTGATAACAGCATTTCCTATAGATTTTACCTGTATGATGCTGCACTACGCCTTGTTGCCGTATAAGGGTAAGTCACAGGGCAACGGTCTCTGGTTGTTGTGAAACTACAACTCCCAGCATGCCCGGACAGCTCCTTGACTTTAGTCTGACTTGCACTAATACATTATGTAATTTCCGTTGTTTTCTATGAAGGCGTCGCTTTTCTATATCGCGTCCAATGAGCTGGATGAGGGCAGAATACGGCCGCCATACATTTACCATGGGAGATGGCTGATCGGCTCTGTGTATCGCTCAGTGCACCTATGTGGGAGCAGTCAGGGCGGCCATATTGCTCATCACTCAGCTTTCCCAGAAACTGAACGGAGGGATAGAATTTGCCCCTGCAAATGATACTATGAGCTGTAGGGATTAATGGCCAGACATTTAGATCCAGACTGTAGAGATTGTGGACGGTGGGGATCAGGCTGGTCACAGGACAGGGCCGTGCAGATGGTTTCCGCTCTGCATTGGGGGGGCCGGTATCGTATACGGCTCCTATTATAAGGCGCTATACAGGTCGGGTGTTGGACTTTGCTGCCAGCAGCTGCACTTCTCCCTGCAGAAATGAGACCACCCATCCCCTTCAGCAGAGCAGTGATCAGAGCTATGGACGGGTGGGCTGTAACATTAGGGGCCCCTGGTACTCAACTTTCAGCCTGGAAGCAAGAAAAATCTCAGGTGCCAGTTTCTGATCATGTGGTTCAGTGTGATGTGAATGTTCAGGAATCTGCACCAATTTATTTACTATGTCTAAAGTCTGTCTTCTAATACAAGAATTAAGGTGCTGCCAGCAGCCACCACTAGAGGGCACCAGTGGTGTATGCACTGAGCTCTGCGCTGGCAGCAGCCTCCACTAGAGGGCACCTGTGGTGTATGCACTGAGCTCTGCGCTGCCAGCAGTCTCCACTAGAGGGCGCCTGTGGTGTATGCACTGAGCTCTGCGCTGCCAGCAGCCTCCACTAGAGGGCACCTGTGGTGTATGCACTGAGATCTGCACTGCCAGCAGCCTCCACTAGAGGGCACCTGTGGTGTATGCACTGAGATCTGCACTGCCACCAGCCTCCACTAGAGGGCACCTGTGGTGTATGCACTGAGATCTGCACTGCCAGCAGCCTCCACTAGAGGGCACCTGTGGTGTATGCACTGAGCTCTGCTCTGCCAGAAGTCTCCACTAGAGGGCGCCTGTGGTGTATGCACTGAGCTGTGCGCTGCCAGCAGTCTCCACTAGAGGGCACCTGCGGTGTATGCACTGAGATCTGCACTGCCAGCAGCCACCACTAGAGGGCACCTGTGGTATGTTGAATGCACTGAGCTCCATACCACCATCAGCCACCACTAGAGGGCACCTGTGCTGTTGTATGCACTGAGCTGTGCCTTTCCTGTGCTGTTGTATGGACAGAGCTCTGCGCTGCCAGCAGCCACCACTAGAGGGCGCCTGCGGTATGTTGTATGCACTGAACTCTGCGCTGGCTGCTGCCACCACTGGAGGGCACTTTCGTTATGTACTGAGCTCCATGCAGCCAGCGGTCACCATTAGAGGACGCCTGTTGTATGTACTGAGCTCCGCACTGCCTGCAGTAACCACTAGAGGATGCCTGTGGTGTATGCACTGAGCTCTGCGCTGCCAGCAGCCTCCACTAGAGGATGCCTGTGGTGAATGCCCTGAGATCTGCGCTGCCAGCAGCCACCACTAGAGGGCGCCTGTGGTGTATGCACTGAGATCTGCACTGCCAGCAGCCTCCACTAGAGGACGCCTGTGGTGTATGCACTGAGATCTGCGCTGCCAGCAGCCACCACTAGAGGGCGCCTGTGGTGTATGCACTGAGATCTGCGCTGCCAGCAGTCACCACTAGAGGGCGCCTGTGGTGTATGCACAGAGATCTGCGCTGCCAGCAGTCACCACTAGAGGGCGCCTGTGGTATGGTGTATGCACTGTGCTCTGCGCTGCCAGCAGCCACCACTAGAGGGAGCCTGTGGTGTATGCACAGAGATCTGCGCTGCCAGCAGTCACCACTAGAGGGCGCCTGTGGTATGGTGTATGCACTGTGCTCTGCGCTGCCAGCAGCCACCACTAGAGGGCGCCTGTGGTATGGTGTATGTACTGTGCTCTGCGCTGTCAGCAGCCACCACTAGAGGGCGCCTGTGGTGTATGCACTGAGCTCTGCGCTGCCAGCAGCCACCACTAGAGGGTGCCTGTGATGTGTTGTATGCACTGAGATCTGCGCTGTCAGCAGCCTCCACTAGAGGGCGCCTGTGGTGTATGCACTGAGATCTGCGCTGCCAGCAGCCTCCACTAGAGGGCACCTGTGGTGTATGCACTGAGATCTGCGCTGTCAGCAGCCTCCACTAGAGGGTGCCTGTGGTGTATGCACTGAGATCTGCGCTGCCAGCAGCCTCCACTAGAGGGCGCCTGTGGTGTATGCGCTGAGCTCTGCATTGCCTGCGCTGTTGTATGGACAGAGCTCTGCGTTGCCAGCAGCCACCACTAGAGGGCGCCTACGGTATGTTGTATGCACTGAACTCTGCGCTAGCTGCAGCCACCACTGGAGGGCACCTGCTGTATATAATGAGCTTCATGCTGCCTGCGGTCACCACTAGAGGGCGCCTGTGGTGTGTTGTATGCACTGAGCTCCCCCTAGTGGTGGCTGTGAGTAATCAGCATTTTAAAGTCTTATGTAAAAAGATAAAATAAATTAAAATTGTGTACAACTTGGAAAGGTGGACAGGTCACTAATGGGCTCCAATATTGAATTTGCCCTGAAAAATCAGCTATTCCCATCAATGAGCTCTCGCTGAGCAGCACATATGTGCTTAACCCCTTATTAGTCAATCATTCCTGAAAACCCCCCCATTACCCTGCAGTAACCCTAAATCCCCGTAGCCTTTGCAGGGCGTCCGTGTGTTATACCTGCACTGAATCTGTATTTCAGCCTCTCGTCCTTTGGGGCCTCAGGATCTTGACAAGTTCCCCTGAAGACCCCCAGATGCAGAATGTCCCCATGATGGAAGGTTTCCCAGCATATAGCATCCATCGCCCCTTGTCAGCGCTGCCTGCCGGGGCCGGACGTTAACCCTTTCTTTCCCCGTGAGCCCCCTCTCGTCTCGTTGCTGCCTTCCAGCTCTTCACCAATCAGCGAATCGTATTGGTGAGGACCGGGGAGCGCCGCTGCCTGTGCGGATACTTCCACTGCAAGAAGCCGAGAGATGAGCGACTGCTCGCAGCAGAAGTATCCCGACCCGCAGCGCCGCTCCCCGGTCCTCCCTTCACACCCTAGCCGCTGATGTCCCCACAGTATCCGCATGGTGTTACAAAGGTCCGGACATTTGTGTTAAAAATCGCTGATTGGTCGCTGGCGCTGCCCGCGACCAATCACCGATTTGGGCGCCAAATTTAAATATCGGCCGCGACCAATCACCGATCTTGGCTCCACATTTAAACACCGCTCTCGGCTTCTCGGAGTGGAAGTATCCGCACAGGCAGCGGCGCTCCCCGGTCCTCACTAATACGATTCCGCTCCCCGCTCCTCACCAATACGATTCGCTGATTGGTCGCGTGCGGAGAGCGCGACCAATCAGTGATGTTGGCGCTAAAGTTAAACACCACTGTGCTGATTGGTCGCCGACGCTGTGCGCGACCAATCACCGATTTGGGCGGCACATTTAAATAGCGTCCGCGACCAATCAGTACAGCGGTGTTTAAATGTGGAGCCAAGATCGGTGATTGGTCGCGGCCGATATTTAAATTTGGCGCCGAAATCGGTGATTGGTTGCGGGCAGCGCCAGCGACCAATCAGCGATTTTTAACACAAATGCTGACATCCATGCGGCTAGGGCGTGAAGGGAGGACCGGGGAGCGGCGCTGCGGGTCCAATTGGTCGCGGCCGCTATTTAAATGTGCCGCACAAATCGTTGATTGGTTGCGGACTTGGCCCGCGACCAAGCACTGATCTTGCGGCCAAAGTTAAACACTACTGTGCTGATTGGTCGCGGACTCTGCCCGCGACCAATCACGGATTTGGGCGCCAAATTTAAATATCGGCCGCGACCAATCACCGATCTTGGCTCCACATTTAAACACCGCTGTGCTGATTGGTCGCTGCCGATATTTAAATGTGGCTCCCAAACCGGTGAGTGGTCGCGGGCGGCGTCGCCGACCAATCAGCACAGCGGTGTTTAAATGTGGAGCCAAGGTCAGTGATTGGTCGGGTCCGAAGACCGCGACCAATCATCGAATCTTCTTGGTGAGGACCGGGGAGCGCTGCTGCCTGTGCGGCTACTTACGCTGCGAGAACCCGGGACATAGTGGGCGCTGGCAGCAGAAGTATCCCGACCCGCAGCGCCGCTCCCCGGTCCTCCCTTCCGCATGGAGGTCAGTGGCACCGGCGGTCCTTCCGCTGCTACCAGCCGGGAGATGAGCGCCTTGCGCCGCTCATCTCCCGGCTGCATCTCCGTCCCGCAGATGGGTCCGGCGGTCGGGTTCCTTCTGCTGTTGCTGGCCGGGAGATGAGCGCCTCGCGGAGCTCATCTCCCGGCTGCATCGCCGCTCAGCTCCGTCCCCCAGATGAGCCGCTAACGGCCGCCATCTTTTTTCAGAAATCCCGCAGCGCTGATTGGCCGCTGCCGGACCAATGAGCGACGCGGGATTTCCTGGACAGACAGACAGACAGATGGGATAAGACGATTATATATATATAGATAATTTACCTTTCTCCTCATTAAAGATGGAATTAGCGGCTTTTTGATTTTCTTATGATGTAAAAACTGCGCCTGAGATGATTCATTACGGTGTAATACAATCACCCCACGAGGAGCTTTTACAATCTGTTATAGAGACCTGATGCTTAAAGGGGTTGTCTACTTTTATATACCCCCCCCCCCTATAAGGGGATGGGGGGCAGTGATGGCATTTAATGGGGGTTGGTCACGCTCCCTTTATTAGTACGACACCAGCTTGTCTGTTCTGCTTAAAAGCCTCTCTATATGCCCTATTACTTCCTATGGCTATCATGCAGAATATTTGTAACTTTTAGGTTGTTCTGTGCTATATTATTTTTTAATAGCATCAAAATTCCCCATGTAAATTATAAATTTCTTTCTGCTTTGCTCATAGCCACCACTAGAGGGTGCCACATGCATACAGATTTGTGTTCCTTATATAAACAGAATGCAAAGAACTCCCCCTAGTGTTGGCTGCAGGTACCTAGAATGTAACATCAATGACTTGGGTTGAGGAAATAAAACGTACAATTATGTACTAAATGGTAAAACAATGGGTAAAATAGTCGCTATAGACTTGCGTGTATGGGCGGAAGTTGAAGTCCACTTTAGTGACCAGTGGCCGGCAAATAAAATGATGGGATGCATTAAAAGAGGCCGAGCTGCTCCTGAGGAGAACGTCCTTCTGCCTTTATACAAGTCCCTATTGCGGCCACACAGGACTGGGGACAATTTTGGGCTCCAGTCTATAAGGAAGATATAGATGAACTAGAGCGGGTGCAGAACAACCAAGGTGATGAAGGGAATGAGGGACTGCAGAGGACGAGGGATCAGACTGGGGGTTATTCAGTTTGGAGAAAAGACGGCTGACGGGAAATCTCATTACAATGGAGAAATGGATGAGGGGACAGGACCCAGATTTTCTGATGATCTTTCTACACCTTGATCTGCAACAATGACAAGGAGGCGTCCTCTCCATCTTCTATATATATAATTCAGTCAGTCAGTCAGTCAGTCAGTCAGTCAAGGAAATCCCGCGTCGCTCATTGGTCCGGCAGCGGTCAATCAACGCCGCGGGATTTCTGAAAAAAGATGGCGGCAGTTAGCGGCTCATCTCCCGGCCGGCAACAGCAGAAGGAACCCGACCGCCGGACCCATCTGCGGGACGGAGATGCAGCCGGGAGATGAGCGGCGCGAGGCGCTCATCTCCCGGCCGGTAGCAGGGGAAGGACCGCCGGCGCCGCTGACCTCCATGCGGAAGGGAGGACCGGGGAGCGGCGCTGCGGGTCGGGATACTTCTGCTGCGAGCGCCCGCTATGTCCCGGGTTCTCGCAGCATAAGTAGCCGCACAGGCAGCGCTGCTCCCCGGTCCTCACAAAGACGATTCGATTATTGGTCGCGGTCTTCGGACCCGACCAATCACTGATCTTAGCGCAAAAGTTAAATACCGCTGTGCTGATTGGTCGCCGACGCTGCCCGCGACCAATCACCGATTTGGGCGCCACATTTAAATATCGGCCGCGACCAATCAGCACAGCGGTGTTTAAATGTGGAGCAAAGATCTGTGATTGGTCGCGACCGATATTTAAATTTGGTGCCCAAATCGGTGATTGGTCGCGGGCAGCGTCCGAGACCAATCAGCACAGTAGTGTTTCACTTTGGCCGCAAGATCAGTGATTGGTCGCGGGCCAAGTCCGCGACCAATCAACGATTTGTGCGGCACATTTAAATACCGGCCACGACCAATTGGATGTCAGCGCCGCTCCTCGGTCCTCCCTTCACGCCCTAGCCGCATGGATGTCAGCGGCGCTGCCTGTGCAGCTACTTCCGCTCCGAGAACCCGGGACATGAGCAGGCGCTCGGAGCAGAAGTATCCCGACCCGCAGCGCCGCTCCCCGGTCCTCCCTTCACACCCTAGCCGCTGATGTCCCCACAGTATCCGCATGGTGTTACAAAGGTCCGGACATTTGTGTTAAAAATCGCTGATTGATCGCTGGTGCTGCCCGCGACCAATCACCGATTTGGGCGCCAAATTTAAATATCGGCCGCGACCAATCACCGATCTTGGCTCCACATTTAAACACCGCTGTGCTGATTGGTCGCGGTCGATATTTGAATTTGGCACCCAAATCGGTGATTGGTCGCGGGCAGCGCCAGCGACCAATCAGCGATTTTTAACACAAATGTCCGGACCTTTGTAACACCATGCAGATACTGTGGAGACATCAGCGGCTAGGGTGTGAAGGGAGGACCGGGGAGCGGCGCTGCCGGTCGGAATATTTCTGCTGCGAGCGCCCGCTCATGTCCCGGGTTCTCGCAGTGGAAGTAGCCGCACAGGCAGCGGCGCTCCCCGGTCCTCACTAATACGATTCCGCTCCCCGCTCCTCACCAATACGATTCGCTGATTGGTCGCGTGCAGAGAGCGCGACCAATCAGTGATCTTGGCGCTAAAGTTAAACACCGCTGTGCTGATTGGATGCGGACGCCAGACGCGTCCAATCACCGAGATTGGCGCCAAATTTAAACAACGCTCTGCTGATTGGTCGCGGACTCCAGCTGCGACCAATCAGCGATTTTGGCGCCAAATTTAAACACCGCTCTGCTGATTGATCGCGGTCGCTGGCCGAGATCAATCAGCAGTATTGGGGCCAAATTTAAACCTCACTCTGCTGATTGGTCGCAACCACCGGCCGCGACCAATCTGCGTTATTTTGTGCCAAATTTAAACAACGCTCTGCTGATTGGTCGCGGCCGTCAGCCGCGATTAATTAGCGATTTTGGCGCCAAATTTAAACATGCTCTCCAGTCCTCACTAACACGGTTTGCTGATTGGTCGCGGCCGCCGCCCGCGACTAAGCGATTTTGGCGCAAAATTCAACCACCGCTCTGCTGATTGGTCGAGGCCGCCGGCCGAGATCAATCAGCAGTATTGGTGCCAAATTTAAACACCGCTTCGCTGATTGGTCGCGGTGGCCGGCCGCGACCAAGCAGCGAAATTGGCACCAAATTTAAACGCTCTGCTGATTGGTCGAGGCCGCCGGCCGTGACCAATCAGCCATATTGGTGCCAAATTTAAACACCGCTTCGCTGATTGGTCGCGGTGGCCGGCCGCGACAAAGCAGCGAAATTGGCGCCAAATTTAAACACCGCTCTGCTGATTGGTCGCGGTTACCGGTCTCGAATAATCAGCATTATTAGTGCCAAATTTAAACACCGCTGTGCTGATTACTCGCGACCAATCTGCGATATAGGCGCCAAATTTTAACACCGCTTTGCTGATTGGTTACGGTTGCCGGCCTCGACCAATCAGCGATTTTGCCGCAAAATTGAAACACAGCTCTGCTGATTGCGCCCGGTCGGCCGCATACCTATTCTAGAATACCCGATGCATTAGAATCGGGCCACCATCTAGTCTAATCATAATAACAGAAGGGGATTCTTTACTGTAAGAGCATTAAGACTATGGATCTCTCTGTCACATGATGCTGTCATGGTGGATTCACTACCAGTATACAAGGAGGGCCTGGACACCTTTCTTGAAGAATATATTCTTATAGTTTCTAGATTGTGTGATGATGGTGATCCAGGGAACTCGCCTGATTGCCGTTTGTGGAGTCAGGAAGGAATTTTCCCCTGATATGGGGCAATTAGCATCTGTCTCCCGGGGTTTTTGTTTTCTTTCCTCTAGATCAGTGTTTCCCAAACTCCAGTCCTCATGGCCCCACAGGTCATGTTTTCAGGATCTCCTTAGTGTTACACAGGTGATGGAAGTATCATCAAGACATCAGGAATTCTCTCACCTGTGCAACACTATGGAAATCCTGAAAACGTGACCTGTGGGGGCCGTGAGGATGGGGTTTGGGGAACACTGCTCTAGATCAACGTGTTATTGTACTGGTTGAACTTGATGGACTTGTGCAGTCAACCTAAAAGGGAGTCAGCACAGAATGACTGTTCAAACCAAGCGCAGGCGCTTAGTGCATCATGGTGCAGCCAAACATTGAAGGTCGCCTTCCCACGTGCTTGTTTTCTCTCCATTTGCACACCTCGCCCCCCCCCCCACCTTTGATGATAGCTCTGGCTTCATAGAGCAATGTTTGGCCAAATCACGGTGCACCGAGGGCCGGTGCTTGGTTTAAACAGTCGTTCTGTGCTGTCAGACTCGTTTTAAATGTTTGGCCTCGCCAAAGGTGCACTAAGCGCCTGTGTTATCACAGAATAGTGAGGACCGGTGTAGAGCGTGAGGCGTGGACATGGTGGTATCACAATAGTGAGGACTGGTGTAGAGCGTGAGGCGTGGACATGGTGGTATCACAATAGTGAGGACGGATGTAGAGCGTGAGGCGTGGA
Source organism: Phyllobates terribilis (assembly GCF_046119375.1). NCBI lineage: Eukaryota > Metazoa > Chordata > Amphibia > Anura > Dendrobatidae > Phyllobates > Phyllobates terribilis. The sequence continues at coordinate 441,308 of NW_027363483.1, read as the reverse complement.
CATGGTGGTATCACAATAGTGAGGACGGGTGCAGAGCGTGAGGCGTGGACATGGTGGTATCACAATAGTGAGGATGGGTGTAGAGCGTGAGGCGTGGACATGGTGGTATCACAATAGTGAGGACGGGTGTAGAGCGTGAGGCGTGGACATGGTGGTATCACAATAGTGAGGACGGGTGAGATCGTGAGGCGTGGACATGGTGGTATCACAATAGTGAGGACGGGTGTAGAGCATGGGGCATAGACATGGTAGTATCACAATAGTGAGGACGGGTGTAGAGCGTGAGGCGTGGACATGGTGGTATCACAATAGTGAGGACGGCTGTAGAGCGTGAGGCGTGGACATGGTGGTAACACAATAGTGAGGACAGGTGTAGAGCGTGAGGCGTGGACATGGTGGTATCACAATAGTGATGACGGCTGTAGAGCGTGAGGCGTGGGCATGGTGGTAACACAATAGTGAGGACAGGTGTAGAGCGTGAGGCGTGGACATGGTGGTATCACAATAGTGAGGACGGGTGTAGAGCGTAAGGCGTGGACATGGTGGTATCACAATAGTGAGGACGGGTGTAGAGCGTGAGGCGGGGACATTGTGGTATCACAATAGTGAGGACGGGTGTAGAGCGTAAGGCGTGGACATGGTGGTATCACAATAGTGATGACGGGTGTAGAGCGTGAGGGGTGGACATGGTGGTAACACAATAGTGAGGACGGGTGTAGGGCGTGAGGCGTGGACATGGTGGTAGCACAATAGTGAGGAAGGGTGTAGAGCGTGAGGCATGGACATGATAATCACAATAGTGAGGACGGGTGTAGAGCGTGAGGTGTAGACATGGTGGTAGCACAATAGTGAGGACGGGTGTAGAGCGTGAGGCATGGACATGGTGGTAGCACAATAGTGAGGACGGGTGTAGAGCGTGAGGCATGGACATGGTGGTAGCACAATAGTGAGGACGGGTGTAGAGCGTGAGGCGTGGACATGGTGGTAGCACAATAGTGAGGACGGGTGTAGAGCGTGAGGCATGGACATGGTGGTAGCACAATAGTGAGGACGGGTGTAGAGCGTGAGGCGTGGACTCTGTGTTGTCACACAATATAATCACATCTAGTAACAGAACCTTTAATGGATGTTTTATACAAAAGTGAACATTCGCTCTGAAGTCTTAAAACCCTATAATTCAAGAAACTATTTCCTCCATACGAAATGCACGTGTAGATAGTGAGTCGTGGACACGGTGGTATCACAATAGTGAGCACGGGTGTAGAGCGTGAGTCGTGGACGCGGTAGTGTCACAATAGTGAGGACGGGTGTAGATCGTGAGTCGTAGACGCGGTGGTATCACAATAGTGAGGACGGGTGTAGATCGTGAGTCGTGGACACGGTGGTATCACAATAGTGAGGACGAGTGTAGATCGTGAGTCGTGGACGCGGTGGTACCACAATAGTAAGGACGAGTGTAGACCGTGAGTCGTGGACGCGGTGGTATCACAATAGTGAGGACGAGTGTAGAGCGTGAGTCGTGGACGCGGTATCACAATAGTGAGGACGGGTGTAGATCGTGAGTCGTGGACGCGATGGTATCACAATAGTGAGGACGAGTGTAGATCGTGAGTCGTGGACGCGGTGGTATCACAATAGTGAGGACGGGTGTAGAGCGTGAGTCGTGGACGCGGTGGTATCACAATAGTGAGGACGGGTGTAGAGCGTGAGTCGTGGACACGGTGGTATCACAATAGTGAGGACGGGTGTAGAGCGTGAGTCGTGGACGTGGTGGTATCACAATAGTGAGGACGGGTGTAGAGCGTGAGGCGTGGACATGGTGGTAACACAATAGTGAGGACGGGTGTAGATCGTGAGTCGTGGACACGGTGGTATCACAATAGTGAGGACGATTGTAGATCGTGAGTCGTGGACGCGGTGGTAACACACAATAGTGAGGACAGGTGTAGATCGTGAGTCGTGCACGCGGTAGTGTCACAATAGTGAGGACGGGTGTAGATCATGAGTCGTGGACGGGGTGGTAACACACAATAGTGAGGACGGGTGTAGAGCGCGAGTCGTGGACATGGTGGTATCACAATAGTGAGGACGGGTGTAGATCGTGAGGCGTGGACTCTGTGTTGTCACACAATATAATCACATCTAGTAACAGAACCTTTAATGGATGTTTTATACAAAAGTGAACATTCGCTCTGAAGTCTTAAAACCCTATAATTCAAGAAACTATTTCCTCCATACGAAATGCACGTGTAGATAGTGAGTCGTGGACACGGTGGTATCACAATAGTGAGCACGGGTGTAGAGCGTGAGTCGTGGACGCGGTAGTGTCACAATAGTGAGGACGGGTGTAGATCGTGAGTCGTAGACGCGGTGGTATCACAATAGTGAGGACGGGTGTAGATCGTGAGTCGTGGACACGGTGGTATCACAATAGTGAGGACGAGTGTAGATCGTGAGTCGTGGACGCGGTGGTACCACAATAGTAAGGACGAGTGTAGACCGTGAGTCGTGGACGCGGTGGTATCACAATAGTGAGGACGAGTGTAGAGCGTGAGTCGTGGACGCGGTATCACAATAGTGAGGACGGGTGTAGATCGTGAGTCGTGGACGCGATGGTATCACAATAGTGAGGACGAGTGTAGATCGTGAGTCGTGGACGCGGTGGTATCACAATAGTGAGGACGGGTGTAGAGCGTGAGTCGTGGACGCGGTGGTATCACAATAGTGAGGACGGGTGTAGAGCGTGAGTCGTGGACACGGTGGTATCACAATAGTGAGGACGGGTGTAGAGCGTGAGTCGTGGACGTGGTGGTATCACAATAGTGAGGACGGGTGTAGAGCGTGAGGCGTGGACATGGTGGTAACACAATAGTGAGGACGGGTGTAGATCGTGAGTCGTGGACACGGTGGTATCACAATAGTGAGGACGATTGTAGATCGTGAGTCGTGGACGCGGTGGTAACACACAATAGTGAGGACAGGTGTAGATCGTGAGTCGTGCACGCGGTAGTGTCACAATAGTGAGGACGGGTGTAGATCATGAGTCGTGGACGGGGTGGTAACACACAATAGTGAGGACGGGTGTAGAGCGCGAGTCGTGGACATGGTGGTATCACAATAGTGAGGACGGGTGTAGATCGTGAGTCGTGGGCGCGGTGGTAACACAATAGTGAGGACGGGTGTAGATCGTGAGTCGTGGACGCGGTGGTAACACACAATAGTGAGGACGGGTGTAGATCGTGAGTCGTGGGTGCGGTGGAGTCACACAATAGTGAGGACGGGTGTAGATCGTGAGTCGTAGGCGCGGTGGTAACACACAATAGTGAGGACGGGTGTAGATCGTGAGTCGTGGACGCGGTGGTAACACACAATAGTGAGGACGGGTGTAGATCGTGAGTCGTGGACCCGATGGTATCATACAATAGTGAGGACGGGTGTAGAGCGTGAGTCGTGGACGCGGTGGTATCACAATAGTGAGGACGGGTGTAGATCGTGAGGCGTGGACATGGTGGTACACAATAGTGAGGACGGGTGTAGATCACGAGTCGTGCACGCGGTGGTAACACACAATAGTGAGGACGGGTGTAGAGCGTGAGTCGTGGGCGCGGTGGTATCATACAATAGTGAGGACGGGTGTAGATCGTGAGTCGTGGATGTGGTGGTAACACACAATAGTGAGGACGGGTGTAGAGCGTGAGTCGTGGGCGCGGTGGAGTCACACAATAGTGAGGACGGGTGTAGATCGTCAGTCGTGGATGCGGTGGTATCATACAATAGTGAGGACGGGTGTAGATCGTGAGTCGTGGGCGCGGTGGTATCATACAATAGTGAGGACGGGTGTAGAGCGTGAGTCATGGACGCGGTGGTAACACACAATAGTGAGGACGGGTGTAGATCGTGAGTCGTGGACCCGGTGGTATCACAACAGTGAGGACGGGTGTAGGTCGTGGGCGCGGTGGTAACACACAATAGTGAGGACGGGTGTAGATCGTGAGCGCAGTGGTAACACACAATAGTGAGAACGGGTGTAGATCGTGAGTCATGGACCCGGTGGTATCATACAATAGTGAGGACAGGTGTAGAGCGTGAGTCGTGGACGCGGTGGTATCACACAATAGTGAGGACGGGTGTAGAGCATGAGTCGTGGACATGGTGGTATCACAATAGTGAGGACGGGTGTAGACCGTGAGTCGTGGGCACGGTGGTAACACACAATAGTGAGAACGGGTGTAGATCGTGAGGTCGTGGGCGCGGTGGTAACACACAATAGTGAGGACGGGTGTAGATCGTGAGTCGTGGACGCGGTGGTAACACACAATAGTGAGGACGGGTGTAGATCGTGAGTCGTGGACCCGATGGTATCATACAATAGTGAGGACGGGTGTAGAGCGTGAGTCGTGGACGCGGTGGTATCACAATAGTGAGGACGGGTGTAGATCGTGAGGCGTGGACATGGTGGTACACAATAGTGAGGATGGGTGTAGATCATGAGTCGTGGACGCGGTGGTAACACAATAGTGAGGACGGGTGTAGAGCGTGAGTCGTGGGCGCGGTGGTATCATACAATAGTGAGGACGGGTGTAGATCGTGAGTCGTGGATGTGGTGGTAACACACAATAGTGAGGACGGGTGTAGAGCGCGAGTCATGGACGCGGTGGTAACACACAATAGTGAGGACGGGTGTAGATTGTGAGTCGTGGGTGCGGTGGTAACACAATAGTGAGGACGGGTGTAGATCGTGAGTCGTGGGCGCGGTAGTGTCACAGTAGTGAGGACGGGTGTAGATCGTGAGTCGTGGGCGCGGTAGTGTCACAGTAGTGAGGACGGGTGTAGAGCGTGAGTGGTGGGCGTGGTGGATTCACACAATAGTGAGGACGGGTGTAGATCGTGAGCGCGGTGGATTCACACAATAGTGAGGACGGGTGTAGATCGTGAGTCGTGGGCGCGGTGGATTCACACAATAGTGAGGACGGGTGTAGAGCGTGAGTCGTGGGCGCGGTGGATTCACACAATAGTGTGGACGGGTGTAGATCGTGAGTCGTGGGCGCGGTGGATTCACACAATAGTGAGGACGGGTGTAGATCGTGAGTCGTGGGCGCGGTAGAGTCACACAATAGTGAGGACGGGTGTAGATCGTGAGTCGTGGGCGCGGTGGTAACACACAATAGTGAGAACGGGTGTAGATCGTGAGTCGTGGGCGCGGTGGTAACACACAATAGTGAGGACGGGTGTAGATCGTGAGTCGTGGGTGCGGTGGAGTCACACAATAGTGAGGACGGGTGTAGATCGTGAGTCGTAGGCGCGGTGGTAACACACAATAGTGAGGACGGGTGTAGATCGTGAGTCGTGGGTGCGGTGGAGTCACACAATAGTGAGGACGGGTGTAGATCGTGAGTCGTGGGCGCGGTGGAGTCACACAATAGTGAGGACGGGTGTAGATCGTGAGTCGTGGGCGCGGTGGAGTCACACAATAGTGAGGACGGGTGTAGATCGTGAGTCGTGGGTGCGGTGGAGTCACACAATAGTGAGGACGGGTGTAGATCGTGAGTCGTGGGCGCGGTGGAGTCACACAATAGTGAGGACGGGTGTAGATCGTGAGTCGTGGGTGCGGTGGAGTCACACAATAGTGAGGACGGGTGTAGATCGTGAGTCGTGGGCGCGGTGGAGTCACACAATATAACATCTAGTAACAGAACGCTTCCTTTAATGGATGTTTTATACAAAAGTGAAGCCATAAAACCCTATAATACAAGAAACAATATTTCCTCCGTCCACATCGCACAATTTCCTTCTCACAGAGCAGCAGTAACAGAACGCTGCAGATTCTCTGCAGAAACCTTTGGTGCCGTCTACACGACAGGAACGAGGCCACATTTTACCATTTGTACCACAAGACCCCGAACAACAGACAAGAAACACGAGGACATGAACAGAAGGACAAAAGAAATCAGGAATCTCCTCCGTGTAACCAGAAGTCGGATCAGCGGAGACTCGTCCTCGCACACCTTATCCAGACATGGCGGCCGCCAGCGCCTTCACTTCAAAGGCCTCCGGAGGAATGGCACCCCGACTCTGTAAAGGGAAACCGATAATAAAGGAAAACCAAATCATACGTGTAAACCTGGAGACCAGACAGAAGCATCATTTACCCCTTTATACAGTCAGGGGGTGAGCGCTCTTAAAGGGGTTCTCCATTTATATGGAGATAAACATTAAATGGATTCTCTTATCAAGACGACTGCTCTCTATATACCGTATTAGTGCTTATAGATATTATAGAGGGGTCTCCCGCCCTGAACCCCCAGCTGTGAGCTAGAATAATACCTGGCCCCACCATCCCCCCCGGTGCATAACGTCCGGCACCATCTTGCCCCCCCCCGGTGTATAATGTCCTGCCCCATCTCGTCCCCTCCCCGGATGTATCATGTCCGGTCCCATCTCCCCCCTTCCTGGTGTATAACATCCAGCCCCATTGCTCCTCCTGTGCATAACGTCCGGCACCATCTTGCCCCCCCGGTGTATAATGTCCTGCCCCATTTCGTCCCCTCCCCGGATGTATCATGTCCGGTCCCATCCCCCCCCTTCCTGGTGTATAACATCCAGCCCCATTGCTCCTCCTGTGCATAACGTCCGGTCCAATCGACCCCCGATGCATAACGTCTGGCCCTTCCCCCTGCTGTGCATAACATTCAGTGCCATCGCCCCCCCATGCATAACTTCCGACCCCATCGTCCCCCGGTGTAACATCTGGTCCCGTTGCGGTGTGATGTCTTCTGGATGAAGGGGCAACAATTCCCACCAATGCCTCCAAAATCTTATAGAAATCCTTCCCAGAAGAGCAGAAGCCGTTCTATCTGTGGAGGAGCGACTCCATATTAATGTCTATGGGTGTAAGATGGGAGGTGAGAGCTCCCTGGAGGTGAATGTGGAGGGGGCACATACTTTTCTCCAGATATTGTATGTACAGTGATTCCATAGAGCAAGAACTGATCTTTGCAGCTGTAATCAGCTCTGGCCAATAGAGGGCAGCACTGAACCTCTAAACACCTCCACAGGACACATGCAAAGACCTTCAGAGATACAGTGCAGGTGTCGGCTTCAGGTCACTGGAGACAGTCAGCAAGTAGGTTGCTTAATAAAACCATTTACCTTCAGGTGATGAAACACTTTCTTTGCTTGATGCACATCCCAGTTGTTGTCGTCAAGACATCTGTATGGAGAAAAGAGATTTTATCAAAAGACACCGACCACGGCGGCAGGAAGCCCATCGCCCGTGGCTGGTGTCACCTAAAGTTACATGATATAGAGGCAAAACCTCAGCTGTGAGAAGTGTCGGGGCTGCACAGGTTTTCAGTACCTTAATGGAAAGTGAAATGTTCCTATTCAGTGACAGAAAGCAGAGATCTTGGATACAAAGTGTATGATGAGGTTACAGAACCCCCCGCGCCCAGTGCCGCGCACCGCGGTCTCACTCACTTCAGAGCCCAGTCCGGCTTCATCCTCGTGTACGCAGAGAATGAGTGGACGGTGTCCCTGGCGGCGGCGGAAGGGGCTTTCTCGCAGATCGCTGGGACAGGTTTGGGGGGCTCAAGTGATGGCGTTTCTTGCGGACCCCCGTATGCATTCAGTATAACCATCTGATCATTCAAAATCTGAGCGCTGGAAAAAGAGGAAAACAAAAAAGTAACTGAATTATTAGTGATTTCAATATCTCGGCTTGCTTTCAGTGAATGGGACCATGTTTGTTACACAGACCGGATTCCTCTCACTGCTAATCATTTACTAACTGGGGTCTACGCAATATGCTGTACAGATTTTATGCCTCGCGATGTAATTAAGAATATTCTCATTCATTGATGGCAAGCAGAGATCTGAAAACGCTGAAAAAATAGAAATATAAATTACCGTATATGCTCGAGTATAAGCCAAGGCACCTAATTTTACCACAAAAAACTGGGAAAACTTATTGACTTGAGTATAAACCCTAATTTGGGAAATGCAGCAGCTACTGGTAAATTTCCCCATCCTGGTACGCATGGCCCCCTCATCCCCAATCCTGGTATGCATGGACCCCTCATCCCTAATTCTGTTGTGCATGGCTCCCTCATCCCCAATCCTGGTACGCATGGCCCCCTCATCCCCAATCCTGGTACGCATGGCCCCCTCATCCCCAATCCTGGTACGCATGGCCCCCTCATCCCCAATCCTGGTACGCATGGCACCCTCATCCCCAATTCTGTTGTACATGGCCCCCTCATCCCTAATCCTGGTATACATGCCCCCCTCATCCCCAATCCTGGTATGCATGGCAGCCCTCATCCCCAATCCAGGTATGCATGGCAGCCCTCATCCCCAATCCAGGTATGCATGGCAGCCCTCATCCCCCAATCCAGGTATGTATGGCACCCCTCATCCCCCAATCCTGGTATGTACGGTACCCCTCATCCCCCAATCCTGGTATGCATGCCCCCCCATCCCCAATCCTCGTATGCATGGCACCCTCATGTCTAATCCTGGTATGTATGGTCCCCTCATCCCCAATCCTGGTATGCATGGCCTCCTCATCCCCAATCCTGGTATGCATGGCACCCCTATCCCCAATCCTGGTATGTGTGGGCCCCCTCATCCCCCAATCCGGGATTGTATGCCCCCCATCCCCAATCCTGGTATGCATGGCCTCCTCATACCCAATCCTGGTATGTATGGCCTTCCCATCCCCAATCCTGGTATGTATGGACCCCCTCATTCCCCAATCCTGGTATGCATGGCCGCATTACTGCACACACAAAAAAATAATCAAACACTGAAGGTACGTGCACACGATCAGTAATTGCTGCGGATTGTACGCTGCGCACTTGCGCTGCGTGCAATCCGCAGATGCCAGATGTTATAGAATAGTGGATGGGATTTATACAGATCCCATGCCCACTATGCGTCTCCATACACCTGCGGCTCACCCGCAGACACGGACATGCGGCGCGTCTTCCCAGACCTCAGTATGTCAATTTCTCTTGCGGAGACACTAGTCTCCGCAAGAGAAATTCTATCAGTGCAATGTATAGGATGCGGTGAATCCGCATGGCTCAATGAACACATGCGGATTTACCAGCGTGCAGCGCTTTGGACGCAGCATAAAGTATGCTGCGTTCAAAGCGCTGCCAATAACGCCCATGTGCACATACCCTTATACTCACCTTCCTTCCTCACCTCTGCTCTGCGTCCTTTTCTGCTGCAGCAGCTCATGTCAGCATCTGAGCAGCGCATGACGTCACTGCCATGCGCTCTCAGACGCTGAGCTGCTGGCACATTCACTCCTCTCCACCCCGGGACTATGGGCGTGGAGAAGAGTGAATATGCACTCTCTTTAGTAGCGGGCACTGTCAGCAGGAACTGCGGCTCAACGCTTCTCTGTGTCCGCTACTAAAGAGAATGAATATTCATTCTTCTCCACGCCCATGGGAGTGGAGAAGAGGGAATATTAATTTCTCTTTAGCGCGGGCACACGTGGTAGCTGCAGCAGCGGCTACTGCGTGTGCCCCGCTCCTCCACCGTCGCAACCTCCCCCAGCACTATCCACCACCAGAATTTCTATATACTCGAGTATATACCAGAGTATAAGCCGAGAGGGGCTTTATCAGAACAAAAAATGTGCTGAAAAACTCGGCTTATACTCGAGTATATACGGTATATTAAAAATCTGGTGAATTACATGATGATTGGAAAAGATGAGATCAATCATAACCTATGCAGCGGATACCACCACTGGCGGCCTCAGTATTCCTGTAGCCAGAAGACCACCGCCAGGAGGAGTTAACAGAGCGGCCGGTCATACATGCACCCTGCCTCCGCCAGGAGGAGTTAACAGAGCGGCCGGTCATACATGCACCCTGCCTCCGCCAGGAGGAGTTAACAGAGCGGCCGGTCATACATGCACCCTGCCTCCGCCAGGAGGAGTTAACAGAGCGTCCGGTCATACATGCACCCTGCCTCCGCCAGGAGGAGTTAACAGAGCGGCCGGTCATACATGTGTAGCACCCTGAGGGCTCGGCTGCTACAGGGGTATTGCACCTCGACCCAGAGGTGTGATATTCCACTCCCGGGTAAGGATGGAGTGTGGACCAGGACTCAGTAAGCTGCATACACCACACACACCCCATTTCCGAGGGACAGCTCTACGGGGCTCCCATTTATATATATATGTAGGCACAACTGACCATGTCCCTGGCTGGAGTGGGGAGGGGGAGGAAAACCCAGTGGTGTAGGAGCAGATAGGGGTGGCTCTCTGGGCATAGGTAGGAGCCCATTGGTTGCTAGTCACCTGGGCTCACACATAGAGGGAGGTATATAAGGTGGGCACCATCTTAGAGTAGTCAGTTCAGTCCAGTCAGGAGGAGAAGAGAGAAGGAGAGTTCAGCCAGAGAGGGCTGACAGGGAGCTGTGGCTCAGTCTGGGCCCAGCTCCACGAGGCCGGCCTGGAGTGGAGGCCAGAGCCAGAGGAGAGGAACAGAAACAGCAAGGAACTGGAACAGAAAGGAAACAAGGAACAGCACATTAAGAGAGGCTCAGAGACACCAGAGAAGAAGGGACCCCATAGGCCCAGGAGAGTGCGGGTGAAGGGTTGGCAGAGCAGGGTACCGGAACCCAAATTGGTGGAGGCAACAAATTCCTCAGCCAAAGACCGAAGGTTGTGACCACATCTTGGTGCGACCCCTCACTACATCCACCAGGAAAGCATACCACATAGGGTCAGGGAAACCGGAGAGAGGTTTCGCCAAGAGAAGGCCCGAGGAAGCTGGACAAAGGTGGGTCACTGGTGGGGACGGCCAGAGCAAGAAAGAGAAGGGAGCCCTGTGCCACGCTCTGGAATTGCCTGGGAGTTGGTCGAGCCCCTTGCCTGGTGGACGCAGCACGGCTTGGGCAGTCACCGCCGGTACAGACGTGACTAGGACCAGTAAAGAACTGTGAGTAAAGCATTGGAAACTGCAACCACACGTCTCTGTGTTTCATCGCCGCACCAGCACCATTAGTACTGGGACGCTCACACCATCACTCCCATCATGCACACTAGCTGCCCTGAGGCAATGCTTCTCCCGTGGGGAGTTATCCCATACTTGGCTGCGCATACAACATCAGCAGTCTGCGGCACAGCGGCGGTCTCCACTGACCGCAATCCACGGGTAGCGTAGTCGGACACTTATTATTACACTAAGACTGCCACTGGTTTGAAAGCCCTGGGCACGGACCGGGTCACCGCCACTGAAGACTACAACCCCCAGCGATAGTCTTCCGTGGCGATAGGTGATATTACAGCTCACCTCCTCCTCCTGTACAATGACTGATAACACCTCTATATATAGTAGATTACACAGGATCCACCATTCACAATAGGTGATATCACAGCACACCTCCTCCTCCTGTATAATGACTGATAACACCTCTATATACAGTAGATAACACAGGATCCACCATTTACAATAGGTGATATCACAGCTCACCACCTCCTCCTCCTGTACAATGAATGATAACACCTCTATATACAGTAGATAACACAGGATCCACCATTTACAATAGGTGAGATCACAGCTCAGCCCCTCCTCCTCCTGTACAATGACTGATAACACCTCTATATACAGTAGATAACACAGGATCCACCATTTACAATAGGTGAGATCACAACTCACCTCCTCCTCCTCCTCCTTTATAATGACTGATAACACCTCTATATACAATAGGTAACACAGGATCCACCATTCACAATAGATATCACAGCTCAACTCCTCTTCCTGTATAATGACTGATAACACCTCTATATACAGTAGGTAACACAGTATCCACCATTCACAATAGGTGAGATCACAGCTCACCCCCTCCTCCTCCTGTACAATGACTGATAACACCTCTATATACAGTAGATAACACAGGATCCACCACTCACAATAGGTGAGATCACAGCTCACCTCCTCCTCCTGTACAATGACTGATAACACCTCTATATACAGTAGATAACACAGGGGACCCACCATTCACAATAGGTGATATCACAGCTCACCTCCTACTGTACAATGACTGATAACACCTCACCTCCTCCTGTACAATGACTGATAACACCTCTATATACAGTAGATAACACAGGGGACCCACCATTCACAATAGGTGATATCACAGCTCACCTCCTCATCCTGTATAATGACTGATAACACCTCTATATACAGTAGATAACACAGGATCCACCATTCACAATAGGTGAGATCACAGCTCACCCCCTCCTCCTCCTATACAATGACTGATAACACATCTATATACAGTAGATAGCACAGGATCCACCATTCACAATAGGTGATATCACAGCTCACCTTCTCCTCCTGTACAATGACTGATAACACCTCTATATACAGTAGATAACACAGGATCCACCATTCACAATAAGTGTCATCACAGCTCACCTCCTCCTGTACAATGACTGATAACACATCTATATACAGTAGTTAACACAGGGGACCAAACATTCACAATAGGTGATATCACAGCTCACCTCCTCCTCCTGTATAATGACTGATAACACCTCTATATACAGTAGGTAACACAGGATCCACCATTCACAATAAGTGATATCACAGCTAACCTCCTCCTCCTATACAATGACAGATAACACCTCTATATACAGTACATAACAAAGGGGACCCACCATTCACAATAGGTGGTATTACAGCTCACCTTCTCCCCCTGTATAATGACTGATAACACATCTATATACAGTAGGTAACACAGGATCCACAATTCACAATAGGTGATATCACAGCTCACCTACTCCTCCTCCTGTACAATGACTGACAACACCTCTATATACAGTAGTTAACACAGGATCCACCATTCACAATAGGCGATATCACAGCTCACCTCCTCCTCCTCCTGTACAATGACTGATAACACAGGATCCAACATTCACAATAGGTGAGATCACAGCTCACCCCTTCCTCCTCCTGTACAATGACTAATAACACCTCTATATACAGTAGATAACACAGAGGACCCACCATTCACAATAGGTGATATCACAGCTCACCTCCTCTTCCTGTATAATGAATGATAACACCTCTATATACAGTAGATTACACAGAATCCACCATTCACAATAGGTGAGATCACAGCTCACCTCCTCCTCTGTACAATGACTGATAACACCTCTATATACAGTAGATAAAACAGGATACACCATTCACAATAGGCGAGATCACAGCTCACCTCTTCCTGTACAATGAATGATAACACCTCTATATACAGTAGATAACACAGGGGACCCACCATTCACAATAGGTGGTATTACAGCTCACCTCCTCCCCTGTACAATGACTGATAACACCTCTATATACAGTAGATAACACAGGATCCACCATTCACAATAGGTGATATCACAGCTCACCTCCTCCTCCTCCTGTACAATGACTATTAACACCTCTATATACAGTAGATGACACAGAGGACCCACCATTCACAATAGGTGATGTCACAGCTCACCTCCTCCTCCTCCTGTACAATGACTGATAACACCTCTATATACAGTAGGTAACACAGGAGACCCACCATTCACAATAGGCGATATCACAGATCACCTCCTCCTCCTGTACAATGAACGATAATACCTCTATATACAGTAGATTACACAGGATCCACCATTCACAATAGGTGATATCACAACTCACCTCCGGCTCCTGTACAATGAACGATAACACCTCTATATACAGTAGATTACACAGGATCCACCATTCACAATAAGTGAGATCACAGCTCACCTCCCCCTCCTGTACAATGAATGATAACAACTCTATATACAGTAGATTACACAGGATCCACCATTCACAATAAGTGAGATCACAGCTCATCTCCTCCTCCTCCTGTACAATGACTGATAACACCTCTATATATAGTAGATAACACAGGATCCACCATTCACAATAGGTGACATCACAGCTCACCTCCTCCTCCTGTACAATGACTGATAACACCTCTATATACAGTAGATAACACAGGATCCACCTTTCACAATAGGTGATATCACAGCTCACCTACGCCGCCTGTACAATGAACGATAACACCTCTATATACAGTAGATTACACAGGATCCACCATTCACAATAGGTGGTATTACAGCTCACCTCCTCCTCCTCCTGCACAATGACTGACAACACCTCTATATACAGTAGATAACACAGGATCCACCATTCACAATAGGTGATATCACAGCTCACCTCCTCCTCCTCCTGTACAATGACTGATAACACCTCTATGTACAGTAGATAACACAGGATCCACCATTCACAATAGGTGATGTCACAGTTCACCTCCTCCTCCTGTACAATGAATGATAACACCTCTATATACATTAGATTACACAGGATCCACCATTCACAATCGGTAAGATCACAGCTCACACCCTCCTCCTCCTGTACAATGACTGATAACACCTCTACATACAGTAGATAACACAGGGGACCCAACAATCACAATAGGTGGTATTACAGCTCACCTCCTCCTCCTCCTGCACAATGACTGATAACACCTCTATATACAGTAGATAACACAGGATCCACCATTCACAATAGGTGATATCACAGCTCACCTCCTCCTCCTCCTGTACAATGACTGATAACACCTCTATGTACAGTAGATAACACAGGATCCACTATTCACAATAGGTGAGATCACAGCTCACCTCCTCCTCCTTTACAATGACTGATATCACCTCTTTATACAGTAGATAACACAGGATCCACCTTTCACAATAGGTAATATCACAGCTCACCTCCTTCAACTCCTGTACAATGACTGATATCACCTCTATATACAGTAGATGACACAGGGAACACACCATTCACAATAGGTGATGTCACAGCTCACCTCTCCAACTGTACAATTACTGATAACACCTCTATATACAGTAGATAACACAGGATCCACAATCCACAAAAGGTGATATCACAGCACACCTCCTCATGCTCTACAATGACTGATAACACCTCTATATACAGTAGATGACACAGGGGACCATCCATTCACAATAGGTGATGTCACAGCTCACCTCCTCCTCCTCCTGTACAATGACTGATGAAACCTCTATATACAGTAGATTACACAGGATCCTCCATTCACAATAGGTGAGATCACAGCTCACCTCCTCCTCCTCCTGTACAATGACTGATAACACCTCTTTATACAGTAGATAACAAAGGGGACCCATCATTCACAATAGGTGGTATCACAGCTCACCTCATCCCCCTGTATAATGACTGATAACACCTCTATATACAGTAGGTAACACAGGATCCACCATTCACAATAGGTGATATCACAGCTCACCTCCTCCTCCTGTACAATGACTGATAACACCTCTATATACAGTAGATAACACAGGTTCCACCATTCACAATAGGTGGTATTACAGCTCACCTCCTCCTCCTATACAATGACGGATAACACCTCTATATACAGTACATAACAAAGGGGACCCACCATTCACAATAGGTGGTATTACAGCTCACCTTCTCCCCCTGTATAATAACTGATAACACCTCTATATACAGTAGGTAACACAGGATCCACCATTCACAATAGGCGAGATCACAGCTCACCTCTTCCTGTACAATGAATGATAACACCTTTATATACAGTAGATAACACAGGATCCACCGTTCACAAAAGGAAATATCACAGCTCACCTCCTCCTCCTGTACAATGACTGATAACACCTCTATATACAGTAGATAACACAGGATCCACCATTCACAATAGGTGATATCACAGCTCACCTCCTCATGCTGTACAATGACTGATAACACCTCTATATATAGCAGATGACACAGGGGACCCACCATTCACAATAGGTGATGTCACAGCTCTCCTCCTCCTCCTCCTCCTGTACAATGACTGATAACACCTCTATATATAGTAGATAACACAGGACCCACCATTCACAATAGGTGATATCACAGCTCACCTCCTCATGCTGTACAATGACTGATAACACCTCTATATATAGCAGATGACACAGGGGACCCACCATTCACAATAGGTGATGTCACAGCTCTCCTCCTCCTCCTCCTCCTGTACAATGACTGATAACACCTCTATATACAGTAGATAACACAGGATCCACCATTAACAATAGGTGAGACCACAGCTCACCTCCTCCTCCTGTACAATGACTGATAACACCTCTATATACAGTAGGTAACACAGGATCCACCATTCACAATAGGTGAGATCACAGCTCACCTCCTCCTCCTCCTGTACAATGACTGATAACCTCTATATACAGTAGGTAACACAGGATCCACCATTCACAATAGGTGATATCACAGCTCACCTACTCCTCCTCCTGTACAATGACTGATAACACCTCTATATACAGTAGATAACACAGGATCCACCATTCACAATAGGTGGTATTACAGCTCACCTCCTCCTCCTCCTGTTCAATGACTGGTAACACCTCTATATACAGTAGATAACACAGGGTCCACCATTCACAATAGGTGAGATCACAGCTCACCTCTTCCTGTACAATGAATGATAACACCTCTATATACAGTAGATAACACAGGATCCACCATTCACAATAGGTGGTATTACAGCTCACCTCCTCCTCCTCCTGTTCAATGACTGGTAACACCTCTATATACAGTAGATAACACAGGATCCTCTATTCACAATAGGTGAGATCACAGCTCACCTCCTTCTCCTCCTCCTGTACAATGACTGAAAACACCCCTATGTACAGTAGATGACACAGGGGACCAACCATTCACAATAGGTGATATCACAGCTCACCTCCTCCTCCTGTATAATGACTGATAACACCTCTATATACAGTAGATAACACAGGATCCACCATTCACAATAGGTGATATCACAGCTCACCTCCTCATGCTGTACAATGACTGATAACACCTCTATATACAGTAGATAACACAGGATCCACCATTCACAATAGGTGAGATCACAGCTCACCTCCTCCTCCTCCTGTACAATGAATGATAACACCTCTATATACAGTAGATGACACAGGGGATCCACCATTCACAATAGGTGAGATCACAGCTCACCTCCTCCTCCTCCTGTACAATGACTGATGACACCTCTATATACAGTAGATAACACAGGATCCTCTATTCACAATAGGTGAGATCACAGCTCACCTCCTTCTCCTCCTGTACAATGACTGATAACACCTCTATATACAGTAGATAACACAGGATCCACCATTCACAATAGGTGAGATCACAGCTCACCTCCTCCTGTACAATGACTGATAACACCTCTATATACAGTAGATAACACAGGATCCACCATTCACAATAGGTGATATCACAGCTCACCTCCTCCTCCTGTACAATGAATGATAACACCTCTATATACAGTAGATAACACAGGATCCACCATTCACAATAGGTGAGATCACAGCTCACCTCCTCCTGTACAATGACTGATAACACCTCTATATACAGTAGATAACACAGGATCCACCATTCACAATAGGTGATATCACAGCTCACCTCCTCTTCCTGTATAATGCGGATTGCACATTTTCTGTACAATAAACCTCATTTCAAGGCAGAAACATTACTGTGTCCAACAGTTATTACATAGATCAAACTGAAATAGCTGCTGCAAAAACACCAATTTTAAGAAAGCATTAAGCTTAAGATTAATAGGGGTGCCCAAACTTTTTCATATAACTGTATATATAATTATATACACAGTGGGGGAAATAATTATTTGATCCCCTGCTGTCTTTCTTAGTTTGCCCACTGACAAAGACATGAACAGTCTATAATTTTAAGGGTAGGTTAATTTTAACATTGATAGAATATCCCCAAAAAAATCAAGAAAATCACATTGTATAAATTAGATACATTTTTTTGCATTTTGCAGTGAGAAATAAGTATTTGATCCCTCTGGAAAACAACACTTAATACTTGGTGGTAAAACACATGTTGGCAGCACAGCAGTCAGACGTTGTTTGTAGCTGATGATGAGGGTTGTGCACATGTCGGGAGGAATTTTGCTCCACTCCTCTTTGCAGATCATCTCTAAATCATTACGATTTTGAGGCTGTCGCTTGGCAAATCGGAGCTTTAACTCCCTCCATAAGTTTTCTATGGGATTAAGGCCTGGAGACTGGCTAGGCCACTCCATGACCTTACTGTAGTTCTTTATGATCCACTCCTTTGTTGCTTTGGCTGTATGTTTTGGGTCATTGCCTTGCTGGAAAGACCTAGCCACGACCCATCTTCAATGCTCTTACTGAGGGAAGGAGGTTGTTGGCCAAAATCTCGTGATACATGACGCCATCCATCTTCCCTTCAATACGGTGCAGTCGTCATGTCCCCTTTGCAGAAAAGCACCCCCAAAGTATGTTTCCCCCACCATGCTTCACGGTTGGAACAATGTTCTTAGGGTTGTACTTCCTTCTTCTTCCTCCAAACACGGCCAATTGAGTTAATGCTAAAGAGCTCAATTTTTGTCTCATCTGACCACAGCACCTTCTCCCAATAACTCACAGAATCATCCAGGTATTCATTGCCAAACTTCAGATGGGCCTGCACATGTGCCTTCTTGAGCAGGGGGACCTCGCGGGCACTGCAGGATTTTAACCTTTAAAGCGGAATGTGTTACCAATGGTTTGCTTGGTGACTGTGGTCCCAGCTGCCTGGAGATCATTAGCAAGTTCCCCCCGTGTAGTTTTAGACTGATCTCTCACCTTCCTCATGATCAAGGATACCCCACGAGGTGAGATTTTGCATGGTGCCCCAGATCAATGTCTATTGACAGTCATTTTGTATTTCTTTCATTTTCTTACAATTGCACCAACAGTTGTCTCCTTCTCACCCAGAGTCTTACTTATGGTTTTGTAGCCCATTCCAGCTTTGTGCAGG
The DNA here is from genome assembly GCF_046119375.1 of Phyllobates terribilis. Taxonomy (NCBI): domain Eukaryota; kingdom Metazoa; phylum Chordata; class Amphibia; order Anura; family Dendrobatidae; genus Phyllobates; species Phyllobates terribilis. Next base: position 422,376 of record NW_027363483.1, on the reverse strand, counting down.
TCTATGATCTGGTCCCCGACATCCTTAGAAAGCTCTTTGGTCTTGCCCATGTGGTAGAGGTTAGAGTCTGACTGATTAATGGAGTCTGTGGACAAGAGTCTTTTATACAGGTGACTATGTAAGACAGCTGTCTTTACTGCAGGTAACGAGTTGATTAGGAGCGTCTAACTGGTCTGTAGCAGCCAGAACTCATAATGGTTTGTAGGGGATGAAATACTTATTTCTCACTGCAAAATGCAAAAAAAAATATCTAATCTATACAATGTGATTTTCTTGATTTTTTTGGGCAGGGATATTCTATCTCTCAATGTTAAAATTACCCTTAAAATTATAGACTGTTCATGTCTTTGTCAGTGGGCAAACTTAGAAAAACCCGCAAGGGATCAAATATTTATTTCCCCCAGTGTGTGTGTGTGTGTGTGTGTGTGTGTGTGTGTGTGTGTGTGTGTGTATGTGTGTTTGTGTGTGTGTGTGGGCAGGTGTGTATGTGTGTGGGCAGGTGTGTGTATGTGTGTGTGTGTGTGTGGGCAGGTGTGTGTGTGTGTGGGCAGGTGTGTATGTGTGTGTGTGTGTGGGCAAGTGTGTATGTGTGTGGGCAGGTGTATGTGTGTGTGGGGGGGGCAGGTGTGTGTGTGTGTCTGTGTGGGCAGATGTGTGTATGTGTGTGTGTGTGGGCAGGTGTGTGTGTGTGGGCAGGTGTGTTTGTGTGTGTGTGTGTGGGCAGGTGTGTATGTGTGTGGGCAGGTGTATGTGTGTGTGGGGGGGGCAGGTGTGTGTGTGTGTCTGTGTGGGCAGATGTGTGTGTGTGTCTGTGTGGGCAGGTGTGTGTCTGTGTCTGTGTGGGCAGCTGTGTGTGTGTGTGTGTGTATATGTGTGTGTGTCTGTGTGGGCAGGTGTGTGTGTGTATATGTGTGTGTGTGTGTGTGTGTGTATATGTGTGTGTGTCTGTGTGGGCAGGTGTGTGTGTGTATATGTGTGTGTGTGTGTGTGTGTGTGGGCAGGTTAGAAAGTCTTGCCCTGTTGAACACTACACCTGACTTGAGGCCACCACCTCTTGGTTGTCCAATGTTCTTGCTTCTCTAGGGCTCTTCTCAGATATTCATTATACCAGCTCCCCAGAATACCAAAGTTATGGTGGGTGACCGCGAGCCCTGGTGGTGGTCATAACTGCGGCCACCCAGGGGCAATACTCCATAACAACAATCCCCTGAGGTGGTGTAGGATGTAAGGACCTATTCACACTACATTCAGCGCTGCATTCAGGTCTTTACACAAGGCTTACAACTGAATCCCTGAAATTCAGGATTGTGCTGTCTGAAATGAGACATCTGAAAGCAGAGAAAATGGAGCCTAAAGATTCAGACTTTAGCCTTGGTTTGCCTTTGTTCAAATCAATGGCTATGTCAAGGCACATCTGAATGCCATTTTTCAGGGATTTAGATAGAAGCCTGGAAAGAGGAGATGAATGCATTGCAAAATTCAGTGTGAATAGGCCCTTATATCTGGAGTCTTGATATTGATGCCACAAGCATTTTACTTGTTTTTAACTTAAAAAAAAATACACACACACAAATTATACACACACACACACACACACTATACATACACACACACTATACATACACACACATTATACACACACACACACACTATACATACACACACACTACACATACACACACACACACACTATACATACACACACACACACACTATACATACACACACACTATACATACACACACATTATACACACACACACACTATACATACACACACACAAATGTGTGTGTGGGCAGGTGTGTGTGTGTGGGCAGGTGTGTGTGTGTGGGCAGGTGTGTGTGTGTGTGGGCAGGTGTGTGTGTGTGATGTCTGTCTGTTTGTGTGTGTGTTTGTGTGGGCAGATGTCATTGTGTGATGTCTGTTTGTATGTATTTTTGTGTTTCAAATGTGTTTATGCGTGTCTGTATATGTTTGTGTGTGTGTATGACTGCATGCGGCCTACTGCTGAGTATAGTTGGCGCCGTGCGGCCTCCTGATGTCTCTGGGGGGGCTCCGTGCGGCCTCCTGCTGTGTATAGATGGCTACGTGCGGCTCCCCGCTGTGTATAGATGGCTACGTGCGCCCCCCCGCTGTTTATAGACGGCGCCGTGCGGCCCCCCGCTGTGTATAGATGGCTACGTGCGCCCCCCGCTGTGTATAGATAGCTATGTGCGGCCCCCCGCTGAGTATAGATGTCGCCGTGCGGCCTCCTGCTGTGTATAGATGGCTACGTGCGCCCCCCGCTGTGTATAGATAGCTATGTGCGGCCCCCCGCTGAGTATAGATGTCGCCGTGCGGCCTCCTGCTGTGTATAGATGGCTACGTGCGGTCTCCCGCTGAGTATAGATGGCGCTGTGCGGCCTCCTGCTGTCTCTGGGGGGAGCGCCGTGAGGCATCTATACTCAGCAGGAGGCCGCACGTAGCCATCTATACGGCGCCATCTATACACAGCGGGAGGCCGCACGGCGCCATCTATACACAGTGGGAGGTCGCACGGCGCCATCTATACACAGCGGGAGGCCGCACGGAGCCATCTATACACAGCGGGAGTCTCAGTGTTTTGCAAGAGCAGTCAATAAATTCTGCTTGACTAATTCTGAGCACCATAAAGTCTGGTTCGCTTCTAACCTGCTGTCTTCATTTTCAGCTTGCTGAATTCTAACTCATTTACTGTCATTCGAGACGATGCCTTTGCTGGTCTCTTTCACCTTGAATACCTGTAAGTGTTCCACTTAATGTCATATTTTTGATTCTGTTCTTCTTCATCTTTTGGCATGTGCAATTGTATGAGCAAGTATTCATATGAATTTATGACCTACTTAAATCTTGGAGGACCTTAAATTTTATTCAATCAAGTTTTTTTCCAGTTTAAAACTATGGGACATATATGTGCCTTGGTCCTCAAAGGGTTTTTAAAGGGGCTGCAAACATAAATACGAAAAAAAATAATTCAATTAGTGCTTTTTGTGTTCATTTAATTTTTATTTGAAGTCCATTTTTTTTATATACCTTGAAATTAAGCCCTACCCCGTGGAATGAAGCCCTACCTACATAACATCTGAGAGCTACATGGATCCCGCTTGTGAGGTGCCTGTCCGTCACTGCTATTCAGTTTTAGGGTCCACTCACTAAGCCATATATTCTCTCATGCAAGAGAATAGGGCCAATTATGCTAATGACACTGGGCTCAAACTCTGTCAGAGCTTCAACTGAGTGTGATCCGATTCTCTCGCAGCACAGATATGGAGAAGATGGAGAACTTAATTTCTCCATCTTCTCCATAGTCTCTGTGAGTGTTCATCGGACTGCACTTGGATGACATCCGAGTGCAGTCCAATGTTTTACGTGCACCCATAGACTTGTATGGGTGCACATGGTCCGAATATCGAATGAGATTATTTTCTCATGCCAATAATCGCACTGTCCCATAGTATAACATAGAGCCGAGTCCTATCCGATAAAACATCACATAGCATTCGGCCGTGTTATACGACAGTGTGAGCGAGCCCTTAGAGTCAAGGAATATTTACATGTAGATGATGATATTACTCTCCAAGTGTATATTTTTTTAGGCGAGTTCATAGTAAATGCTTTGCATTTTTGACATGTGATCAACTAAAGAACAAGAAAGATTTAGGACCTCGCCTATAGAGAAACGGAAAATAGTTTGGAGGACTTGCATGTCCTTTTTTATTTATTATGAGAAAATCATAAAAGATCCCGTTTTTTAACCATGCTGTGACTTTCTGCTGAGGGAGAGGGAGAGAGCTGCCCTATTCAGAGTCTGTAATAAGACCTGCTGACAAAAGTGTTGAAGATACAGTCTAATGTGAATTAACAATGAAAAAAAGTTAATTTAACAAATGGCTTGTATTTTTTTTAATACAAACTTTTTTGTCTTTACAGCTCCTTTAAAGGGAATCTGTCATCAGGTTTTTGCCACCTAATCTGAGAGCAGCATAATGTAGGGTTAGAGGCACTGATTCCAGTAATGTGTCACTTACTGGGCTGCTTAGTGTTGTTTTGATAAAATCATTGATTTGTCAGAAGGTAATTATCACTAGATGACTAGTAAGTTCTGTAGGACCCCACCCCCATCACTGATCAGTAGATTTCTGTGTACAATGAGCATGGGCAGAAAGCTGCCAATCAGTGGTGTGGGTGGGGCTATACAGAGCGCAGCATTCAGAGAGCTGCTAGATCTGCAGCAGATAAAACAAAACGGTGATTTTCTCAAAATGACAACAAGCAGCTGAAAAAGTGACACATCGCTGGAATCAGGGTATCTGCCCCAATATTGTGCTGCTCTCAGATGAGGCAGCACAATTAATATTATGCCAAATTAATTTCCCGTGAACTATCACATGATCTATCACAGGGGATCATGTGACATGTCACGTGATAAATCAGGTGTGTGGAGGGGGCCCGCGCCTTCTAAACTGCCCGGGGCCCTTGCTACTCTTAATCCACCCCTGCCTATATCCCCGGAGCGGCCTGGCTGCCCCTGTATGCCGGCGAGTCGCATACCTTGGGCGACTTTAAAGAAAGGCTGTATAGCCTGTTCAAAGTTTATCCCCTGACAGAAGAACAGAAGGTAAGCATACTGATAGGGCAGTTAACTGGTGCGGCCCAGCGGGAGGTAAAGTCTTGGACAGCTGAGGAGAAAAGGACTGTAAGGGGGGTTCTGACCCGTCTACGGGACACCTTTGATACCCGTACCTCAGCAGAAATCAAAATGCGGTTCTATGGATGTAAGCAGCGAGCTCAAGATAGCATCCGAGATTATGCCCTAAATTTACAGGAAGCCTTGGGGGCAATTAAGCAAGCTGACCCTGGCAGCGTGCAGGATACAGATAAACTATTGACTGACCAGTTCATAGAAGGTCTGCTGTCCAGCGCCCACAGAACCCAGCTGCGCCTCATGGCCCTACAGAACCCCGATTTGACTTTTGCACAGTTCAAAGATAGGGCCATCCGGGTGCTCCGAGAACCTGCACCGGGTGGCGCTGTAGCTTCCCGGCGCCCTGCCATCCCTTACCACCAGGGGGCGGCGCCCTATCCCGCAGACCTTGTGGGGGCTGATGCGCAGGCCCTAAATCCATCCCCGCCTGCAAACCTGCACCATCAGGTCCAAGAACTAACAAAGAGTGTTGCTGCATTGACCAGGACCATACAGTCATTACAAATGGACCCGTCAGGACCAATCAAGCTGGCTTCCAGTCCGGAGGATGTCCCGTGGCGTCGACGGAGGAGGATCCCGTCGTTCAGAGGGAGGCCCGCCGATCATTACACTGAGGATGGACAGCCGATTTGCCGCTGTTGCAGCTAGCCGGGACACGTAGCCAGGTACTGTACTTTAAATGGGTCCGACCTGGGGCAAAGGGCCAACCCCCAGGCATAAGGTCATCAGGCCCATCTAATTGGCGTGATAAGTACGTAGGGGGACGCCCGGTTTTACCCGTAGTGCTGGACGGTATCCCCATAAGTGCACTGCTGGACACCGGGTCCCAAGTGACTACCATCCCCTATGTACTTTTCAAGCAGTACTGGAGTGACACTGATATAACTCGTTATCCAGACGATGACTTGAGCATCATCGCCAGCAATGGTCAACCCGTGCCGCAGGTGGGGTTCAGAGAGATGACCATTAAGATTTGTAAACTTGAACTGCCGGCACAGGGAGTGATCATTGTGGACATTGACCGTCGAGAAAGTCACCCTAAAATAACCTTGGGTACTAATGTGATTGAAAATTGTCTTTCAGAAGTAATTGTAATTTTGCAGCAGGTGGCGATGAATGCAAGCTCCAGCCAACAGAGGGTCCTCCAGAAGGAGATAAGAGCCCTGTGAGATGGCAACAGGTAGAACTGTCTGGTGGTGAGATCGGTAGCGTGAGGATGAGCGACCCGTTCCCCATTGCCATGCCCCCCAAAAGTGAAATGATCTGGTGTCGGACTGCAATCGGGTTAAGAGGGAGAGACTACCAAGCCATGGTAGAACCCGTGTACTCAGACAGCAGGCCCACCATTTTGACAGCCCGGGGGGTGGTCGATGTCCGCCATGGAAGGGTGCCCGTCCGGATCTTAAACTTTGGGGAAAGGGAAGTACACTTGCCCCGGTACGCTACACTAGCCAAATTGTATACTGTTGAACACAATGCTGTCAGGGCCATGGAACCCTTGCCTCCATCTCCCCAGGCGGAGGGTAATGGTTCCCAGAAACCCAAGGAGGACTGGTGCCAGAAACTCCACGTGGGTGCTGACTCCACTCCCTTGCACCAAAAACTTGGAGTCTATCGGGTGGTTCAAGAGTACGAGAGAATCTTTAGTAAGCACCCGCTAGACTTCGGCAGAGTGAAAGGGGTAGAACACCACATCCCCACGGGGAGCCACCCACCAATAAAAGAAAGATACAGACCTGTACCACCCCGCACGCTATCAGAACGCAAAGGGCATGCTGAGAGAAATGAAGGAAGCCGGGGTCATTAGAGACAGTTGTAGCCCCTGGGCAGCCCCCTTGGTTCTGGTAAAAAAGAAAGACTGTACTATGAGAATGTGCGTGGACTATAGAGAAGTCAATCGTATCACCCATAAAGACGCATACCCGTTGCCTAGAATAGAGGAGTCTTTGGTCGCACTAAAATCAGCTAATTTCTTCTCTACTTTGGACCTTACTAGTGGGTACTGGCAGGTTCCTGTGGCAGAGGCTGATAAGGAGAAGACCGCCTTCACCACCCTGATGGGATTAAGTAAATTCAACTATATGCCGTTCGGGCTCTGCAACGCACCCGGGACCTTCCAGAGGCTGATGGAATGCTGTCTAGGGCACCGAAACTTTGCGACGGTCCTACTTTACCTGGACGACGTGATTGTCTATTCGAAGACTTACGAGGACCATCTAAAGCACCTGGCCGAGGTGTTCGAGGCCCTGGCAGGCTTTGGCATGAAAGTGAAACCCTCCAAGTGCCATCTGTTAAAGCCGAAGGTACAGTACCTGGGACACGTGGTGAGTGCAGAAGGAGTAGCCCCCGACCCTGACAAAATCATGGCAATAAAGAACAGGCCAAGCCCCTCTAACATAAAAGAAGTGAGGCAGTTCGTCGGGTTGGTAGGCTACTACCGAAGGTTCATCCCCAGGTTCACCAAGATGGCAGCCCCTATGCAGGACCTCCTTATAGGACAATCTAAGACCAGAAGCCAAAAGCCACCCTTCAAGTGGGACAAGCCGGAAGAGGAGTCCTTCCGCCAGCTGAAGATGGCCCTCACGGGGGATGAGATCCTGGCATACCCTGATTATGGCCAGCCTTTTATCCTCCACACAGACGCCAGTAATGTGGGGCTGGGAGCCGTACTGTCACCGAACCAACAGGACAGAGAAAGGGTGATCGCGTACGACAGCCGAGAGAAACCCGGAGAATTACAGCTCCTTTAAGCTGGAGTCCTTGGCAGTGGTGTGGGCCGTAACAGAACGTTTCAAGCATTACCTGGCCTCTGTGAAGTTCACTGTGTACACGGACAACAATCCGTAGACACATCTGGACAATGCGAGACTTGGTGCCCTAGAGCAGCGGTGGATGGCCCGGCTAGCAAACTATGACTTCACCATCAAGTACCGGGCAGGCCGAGCCAATGCCAATGCAGATGCCCTATCGAGAATGCCCCACTTGCCCGATGAGGGAGAAGATCCAGATGAGTTGGAGGAAATAGAGCTCCCTGCATTCCACCGGTACGGAAGGAAGGAAGGTACCAGCCAGAAGACGCCCTTGATGCCCATCGTCACCAGGCAGCCTCTTGAGCTGGTAGCTCTGGACCATGTGAAACTGGCTCCAAGCCGGTCGGGCTACGTCTATGCCCTGACAATAGTGGACCACTATTCCCGGTTCCTGGTGGTGGTTCCTGTTAAAGACTTGACAGCCCAAACAGCGGCCAGAGCCTTCCAACAACACTTCTGCCATCCACACGGGTATCCGGAACAGGTCTTGACAGATCAAGGTCCAGCGTTTGAGGCTGAAATCTTCCAGGAGTTCTGCAACCTCTACGGCTGTAAGAAGATTCGGACAACATCTTACCACCCACAAACCAACGGGCTATGTGAGAAAATGAATAATATCGTCATTGATCTCCTCAAAACGTTGCCCCTGGAAGAACGCAGCCTGTGGCCGGAGAAGCTGCCAGACCTGATAGACTTATACAACCATATCCCGGTGAATGCTACAAATTGCACCCCGGCTTACCTGATGAGGGCAAGACCAGGTAAGCTGCCGATAGACCTGGAGATGGGAGTCCTCCCCACCTCCCCAGACGCGGACTGGGATACGGAACGGCGGCTACAGTACAAGAAGGTACAGGAGAATGTGGAGAGGAGTCTGGCTCAAGCGAGAGAAAAGCAAGAGAGGCTCTTCAACCAACACGCCCCTGCTGGTCCCCTGGAACCTGGTGAGCAGGTCCTGAAGCGGAAGAGAAGGCTTCACAAGCTAGATGACCAGTTGGAGAGCGACCCGTACACAGTACTGCAGTCCAACCACAACAACCCGAAGGTATGTGTAATTGCCAAGGATGGAGGAGAAACCACTAGCACCGTCTCCAGAGACCACCTAAAAAGGTGCCCCAAGCAACTACAGAGTGCAGGAGAAGATCAAGATGACCTTGAACCCGCAGAAGACAAGAAAGAAATGATCAGCACAGTTCTTGGAGAGTTCCCCCGGTCCTGGACTCGGATAAATGATGCAATAGTGGTACCCGTCCTACACTTCCTTCAACCAACCCAGCAGGAACCTACAGGAGAGCAGGAGGAATCAGAAGACCAAGCAGCCCTAGAGGCAGAAGAACCCATGCCAGCAGCCCAGGAGAGTCAACCCTCTGCTGACAGTGAGCCTGCCATACCTGCGGTAAGCCAAAGGACCCGCAGATAGCTGCCTGCACTGCCTGTAAACCCAGCTAGTAGCTGTACCCTGAATGCTAGTGGGGAAAGTCAGGTTAGACCACCACCAGACAGTGGGTTACGCAGGTCAACCCGGAGCACTAGGGGGCAAATACCAGCTCGCTGGAAGATCTAAATGCTGTATATTGTAAATGTTTTATGTTTGTTGCCTGGTTGCTAATTATGTTTTTCCAGTCTTTCTAGTTCATGGACTAACAGGTTATGGACGCTGAATAACCGGAACTGTCTTGTAGATAGTTGCACTTGGTGCCCTCTTTCGAAGATGGCCACGGAAGAAAAATCTGTCCGGTGTGGCCTCCTTGTGGCCCAAAGTAGAGAGCTCAGCCTTGTCGCCACGCCCAAGGCGAGGAACTTGGGGTTTATGGAAACAGGTCCCCACACCGTGGAAAACTTCACACCTTGTTGGGTGACATGGACACCCGTCACGGAAGCGCCGTGACCTCAAGGACAAAATATAGTTGTATATATGTTATGTTGTCATTTATACCCTGCATTTGTGTTTCCTGTTTAGTCCGGAGTAATAAATTTTACTAGGGGAGAATGTGTCACCCCAGGCCTGGATGCCACAAACAATAATCTGTGTCTGAGAGCAGGAGGGAGGTCCCCTGGTTAGGGACAATTAGCATACAGCACCTCCTGTCCCAGGCCAGCAGGGGGAGCTGGCTGCCCCTATAAAAGCTGGAACTGGGGGCAGGGTTAGAGAGAACTGGAAGACCTAGCTCAGGAGTGAGACTAGTCCCAGAGAAGGAGGGACAGTTCAGCTGTAGCTGAGGAGTCCGTGAGGCAGAGGAGAAACTGCAAGCCAGGGACAGAGGTGACGAGAGCCGGTCCTGGAAGAGAACCAATCTACCGGGCATTGGGGTCCGGGGCTGTCAGGGTTACAAGCCCAGCAGCAGAGAACCAACCTGCGAGGGATTTCAGGTCCCTTGGCCTAAGAAGCCTGGAGGCTCCGCCACACAGAGGGACCAGTACAGCGAGGAGCAAGCAACAGGTACCCAAGGCCCTAGTCGCATGCCATACAGGCGAGAAGTACACGGCCAGCTCAGAGACGTGGGCTATTACACCACGAAAAGGGGGATAGTCAGAAAGAGCATAGAGAGAACGGTAGGCCTACACACTCACCCTGACCAGTGGGGCTCGCCCGAATGCTCTCAGACACCCAGGCCCATTCCTAACCGGTACTGTTGGGTCATTAATAATATCTACAATAAAGACCCTGAACTGTTTGAAGCGGACTCTGAACTCTTACTATTGCGGCCTGCACTATCACCCCCAACATCCACCTACACTGCCCTGAGGCTACACTCTTCCCGTGGGGAGTTATCCTACACCTGTGCTGCACACCAACACCAGCCTCAGCAGTCTGCCTCGCAGCGGCGGTTATCCCTGACCGCAATCCACGGGTGGCGTAGTCGGACATTCAAAACACTGATAAATAGACTGCCACCATTTGGTCTGACCACCCTGAGCCACGGGATCGGGTTGCCACTACTACCCCCATCAGCACCGTACACTAGAAGGCCCGGTTCCGTGTACCCCACGGCCCAGGGGGCGAGTCATGTGCATCAAATTATACATACACATATGGGGCAGTGGGGCTTCATACTATATACAGGTGCTTCTCACAAAATTAGAATATCATCAAAAGTTAGTTTATTTCAGTTCTTCAATGCAAAAAGTGAAACTCCTATATTATATAGAGTCATTACACACAGAGTGATCTATTATATAGAGTCATTACACAGAGGGATCTATTATATAGAGTCATTACACACAGAGTGATCTATTATATAGAGTCATTACACAGAGGGATCTATTATATAGAGTCATTACACACAGAGGGATCTATTATATAGAGTCATTACACACAGAGGGATCTATTATATAGACTCATTACACACAGAGGGATCTATTATATAGAGTCATTACACACAGAGGGATCTATTATATAGAGTCATTACACACAGAGGGATCTATTATATAGAGTCATTACACACAGAGGGATCTATTATATAGAGTCATTACACACAGAGGGATCTATTATATAGAGTCATTACACACAGAGGGATCTATTATATAGAGTCATTACACACAGAGGGATCTATTTTAAGTGTTTATTTCTGTTAATGTTGATGATTATGGCTTACAGCCAATGAAAACACAAACGTCATTATCTCAGTAAATTAGAATACTTCATAACAACAGCTTGAAAAATGTTTTTAAAATCAGAAAAGTTGGCCTACTGAAATGTATGTTTAGTAAATGCCCTCAATACTTGTTCGGGCTCCTCGTGCATCAATTACTGCATCAATGCGGCAATGTGGCATGGAGGGATCAGCCTGTGGCACTGCTGAGGTGTTATGGAAGCCCAGGTGGCTTTGATAGCAGCCTTCAGCTCATCTGTATTGTGGGGTCTGGGGTCTCATCTTCCTCTTGACAATACCCCATAGATTCTCTATAATAGATTCTCTATGGGGTTAAGGTCAGGCGAGTTTGCTGCCAATCAAGCACAGTGATACTGTTGTGTGTAAACCAGGTATTGGTACTTTTGGCAGTGTGGACAGGGGCCAAGTCCTGCTGGAGAATGACATTTCCATCTCCATAAAGCTTGTGGGCAGAGGGAAGCATGAAGTGCTGTAAAATGTCCTGGTAGACGGCTGCGCTGACTTTGGTCTTCATAAAACATAGTGGACCTACACCAGCAGATGACATGGCCCCCCAAACCATCACTGATTGTGGAGACTTCACACCAGACCTCCAGCAGCTTGGATTGTGGCCTCTCCACTCTTCCTCCAGACTCTGGGACCTTGATTTCCAAATGAAATGCAAAATTTACTTTTCATCTGAAAACAACACCTTGGGCCACTGAGCATCAGTCCAGGTCTTTTTCTCTTTGGCCCAGGTAAGACGCTTCTGGCGTTGTCTATTGGTCATGAGGGGCTTGACACAAGCAATGCGACACTTGTAGCCCATGACCTGGATACGTCTGTGTGTGGTGGCTCTTGAAGCAATGACTCCAGCAGCAGTCCACTCCTTGTGAATCTCCCCCAAATTTTTGAATGGCCTTTTCTTAGCAATCCTTTCAAGGCTGCGGTTATCCCAGTTGCTTGTGCACCTTTTTCTGCCACACTTTTTCCTTCCACGTCCATTAATATGCTCGGATACAGCACTCTGTGAACAGCTGCTTCTTTAGCAATGACCTTTTGTGGCTTACCCTCCTTGAGGAGTGTGTCAATAACTGCCTTTTGGACATCTGTCAAGTCAGCAGTCTTGCCCATGATTGTGGAGCCTACTGAAACTGACTAAGGGACCTTTTTAAATGCTTAGGAAGCCTTTCCAGGTGTTTCTTGTTAATTCTAATTTACTGAGATAATGACTTTTGTGTTTTCATTGGCTGTAAGCCATAATCATCAACATTAGCAGAAATAAACACTTAAAACAGATCACTCTGTTTGTAATGACTCTGTATAATATATGAGTTTCACTTTTTGGATTTAAGAACTGAAATAAATTCACTTTTTGATGATATTCTAATTTTCTGAGAAGCACCTGTATGTAGCAGTGCGGCAATTATACTATATACAGTCAGGAGTATAAGTACTTGATACACTGATAATTTCGAAAGTTTTTCCACCTACAAAGAATGAAGAGGTCTGTTTTGTTCTACTTAACTGCTGCAACTTGGACCTTTAACAGGATTTATATTTCACCTATGAGAAAGCATACTATGTGTATTTGGCAGATTAACTCAGGCATGTTTATGATAAACTGAATACCTGGATTGGAGTCCTATTTGTATACAGAATATTGACTATTAATGCTGGCAGAGTAAGTCTTAGGCTATATTCACACTAGGTGGTTTTTTCTGCAGCAAAACATAATCTCTTGGCAGGAAAGAAGTAGCGTCAAAAACGCAGGTTTTGGTGTGTTTTTTTGCAGTGGCTCTTGGTGCATTTTTGGTGCGTTTTTCAGGATCCCAAAGTTCAGCTTTGCTTCCACCATAGACACATGAGAACAGGTCACCATTGCAAGACATATGTTCATGAAAAAGTACACATTACAAATGTAACAGGGGGCGGGTGGGGGGTGAATTGGTCTGGAATGGTTTATCTAAGACCCTGGCAGTGCATTGAATTTGTAGGACACTATTTACTTTCACATTATGGTTTGCCATTGAGTTGCTCAGGCATTGTTCATTTTCACACCTCCCTGGGCCACACGTGTTGTTCAATCTCACACCTAGCTCAACCAATGTTTACTTTGTAGGCATCACTAATTTAATTAAACTGTAATAATCCAAGCTGCTATCTCAGGTGACCAAGACAAGATGGTTTAAACTTGGGAAAATCACAAGAATAAATGTGTGTCACATACTTGCTTTTTTCACTAAAAACGCAGCAAAATGTTCGCACTAGGCTTTTTTTCAGCATTTTTTTCCACCACCCTTTTTTTTAATGGGTGAAAAACACTGAAACAAGTGACATACTCTATTGCAAAAAGCCATGGAAAGCACAAAATACTGAGGACAAATAAGCAAGCTTTGTGCATGAGATTTCGGAAATCTCATAGACTTTGTTGGTACTGTAAAACGCAGCTGAAAATTTGCATAAAAAAGCCCGCTAAAAAAACGTCTAGTGTGAATATAGCCTTGTATAACGGTTCGCCAATGAGTTAGGATATATGACCACGATGCAGAAATGCTGCGGATTTTTCCTAAGCGTTTCTGCATCTTCCTGGGTTGTCAAGCGCTTTGCCAAGTGATTTTAGCATCACTTGGAAAAGTGCTTGACAACTTGGTCACACTATATAATTCCATGCAACCGGCATGGATTTATATAGTGTGACCAAGTTACCATGCTGCAAATGCAGCATCAATAATGAAAAAAAAGAATAATAATGGTGAAAAATAGAAAAAAAACATTATACTCATCTTCCGATAGTCCTCGATCTCCTTCTCCGGTGCGTCCGGTGTCTTTGGCGGATCACGGTGCTGTAAAAGGACCTTTCATGACGTCATTTAGTCATGTGACAGGTCACGCAACCGCCGATGTCAGCGGTCACGTGACCTGTCACATGACTAAATGGCATCATGGAAGGTCCTTTTACCACCGCGAGCAGCCAAAGAGCCAGCAGCACCGCCGGGAGCAGACAGGGGCCATCAGAAGGTAAGTATATGTTTATTTTTTATTTTAATTCTATTTTAACTACAGGTACTATGGTACCCGGGTCTGGAGGAGAGTCTCTTCATCTCCAGACCCGGGTACCATCCACGCATTGAGTCGCATAATATCCACATGTGTATTTGTAGTCATGCGGATGTTATGCGTTCCAATGCAAGTCAATGGCGGCTAAATCGCAGCGACTCTGCAAAATTAAAGGACGTGCTGCGGATTTTTCCGCAATGATAATCCGCAGCGGAAATCTCCGCGGCATGTGCATAGCACATGCGGATTATCATTGGGAACCATTGCAGACCTATCACCAAGCGTTTTTTAAGTGTTTCCGCAGCTAAAGTTACGCTGCAGAAACGCCTAAAAAACGCATAGTGGGCACACAGCCTTAAAAGTTCTATGGTGAAGAAAAACACGTGAGATAATAAATGCGAAATATACAATATTTCCCATAATATGACTGAGGATATCTTTAGGGTGTATTCACTGTTTTTTCTTCTGCAGCAATAAATGCTGTGTTTTACAGTACCATCTTAGTGAATGACATTTCTGAAATCTCATTCACATGCTGTTTTTTTTGCATTTTTTTAAAATCTGCAGCTTGTCAAGTCTTTCAGAGGTTTTGCAGCATTTTTCACCCATTCAAATGAATGGAAAAAAAAACACAAGTAAAAACACCTGAATTTTAAGCAGCGTTTTTCCTGCCTCCTTTGATTTTTGAGGTAGAAAAAAAATGCTGCCAAAATCCAACTTGTGAACACACCTTTATCCTGGTTGTGTTCTAATTGGATATAAAATAGAACGGCCATGATAACATGGGTAGTTAATTGTATGGTGTTTTCACTTTAAATATTACCAGGCCGCATTCTATTTGCGCAGAGCTGCTCCGTGAAGATTCTATCACAAGATTCCGTGATGACATCACAGGTGATGGTGACATCACTGCTCACAGTCGCTATATATGCAATGCACATAGGCTCACCCGTGCCTTTCTTGGCTCTATAGTGACTGATAGCACTTGCAGTTTTTCACTATGGCTGGAATTGTTTTGGACATTCCTCAGGTAAAAGCACTATTGATGATCCTTATGATCAATCGTCCTAACAGTGTGCTTCTACCACCCGATGGCGTCCTCAGCTTCACTCACCGGCTGGTGATGGAGCTAGTAAAGGATTGCCTGACCAAACACCGACAACGTCGTCTAACGTCAGACTATCTGACGGATTTACTTCAGAACATCAGGACATTACTACACCAGGTAAGTGGCGGACACTCTGCACAGAACATCTCAATATTAACAGATAATAATGGAGGGATAGAAGCTTTTTCTTCTAATATATCGTATTTTGCAGACCATAAGACGCACCAAAATTTTTTGGGAGGTAAATAGGAAAAACATTTATTATAATAAAATGGGGGTCTGTCTTATAGTCCGAATTTTCGGTTGCTTACTGAGGGGGGGTGGTGGCAGTGGAGCGAGGTCACAGGAGGCAGAGTCGCTGCTGCAGGAAGTCGGCAGTAGGAGTGGGGCGCTGCTGCGGGCTCCAAGCTGGGAGGAGCGGGGTGTCCAGAAGGTACGAGGCTGCGGGCCCTGGGCTTCAAGGAAATGTTAGCGGTAATTCAGGAGGGGAGGCCCTGCTCTGCTTATTGATTTCTCTGCAGTGGGCTTCAAGAAGTAGGCTGCTGGAGATGGCCAATACGCAGTTTGAGATCTCAGCTCCTCATTGAGCCGAGATCTAAATCTGCACATGCACTGCCTCCAGCGGCCATTTGCCTGAAGCCCACCGCCAGAAATTCAATGGGCAGAGCGGGGACTCCCCTCCTAAATCACCGCTAACATTGCCTTGAAGCCCAGGGCCCGCAGCCTCGCACCTCCTGGACACCCCGCTGGCCCGCAGGAGCGCCCCACTTCTACTGCTGGCTTCCTGCAGCAGTGACCCTACTTCCTGTGACCTCACTCCACCACAGCCACCCCCCTGGTAAGCTACATTCAGACAATTATTATTATTAATAATCTGTCTGATATGCTGGGGTGGAGAGTTCCAGAGTAGGGGGGATGCACGGGAGAAATCTTGTATGCGATTGTGGGAAGAGGAGATAAGAGGGGAGTAGAGAAGAAGATCTTGTGAGGATCGGAGGTTGCGTGCAGGTAAGTACCGGGAGACTAGGTCACAGATATATGGAGGAGACAGGTTGTGGGTGGCTTTGCATGCCAAGGTTAGGGTCTTGAACTGGAGTCTCTGGGTAATGTGGAGCCAGTGAAGGGATTGGCGGAGCGAGGGGAAAAGCCAGGGAATAGCGGGGGGACAGGTGGATTAGTCAGACAGCAGAGTTTAGGATAGATTGGAGGGGTGCGAGAGTGTTAGAAGGGAGGTCAAAAATTTTGGAAAAAAAGGCATCTTATAGTCCAAAAAATACGGTAAAACACAACGAGTCCCCAAATACAGTATGTAGTCATTGTATCTGCAGACAGAGAACCGATGTCACATACAATTTCCGCCTCCATTCTGATCGCTCTCATCTCAAAATTCTCCTTTCCATTTTTCCTTCTTTATAGGCTGAAGAAAGATCTCAGACTGAAGATTTGGCTGTCTTTAAAGAACTGGCCGAAAAAGTCCTGTCTATACTAGAACGCTCATTGGAACGCCCGGTAAGGATCAATATTAATAGACGTATCTTAATCCACCGTATCTGAGGAGACTTTCTGAGAAAAGGTCTGAAGATGGCGCGGGATTTGTATCGTTACAATTGGTGCATCTGTAAATGTTGGTTTAGTCCTTCATGATTTATGTATTTGGTGATTTAGTGAAATCTTCCACATAGTAATTATATACATTATATCTATCAGGAAACAACAGGAGGCGACGCCAAATATGGGCAAAATGTGACCCCGAAAATCCCTGACCCTAATAGGAGTCGGCCGGAGCTGAACAGCGATCTGATTACAGGTGAGCGATCACCCGACCTTCTACAAGGAATATCCAGATATTACAGAGGACGGAGGATAATGTTAGATTTACTCTCTACTCTGTGTAATGGGAACCTGGCAGCACATTGTTACATATAGAAGTAGTGGTGTGACGGTATAGGCCATTGTCCCCTAATAATAATTGTTTGTAGAAATCCAATGTGCCAGTCAGGAGAAATGTAAAGTAGACACCATATTCAAATTAGAATGGAAGTGCACTGGGGGCGTGAAAGAAGAAATCCAAGTGCAGTGACACGCCCCCAGTGCACTTCCAGGCTAATTTGCAAATCTCTCCTATGTTTCAGCTCTCTTACCATCACTCATATGTGCAGCGTGGGTGGGGGCTTCCTCATTCATGTGATGGAGGGTCCATTCTGCAGTGCTATAGCAAGTAACATGAAATAAATTAAATTTAAATTGCATTACTGCTCTAGAAAATGGGAAAAAATTAAGATACTGAGCACATAATTTGGCCAATTCATGAATGCCCAGCAGCCAATGACAAGGCGATCTTTTTGTTGGAATCCTCTCCTAATGTGAATCCTCTCCTAGGCTGAAGCCTACATTTATATGGGTAGGTAGGATCCTGTTGTAATTAAAACCACCCCGGGCTGATGGGTGGAGATAGGTTCCCAGCAAAAAAGGTCGCCTTGCCGTGACTGCTGGGCATGCATCGAGCAAAAGAAGGTCGCCTTGCCGTGGCTGCTAGGCATGCACCCAGCAAAACAAGGTCGCCTTGTCGTGACTGCTGGGCATGCACCCAGCAAAAGAAGGTTGCCTTGTCGTGACTCCTGGGCATGCACCCAGCAAAAGAAGGTCGTCTTGCCATGACTGCTGGGCGTGCACCCAGCAAAAAAAAAGGTCACCTTGCCGTGGCTACTTGGCATGCACCCAGAAAAAGAAGGTCGCCTTGCCGTGGCTGCTGGCCATGCATGAATTGGCCAAATTATGCGCTAAGTATCTTCCTTTTATCCTATTTTATACAGCAGTAATGCAATTCAAATTTCATTTATTTCATGTTTACATGCTATAGCGTTACAGAGTGCAACTTTGTTAGTTATGTATTTGGATGGCTACTCTTAGTATGCACCTGTTCACACCCATTTTCTTTTCGGAAGTGATGGTCAGTCTTTTGTTATTTATGAAGGGGTTCCTCCATCATTTACATTACATTTATCTATGGAATCCCCGTATATTCTCATATTTAGAATCCCCATATAACGAGTATTAATCCCATTTACAGACATCTTGTCATTTCTCCGTTTTATTGCTGTATTATCTATGTAGGAATAATATCCTCTAATACATTTCATTTCTTCATCATTATTTTAGAAACAACTGAGCTGTCGAATCCTAACAATGGAATTAGTGAGATCCCGGAGATCCAAGAATCCGTAAGTATCATAGAGGGGGATGCGTGTGTGTCATCAGATCATGGGGTGTGAATGACTCGTCCAGTATTATCCCCCATACAACCATGGTACGTCTCTATTCTAAGTGTAGATGACCCTATGGTGTTAATTACATGTGAATTACAGGGAATCTGTCACCAGGTTTATGCTATTTGGTCTGAGAGAAGCATGATGCAGGGACAGAGACCCTGATTCCATGTGTTGATTACTTTACTCGGTGGAGCAGTTGTGATAAAATCACTATTTTTTTCTGCTGCAGAGCTCTGAATGCTGAGTCTTGTATAACCCCGCCCACACCATTGATTGGCAGCTTTCTGTGTACACTGTGCATAGGCAGAAAGCTGCTAATCAGTGGTGGAGGCAGGGGTACAGAGCAATAGGACTACCTGGCTAGACAGATAGTCTTCTAGTGATAATCTACTGATTTTATTGAAACAGCCACACACAGCCTAGTAAGTAACACATCACTGGAATCAGGGTCTCTGCCCCTACATCATGGTGCTTTCAGAATACATAGCAAACACCTGGTGACAGATTACCTGTAAGTCCTCCTCTGTGTGATCTCCCACATTATCCAGAATGTTATAGTAATGTATGATGACCGTTGCAGGACGGCTCCAGGATTTCGTGGGCCCTGGGCGAAAGAGTCTCAGTGGCCCCTTTAACACATACCACGATTCATGATGCACAGATACCGCAGATAAATATATATACATATATGTATATATATATATATATACATATATATATATATATATAGTACAAGCCCGAAGATTTCACTTCTTACATTACATGAGCGATATCTATTGTAAATTCCACAATAACTCAGAAAGCGGCGAATCCTCACAGCTCACAGTGCAGACCGGACAGTAATGTCCTCCACACAGTATAATGGCACCACATAGTCCTCTATACCGTATTATGAGCTCCATATATTGCTCCATATAGAATAATGGACCCCATAAAATGCTCCACGCAGGCTGTGCCCCCATATAATGCCCCATGCAGGCTGTGACCCCACACATAATGCCCCATGCAGGCTGTGCCCCCCACATAATGCCCCATGCAGGCTTTGACCCCCCACATAATGCTCCATGCAGGCTGTGACCCTCACATAATGCCCCATGCAGGCTTTGACCCCCCACATAATGCCCCATGCAGGCTGTGCCCCCCCCACATAATGCCCCTTGCAGGATGTCCCCCTCCCACATAATGGCCCATGCAGGATGTCACCCCCCATATAATTCCCCATGCAGAATGTCCCTCCCACATAATGCCCCATGCAGGCTGTGCCCCCCACATAATGCCCCATGCAGGCTGTGCCCCCCCACATAATGGCCCATGCAGGATGTCACCCCCCATATAATTCCCCATGCAGGATGTCCCCTCCACATAATGCCCCATGCAGGATGTCCCACCCCACATAATGCCCCATGCAGGATGTCCCCCACACATAATGCCCCATGCAGGATATCCCCCCCACATAATGCCCCATGCAGGATGTCACCCCCCATATAATTTCCCATGCAGGATGTCCCCCCCCACATAATGCTCCATGCAGGATGTCCCACCCCACATAATGACCCATACAGGATGTCACCCCCCATATAATGCCCCATGCAGGATGTCACCCCCCCATATAATGCCCCATGTAGGATGTCACCTCTCACCCCATATATTGGCCCATGCAGGATGTCACCTCTCACCCCATATAATGCCCCATGCAGGATGTCACTTCTCCCCCCATATAATACCCCATGCAGGATGTCACTCCCCCCATATAATGCCCCATGCAGGATGTCACCCCCCATATAATGCCCCATGCAGAATGTCACCTCTCACCCCATATAAAGCCCTATGCTGGATGTCACTCCCCCCCCCATATAATGACCCATGCAGGATGTCACTTCTCCCCCTCATATAATACCCCATGCAGGATGTCACCCCCCTATATAATGCCCCATGCAGGATGTCCCCCCCATATAATGCCTCATGTAGGATGTCACCTCTTACCCCATATAATGCCCCATGCAGGATGTCACTCCCCCCCATATAATGCCCCATGCAGGATGTCACTTCTCCCCCCCATATAATACCCCACGCAGGATGTCCCTACCTCCCCCCCATATAATGCCCCATGCAGGATGTCACTTCTCCCCCCATATAATGCCCCATACCTCCATACATAAAAAAAAAAATCAAATGCTCACCTCACTGCTCACCAGCTGTGGAGAGGTAAGTATTGTGCCGGCCGTGGTCCTGGGCAAGCATTGAGGGGGGGGGGAGCAAGGCCCGCCTACTCAGGGCCCCGGCACTTGCCTGGGTGTGCAGGGTGCTAGCGCCAGGTCTGCCCAGCGTCCGGTTTGTATCCTCCCAACATCATATCAGTGTAAATCATCTGGGACATAATATGGGGGGAGAAGTTTTTGCATCTGTAACTTTTTTCCTGCATCTTCAATAAATCAGTATTATTTCTTATTCTTTTATAGAGCGTGATGGATTCATTGGTTCCGGCGAGAAAGCCGCATATGACCGACTATGAAACTTCCAAACTCATCAGCAGTGGAAATTTTGGGTGAGATTTCTGTTGCCATAATCCACATTTCTCAGGGTTCCCTATGACAATGCTTCTGCCCCTGCACTCTGCCATTCAGTGTTATCATAGGGAAATTATGTGATCTGTAGCAAATCAAACTGCAAGGAAAGTGATTTAAATAATATAATTACATATAATATAATATATAATAATATAATATTATTACATTCGCCTGTGCTAGACTCTCATCTGTTCTTATGCTGCCTCCTCCACCTGAGCTTTTCTGCTCTCCACTCTGATCTTTGTTTTGATGGGGGGGCTCCATTATGAAGCTGATCAGAGAAGTTGGCTACACATGGTCACATGAAGGGTGACACCATATTGACGTCAATGACATCTACACCCTCCACCATGACCATGTGGGCCCAATCACTGGCCTCAGCAGCAGAAGAGAGCCCTGGAGCACATTCATTTTGGACCAATTTTATTTGCACTAAATTGTATTTGGTCAGTTATAGCGAATCTGCCCAAAGAGAATTTCAGTAGATTCTCGTATCTATAATGTGACCTGGGTGATGGCTCCGGCAGAAGTGGCATTGTGGAGACCTCGCATAGGTGATCTATGTAGTGCTATTTTATGTATTTCTAGATGTGGATTTATAGTGGCGGCCAGACTTCTAGTATTAAACATATGCAAATTGTCTCTTCTGAGAGGAAGCAAACTAGAACTCCACCTATAGGAAGTAGCAATCCTAAAAGTCAATATCGACCCTTTAACAAGCCTTGTCACATGACTTAGGATAATAGCAAAAACCAAAATCTCAATTTGCAGGAACTGTGTTCTGGGGTACTGCCCCTCTTCAGTGCAAAGTGTGAGATATGGTTTGACTGGGTGAGAGGTGTCTGACCGGTATCCAAGGGGTTGACATTTCTCCTTGCGGACATGAGGAGACTTTTAAGCCACAATGCTCCTCTGGGAAATAGGATTGCTACTTCCCATAGGTGGCACTAGGGTGCTAGTTCTCTTCCTCTCTGAAAAGAGACAATTTGCATATTTCCCAGAAGAGCATTGCAGCTTAAAAGTCTCCTCACCTTGACATGCTTAACATGGCTTTTTCCGCAAGGAGAAACGTTACCGCTTGGATCCCGGTCAGATGCCTCTTACCCAGCCAAACCATATCTCACACTTTGCACTGATGAGTGCTTGTACCCCAAAACATAATGTCCGAAAATTGAGATTTTGGTTATGGCTATTATTCCATGTCATGTGATAAGGCTCGTTAAAGGGTCGATATTGACTTTTAGGATTACTACTTCCTATAGGTGGCACTAGAGTTCTAGTTCTCTTCCTCTCCGAAGAGACAATTTGCATATTTCCCAGAGGATCATTGAGGCTTAAAAGTCTCCTCACCTTGACAAGCTTAACATGTCACTCTCCGCAAGGAGAAATGTTACCAGGATACCAGTATTAAACATATAATGATTTCTATAGATGGATTATTAATAAGGATTTATTATAACCGATGGATTCTCCTTCTCTCCAGGGCCGTCTACTTAGTGCATCATAAAGACTCACACCAGACCTTTGCTATGAAGAAAATGGCTAAGCGGAACCTAAATACTGCACAGAGATTGGAATGGGCCTTTCTGGAGAGGGACATCTTAACATTTGCTGATTGTCCCTTTGTGGTCTCCATGCTCTGCTCCTTTCCAACTAGATCTCACCTGTGTATGGTCATGGAGTATGTAGGAGGTAAGACACATCTATTGTATTATATTCAGCCCATGTCTGCTTTCATCTTATCACTGCTCATATCATTAGGACATTGTTGGTTACATCCCCGCAGAGCATTTACTATAGGTTATCTATTACCAAGATGCTCGTAAATTCATTGATCTTGGTGCAGGGGCGCTATGGGGCTCATCAGTCGGAGGGGGTCTGTCGACGCTCAGCAGTGGGCAGCATCCCTCCACCTGTCATCACAATTTCAGCGGTATTTGCTTCTTCAAGGAGGTGGGGCTGGTGGGGGCAAAAATACTGAGTAGGTGGCTAGTAGGGGCCAAAATACTGAAAGGGGGCCGTATGACTAGATATGGGGGGACTGTGAATGCTGAGTGGAGGTCATCATATTAAGTGGGGTGCTGTGGGGGTCCTCACTCTGTATGGAGGCCCCCATTCTGTGTGGGGACATCATACTGAGTGGGGAGTTATGCGGACCATTATATTGTGTGAGGGACTGTGGGAACCATTATCCTGAGTGGGAGGGTTGCTGTGGGTGCCATCACACCGAGTAGGGGGTTGTGGCTGGCCTCCTTCTAAGTGGTGGCCTCCTTAGGAGGATTCACTGTGGGGATACCATACTCATTGAGTGTGGGTGTGGGCATTTTTGGGAGCATCATACTCTAAAATGGCCATAAAAGTTGTATTGCTGGTGAGAACACCAAGCTGCTTCAACAGGGATATAAATATATTTCTTTTTTATTTTTTAGGGTGGGGGGCAATTACAACTTTTGATATGGGGTCTTGTGATTTCTATGTACGCCACTATCTGTGTGATCTCCCCAGGATGTTTCCGCTCACTGCTCATTATACATCATGGTTATCTGCTCGTGGTATATCATGGTCATCTGCTGTATAAACCCCTCACTGGTCATATTTCCTTTCTTCTATAGGTGGAGACTGTGGGACCCTTCTAAGCACCAGGGGTCCTTTCTCTGTCCCCATGGCCCGCTTGTACTTTGCAGAGGCGGTACTTGCCGTGGAATACCTGCATAGTTACGGTGTGGTGCACAGAGACCTGAAGCCGGAAAAGTAAGTGCCCCCGTAGTATAATAAAGTGGGGAAAGTTGTCATTTATTATCATTCAGTCTGTGAGGCTAAAACCATCTTCTCTTTTGCAGCCTCCTGATTACATCTACTGGACATATTAAAGTTACCGATTTTGGGATTTCAAAACTTGGTCTAATGATACCGAAAACCAACACCTACAAGGAATTAGCAGTGGACATCTCCAGAGAGTTCCAGGACAGTGAGGTCAGCATCACCTACAAGAACTTAGCTTGTTATTTGCAAATCTCATCACACTATTGTCTCTTCTCTACGTTCTTCCTTTCTAGAGAACTTTTCCACTAATATTTTATCTTCTGCATTGTGTTTTAACGATGATATCTTGTCATAATAATTGTTTCATCGATTCTCATCTCTATGTTCTGTTGGTTTCCAGTTCTGTGGCACCCCATGTTACATAGCCCCAGAGATCATCCTGAAAGAAGGCTATGGAAGACCTGTTGACTGGTGGTCATTGGGGATCATCCTGTATAAATTCCTGCTGGGATGTGTACCATTTGATGCTGATTCCCTCACTGAGCTTTATAAAAGGGTTGTCATTGGTGAGTAGAATAATCCGATCATTGCGTTGATTGGTTACATTTGTTTAGTTATTTCCTTTGCTTTATGTTACAGTCCAGTAAAGAGGTTTTATTTTCTGTAATTTTCTATGTAACAGGAGAACTAATTTGGAATTGTGATCGCGCTCCACCCCTGGATGCTCAGAATCTCATCACTGAGCTGCTCAGAAGAAATCCTGTGCGTAGACTTGGGACAGGTAACAGATATACTAGTATTAATATTCCCTTATTAGACCAAGGACATATCGCTCATGTCCATGAAGATCAGCATTTCTCTATCAGCTCATCTACTGTATTTCTAGTTCTCCACACTAAGACTTTCAGTTTATTTCCTTCATGTCGGCTCAGTTTTGTCATTAGTTCAGATTACGATAAACTGTTCAGATATGGAGCCATCCCTGACTATGTCCGCATCACTTTTGTTTTTCTTTTTCTAGGAGGAGCATTTGAGATCAAGGTTCATCCATTCCTGAGTGACTTGGACTTTGACAACATTCTGAGCCAGGAGCTGGAGTATGTTCCTCAGCTTGTTTCAGATGCAGACACCAGCTTATTTATCAGTAAGTAGAAGGAGACGTCATCTAGACTAAGCAACTGTTTGTCTCATCTTCCCTAATATGTGATCATCTGTTCCCATTAATATTAGTGATAAATAGTGACTGTGTTATACTGACAACCTCTAATAATACTTCATTACCTATTTCTTGTAGATCATTCTGATATAAACAAACATCTG
This sequence comes from Phyllobates terribilis, assembly GCF_046119375.1. Classification (NCBI taxonomy): domain Eukaryota; kingdom Metazoa; phylum Chordata; class Amphibia; order Anura; family Dendrobatidae; genus Phyllobates; species Phyllobates terribilis. The sequence continues at coordinate 397,163 of NW_027363483.1, read as the reverse complement.
GTCTCAAAGGATGAGGAAGGCACAAGTGAGAACAATGAGAGCCTTGACTTCCAAAATTTTACGTCATCTTCTGAAAAGCTTTGTAAAGTAAGTATGTGATTAATAAATCCAAAATATGTAAAAAAAATGTAAAACAACTCTAAAAGTACATAAAAAAAATATTTTATATCTTATTTTTATCCGTATTTAGCTCTGTATCATCGCTACCAGGATGGTGAACAATGAGGATCCCAATGCCCCTCCAGAGTATACACCAGAAACCAACACAAACATCTCAGAAATGTGAGTAGATTATAAAGGGTCATTACTTCATTACTGGGAGTTCCAGGCTGATCTATGTACACAACACCAAATATAGGACATAAATATCAGAATATCAAATGCAGCATTCACCGCTTCATGGTTAACGGTCATTGTACTTTTGGCTTCAGAAAATGCAGAAGATAACAGCCCATAATTGTGGCATGTCATGCATTTTTAGCACTGCCTACTCTGTAGGAGAGCTGTAGTATTACTTGCCAGCCATTCTTGGTAGTTGTGTTCTGATCCATGGAAGGTAGTTTTGAGCAGAAAACCTTCCCCACTATGACAGTCATATGTCCTATTAGGCCTTATAGTCAGTGTTCTTATAGTGAGACAACCCATTTTATACTGTGTTTACTTACGATTTACATGTTTTTCTTCTTCAAACAGGCAGAAAGAATCTGTTCCTGTATGTAATACAGACGATGCTGTTACCATCTTGCCACCCTCATCCCCATTGCCAGGTATGTACATGTCTACAGCACCAACAATGTGAATGTTGACTTCAAGGCTCAAATATTTCCACATGGTTTTTCTGGTCTACTATGTTATCCATGTTTCATGGATCTCAGCTATGTTGACCATGGGTTCGTACTGTATCCCTATTTCCTTAATTTTGTACAGGAGTTTTTTTTCATGTATTCTGTATATTACGTTGCATCATCTATTAACCTAGTGAGATATAGCGACTGTGTTATACTGACACCCTCTAACAATCCTTCATTACCTATGTCTTGTAGATCACTCTGATGAAAACAACCATCTGATCTCAGAGGATAAGGAGGGCACAAGTGAGGACGATGAGAACTTTATCTTCCGAATATTTGCATCATCATCTTCTGAGAGGCTTTCTAAAGTAAGTATGTGATCGATAAATCCAAAATATGTACAAAAAAAGGATCTATAAAATTAAAAAGTATATATATTTAATAACTTATTGTTATCCACATTTAGCACTCTACCACCACTAACGGGATGGTGAACAACGAGGATCCCAAGGCCCCTCCAGAGTGTACACCAGAATCCAACACAAACATCTCAGAAATGTGAGTAGATTATGGGGTCATTACTGGGAGCTCCAGGCTGATATATGTGCACAACACCAAATATAGGACATAAATACCATAATATCAAATGTAGCATCCACCGCCCCATGGTTATGGGTCATTGTGCTTTCAGCTTTCGGAATTGTTGGAGATAACAGCCCATAATTGTGGCCGGTCATGCACTTTTAGTGCTGCCCTCACTGTAGGAGAGATGTAGTATGAAATGCCGGCCATTCTTGGTAGTTGTTTTCCTCTCAGCTCTCTATAAAAGGTAGTCTTGAGCAGAAGACCTTCCCCACTATGACAGTCATATGTCCTACTAGGCCTTATAGTCGGTGTTCTTCTAGTGAGACAACCCCTTTTATATGGAGTTTACTTGAGATTTACATGTTTTTCTTCTTCAAACAGGCAGAAAGTATCTGTTCCTGTATGTAATACAGACGATGCTGTTACCATCTTGCCACCCTCGTCCCCATTGCCAGGTATGTACATGTCTACAGCACCAGCAATGTGAATGGTGACTTCAAGGCTCAAATATTCCCACATGGTTTTATACAATACTATAGGTCTCTTATGTTATCCATATTATGACAAAGCAGATCCTATAAGAATATATTGTTACTGATTTTTTTTTTAATTTTTCATCAGAATTTCCATCTCATGAAGAAAGAAAATCGGCAATAAATCTGAGTATGGAGCAACAAAACTCAGAAAATGGAAAAAATGGGAAAAAGAGACGAGGTAAGTGTGAGAATCAACTCCATGTTGTGTGATGTCAGTGAGAATAATTCATGTGGAGTAGATGTCATCTGTCAGTGATGGGATTGTCACATGTATGATTGCTGACAATGACCCCTGACCTCTGTATGATAATATTCCTCTGCCGTCCGGCCACAGTGACTGCACAGCATTATCATGTAATATGGAGTCCCATCACTTACATTATATTTATTTCTCTTCTCATAGGTTCCATCTTCCGCCGGATCTTATCATCCTGCCGGCGTGGATTATCCAGGGCTGCTCGCGCATTTGCATGCTGTCACTGTTGCCCTAAAACCATCTAAAAGACGGGACACCTAAGCATCCAGCGCCCTGAAGTCCAGCAGATCCATCATCACTGCTGGAGCTGTATAGAAGGACCTTCACCATCTACCTGTGGCCTTCTGACTGGTCAACCTGGACAAGTTTCAGTAACGCCTCTGTCATCGGGCTCCGCGGTATTCATACTGCTCGTCTGACTTGTCATTTACTGATCACCTGGTATCTGACCTCGGCTATCTTCCTGACTTTGATTTATTCTATTGACAATGTTCACGATTTTATTCATCCCATTATTAATTAAAAAAAAGTAAAATCTGTTACTGTTGCTCTGATTCCTTTTTGTCTTGAATTCACAAATACTTGTAACTCACTAATTGCTCTTCTTCCCACTAAATGTATTTCTCATTATCCTTAATGCAGCAGTCAGTCTCATATTTCTGTCCAGCAATTACACTGGTGCATCCACCCTGTACCAGTCATTACACTCATCCACAAACCTCTCCACACTGCTGCACAGTCCTGCATCTCTACCATATCTACACTCCAATGAGCTAAGATTAACATCCTCCATAATCAGGACCTCCCACTCTCATGTCCAAGACATTTTCTCTGCTGCACCAGCTCTCAGGAGTGCACTACTGCAGGCAATCAGGTTCATTCCCACTATCAGAGATTTTAAGTGTGCAGTAGAAACAGATTATTTGTGGCAGGACTGTCAAATCACCTCACTATTCTAAGTTTTTCCTACAGCACTCAGTAGCACTTAATATTTGTACATATACAGATAATGGTTGGTGACTGGTTCATGCAGCCTTAATTCCACAAAGATAGAAATAAAAGGTCAACATGTTTCATACATCCAAACCATCCTTAATCATGGCAGAAAAACATAATTTTAAGTTCCCACTATGAATATTTGGTGAGATATCACAGCTGTGTATTTTCACAGCACAAAGAACGCATCTTACAGATCAGCAAATCACAGTGTGCTGACGCTTAGTGTTGTAGTTTTGAACAACACCATTCATTTTATCATATAATGTGTTGAAAAATGAGAAAAAATGCCAGGTTTGGGTTCCTTCATTTTACAGTGTGTATTGTGTTGTAAAAACAAACTGACAAAATGATTCAGAGTCAGTAGTACGATTACTGTGATACCAAACTTATAAGGTTTATATATATATATATATATATATACAGTACAGACCAAAAGTTTGGACACACCTTCTAATTTAAAGATTTTTCTGTATTTTCATGACTATGAAAATTGTACATTCACACTGAAGGCATCAAAACTATGAATTAACACATGTGGAATTATATACTTAACAAAAAAGTGTGAAACAACTGAAAATATGTCTTATATTCTAGGTTCTTCAAAGTAGCCACCTTTTGCTTTGATGACTGCTTTGCACACTCTTGACATTCTCTTGATGAGCTTCAAGAGGTAGTCACCGGAAATGGTCTTCCAACAATTTTGAAGGAGTTCCCAGAGATGCTTAGCACTTGTTGGCCCTTTTGCCTTCACTCTGTGGTCCAGCTCACCCCAAACCATCTCGATTGGGTTCAGGTCTGGTGACTGTGGAGGCCAGGTCATCCGGCGTAGCACCCCATCACTCTCCTCCTTGGTCAAATAGCCCTTACACAGCCTGGAGGTGTGTTTGGGGTCATTGTCCTGTTGAAAAACAAATGATGGTCCAACTAAACGCAAACCGGATGAAATAGCATGCCGCTGCAAGATGCTGTGGTAGCCATGCTGGTTCAGTATGCCTTCAATTTTGAATAAATCCCCAACAGTGTCTCCAGCAAAGCACCCCCACACCATCACACCTCCTCCTCCATGCTTCATGGTGGGAACCAGGCATGTAGAGCCATCCGTTCACCTTTTCTGCATCGCACAAAGTCACGGTGGTTGAAACCAAAGATCTCAAATTTGAACTCATCAGACCAAAGCACAGATTTCCACTGGTCTAATGTCCATTCCTTGTGTTCTTTAACCCAAACAAGTGTCTTCTGCTTGTTGCCTGTCCTTAGCAGTGGTTTCCTAGCAGCTATTTTACCATGAAGGCCTGCTGCACAAAGTCTCCTCTTAACAGTTGTTGAAGAGATGTGTCTGCTGCTAGAACTCTGTGTGGCATTGACCCGGCCTCTAATCTGAGCTGCTGTTAACCTGCGATTTCTGAGGTTGGTGACTCGGATAAACTTATCCTCAGAAGCAGAGCTGACTCTTGGTCTTCCTTTCGTGGGGTGGTCCTCATGTGAGCCAGTTTCTTTGTAGCGATTGATGGTTTTTGCAACTGCACTTGGGGACACTTTCAAAGTTTTCCCAATTTTTCGCACTGACTGACCTTCATTCCTTAAAGTAATGATGGCCACTCGTTTTTCTTTACTTAGCTGCTTTTTGCTTGCAATAATACAAATTCTAACAGTCTATTCAGTAGGACTATCAGCAGAGTATCGACCAGACTTCTGCACAACACAACTGATGGTCCCAACCCCATTTATAAGGCAAGAAATCCCACTTATTAAACCTGACAGGGCACACCTGTGAAGTGAAAACCTTTTTCGGTGACTACCTCTTGAAGCTCATCAAGAGAATGCCAAGAGTGTGCAAAGCAGTCATCAAAGCAAAAGGTGGCTACTTTGAAGAACCTAGAATATAAGACATATTTTCAGTTGTTTCATACTTTTTTGTTAAGTATATTATTCCACATGTGTTAATTCATAGTTTTGATGCCTTCAGTGTGAATGTACAATTTTCATAGTCTTGAAAATACAGAAAAATCTTTAACCGAGAAGGTGTGTCCAAACTTTTGGTCTGTACTGTATATATATATATATATATATATATATATATATATACAGTGTTTAGCATAAATCAGTACACCCAAATAGATTTGTCAGCAAACCTGTAGTTTCCTTTCAGAATCATCATTTTATATGGGATACCATACTACAAAATACTCTCGCAAATTTGAGCCATTGAATGCAAACAAGATTTGGTATTTTGCAGACCCCAAAAAAGTAATTTTCTTAACAAACTCATTCAAGATCATGTTTCAAAAATGAGAACATCCCAGTAACAGTCTTAAGAGAAAAGCTAAGTTTAGACAACAAAATTATAATTAACAAGAACTGAACCACAGGTAAGTGTAATTATTCATTAAACAGATGTCCAGCAGACAGGTGTCTGTAAAAGGAAGTTACTTAATAAAGAAAACTCCTTCCCATTTCATGCTATCAGCAATGGCACCACATAGAAGGGAAATGTCACAAAACCTGAGAAAGAAAATAATTTCTTTGCAATAAATGTAAAGTCTACAAGAAGATCAGCAAAACTTTACTTATCAGTCAGAATACTGTAGCAAAAGTGATGCAAAACTATAACAAAGATGGAACTGCAACCATCTTACAGAGACGTCCAGGCCGACTATGGAAGTTAACACCTAAACAAAAGCGTCCTCTGATGAGAAGGGTAAGTGGCACCACATAGAAGAGAAATGTCACAAGACATTTCTGAGAAAGAAAATAATTTCTTTACAAAAAATGTGAAGTCTACAAGAAGATCAGCAAAGCTTTTCTTATCAGTCAGATGGAAGTTAACATCTAAACAAAAGCATCTTCTGATGAGAAGAAAATCGACAGGCAAATTCATTGCTATTAGCTGAAGAAGTAGAAAGCCAAACTAAGGTGAGTGCTTTCCATGACACGACACGGTGTACACTGCAAATGAATGGCATTCATGAGTGTCCTCCACAAAGGAAGCCTCTCTCCCTTAAAGCCCATGAACAATAAAAGTCCGTCTACAATTTGCCAGGGTCCATGCTTAAAACTATGAGGACTACCGGGACTCTATACTGTGTATGTGCATCTTATGTGTATGTCCGTATTTTATGTTTGTGTGCACTATGTATATGTGACGCGCCCTGGGCCTATGTGACGTAGCGTTGCGCACGCAGGGACTACCCGGAGCCGGATCTGATAGGGGTAGTAGTCTCGTGGCGGTGACCCGGTCCGTGCCCAGGGAGTCAGACTAAGTGGCGGTATATTAGCAGTAGATGTAGGATGACTACGCCACCCGTTGAATGCAGCTATGGAGCTGCCGCTGCAGGGCAGACCGCTGAGGCCGGTGGAAGGATGGTGCAGCGTGGATGGTATAACCCCCAACGGGAGGGGTATGGCCTCAGGGCAGCCGACGTGGAAGATGGGGGTAGCAGGAACCACTCAGAGACGATGCGGTGTAGTTCAGGGTCTTTACTGGTGACAAAGACAGACCCTCCCGGAGTACTTGCTAGCGATCGGGGCCTGGTCAGTCCTTGAGCAGATGGGATCTCCCCTGGCCAGGTGGAGTTGTAGGCCTTCCCAACTAACTGTACTCTTCTGGCTACCTTGCTAGAGGCGGGTAAAAGTAGCCCACGTCCCTGAGTGTACCGTGTGGTGCTCACCCGTATGGCCGGTGACTCAGGGCCTTCTAGTGCCTTCCGCTCCACGACGGCGGTGCTGGTCCCACGCGTGTGACCGTGCCTTCGGGTTTCTGGGCCAGAGGACTTGAAATCCCCTGCCGGACGGTTTCTGCTGCTGGGTAAGGGTTAGTCCCCACAGCCTCGGACTCCGGGTCCGGTGATAACTTCTCAGTCAGGGCGAGCTCTGCAGCTGCCAGCCCCTGACTCCTTGTAGCACTGCTCCCACAGAGCTCCTGTTGTTTCTTCCTATGCTGCTTCTCTTCTCTGTCTCTACTTCTGGCATGGCCCGGGAGCTGGGCCCAGCCGGAGCCACAGCTCCCTGTCCGCCCTCCTGGCTCAACTCTCCCTTTGAACTCTCTAACCCTGCCTCAGCCCCAGGTTTATATAGGGGAAGTCCTTCCCCTCCCAGGACTGGGCAGGAGGTGTGGCATGCATAGGATTCCTGACCAAGAGACCTCCCACCTGCTCTCAGACATAACATTGCTGTTACTGTGGAAACCAGACCCCTGGGGTGCCACATTCCCCCCTAGTGAAATTTAGTACTCCGGGACTGAACATACTTTTGTCAACATAACAAGGCATAAAAAAAAAAATAACATTACAATAAGGAAACACATAAAGACGGTCACGGCGTGTCCGCAACCGGGTGCAGTCTTTGAAGAAAACAAAGGTGTCCATTTCACCAAAACAGGGAGACGTAACCAGGTAGGGGTCTGTCCTGCCCCGAGTCCTTAACAGTCTTTAGTCCATCCTGGGTTACGCTCCACTAACTGTACAAGGATTCCCGGTAAATCCACCAAGGACTCCTAAAAATAACTAGAAACACATAATTATTTACAGGATATGGCCGCTCTCAGGCCTCGGCCAGTGGGGATAAGGATTGGCTGCTCACAGTCCTCAGCCTGGTAAGGGATAGGGACACACGGGGAACAATTCACTAATCCCAACGGGGACCATATTTTAATTAGCAGCAGTCCTTGTACCCTAACGGGTAACTATGTACAGCTCTTTATTCACGCTACTTCCCTTCAGCAGCTATGTCCTCTTTGTGCTCCCTCCTGAGGGTAGTCCTCAGACCCGTCCGGGTCCTCTTGGCTTTCCTCGTATTGGTAGTACTGCAGCTCCTCCTCGGTTAGCCGGGTTAGTATCTCTGCGACAGTCCTCCTCCCAGGTGGCCAGGACTTTACCTCCCTTTGGGCTGCCCCGGTTAATTGGGCCACCAGGATGCTCACTTTTTGCTCTTCTGTGAGGGGGTACACCTGGAAGAGGCTATCCAGCTTTTCTCTAAAGTCATGTAGGGTATGTGACTCCCCTGAGTACTGGGGTAGCCAGGCCGCTCCCGGGATATAGGGCATGGTGAAAGGCATGACTGCAGCAGCGGTGGCGCTGGCGGGGGTTGAGGCAGTGAAGCTCTCCTCCGTATCCGACATTTTCCTCCCCCCTAGTGGACCGTGGCCTACCTTGCGATGATCATCTTCCGTAGGCCGCGGCTCCGCAGTGGATCGTCAGGGTTGAGGACCTCTCGTCGCGCTCCTGTGACGTCGGCGTCTGCTGGGCTCCTTCCAGGACCTTACGCAACGTCCGGACGTGAGGCGGGGCTTCAGTTCTCGCGGGCTTTTCGGAGTCCACGCCCCTCTTCTTCCCGCGCGGCGTCCTCAAAATGGCGTCCAACGGCGGGAAAACTCCACAGATGGCGGGAAGAAGGCTGAAGATGGCGCCGGATGGCGGGAAAACTTCACGGATTGCGGGAAGAAGGATGAAGATGGCGCCGGATGGCGGGAATCTTCACCACAGGTAAGTTTTAAAAGTCTCTCTTTCAGGCACGCAGTACCCGGTGGTTGCGGGCACGAAATCCTGCCGACTACGCCAAAAGTTGACGCGCCCTGGGCCTATGTGACGTAGCGTTGCGCACGCAGGGACTACCCGGAGCCGGATCTGATAGGGGTAGTAGTCTCGTGGAGGTGACCCGGTCCGTGCCCAGGGAGTCAGACTAAGTGGCGGTATATTAGCAGTAGATGTAGGATGACTATGCCACCTGTTGAATGCAGCTATGGAGCTGCCGCTGCAGGGCAGACCGCTGAGGCCGGTGGAAGGATGGTGCAGCGTGGATGGTATAACCCCCAACGGGAGGGGTATGGCCTCAGGGCAGCCGACGTGGAAGATGGGGGTAGCAGGAACCACTCAGTTCAGGGTCTTTACTGGTGACAAAGACAGACCCTCCCGGAGTACTTGCTAGCGATCGGGGCCTGGTCAGTCCTTGAGCAGATGGGATCTCCCCTGGCCAGGTGGAGTTGTAGGCCTTCCCAACTAACTGTACTCTTCTGGCTACCTTGCTAGAGGCGGGTAAAATTAGCCCACGTCCCTGAGTGTACCGTGTGGTGCTCACCCGTATGGCCGGTGACTCGGGGCCTTCTAGTGCCTTCCGCTCCACGACGGCGGTGCTGGTCCCACGCGTGTGACCGTGCCTTCGGGTTTCTGGGCCAGAGGACTTGAAATCCCCTGCCGGACGGTTTCTGCTGCTGGGTAAGGGTTAGTCCCCACAGCCTCGGACTCCGGGTCCGGTGATAACTTCTCAGTCAGGGCGAGCTCTGCAGCTGCCAGCCCCTGACTCCTTGTAGCACTGCTCCCACAGAGCTCCTGTTGTTTCTTCCTATGCTGCTTCTCTTCTCTGTCTCTACTTCTGGCATGGCCCGGGAGCTGGGCCCAGCCGAAGCCACAGCTCCCTGTCCGCCCTCCTGGCTCAACTCTCCCTTTGAACTCTCTAACCCTGCCTGAGCCCCAGGTTTATATAGGGGAAGTCCTTCCCCTCCCAGGACTGGGCAGGAGGTGTGGCATGCATAGGATTCCTGACCAAGAGACCTCCCACCTGCTCCTAGACATAACATTGCTGTTACTGTGGAAACCAGACCCCTGGGGTGCCACATATGCATACGTTAAAATGTGTATAGAGTATTAGCATGTGCAAATTTTATATGTGTGCCTAATATAAATATACATGGAAATGTATATGTAGGTGGTGCCTGATGGAGGGTGGGGGGCCCAGATCAGAAGTCCTGATTAAGGGCCCTTCACTGTCATTGTCTGCCCCTTATATAAACAGTAAAATCCTCTTTAATAACTGGACTTCCATTGGGGTGGACTTCTCATAGATGGCCAGTATGCATACTATATTATGAATCTGGGCATCTCTCACAGAAAATCTGATCTGGATATGAGGGTGGTCTTCTATAAGCGGTGATGTTTTGGAGAGATTTAGGGAAAAGTCCCAATTCTTATCCATCGATCTGGTAATTTGAGTAAAATATTTGTGTTGATAACTGATCACAAAGTCACAAAATATGTAAGATTTGGCATAACCTGGTTCATTTTTCAAAAAGTTATGCTCAATTTTTTTAGCACCAAGTTTTGTTGCTTTTTTGTAGACTTACACTAACTTAGTATATTGTGTGAGAATTAAATGAATTATGAATTAGTTGGCGCATTTTACCACACTCTGGGGGTCCCTGACAGTCCTTCTTTACCGGCCCTGTAGTGATGCCAATGTAAACTTCCAAGTGACCGCGCAGTCAATCACTGTCACGAATGCAGGACAACCTATGATTAGCTAATTTTTGGGAAATCCTTATAACAAAAGGGGATTGAAAATATTTACAATTATTTTAAAAGCATTAAAAAAAAAACAGACCCAATACTTATAATTAGTTTGTTGAAAGTAGTCTAATTAAAGGGAGCTGAAAGGATTAGAGATTATGAACCCGATTCACCAGTGTTTTTGCCAGAAAACTGGCATAAAGCTCTTGAAAAGTTGCAAAGTTTTGTGACTTTTCCCATTTTCACATAATTTTAACTTCTTTAAAGCCCAAGACGTACTGATACGTATCTGCGCCCTGGGACTTAAGAGCCTGATACGTATTAGTACATCTTTGCGATCGCGCCCGCACACAGGCTGTGCGGGCGTGATCGCCGCCGGGTGTCAACTGATTGTCACAGCTGACACCCGGTGCTATGTGCTGGGAGAGGTCCCGCACATTAACCCCCGCAATGCTGGGATCTAAGTCGTTCGCAGCATTGCGGGGGCAAGGGGAGGTGATCGGGATAGTCACCTCTCCTGCCGGCGTCCAGCAATGTGTGCCGCGGCTTCCCGGATGTTGCCATGATGACCCGATTCACTGAGGGGTGCAGTTTTAAGAATGGTGTCACTTTTGGGTATTTTCAGTCATAAAGACCCCTCAAAGTGACTTCAAATGTGATGCGGTCCCTAATAAAATGGTTTTGTAAATTTTGTTGGAAAAATGAGAAATCGCTGGTCAATTTTAACCCTTATAGCTCCCTAATAAAAATAAATTTGGGTTCCAAAATTGTGCTGATGTAAAGTAGACATATGGGAAATGTTATTTATTAACTTTTTTTGTGTGACATATCTCTCCGATTTAAGGGCATAAAAATTCAAATTTTGAAAATTGCAAAATTTTCTAAATTTTCGCCAAATATCTGTTTTTTTCACAAATAAACACAAGTGATATCGAAGAAATTTTACCACAATCATAAAGTACAATATGTCATGAAAAAATATTCTCAGAACCAGGGGGATCCGTTGAAGCGTTCCAGAGTAATTACCTCATAAAGTGACAGTGGTCAGAATTGTAAAAATTGGCCTTCTCATTAACGTGCAAACCACTTTGGGTTGTAAAGGGGTTAAGGACTCTACCTGCATATACAGTCATGGAGGAAAGTGCTGGCACCCTTGAAATTGTTTCAGAAAATTACACATGTTTTATTACACGCATGTCTATTTCCTTTGTGTTTATTGGAACAACACAAAAAAACTGAGAAAAAAAAGGCAAATTGGACATAATTTCACACAAAACTCCAAAAATGGGCCGGAATACATATATATATTTTTGATGGGACAACACTGAAGATGCGACACTTTGATACAATGTACAGTAGTCAGTGTACAGCTTGTTTAACTGTAAATTTGGTGTGCCTGCAAAATAACTCAACACACAGCCATTAATGTCTAAACAGCTGGCAACAAAAGTGAGTACACCCCTAAGTGTGTTCTCAGCTGATGTTATTTGTTGGTTTTTCTTTGCATCCCGAACAATTTTCTTGGCAGTTGTGGCTGAAATTTTTGTTGGTCTACCTGACTGTGGTTTGGTTTTTACAGAGCATCTGATTTTCCATTTGTTAATCACAGTTTGAACACTGCAGACTGGCATTATCAATTCCTGGGATATCTTTTTGTATCCCTTTCCTGTGTTATACTCTTTTTGCCTCCCTTTCCTGTGTTATACAGTTCAACTACCTTTTCCCGTAGATCCGTTGATAATTCTTTTGCTTTCCCCATCTCAAAATCCAGAAACGTCAGTGGCTGGATCCCAGAAACTCACTCAGCTTTATGCACACACACTGATTACAAGCAAACAGGTCATAGGTGAGGATGTTACCTTTAGTAGCCATTCAAACCCATTTGTGTCAAATTCTGTGCATGTTATCAGGCCAAAATCACCAGGGTATGTGAACTTTTTGATCAGGATTATTTGGATGTTTTTGGTTGTCATTAGTGATGAGCGAGCACTAAAATGCTCGAGTACTCGTTGCTCGGGTCGAGCAAATTGAAATACTCGGGTGCTCAACCCGAGCAATGAGCCCAATATAAGTCTAGGGGAAACTTGAGCATTTTTCAGGTGGCTCCCCACGGCGGTCTGCAGAGGGCCTAAAAATTACCCAAATCGATGGGAACTGTGCTCAAATGACATGGGAACAACATGGGGAAGACCCCTGGAAGCATCTCTGACTCCCAGAACACTGCTGTCAACAACGTCGTCAGAGTATTACGCCACTTTTACGGCGTAAGGAACATCCTTTCCAGGGTGATGACTTGTATATAAGGCAAAATAAATAAACAAAAACAAAAATACTCCTACACACGTAGCATTTTTGACACGTTTTTGCACTTTTGCATTGCTTTCAACCAAGACAAATGCATTCACCAGGAAATGTCATTTTAACATTTTACAACCTTATCTGGCCATGTGGTGTGTGACACATCATCAGACACATGCATACAGTGCTGAAAAGACATGGGAGCAGCAAGGGGAAGACCTCTGGAAACATCTCTGACTCCCAGGTCACTGCCTAAATGTGTGCCCATCATAAGTGATCCTTGGCACATGCGAAGATGCCTCCCGCCATGCACCTGTCGTTGCAGACTTGAAACAATCACCGTCCACGTCCTTGTCCCACTGCAGTGTTCAGTTGTCCCTACCCCATTCCTTGGAATGCAAGCACAAGAATGCCGGCAGCCACCCACCCACAGGCTGCAATACTATACTGCCAAATTTTTGACAGCTGCTTGCACTTGAAATGTGGCCTTTTAGGCTCGTGGAGGCGGAAGCTTTTCATAACCTCATGCCAGCGGCGGCCGGGTGTCCATACTCGGTCCCCAGCCGCCACTATATTTCCCGGTATCGCCTCCGCCTTCCACAATCACGGGTCCCATAACATTACCCGTGCCCGCCCCAGTGCACTTACTGGGAAGGACCGCCTAACCACAAACACGTGGACAGGTGAATGTGGCCAGGGACGGTACGGAGCCAGTCCACAACTTTTTTTGCTAAGAGTTGTATTTAGCTCGGTGAAAGGACTGGCATAGAGGGAAACCGTATCTACCCTGCGTGTCATTTCTCCCAGAAAATCCTGTAAATGAGCTTGTTGCAGAAGCAATGGCAGCCCATCCAACATCAACTTGCACTTGTCAATGGTGCTTTGACACACACACATCTTTCTTTGCGCATTTAATTTCTTGAATACAGAGCTGGAAAATGGCCTGATCCGTAATGCGTTTTGAGAAATAACATGCATAAGCATGGCCGATCCGCATTAAAAAAGCAGCCATAGAGTGTCCGGGAACCTTCCCCCAAACTTTTCTTAGCCAGGGCTGCTTTTCGGCAGGGTTGGACGGGCCCACCAGAGAACCGGAGACTCCTCCGGCGGGCCCTGGCTTCTCCTTCAGGAGAGTTCATAGTGCCGAGGTGAGGCCATGATGATGATAGAGGCCATCATCTGCTTAGTTTTCTTTTACTTGGAATGCAATTGCAAGTATGCAGCCAGCCACCCACCCACCCACAGACCGCAACACTAAACTGACAGATTTCTGGGCAGCTCTTTGCACTTGAAATATGGCCTTTTAAGCTTGTGGAGATGGAAGCTTTTCACAACCTCATGCAGGCGGCGGCCGGGTGTCCATACTCGGTCCCCAGCCGCCAGTATTTTTCCCGGTATCGCCTTCGCCTTCCACAAGCACGGGTCCCACAACAGTACCCATGCCCTACCCAGTGCACTTACTAAGAAGGACTGCCTAACCACAAACACGTGGACAGGTGAATGTGGCCAGGGACGGTACGGAGCCAGTCCACAACTTTTTTTGATAAGAGTTGTATTTAGCTCAGTGAAAGGACTGGCATAGAGGGAAACCGTATCTACCCTGCGTGTCATTTCTCCCAGGAAGTCCTCTAAAGCTGCTTGCACTTGAAATGTGGTCTGAACATTACTGCTGGTACTTTTCTGTGGGAATTTTCTTGCCTCCTACCAGCCTGGAATATTTCCAGCAAACTATGGTACAACACCATGGTATTAGCACTGCCCCCAGTACCAGTAGCGAAGCCATCCTCAATTTCCTTCTCTGGAATTTTATTTGGTAGACTGAGTGGCTGCCCAAATAAATTTTCTCACAAAGGAGCTGATGATAGAGTGGCAGTAGGTTCAAGTTTCTCCAGCCTGTTAGATATTAGAGGGTGAACGGCAGCACATTGGATCAGTGGTTAGCACTGAAGTCTTGCAGCACTGGGATCCTGGGTTCAAATCCCAGCAAGGACAACATCTGCAAGAAATTTGTATGTTCTCCCCATGTTTGTGATGCGCCCCCTGGGACATATTCCTTTTTGAGGGGAATACCCGGCACCGGATCAGATGGGGGATTGTAATCTCCGAGCGGCTGTGACCCGGCCCGTGCCCAGGGCGTCAAACTCAGTGTTATGTGGCAGTCCTACAGATGTTATTAAGAGTTCTTTTGTGTCGACTACGCCACCCGTTGTGATGCGGTCACTGTGGCCGCCGCTGCAGCAGGGTCCGCTGAGGCTGATGGTGGGTGCGCAGCTTGGTGGGATAACCCCCAACGGGAGGGGTATAGCCTCAGGGGGGACAGGTGCAGAGGATGGGGGTTGTGGTGGTGCAGTGCAGACGGCAATGAAGACAGAGTCGGGTTGTGCAGTTAAGGGTGTTTACTTACTGCAGATGTTGTACTGGTCACTCCAGCTTCGAGTGACCACCCGAGCCGTGCTGCGTCCACCAGGTCCTGGATCCAGCCAACCCCCAAACAAGTCCGGAGCGTGGCCCTGAGCTCTCCTTCTGTCCCGTTCTCTGGCCGTCCCCATCAGTGATCCACCTAGGTCCAGCTCCCTCGGGCCTTCTGTTGGGACACCCTTGGCCTTGGGTTCCCTGACCCTTCATGTGGTGTGCCTTCGTGGTGGATGTGGTGGGTGACCGTGGCAAACGCTGCCCACGGTCTCCGGTCTCTGGCTGGGGAGTGTTTTTGCCCCCACCAGCTTGGGTTCCGGTACCCTGTGCCGACTCTTCACCCGGGGATTTAAGTTGGGTTCTTGGAGTCCTTTTCTGCTGTTTCCCCCTCTGGGTCTCTCTCTCTCTTCTCCTCTCTCACTCTGGGTCTCTCTTCTCCTCTGCTTGCTGACTTGTTCTCTGCATCTGACCCTGTTCTTTGATGGTGCCCACCTTATATACACCCTCTATGTGTGAGCTCAGGTGACCAGCACCCAATGAGCTCCTATCACTACCCAGACTGCACCCCCTATCTGCCCCTACACTACATGGGATGTACCACCCCCCTCCCACTCCAGCCAGGAACAGACTCGGTCGTACCTGCACATTTCTAAGTGGGAGTACCGTCGGTCTGCTCCTCGGAAATGGGATGTGTGTAGTGCATGCAGCCTACCGAGCTCAGTTCCACACTCCATCCTTATCCGGGAGTGGAATATCACACCTCTGGGTTGAGGTGCAATACCCCTGTAGCAGCCGAATCCTCAGGGTGCTACATTCCCCCCTGGTAAATCACAGCACGTCCTCGGGCTGTAAGACAAAAACATCACATAACATACAAAATTTTTCATAAACATATAAAATATATAAAACATTATATATATAAAACTTTCTCGTCGCCTCTGGCTCCTCCTCCGGTCACTGTGCAACGTGTGACCGGGTAAAGTGCGACAGTCTCTCTGGAAAACTGGTTTTCCTATAAAACCAGTAGGGGGCGCTTTAGGAAGCGCAACTATATACAGGGGACGTTGGCCGCTCTCAGTCCTCGGCCAGTTAAGGAGGGAAAGGGAATGGCTGCTCACAGTCCTCAGCCTGGTATGGATACGGAATAACGGGTACACAGTTCACTCATGCTGGTCCCAACGGGGACTATATATATGTAGCAACAGTTTCTTTGGTACCCGGTCGGGTAACTATTTACATCTACTGCTCTGCCGCACTCAACGGCGTCTTCCTCCTGCTCTTTGCTTGTAGCTGGTTGTAACTTCAGACCCGTCCGGGTCCTCTTGCTCCTCCTCCTCGCACCGCAACTCCTCCTCCGTCAGGCGGTGTACGTGGAGGGCGTAAGGTCCTTTGGCACACTTGTGCCGGGTGAAGGTGACCTCGTCTCCGATGTAGAGGTCATGACCTCTGTGCCCCTCCGGCAGATGGGACTCCACGTCTCTGCGCGTGACAAAGACGTCGCCGGGGGTGTTGTTGTCCCGGATGAAGCCCCACCCATGCTGCTGGTTGAACTTGATCACTGTCCCGATGGTGCGGGGACAATGCGCTGCACGGGGGTCCCTCCTGGTCCGGCTCTTCTGCTCGGCACTCCGTACTTGGGCCTGCTGTTCCCGGACCCGCCTCTCTCTCCGCTCCCTCGCAAACTCTTCGAGCTGCTGTCGGCAACACTCAGCACGCTCCGCTGCAGCTGCCCTGGTTTCCTGAGTGAACCCCATTAGGTCTTCTCCGGTGGGGTCCCACTCAAATTGGGCCTCTTCAAGCGGGGGCGAGATCCGTGCCACGGGCTTCGGAGCCGGAATCAGGGGCTCACACAAGGGCCCTAGTCTCTGCTGCCGTTCCAGCTCATGGAATTCTTCGGGCCAGATGAAGGGCCGACCGTCCGGCCATGTGAGCTGGCTGAACAAGTCCTCCCCCAGGTGTGGCACCCTTGGTTTTACGGGCGCGGGCGCGGTGGTGGTGGCGCCCGGGTTGCCCAGGCCTTGCGGCCAGGCCTGGGGCACCTGGAAGGTGAAGGGCACCGTTAGGACGGCGGCGCCCTGGGCTACCTGGCCTTGCGGCCAGGCCGGAGGCTCCGCGGAGGTAGGGGGCGCTGTTGGTGATGCGGCGCCCGGGGGTACTAGGCCTTGCGACCAGGCTGGTGGTATTTCCTGCTTTGTCACGCTCCGGGTCGAGGCGCGTGACGTCACAGGGGTCGCTGCGGCGGCTTCCGGTCGGGGCTTAGTCCATAGCGGTGACATGGCGGCTACGGGCACAGCAGGGGGACTTTCGGGCTCTGCGACGGGGAGCTGGGGCAGGTGGGCGGTTTCCCGGCTTGGGGTATAGGCGTCCCCTTTACCTGCCTCCATGCGTTCGGCTCCCTTCTCGGCGCCGTCTCCGGCCTTGGGTCCTCCCGCGCCATCCTCAGAGGCGGTCTGTCTCCTCATCTTGGCTGGCGTGCTCCGGGTCTTGGTTTGCTGGGCCATCTCTCGGCTCCACTCCGCCAATGTCTCCCGCTGTACCCGGGCCATCCTCCGTGCGAGGCCCTCCAGGGCAGTCTGTGCACACTCCCGGTCTCGGGGGAGCTGTGCAAGGACCTCCACTAGGCCTAGTGGGGTCGTGGTTTCTAGCAGGCTCCTGACCAACGGGTCGGTGCTGCTCTGCTCTTCTTCCAGCAGGCTCCTGGCCAGCGGGCCGGTGCTGCTCTGCTCTCTCGCCATCTCCGGGTGAGCTTCTCTGCTACTCCTTTCCAGGCTTCTTGCCTCCGGGTGCGCTCGCTCCAGACTCCTCGTTAGACTTCTTGTCTCCGGGTGCGCTCGCTCCAGACTGCTCCAGGCGGCACCCATCTTCGTTCTTTTCTTTCGTCTCCTCCCACTTCGAGGGCGGTCCCGGGGCCACTGGGTGACTGTCAGCTCCAGGGGTAGTTCTTTCACGCTGACAGACACCTCCAGCATCACAGTCTCTGTTGGTGGGGGCGGTTTCCACTTTTGGCGCCATTTTCTGTCCTGGCCCACGATGGGAGGCGGCCTCTTGCCCTCCTTTGGCACGCCCATAATGGCGTCCGCTGCTCTTCCAAGGCGGGAAATCTTCGGATTTGGCGGGAAGCGTCGCCCAGTGGCGGGAAACTCTGCAGATGGCGGGAACAAGCTGGAAATGGCGGACAATCGGCGGGAAACGACCTGTGATGGGGTCCGATGGCGTGGACCCTCCGGAACCGGCGGGAGACTTCTTTCTGAGGTAAACTTGCACTTTTCTTCAGGCACGCAGTACCCGGTTGTTGCGGGCACGTAATCCTGCCGACTACGCCAAAGTTGACGCGCCCCCTGGGACATATTCCTTTTTGAGGGGAATACCCGGCACCGGATCAGATGGGGGGTTGTAGTCTCCGAGCGGCTGTGACCCGGCCCGTGCCCAGGGCGTCAAACTCAGTGTTATGTGGCAGTCCTACAGATGTTATTAAGAGTTCTTTTGTGTCGACTACGCCACCCGTTGTGATGCGGTCACTGTGGCCGCCGCTGCAGCAGGGTCCGCTGAGGCTGATGGTGGGTGCGCAGCTTGGTGGGATAACCCCCAACGGGAGGGGTATAGCCTCAGGGGGGACAGGTGCAGAGGATGGGGGTTGTGGTGGTGCAGTGCAGACGGCAATGAAGACAGAGTCGGGTTGTGCAGTTAAGGGTGTTTACTTACTGCAGATGTTGTACTGGTCACTCCAGCTTCGAGTGACCACCCGAGCCGTGCTGCGTCCACCAGGTCCTGGATCCAGCCAACCCCCAAACAAGTCCGGAGCGTGGCCCTGAGCTCTCCTTCTGTCCCGTTCTCTGGCCGTCCCCACCAGTGATCCACCTAGGTCCAGCTCCCTCGGGCCTTCTGTTGGGACACCCTTGGCCTTGGGTTCCCTGACCCTTCATGTGGTGTGCCTTCGTGGTGGATGTGGTGGGTGACCGTGGCAAACGCTGCCCACGGTCTCCGGTCTCTGGCTGGGGAGTGTTTTTGCCCCCACCAGCTTGGGTTCCGGTACCCTGTGCCGACTCTTCACCCGGGGATTTAAGTTGGGTTCTTGGAGTCCTTTTCTGCTGTTTCCCCCTCTGGGTCTCTCTCTCTCTTCTCCTCTCTCACTCTGGGTCTCTCTTCTCCTCTGCTTGCTGACTTGTTCTCTGCATCTGACCCTGTTCTTTGATGGTGCCCACCTTATATACACCCTCTATGTGTGAGCTCAGGTGACCAGCACCCAATGAGCTCCTATCACTACCCAGACTGCACCCCCTATCTGCCCCTACACTACATGGGATGTACCACCCCCCTCCCACTCCAGCCAGGAACAGACTCGGTCGTACCTGCACATTTCTAAGTGGGAGTACCGTCGGTCTGCTCCTCGGAAATGGGATGTGTGTAGTGCATGCAGCCTACCGAGCTCAGTTCCACACTCCATCCTTATCCGGGAGTGGAATATCACACCTCTGGGTTGAGGTGCAATACCCCTGTAGCAGCCGAATCCTCAGGGTGCTACATTTGCATGTGTTTCCTCCTCAGTAAAAATAGAGTGTCCTGGAATCTTCCCACACACTTTTCTTAGCCAGGACTGCTTCTCAGCAGGGTTGGACAGTCCCACCAGAGAATTCTCTGGTGTGCCTTGGCTTCTACCTCAGGAGAGTTCATGATAGCGCTAACTTTGCAGCTGCTATGGGGCTCTTGAGCGGGTGAGAAAGGTTAGCTCTCAGAAACAAATCCTCTGGTGGGCACAATGTTTTTCAATCTGAAACAGCTTCTCAGTGGGAGTTGTATTTCACCACAGCCATATTCTTTAGCTCTGTGAAAGGACTGGCATAGAGGGAAACCTTATCTACCCCGGTTGTCATTTCTCTGTCACCAGGTTCCGCCCATTGTAACACATGACCATGCCTGGCTGTATGTTCAGCGGTGAGAGCCACAGATCAAGCTGCTGTGTTACAGCTTTCAACAACTATGCAGCGCTGGGCGGTTTGTCAATTAAGCATTAAGCATGTTATCTTCAGCACAGCCTGTTGCTGTTTGGCCAAGGCAGTGCTGCAGTGCTGTCAGCTTGTGACTGATGTGGTCATTTCGGAGATGGAGGAGGAGGTACATGAGCTGAACAATGTGATTACATTGAGGTTAAATTGGTGATGCTGTTTTTTATACTAAAGAAAGATCCTATTGTTATGTTTTTTTATGTTATTTTTTATGAAAAATGCATTCACCGGGAAATGTCACTTTAACATTTTACAACCTCATCTGGCAATGTTGTGTCATCAGACACATCCTGTTTTATTTATGATGGAGGGACTCTGAAAGTCATAAAGCCTATTTTTATAGGGACATCAGACGGCCCTTACTATTCTTAAAAGGCCAGCAGTCGGCCCTAGCTATTGTTAGAGAGCCATCAGAGGGCTATGCTTTGTTGTTCCCATTATTAACAAGTGGGTTTCCTATACTGTTATTGCGCATCCAGTGACTGCAAGGGTTGTCAAAAATTTGGACGCAACCTAATACCCCTTTGAAGAGACATAGAGGAGGGTCTCAGTAAAAAAAATGTTCCCATTATAAAGGAGCGGGTCTTCTATAGTGGTAATGCCCATGCTGTGACTGCAAGGGTGGCCAAAATTTTTGAAAAAAAACACTAACAATTTAAAGACACAAAGAGCATGGCCACAGTAACAAGGTACGACATGTTCCCGTTAGAAAGGAGAGGGTCTGCTATACAGTTATATGGTATGCAGTGAATCCAACGGCTGACAAATTTTAGGAAAAACCCCACTAAGAATTTAAGGACACACAGAGCAGGGCCACAGTAACAAGGTACGACATGTTCCCATTAGAAAGTAGAGGGTCTGCTATACAGTTATAGGGTATGCAGTGAATCCAACGGCTGACAAATTTTAATGAAAAACCTCAATAAGAATTTAAAGACACACAGAGCAGGGCCACAGTAACAAGGTACGACATGCTCCCATTAGAAAGGACAGGATCTGCTATACAGTTATAGGGTATGCAGTGAGTCCAACGGCTGACCAATTTTAGGAAAAAAACGACTAAGAATTTAAAGACACATAGAGCAGGGTCACAGTAACGACAAATTCCCATTAGAAATTCTAGGGTCGGCTATACTGTTATAGGGTATGCAGTGAGTCCAACGGCTGACAGATTTTAGGAAAATCCCCACTAAGAATTTAAAGACACACAGAGCAGGGCCACAGTAACAAGATATGACATGTTTCCATTAGAAAGGAGAGGGTCTGCTATACAGTTATAGGGTATGCAGTGAGTCCAACGGCTGACCAAGTTTAGGAAAAACCCACTAAGAATTTAAAGACACATAGACCAGGCCACAGTAATGACAAATTCCCATTAGAAAGGAGAGAGTCTCCCATAGTGTTGGACTATGCAGTGACTGCAAGGGCTGCCAAAAATTTGGAGGCACTTCAATGGCCCTTGGAAGAGACGTGGAGGAGCGCATCATAAATTTTTTTTACCATTAGAAAGGAGCGGGCCTCCTATACTTGTAATGCCATGCACTAAGTGTATGGGCTGACAAACATTTACTCCTGGGGGGTATACATGAACATACTGTATAAAATTTTTTTTTTTCGGGCATCATAAAAATGTAGCGCCCCGAGGGCTCGGCCGCTACAGGGGTATTGCACCTCTGCCAGAGGTGTGATATTCCACTCCCGGGTAAGGATGGAGTATGGACCAGGGTTCAGTTAGCTGCATACAGCACACTCACCCCATTTCCGAGGGACAGCTCAACGGTGCTCCCATTAGACAGAAATGCAGGCACGACAGACCATGTCCCTGGCTGGAGTGGGGAGGGGGTAGGAATACCCAGTGATGTAGGAGCAGATAGGGGTTGGTTCCTGAGCGTAGATAGGAGCCCATTGTTTGCTGGTCACCTGGGCTCATGTTCTAGAGGGCACCATCTTAGAACAGTGTTCAGTCAGAGAGAAGAAGTGACAGAGTGGGGGCCTTGGTTGTCGAACGAAGTGTGCCCTCTGCCTCCAGCGTTTTTAGATGGGAATTTTTTTAATAGTTCCGCAACAAGGGCCTTCTGGTACTGCCTCATTTTTGTACACCTGTCCGCCTCAGGAATAAGAGATATAAAGTTCTCCTTGTAGAGTGGGTCTAGAAGTGTCACCAACCAGTAATGACCTAAAATTTTGAGAATGCGAGGGTCATGGGAAAGGCAGCATAACATAAACTCAGCCATGCGTGCCAGACTACTAACAGGCAAGACTTCCGTGTCCTCACCAAGAGGATGACTGACCATGCTCTCCTCCTCCTCCTCTCTGTCCTCTGGCCATCCACGCTGAACAGACGGTATGACAGCTGTGCAGATAGCACCGTCTATAGTGCATGAAACTAGTTCCTGTCCTTCCTCCTCCTCCTCTTCCTCATTGTCACCCAATCCACGTTGGGATGAGATGAGGCTTGGCTGTGTGTAATCACCCTGTATGGTTAATTGCTCCATCTTATCGTGCTGAGCCTGCAATGCATCATCTTTGATTGTGAGCAAAGAGCTTTTCAGAAGACAGAGAAGCGGGATGGTGACGCTAATTATGGCGTCATCGCCGCTCACCATCTTGGTGGAGTCCGCAAAGTTTTGGAGGATGGTACATATGTCTGACATCCACGTCCACTACTGAGGTCTTATGTGTGGAGTCTGAACTGAATACCGATAGCCTTTTTGATGCTGGTACTCAACAACTGCCCTCTTCTGCTCACAAATCCTTCCCAACATCTGCAATGTAGAGTTCCAACGTGTGGTGACATCACACACCAGTCTGTGAGCCAGAAGCTGCAAACGCTGCTGAAACACTGCAAGGGCGGCGGAAGCTGTAGCTGACTTTCTAAAATGGGCACACAGGCGGCATACTTTAACAAGCAGATCCGGCAGCTCCGGGTAGGATTTGAGTAACCGCTGAACCACGAGGTTAAGCACATGGGCCAGGCATGGTACGTGTGTGAGCTCGCCTCGCCTCAGAGCCGCCACCAGGTTCCGGCCATTGTCACACACGACCATGCCTGGCTGTAGGTTCAGCGGTTTGAGCCACAGATCTGCCTGCTCTTTCAGAGCTGGCCATAACTCTTCAGCATTGTGTGTTTTTTCACCTAAGCATATTAGCTTCAGCACAGCCTGTTGCCGCTTGGCCGAGGCAGTGCTGCAGTGCTTCCAGCTTGTGACTGATGTGGTCATTTCGGAGATAGAGGCCGAGGAGGAGGAGGAGGCTGAGGAGCATGAGGTTCAGGAGCTGTAGACCGTGGGGACAACCCTGATTGACCTAGGGCCTGCAATCTTTGGCGTCGGGAGGACGTGTTCCGTCCCAAGGTCCGACTGGGTCCCGGCTTCCACTATGTTAACCCAGTGTGCCATCAGCGAGATGTACCGTCCCTGCCCACAAGCACTTGTCCACGTGTCCGTGGTTAGGTGGACTTTACCGGTAACTGCGTTGTTGAGGGCACGGCTAATGTTTTGGGACACGTGCTTGTGTAATGTGGGGACGGCACACTGGGAGAAATAGTGGCGGCTGGGGACAGAGTACCGAGGGACGGCCGCCGCCATCAGGTTGCGGAATGCTTCTGTCTCCACAAGCCTAAAAGGCAACATTTCGAGCCAAGCAGTCGTGAATTGTGAGAATTTAGTAGTGTGGCCTGTGGGACGTTGGCTGCATATTTGCGCTTGCATTCCAAGGACTGGAGTATGAACAACTGAACGCTGTGCTGGGAGAAGGACATGGACGTGCTTCCTGATGCTGCTACTTGAGAGTGTGCAATGACAGGTGCAGGGCAGGAGGCATCTTTGCATGCACTATGGACAGGGGATTGACTTGCATGCACAACAGCAGAAGAAGCAATGGTGCCACCTGTAGACACTGTTCCTGGACCCTGGTGTTCGGCCCACAAAGTCGAGTGATTTGCTGCCATGTGCCTGATCATGCTGGTGGTGGTCAGGCTGGTCGTTTTGCCACCCCTGCTGATGCTGGTCTGGCTCGTGATGCAAATGGCCTTTTTGGAGTTATCGGCAGAGTCTTTAAAAAACAACCAGACTCGGGAAGACCTAACAGTTGTAGTGGCAACTTCCTTCGTGTTGGTGTTACGGGAAACGGTAGCCTGCCTTCTGTCTGCGGCCACCACACTGCTTCTTCCTGCCTGTTGGGGTGCTCTGCCTCCCTCCCCCTGTGTGCTGCTGTCCTTGCTCTGCATGTCCTCCTGCCAGGTTGGGTCAGTTACTATATCATCCACCACCTAGTCACCCACTTCTGCACCCTGGTACTATTCCTGACTTTCTGCCAATTGTGTCTAATCATCGTCCACCTCTTGTGACAGTTTCCCACCGTCGCCTTCATGTGACCGTGGCTGCTCAAATATTTGGGCATCGCTACACGTGATCTCCTCTTGCCCCGCTTCAAGTGGACCGGGCGAGAGGCCCGAATCTATAAATGGAAAAGTGAACAGCTCTTCAGATTGTCCAAGTGTGGGATCAGTTGTCTCTGGGTACTCAGCATGGTGGGAGGAAGGAGGATCAGGGTGAGGAATATGAGGTCCAGACTCATGGCTACTGAGACTTGACCGTGTAGAAGACAGGGTGGTGGTGGTGGTGGCTAAGTGACTGGAAGCATTATCCGCTATCCAACCAACAACCTTTTGACACTGATCTGGGTTCAATAGTGGTGTGCTGCGGTCCCCTAGAAATTGGGACAGGAAGGTCAGGCGAGAAGATGTGGGTGTTTGCTGTGGCACAATTTCGGCTTGCCCACGGCCTTGTCCTCGGCCTCTGTATGCACCATTGCCATCATGTCCAGTTCCCCGTCCCTTGCCACGTGCCTTGCCCATTTTAAATGGAGGATAGTATCTTCCACGCTCACTACAAATGACTGAGTTTGAAGCGAAGTTATATGTGATCGGTGTGATGGAGAAAACAGAGTTTTAAATACCTGGCCTGTAGGTAAGTAGTGTGAACAGCAAACTGCTGTGAATTGCTTCACTGACACACTGAAAAAATGGAGGCCAGAAATGGCAGTATTTTCTGACAACGTATATGTGATCCGTGTGACGGAGAAAACACAGTTTTAAATAGCTGGATTTCTAGCGCTCTAATATGGAAAGGACCTGGCTGTATTCTGCAGTGCCAACAAGCAAATGGCGCAGAAAAACTGTGTTCTCTGAATTGCTTTATAAGCAAATAATGAGGATTAAGATCCAAAGAAAAGTATTCCTCGCCCCTGAGACCTGGGCCTTTGTATAGAAATATCTAACAGCAGCAGAAGGCAGAATTGGAATGGAGCCTCTTGTGCTATATGCACTGCAGTCTGCTATATACCCTGCCTGCCTGCCTATATACACTGCCTGCCTGATATCTCTGCAGATGGATTAGTCCTCAGAAGGACTGTTTGTTGAGATAGATATGTGTAATGTGCGGTTTTTCTCACTACACTACCTAATGCACGATCAAATCTCTCCCTAACGCAGCAGCAGCTCTCCCTACACTGTCTGATCCAGAGTGACTGTGATGAGCATGGCGGTGCCAGGTCAGATATAGACCTGATGACGCTGTGCAGCCAGCCAATCACTGTAATGCCCACAACCAACATGGCTATGGCATTACAGTGCATGGCAGGCAATCACTGTATGTTCATTGGCTCTGTAAAGAGCGCCAAACATGCAGGGAGGGGACCCGACTTCCCGCCCGACCAACCCGGAAATACTCGGTGAGCGCAGAGCATCTCGAGCAGTGAGATACTCGGGCAAGCACCGAGCAGTAGCGAGCATGCTCGCTCATCACTAGTTGTCATTAAGATTTAAAAAGAGAAAACACAGAAATGTGACAGTAAATGGCTTCCCCCAACCAATAACCATGAGTGGAGAAAAAGTGTTTTTGTTATCATTCATTTTCTCTGAAACAAGGCCAAGAAAGGAAAAATTCTGCCGGGGTATGTAAACTTTTGAGCAGAACTGTATATGCGCCAGCCCCAGTGTCTCCTATTCTATGTACTCCAGCCCCAGTGTCTCCTATTCTATGTACTCCAGCCCCAGTGTCTCCTATTCTATATACTCCAGCTTCTTCTGTGATGTATATGCTCTAGCCCCAATGTATCCTGTGATGAATATACGCCAGCCCCAGTGTCTCCTATTCTATATACTCCAGCCCCAGTGTCTCCTATTCTATATACTCCAGCTTCTTCTGTGATGTATATGCTCTAGCCCCAATGTATCCTGTGATGAATATACGCCAGCCCCAGTGTCTCCTATTCTATATACTCCAGCTCCAGTGTCTTCTGTGACGTAGCTAATGTAGCCCTAATGTCTCTTATGCAGAGGCGTCGCATGATAAAGCAGTGAGACACAAGCTCCCTGCCCTATCACTATCTCTTTCATATGCCACAGATCGCCATAGGCCTGCGGTTAACGAGATGTCAGCATACTCACGCAGGTGGCTCGGTGACATCATTGCATCGCTCTGCTCTGCTGTCCCGCCATGGAAGAGGAGACAGAGGCCGTGATGTAGGGAATCAGGATTAAGTGAGAATAAACGTTATTTTTTTTTTTTAAATGATTGGGCAGTGGAGCCATCCTACTATATATCTGGAGTAGTGGGTCCATCATACTACATATGGAGTAGTGGGGCCATTATACTATATGTATGTGGGGCAGTGGGACCATCATAGTATATACAGGTGCATCTCACTAAATTAGAATATCTTCAAAAAGTTAATTGATTCCAGTTCTTCAATACTGTTTCAGTATGCTCCACAATCATGAGGAAGACTGCTGACTTGACAGATGTCCAGAAGGCAGTCATTGACACACTCCACAAGGTCCTAGAGTTCCAATTTTCATTTGGAAATCAAGGTCCCAGAGTCTGGAGGAAGAGTGGAGAGTCCACAATCCAAGCTGCTTGAGGTCTAGTGTGAAGGCTCCACAATCAGTGATGGTTTGGGGGGCCATGTCATCTGCTGGTGTAGGTCCACTGTGTTTTATCAAGACCAAAGTCAGCACAGCCGGCTACCAGGACATTTTACAGCACTTCATGCTTGCCTCTGCCCACAAGCTTTTTGGAGATGGAAATGTCATTCTCCAGCAGGACTTGGCCCCTGTCCACACGGCCAAAAGTACCAATACCTGGTTTACACACAACAGTATCACTGTGCTTGATTGGCAGCAAACTCGCCTGACCTTAACCCCATAGAGAATCTATTATAGAGAATCTATGGGGTATTGTCAAGAGGTAGATGAGAGACACCAGACCCAACAATGCAGATGAGCTGAAAGACAGCTTTTTGTATTGAAGAACTGAAATAAATTAACTTTTTGATGATATTCTAATTTAGTGAGATGCACCTGTATATGGAGCAGTGGGACCATCATGCTATATATATGGAGGAGTGGGGGCATCATAATAAATATAGAGCAGTGTGTGTGTGTCACCCCAGGCCTGGATGCCACAAACATTAATCTGTTTCTGAAAGCAGGAGGGAGGTCCCCTGGTTAGGGACTATTAGCATACAGCACCTCCTGTCCCAGGCCAGCAGGGGGAGCTGGCTGCCCCTATAAAAGCTGGAACTGGGGGCAGGGTTAGAGAGAACTGGAAGACCTAGCTCAGGAGTGAGACTAGTCCCAGAGAAGGAGGGACAGTTCAGCTGTAGCTGAGGAGTCCGTGAGGCACAGGAGAAACTGCAAGCCAGGGACAGAGGCGACGAGAGCCGGTCCTGGCAGAGAACCAATCTACCGGACATTGGGGTCCGAGGCTGTCAGGGTTACAAGCCCAGCAGCAGAGAACCAACCTGCGAGGGATTTCAGGTCCCTTGGCCTAAGAAGCCTGGAGGCTCCGCCACACAGAGGGACCAGTACATCGAGGAGCAAGCAACAGGTACCCAAGGCCTGAGTCGCAAGCCATACAGGAGAGAAATACACGGCCAGCTCAGGGACGTGGGCTATTACACCACGAAAAGGGGGATAGTCAGAAAGAGCATAGAGAGAACGGTAGGCCTACACACTCACCCTGACCAGTGGGGCTCGCCCGAATGCTCTCAGACACCCAGGCCCATTCCTAACCGGTACTGTTGGGTCATTAATAATATCTACAATAAAGACCCTGAACTGTTTGAAGCAGACTCTGAACTATTACTATTGCGGCCTGCACTATCACCCCCAACATCCACCTACACTGCCCTGAGGCTACACTCTTCCCGTGGGGAATTATCCTACCCCTGTGCTGCACACCAACACCAGCCTCAGCGGTCTGCCTTGCAGCAGCGGTTATCTCCAATCGCAATCCACGGGTGGCGTAGTCGGACATTCAAAACACTGATAAATAGACTGCCACCATTTGGTCTGACCACCCTGAGCCACGGGATCGGGTTGCCACTACTACCCCCATCAGCACCGTACACTAGAAGGCCCGGTTCCGGGTACCCCACGGCCCAGGGGGCGAGTCAGCTTTGGCGTAGTTGGCAGAATTGTGACCAACCCGCAACAAACGGGTATTGCGTGCCTGGAAAAGACTCTATACATATCTGAGTGAAGTTTCCCTCCATTCAGGGCCATTTCCCGCCAATCGGAGCGTTTCCTGCCATCGGGCGCCATCTTCGGGACGCCACGCCTACGCTGAGACGCTGCTCAAGGTCCTGGAAGGAGATCCAGCGGATGCCGACGTCATCACCGAGCAAAGCAAGGTCCTCGCCCAGAGCATCGCGAGCGGAGCCGCGGCCTACAGAAGAGGATCGCCAGAAGGTAGGCCACAGTTAACTAGGGGGGAGGAAGATGTCGGACGCGGAGGGACCCTCTACCACCAGCGTAGCCGCTGCAGCTGTGATGCCGTTTTCCATGCCCTATATCCATAGGCGGATTATAATGAGGGCAATCCGGATTGCCCTCATTATATGTGCGGGCCGCCGCGGCACATAGCGGTAGCAGTGGCGGGAGGGGGGGGCCCGGACCGCTCCCCCAGCAGCGGCCGCCGCTACTTCTTCATCCGCCGGGCCAGCACTGCAGCAGTTAACTTCCCTGTGCTGGCCCGGCCGCATCACTGCTAGGAGACATGGCCCTGTGCGCGGCTGTGTCTCCTAGCTGTGACGTCACACAGTGCGCCCCGGCCTGCAGTGCTGCACCGGAAAAGAGAGAGAGCAGGCAGGAGGAATTGAGCCGGGGGATTGTGAGTGTGTGTGTGTGTGGGCAGATGTGTGTGTGGGCAGGTGTGTGTGTGTTTGTGGGCAGGTGTCTGTGGGGGCAGGTGTCTGTGTGGGCAGGTGTGTGTGTGTGTGTATATGTGTGTGTGTGTATATGTGTGTGTGTCTGTGTGGGCAGGTGTGTGTGTATATGTGTGTGTGTATATGTGTGTGTGTGGGGGGGGGGCAGGTGTGTGTGTGGTCAGGTGTGTGTATATGGGTGTGTGTGTGTGTTTGCGGGCAGGTGTCTGAGTGAGCAGATGTGTGTGTGGGCAGGTGTGTGTGTGTGTGGGCAGGTGTGTGTGTGTGTGGGCAGGTGTGTGTGTGTGTGGGCAGGTGTTTGTGTGTGTGTGGGCAGGTGTGTATGTGTGTGGGCAGGTGTGTGTGTGTGGGCAGGTGTGTTTGTGTGTGGGCAGGTATGTTTGTGTGTGGGCAGGTGTGTGTGTGTGTGTGGGCAGGTGTGTGTGTGTGTGTGGGCAGGTGTGTATGTGTGTGGGCAGGTGTGTGTGTGTGTGTGGGCAGGTGTGTGTGTGTCTGTGTGGGCAGGTGTGTGTGTGTGTATATGTGTGTGTGTGTGTGGGCAGGTGTGTGTGTGTGTGTATATGTGTGTGTGTGTGGGCAGGTGTATGTGTGTGTGTGTGTGGGCAGGTGTGTGTGTGTGTGTGTGTGTGTGTGGGCAGGTGTGTGTGTGTCTGTGTGGGCAGGTGTGTGTGTGTATATGTGTGTGTGTGTGGGCAGGTGTGTGTGTGTGTGTATATGTGAGTGTGTGTGGGCAGGTGTGTGTGTGTGTGTGTGTGTGGGCAGGTGTGTGTGTGTGTGTGTGTGTGGGCAGGTGTGTGTGTGTGTCTGTGTGGGCAGGTGTGTGTATATGTGTGTGTGTGGGGGGGGGGGGCAGGTTAGAAAGTCTTGCCCTGTTGAACACTACACCTGACTTGAGGCCACCACCTCTTGGTTGTCCAATGTTCTTGCTTCTCTAGGGCTCTTCTCAGATATTCATTATACCAGCTCCCCAGAATACCAAAGTTAGGGTGGGTGACCGCGAGCCCTGGTGGTGGTCATAACTGCGGCCACCCAGGGGCAATACTCCATAACAACAATCCCCTGAGGTGGTGTAGGATGTAAGGACCTATTCACACTACATTCAGCGCTGCATTCAGGTCTTTACACAAGGCTTACAACTGAATCCCTGAAATTCAGGATTGTGCTGTCTGAAATGAGACATCTGAAAGCAGAGAAAATGGAGCCTAAAGATTCAGACTTTAGCCTTGGTTTGCCTTTGTTCAAATCAATGGCTATGTCAAGGCACATCTGAATGCCAATTTTCAGGGATTTAGATAGAAGCCTGGAAAGAGGAGATGAATGCATTGCAAAATTCAGTGTGAATAGGCCCTTATATCTGGAGTCTTGATATTGATGCCACAAGCATTTTACTTGTTTTTAACTTAAAAAAAAAATACACACACACAAATTATACACACACACACACACACACACTATACATACACACGCACTATACATACACACACATTATACACACACACACACACTATACATACACACACAGTATACATACACACACATTATACACACACACACACAATACATACACACACACAGATGTGTATGTGGGCAGGTGTGTGTGTGTGGGCAGGTGTGTGTGTGTGTGGGCAGGTGTGTGTGTGTGATGTCTGTCTGTTTGTGTGTGTGTGTGTGGGCAGATGTCATTGTGTGATGTCTGTTTGTATGTATTTTTGTGTTTCAAATGTGTTTATGCGTGTCTGTATATGTTTGCGTGTGTGTATGACTGCATGCGGCCTCCTGCTGAGTATAGTTGGCGCCGTGCGGCCTCCTGATGTCTCTGGTGGGGCTCCGTGCATTATAGACGGCGCCGTGCGGCCCCCCGCTGTGTATAGATGGCTAAGTGCGCCCCCCGCTGTGTATAGATGGCTACGTGCGGCCCCCCGCTGAGTATAGATGTCGCCGTGCGGCCTCCTGCTGTGTATAGATGGCTACGTGCGGTCTCCCGCTGAGTATAGATGGCGCTGTGCGGCCTCCTGCTGTCTCTGGGGGGAGCGCCGTGAGGCATCTATACTCAGCAGGAGGCCGCACATAGCCATCTATACACGTATACTCAGCAGGAGGCCGCACGTAGCCATCTATACGGTGCCATCTATACACAGCGGGAGGCCGCACGGCGCCATCTATACACAGCGGGAGGCCGCACGGCGCCATCTATACACAGCGGAAGGCCGCACGGCGCCATCTATACACAGCGGGAGTCTCAGTGCTTTGCAAGAGCAGTCAATAAATTCTGCTTGACTAATTCTGAGCACCATAAAGTCTGGTTCGCTTCTAACCTGCTGTCTTCATTTTCAGCTTGCTGAATTCTAACTCATTTACTGTCATTTGAGACGATGCCTTTGCTGGTCTCTTTCACCTTGAATACCTGTAAGTGCTCCACTTAATGTCATATTTTTGATTCTGTTCTTCTTCATCTTTTGGCATGTGCAATTGTATGAGCAAGTATTCATATGAATTTATGACCTACTTAAACCTTTGAGGACCTTACATTTTATTCAATCAAATTTTTTTCCAGTTTAAAACTATGGGACATATATGTGCCTTGGTCCTCAAAGGGTTTTTAAAGGGGCTGCAAACATAAATACGAAAAAAATAATTCAATTAGTGCTTTATGTGTTCATTTAATTTTCATTTGAAGTCCATTTTTTTTATATACCTTGAAATTAAACCCTACCCCATGGAATGAAGCCCTACCTACATGACATCTGAGAGCTACATGGATCCCGCTTGTGAGGTGCCTGTCCGTCACTACTATTCAGTTTTAGGGTCCACTCACTAAGCCATATATTCTCTCATGCAAGAGAATAGGGCCAATTATGCTAATGACACTGGGCTCAAACTCTGTCAGAGCTTCAACTGAGTGTGATCCGATTCTCTCGCAGCACAGATATGGAGAAGATGGAGAACTTAATTTCTCCATCTTCTCCATAGTCTCTGTGAGTGTTCATCGGACTGCACTTGGATGACATCCGAGTGCAGTCCAATGTTTTACGTGCACCCATAGACTTGTATGGGTGCACATGGTCCGAATATCGAATGAGATTATTTTCTCATGCCAATAATCGCACTGTCCCATAGTATAACATAGGGCCGAGTCCTATCCGATAAAACATCACATAGCATTCGGCCGTGTTATACGACAGTGTGAGCGAGCCCTTAGAGTCAAGGAATATTTACATGCAAATGATGATATTACTCTCCAAGTGTATATTTTTTTAGGCGAGTTCATAGTAAATGCTTTGCATTTTTGACATGTGATCAACTAAAGAACAAGAAAGATTTAGGACCTTCCCTATAGAGAAACGGAAAATAGTTTGGAGGACTTGCATGTCCTTTTTTATTTATTATGAGAAAATCATAAAAGATCCCGTTTTTTAACCATGCTGTGACTTTCTGCTGAGGGAGAGGGAGAGAGCTGCCCTATTCAGAGTCTGTAATAAGACCTGCTGACAAAAGTGTTGAAGATACAGTCTAATGTGAATTAAC
Source organism: Phyllobates terribilis (assembly GCF_046119375.1). Classification (NCBI taxonomy): domain Eukaryota; kingdom Metazoa; phylum Chordata; class Amphibia; order Anura; family Dendrobatidae; genus Phyllobates; species Phyllobates terribilis. The sequence continues at coordinate 364,250 of NW_027363483.1, read as the reverse complement.
AATAAAAAAAAAGTTAATTTAACAAATGGCTTGTATTTTTTTTAATACAAACTTTTTTGTCTTTACAGCTCCTTTAAAGGGAATCTGTCATGAGGTTTTTGCCACCTAATCTGAGAGCAGCATAATGTAGGGTTAGAGGCACTGATTCCAGTAATGTGTCACTTACTGGGCTGCTTAGTGTTGTTTTGATAAAATCATTGATTTGTCAGAAGGTAATTATCACTAGATGACTAGTAAGTTCTGTAGGACCCCACCCCCATCACTGATCAGTAGATTTCTGTGTACACTGAGCATGGGCAGAAAGCTGCCAATCAGTGGTGTGGGTGGGGCTATACAGAGCGCAGCATTCAGAGAGCTGCTAGATCTGCAGCAGATAAAACGGTGATTTTCTCAAAATGACAACAAGCAGCTGAAAAAGTGACACATCGCTGGAATCAGGGTATCTGCCCCAATATTGTGCTGCTCTCAGATGAGGCAGCACAATTAATATTATGCCAAATAAATTTCCTGTGAACTATCACATGATCTATCACAGGGGATCATGTGACATGTCACGTGATAAATCAGGTGTGTGGAGGGGGCCCGCGCCTTCTAAACTGCCCGGGGCCCTTGCTACTCTTAATCCACCCCTGCCTATATCCCCGGAGCGGCCTGGATGCCCAGTATGCCAGCGAGTCGCATACCTTGGGCGACTTTAAAGAAAGGCTGTATAGACTGTTCAAAGTTTATCCCCTGACAGAAGAACAGAAGGTAAGCATACTGATAGGGCAGTTAACTGGTGCGGCCCAGCGGGAGGTAAAGTCTTGGACAGCTGAGGAGAAAAGGACTGTAAGGGGGGTTCTGACCCGTCTACGGGACACCTTTGATACCCGTACCTCAGCAGAAATCAAAATGCGGTTCTATGGATGTAAGCAGCGAGCTCAAGATAGCATCCGAGATTATGCCCTAAATTTACAGGAAGCCTTAGGGGCAATTAAGCAAGCTGACCCTGGCAGCGTGCAGGATACAGATAAACTATTGACTGACCAGTTCATAGAAGGTCTGCTGTCCAGCGCCCACAGAACCCAGCTGCGCCTCATGGCCCTACAGAACCCCGATTTGACTTTTGCACAGTTCAAAGATAGGGCCATCCAGGTGCTCCGAGAACCTGCACCGGGTGGCGCTGTAGCTTCCCGGCGCCCTGCCATCCCTTACCACCAGGGGGCGGCGCCCTATCCCGCAAACCTTGTGGGGGCTGATGCGCAGGCCCTAAATCCATCCCCGCCTGCAAACCTCCACCATCAGGTCCAAGAACTAACAAAGAGTGTTGCTGCATTGACCAGGACCGTACAGTCGTTAAAGATGGACCTGTCAGGACCAATCAAGCTGGCTTCCAGTCCGGAGGATGTCCCGTGGCGTCGACGGAGGAGGATCCCGTCATTCAGAGGGAGGCCCGCCGATCATTACACTGAGGATGGACAGCCGATTTGCCGCCGTTGCAGCCAGCCGGGACACGTAGCCAGGTACTGTACTTTAAATGGGTCCGACCTGGGGCAAAGGGCCAACCCCCAGGCATAAGGTCATCAGGCCCATCTAATTGGCGTGATAAGTACGTAGGGGGACGCCCGGTTTTACCCGTAGTGCTGGACGGTATCCCCATGAGTGCACTGCTGGACACCGGGTCCCAAGTGACTACCATCCCCTATGTACTTTTCAAGCAGTACTGGAGTGACACTGATATAACTCGTTATCCAGACGATGACTTGAGCATCATCGCCAGCAATGGTCAACCCGTGCCGCAGGTGGGGTTCAGAGAGATGACCATTAAGATTGGTAAAGTTGAACTGCCGGCACAGGGAGTGATCATTGTGGACATTGACCATCGAGAAAGTCACCCTAAAATAACCTTGGGTACTAATGTGATTGAAAATTGTCTTTCAGAAGTAATTGTAATTTTTCAGCAGGTGGCGATGAATGCGAGCTCCAGCCAACAGAGGGTCCTCCAGAAGGAGATAAGAGCCCTGATGAGATGGCAACAGGTAGAACTGTCTGGTGGTGAGATCGGTAGCGTGAGGATGAGCGACTCGTTCCCCATTGCTATGCCCCCCAAAAGTGAAATGATCTGGTGTCGGACTGCAATCGGGTTAAGAGGGAGAGACTACCAAGCCATGGTAGAACCCGTGTACTCAGACAGCAGGCCCACCATTTTGACAGCCCGGGGGGTGGTCTATGTCCGCCATGGAAGGGTGCCCGTCCGGATCTTAAACATTGGGGAAAGGGAAGTACATTTGCCCCGGTACGCTACACTAGCCAAATTGTATACTGTTGAACACAATGCTGTCAGGGCCGTGGAACCCTTGCCTCCATCTCCCCAGGCGGAGGGTAATGGTTCCCAGAAACCCAAGGAGGACTGGTGCCAGAAACTCCACGTGGGTGCTGACTCCACTCCCTTGCACCAAAAACAAGGACTCTACCGGGTGGTTCAAGAGTACGAGAGAATCTTTAGTAAGCACCCGCTAGACTTCGGCAGAGTGAAAGGAGTAGAACACCACATCCCCACGGGGAGCCACCCACCAATTGCTGAAAGATACAGACCTGTACCACCCCGCACACTATCAGAACGCAAAGGGCATTCTGAGAGAAATGAAGGAAGCCAGGGTCAATAGAGACAGTTGTAGCCCCTGGGCAGCCCCCTTGGTTCTGGTAAAAAAGAAAGACGGTACTATGACAATGTGCGTGGACTATAGAGAAGTCAATCGTATCACCCATAAAGATAAATACCCGTTGCCTAGAATAGAGGAGTCTTTGGCCGCACTAAAATCAGCTAATTTCTTCTCTACTTTGGACCTTACTAGTGGGTACTGGCAGGTTCCTGTGGCAGAGGCTGATAAGGAGAAGACCGCCTTCACCACCCTGATGGGATTAAGTGAATTCAACTATATGCCGTTCGGGCTCTGCAACGCACCCGGGACCTTCCAGAGGCTGATGGAATGCTGTCTAGGGCACCGAAACTTTGAGACGGTCCTACTTTACCTGGACGACGTGATTGTCTATTCGAAGACTTACGAGGACCATCTAAAGCACCTGGCCGAGGTGTTCGAGGCCCTGGCAGGCTTTGGCATGAAAGTGAAACCCTCCAAGTGCCATCTGTTAAAGCCGAAGGTACAGTACCTGGGACACGTGGTGAGTGCAGAAGGAGTAGCCCCCGACCCTGACAAAATCACGGCAATAAAGAACTGGCCAAGCCCCTCTAACATAAAAGAAGTGAGGCAGTTCCTCGGGTTGGTAGGCTACTACCGAAGGTTCATCCCCAGGTTCACCAAGATGGCAGCCCCTATGCAGGACCTCCTTATAGGACAATCTAAGACCAGAAGCCAAAAGCCACCCTTCAAGTGGGACAAGAGGGAAGAGGAGTCCTTCCGCCAGCTGAAGATGGCCCTCACGGGGGATGAGAACCTGGCCTACCCTGATTATGGCCAGCCTTTTATCCTCCACACAGACGCCAGTAATGTGGGGCTGGGAGCCGTACTGTCACAGAACCAACAGGGCAGAGAAAGGGTGATCGCGTACGCCATCCGGAAGCTGAGGCCCACCGAGAGAAACCCGGAGAATTACAGCTCCTTTAAGCTGGAGTCCTTGGCAGTGGTGTGGGCCGTAACAGAACGTTTCAAGCATTACGTGGCCTCTGTGAAGTTCACTGTGTACACGGACAACAATCCGTAGACACATCTGGACAATGCGAGACTTGGTGCCCTAGAGCAGCGGTGGATGGCCCGGCTAGCAAACTATGACTTCACCATCAAGTACCGGGCAGGCCGAGCCAATGCCAATGCAGATGCCCTATCGAGAATGCCCCACTTGCCCGATGAGGGAGAAGATCCAGACGAGTTGGAGGAAATAGAGCTCCCTGCATTCCACCGGTACGGGGCCACTCAGTACTCCCACCTTGTAAGAGACAAAGACTTGACCACTGTCATGTTCAATTCCTTACCTCACCATGGCTGGGCTGAAACGCAAGATAGTGACCCTGCAATTCGCCTGGTGAAAGACCTCTTGACCCAGGCAGACGCTAGCCCTGGCTCGGACGCTCCAGAGGAAGCCAAGCAGTTATGGAAGGAGAAAAGCAGGCTATTCCTCTACGAAGGTAAGCTGTGCAGAAGGCTTGTCAACCACCGGACGCACGAGCTGACCTGGCAGGTAGTGGTCCCGAGACGAGATGCAGCAATGGTACTGGAGGCCTACCATGACAGAGCGGGACACTTCGGGTGGAAGAAACTGGAGTTCCTACTGAGAGAGCGGTTCTACTGGGTCGGAATGAGAGGGGCCATAGAGAAGTGGTGCAGGGACTGTGGCCCATGTAACCTCAGAAGGAAGGCGGTACCAGCCAGAAGACGCCCTTGATGCCCATCGTCACCAGGCAGCCTCTTGAGCTGGTAGCTCTGGACCATGTGAAACTGGCTCCAAGCCGGTCGGGCTACGTCTATGCCCTGACAATAGTGGACCACTATTCCCGGTTCCTGCTGGTGGTTCCTGTTAAAGACTTGACAGCCCAAACAGCGGCCAGAGCCTTCCAACAACACTTCTGCCATCCACACGGGTATCCGGAACAGGTCTTGACAGATCAAGGTCCAGCGTTTGAGGCTGAAATCTTCCAGGAGTTCTGCAACCTCTACGGCTGTAAGAAGATTCGGACAACGTCTTACCACCCACAAACCAACGGGCTGTGTGAGAAAATGAATAATATCGTCATTGATCTCCTCAAAACGTTGCCCCTGGAAGAACGCAGCCTGTGGCCGGAGAAGCTGCCAGACCTGATAGACTTATACAACCATATCCCGGTGAATGCTACAAATTGCACCCCGGCTTACCTGATGAGGGCAAGACCAGGTAAGCTGCCGATAGACCTGGAGATGGGAGTCCTGACCCCCGAGGACACCTCCCCAGACGCGGACTGGGATACGGAACGGCAGCTACAGTACAAGAAGGTACAGGAGAGTGTGGAGAGGAGTCTGGCTCAAGCGAGAGAAAAGCAAGAGAGGCTCTTCAACCAACACGCCCCTGCTGGTCCCCTGGAACCTGGTGAGCAGGTCCTGAAGCGGAAGAGAAGGCTTCACAAGCTAGATGACCAGTGGGAGAGCGACCCGTACACAGTACTGCAGTCCAACCACAACAACCCGAAGGTATGTGTAATTACCAAGGTTGGAGGAGAAACCACTAGCACCGTCTCCAGACACCACCTAAAAAGGTGCCCCGAGCAACTACAGAGTGCAGGAGAAGATCAAGATGACCTTGAACCCGCAGAAGACAAGAAAGAAATGATCAGCACAGTTCTTGGAGAGTTCCCCCGGTCCTGGACTCGGATAAATGATGCAATAGTGGTACCCGTCCTACACTTCCTTCAACCAACCCAGCAGGAACCTACAGGAGAGCAGGAGGAATCAGAAGACCAAGCAGCCCTAGAGGCAGAAGAACCCATGCCAGCAGCCCAGGAGAGTCAACCCTCTGCTGACAGTGAGCCTGCCATACCTGCGGTAAGCCAAAGGACCCGCAGATAGCTGCCTGCACTGCCTGTAAACCCAGCTAGTAGCTGTACCCTGAATGCTAGTGGGGAAAGTCAGGTTAGACCACCACCAGACAGTGGGTTACGCAGGTCAACCCGGAGCACTAGGGGGCAAATACCAGCTCGCTGGAAGATCTAAATGCTGTATATTGTAAATGTTTTATGTTTGTTGCCTGGTTGCTAATTATGTTTTTCCAGTCTTTCTAGTTCATGGACTAACAGGTTATGGACGCTGAATAACCGGAACTATCTTGTAGATAGTTGCACTTGGTGCCCTCTTTCGAAGATGGCCACGGAAGAAAAATCTGTCTGGTGTGGCCTCCTTGTGGCCCAAAGTAGAGAGCTCAGCCTTGTCGCCACGCCCAAGGCCAGGAAATTGGGGTTTATGAAAACAGGTCCCCACACCGTGGAAAACTTCACCTTGTTGGGTGAAATGGACACCCGGTCACGGAAGCGCCGTGACCTCAAGGACAAAATATACTTGTATATATGTTATGTTGTCATTTATACCCTGTATTTGTGTTTCCTGTTTAGTCCGGAGTACTACATTTTACTAGGGGAGAATGTGTCACCCCAGGCCTGGATGCCACAAACAATAATCTGTGTCTGAGAGCAGGAGGGTGGTCCCCTGGTTAGGGACAATTAGCATACAGCACCTCCTGTCCCAGGCCAGCAGGGGGAGCTGGCTGCCCCTATAAAAGCTGGAACTGGGGGCAGGGTTAGAGAGAACTGGAAGACCTAGCTCAGGAGTGAGACTAGTCCCAGAGAAGGAGGGACAGTTCAGCTGTAGCTGAGGAGTCCGTGAGGCAGAGGAGAAACTGCAAGCCAGGGACAGAGGCGACGAGAGCCGGTCCTGGAAGAGAACCAATCTACCGGGCATTGGGGTCCGGGGCTGTCAGGGTTACAAGCCCAGCAGCAGAGAACCAACCTGCGAGGGATTTCAGGTCCCTTGGCCTAAGAAGCCTGGAGGCTCCGCCACACAGAGGGACCTGTACAGCGAGGAGCAAGCAACAGGTACCCAAGGCCCTAGTCGCATGCCATACAGGCGAGAAGTACACGGCCAGCTCAGGGACGTGGGCTATTACACCACGAAAAGGGGGATAGTCAGAAAGAGCATAGAGAAAACGGTAGGCCTACACACTCACCCTGACCAGTGGGGCTCACCCGAATTCTCTCAGACACCCAGGCCCATTCCTAACCGGTACTGTTGGGTCATTAATAATATCTACAATAAAGACCCTGAACTGTTTGAAGCGGACTCTGAACTCTTACTATTGCGGCCTGCACTATCACCCCCAACATCCACCTACACTGCCCTGAGGCTACACTCTTCCCGTGGGGAGTTATCCTACACCTGTGCTGCACACCAACACCAGCCTCAGTAGTCTGCCTCGCAGCGGCGGTTATCCCTGATCGCAATCCACTGGTGGCGTAGTCGGACATTCAAAACACTGATAAATAGACTGCCACCATTTGGTCTGACCACCCTGAGCCACGGGATCGGGTTGCCACTACTACCCCCATCAGCACCGTACACTAGAAGGCCCGGTTCCGTGTACCCCACGGCCCAGGGGGCGAGTCATGTGCATCAAATTATACATACACATATGGGGCAGTGGGGCTTCATACTATATACAGGTGCTTCTCACAAAATTAGAATATCATCAAAAGTTAGTTTATTTCAGTTCTTCAATGCAAAAAGTGAAACTCCTATATTATATAGAGTCATTACACACAGAGTGATCTATTATATAGAGTCATTACACAGAGGGATCTATTATATAGAGTCATTACACACGGAGGGATCTATTATATAGAGTCATTACACACAGAGGGATCTATTATATAGAGTCATTACACACAGAGGGATCTATTATATAGAGTCATTACACACAGAGGGATCTATTATATAGAGTCATTACACACAGAGGGATCTATTATATAGAGTCATTACACACAGAGGGATCTATTATATAGAGTCATTACACACAGAGGGATCTATTATATAGAGTCATTACACACAGAGGGATCTATTATATAGAGTCATTACACACAGAGGGATCTATTATATAGAGTCATTACACACAGAGGGATCTATTATATAGAGTCATTACACACAGAGGGATCTATTTTAAGTGTTTATTTCTGTTAATGTTGATGATTATGGCTTACAGCCAATGAAAACACAAAAGTCATTATCTCAGTAAATTAGAATACTTCATAACAACAGCTTGAAAAATGTTTTTAAAATCCGAAAAGCTGGCCTACTGAAATGTATGTTTAGTAAATGCCCTCAATACTTGGTCGGGCTCCTTGTGCATCAATTACTGCATTAATGCGGCAATGTGGCATGGAGGCGATCAGCCTGTGGCGCTGCTGAGGTGTTATGGAAGCCCAGGTGGCTTTGATAGCAGCCTTCAGCTCATCTGTATTGTGGGGTCTGGGGTCTCATCTTCCTCTTGACAATACCCCATAGATTCTCTATAATAGATTCTCTATGGGGTTAAGGTCAGGCGAGTTTGCTGCCAATCAAGCACAGTGATACTGTTGTGTGTAAACCAGGTATTGGTACTTTTGGCAGTGTGGACAGGGGCCAAGTCCTGCTGGAGAATGACATTTCCATCTCCATAAAGCTTGTGGGCAGAGGGAAGCATGAAGTGCTGTAAAATGTCCTGGTAGACGGCTGCGCTGACTTTGGTCTTGATAAAACACAGTGGACCTCCACCAGCAGATGACATGGCTCCCCAAACCATCACTGATTGTGGAGACTTCACACTAGACCTCCAGCAGCTTGGATTGTGGCCTCTCCACTCTTCCTCCAGACTCTGGGACCTTGATTTCCTAATGAAATGCAAAATTTACTTTTCATCTGAACACAACACCTTGGGCCACTGAGCATCAGTCCAGGTCTTTTTCTCTTTGGCCCAGGTAAGACGCTTCTGGCGTTGTCTATTGGTCATGAGGGGCTTGACACAAGCAATGCGACACTTGTAGCCCATGTCCTGGATACGTCTGTGTGTGGTGGCTCTTGAAGCAGTGACTCCAGCAGCAGTCCACTCCTTGTGAATCTCCCCCAAATTTTTGAATGGCCTTTTCTTAGCAATCCTTTCAAGGCTGCGGTTATCCCGGTTGCTTGTGCACCTTTTTCTACCACACTTTTTCCTTCCACGTCCATTAATATGCTCGGATACAGCACTCTGTGAACAGCTGCTTCTTTAGCAATGACCTTTTGTGGCTTACCCTCCTTGAGGAGTGTGTCAATGACTGCCTTTTGGACATCTGTCAAGTCAGCAGTCTTGCCCATGATTGTGGAGCCTACTAAAACAGACTAAGGGACCTTTTTAAATGCTTAGGAAGCCTTTGCAGGTGTTTCTTGTTAATTCTAATTTACTGAGATAGTGACTTTTGTGTTTTCATTGGCTGTAAGCCATAATCATCAACATTAGCAGAAATAAACACTTAAAACAGATCACTCTGTTTGTAATGACTCTGTATAATATATGAGTTTCACTTTTTGGATTTAAGAACTGAAATAAATTCACTTTTTGATGATATTCTAATTTTCTGAGAAGCACCTGTATGTAGCAGTGCGGCAATTATACTATATACAGTCAGGAGTATAAGTACTTGATACACTGATAATTTCGAAAGTTTTTCCACCTACAAAGAATGAAGAGGTCTGTTTTGTTCTACTTAACTGCTGCAACTTGGACCTTTAACAGGATTTATATTTCACCTATGAGAAAGCATACTATGTGTATTTGGCAGATTAACTCAGGCTTGTTTATGATAAACTGAATACCTGGATTGGAGTCCTATTTTTATACAGAATATTGACTATTAATGCTGGCAGAGTAAGTCTTAGGCTATATTCACACTAGGTGTTTTTTTCTGCAGCAAAACATAATCTCTTGGCAGGAAAGAAGTAGCGTCAAAAACGCAGGTTTTGGTGTGTTTTTTTGCAGTGGTTCTTGGTGCATTTTTGGTGCGTTTTTCAGGATCCCAAAGTTCAGCTTTGCTTCCACCATAGACACATGAAAACAGGTCACCATTGCAAGACATATGTTCATGAAAAAGTACACATTACAAATGTAACAGGGGGCGGGTGGGGGGTGAATTGGTCTGGAATGGTTTATCTAAGACCCTGGCAGTGCATTGAATTTGTAGGACACTATTTACTTTCACATTATGGTTTGCCATTGAGTTGCTCAGGCATTGTTCATTTTCACACCTCCCTGGGCCACACGTGTTGTTCAATCTCACACCTAGCTCAACCAATGTTTACTTTGTAGGCATCACTAATTTAATTAAACTGTAATAATCCAAGCTGCTATCTCAGGTGACCAAGACAAGATGGTTTAAACTTGGGAAAATCACAAGAATAAATGTGTGTCACATACTTGCTTTTTTCACTAAAAACGCAGCAAAATGTTCACACTAGGCTTTTTTTCAGCATTTTTTTCCACCACCCTTTTTTTTAATGGGTGAAAAACGCTGAAACAAGTGACATACTCTATTGCAAAAAGCCATGGAAAGCACAAAATACTGAGGACAAATAAGCAAGCTTTGTGCATGAGATTTCGGAAATCTCATAGACTTTGTTGGTACTGTAAAACGCAGCTGAAAATTTGCATAAAAAAGCCCGCTAAAAAAACGTCTAGTGTGAATATAGCCTTGTATAACGGTTCGCCAATGAGTTAGGATATATGACCACGATGCAGAAATGCTGCGGATTTTTCCTAAGCGTTTCTGCATCTCCCTGGGTTGTCAAGCGCTTTGCCAAGTGATTTTAGCATCACTTGGAAAAGTGCTTGACAACTTGGTCACACTATATAATTCCATGCAACCGTCATGGATTTATATAGTGTGACCAAGTTACAATGCTGCAAATGCAGCATCAATAATGAAAAAAAAGAATAATAATGGTGAAAAATAAAAAAAAAACCATTATACTCATCTTCCGATGGTCCTCGATCTCCTTCTCCGGTGCGTCCGGTGTCTTTGGCGGATCACGGTGCTGTAAAAGGACCTTTCATGACGTCATTTAGTCATGTGACAGGTCACGCAACCGCCGATGTCAGCGGTCACGTGACCTGTCACATGACTAAATGGCATCATGGAAGGTCCTTTTACCACCGCGAGCAGCCGAAGAGCCAGCAGCACCGCCGGGAGCAGACAGGGGCCATCAGAAGGTAAGTATATGTTTATTTTTTATTTTAATTCTATTTTAACTACAGGTACTATGGTACCCGGGTCTGGAGGAGAGTCTCTTCATCTCCAGACCCGGGTACCATCCACGCATTGAGTCGCATAATATCCACATGTGTATTTGTAGTCATGCGGATGTTATGCGTTCCAATGCAAGTCAATGGCGGCTAAATCGCAGCGACTCTGCAAAATTAAAGGACGTGCTGCGGATTTTTCCGCAATGATAATCCGCAGCGGAAATCTCCGCGGCATGTGCACAGCACATGCGGATTATCATTGGGGACCATTGCAGACCTATCACCAAGCGTTTTTTAAGTGTTTCCGCAGCGAAAGTTACGCTGCAGAAACGCCTAAAAAACGCATAGTGGACACACAGCCTTAAAAGTTCTATGGTGAAGAAAAACACGTGAGATAATAAATGCGAAATATACAATATTTCCCATAATATGACTGAGGATATCTTTAGGGTGTATTTACTGTTTTTTCTTCTGCAGCAATAAATGCTGTGTTTTACAGCACCATCTTAGTGAATGACATTTCTGAAATCTCATTCACATGCTGTTTTTTTTGCATTTTTTTAAAATCTGCAGCTTGTCAAGTCTTTCAGAGGTTTTGCAGCATTTTTCACCCATTCAAATGAATGGAAAAAAAAACACAAGTAAAAACACCTGAATTTTAAGCAGCGTTTTTCCTGCCTCCTTTGATTTTTGAGGTAGAAAAAAAATACTGCCAAAATCCAACTTGTGAACACACCTTTATCCTGGTTGTGTTCTAATTGGATATAAAATAGAACGGCCATGATAACATGGGTAGTTAATTGTATGGTGTTTTCACATTAAATATTACCAGGCCGCATTCTATTTGCGCAGAGCTGCTCCGTGAAGATTCTATCACAAGATTCCGTGATGACATCACAGGTGATGGTGACATCACTGCTCACAGTCGCTATATATGCAATGCACATAGGCTCACCCGTGCCTTTCTTGGCTCTATAGTGACTGATAGCACTTGCAGTTTTTCACTATGGCTGGAATTGTTTTGGACATTCCTCAGGTAAAAGCACTATTGATGATCCTTATGATCAATCGTCCTAACAGTGTGCTTCTACCACCCGATGGCGTCCTCAGCTTCACTCACCGGCTGGTGATGGAGCTAGTAAAGGATTGCCTGACCAAACACCGACAACGTCGTCTAACGTCAGACTATCTGACGGATTTACTTCAGAACATCAGGACATTACTACACCAGGTAAGTGGCGGACACTCTGCACAGAACATCTCAATATTAACAGATAATAGTGGAGGGATAGAAGCTTTTTCTTCTAATATATCGTATTTTGCAGACCATAAGACGCACCAAAATTTTTTGGGAGGTAAATAGGAAAAACATTTATTATAATAAAATGGGGGTCTGTCTTATAGTCCGAATTTTCGGTTGCTTACTGAGGGGGGGTGGTGGCAGTGGAGCGAGGTCACAGGAGGCAGAGTCGCTGCTGCAGGAAGTCGGCAGTAGGAGTGGGGCGCTGCTGCGGGCTCCAAGCTGGGAGGAGCGGGGTGTCCAGAAGGTACGAGGCTGCGGGCCCTGGGCTTCAAGGAAATGTTAGCGGTAATTCAGGAGGGGAGGCCCTGCTCTGCTTATTGATTTCTCTGCAGTGGGCTTCAAGAAGTAGGCTGCTGGAGATGGCCAATACGCAGTTTGAGATCTCAGCTCCTCATTGAGCCGAGATCTAAATCTGCACATGCACTGCCTCCAGCGGCCATTTGCCTGAAGCCCACCGCCAGAAATTCAATGGGCAGAGCGGGGACTCCCCTCCTAAATCACCGCTAACATTTCCTTGAAGCCCAGGGCCCGCAGCCTCGCACCTCCTGGACACCCCGCTGGCCCGCAGGAGCGCCCCACTTCTACTGCTGGCTTCCTGCAGCAGTGACCCTACTTCCTGTGACCTCACTCCACCACAGCCACCCCCCTGGTAAGCTACATTCAGACAATTATTATTATTAATAATCTGTCTGATATGCTGGGGTGGAGAGTAGGGGGGATGCACGGGAGAAATCTTGTATGCGATTGTGGGAAGAGGAGATAAGAGGGGAGTAGAGAAGAAGATCTTGTGAGGATCGGAGGTTGCGTGCAGGTAAGTACCGGGAGACTAGGTCACAGATATATGGAGGAGACAGGTTGTGGGTGGCTTTGCATGCCAAGGTTAGGGTCTTGAACTGGAGTCTCTGGGTAATGTGGAGCCAGTGAAGGGATTGGCGGAGCGAGGGGAAAAGCCAGGGAATAGCGGGGGGACAGGTGGATTAGTCAGACAGCAGAGTTTAGGATAGATTGGAGGGGTGCGAGAGTGTTAGAAGGGAGGTCAAAAATTTTGGAAAAAAAGGCATCTTATAGTCCAAAAAATACGGTAAAACACAACGAGTCCCCAAATACAGTATGTAGTCATTGTATCTGCAGACAGAGAACCGATGTCACATACAATTTCCGCCTCCATTCTGATCGCTCTCATCTCAAAATTCTCCTTTCCATTTTTCCTTCTTTATAGGCTGAAGAAAGATCTCAGACTGAAGATTTGGCTGTCTTTAAAGAACTGGCCGAAAAAGTCCTGTCTATACTAGAACGCTCATTGGAACGCCCGGTAAGGATCAATATTAATAGACGTATCTTAATCCACCGTATCTGAGGAGACTTTCTGAGAAAAGGTCTGAAGATGGCGCGGGATTTGTATCGTTACAATTGGTGCATCTGTAAATGTTGGTTTAGTCCTTCATGATTTATGTATTTGGTGATTTAGTGAAATCTTCCACATAGTAATTATATATATTATATCTATCAGGAAACAACAGGAGGCGACGCCAAATATGGGCAAAATGTGACCCCGAAAATCCCTGACCCTAATAGGAGTCAGCCGGAGCTGAACAGCGATCTGATTACAGGTGAGCGATCACCCGACCTTCTACAAGGAATGTCCAGATATTACAGAGGACGGAGGATAATGTTAGATTTACTCTCTACTCTGTGTAATGGGAACCTGGCAGCACATTGTTACATATAGAAGTAGTGGTGTGACGGTATAGGCCATTGTCCCCTAATAATAATTGTTTGTAGAAATCCAATGTGCCAGTCAGGAGAAATGTAAAGTAGACACCATATTCAAATTAGAATGGAAGTGCACTGGGGGCGTGAAAGAAGAAATCCAAGTGCAGTGACACGCCCCCAGTGCACTTCCAGGCTAATTTGCAAATCTCTCCTATGTTTCAGCTCTCTTACCATCACTCATATGTGCAGCGTGGGTGGGGGCTTCCTCATTCATGTGCTGGAGGGTCCATTCTGCAGTGCTATAGCAAGTAACATGAAATAAATTAAATTTAAATTGCATTACTGCTCTAGAAAATGGGAAAAAACTAAGATACTGAGCACATAATTTGGCCAATTCATGAATGCCCAGCAGCCAATGACAAGGCGATCTTTTTGTTGGAATCCTCTCCTAATGTGAATCCTCTCCTAGGCTGAAGCCTACATTTATATGGGTAGGTAGGATCCTGTTGTAATTAAAACCACCCCGGGCTGATGGGTGGAGATAGGTTCCCAGCAAAAAAGGTCGCCTTGCCGTGACTGCTGGGCATGCATCGAGCAAAAGAAGGTCGCCTTGCCGTGGCTGCTAGGCATGCACCCAGCAAAACAAGGTCGCCTTGTCGTGACTGCTGGGCATGCACCCAGCAAAAGAAGGTCGCCTTGTCGTGACTCCTGGGCATGCACCCAGCAAAAGAAGGTCGTCTTGCCGTGACTGCTGGGCGTGCACCCAGCAAAAAAAAAGGTCACCTTGCCGTGGCTACTTGGCATGCACCCAGAAAAAGAAGGTCGCCTTGCCGTGGCTACTGGCCATGCATGAATTGGCCAAATTATGCGCTAAGTATCTTCCTTTTATCCTATTTTATACAGCAGTAATGCAATTCAAATTTCATTTATTTCATGTTTACATGCTATAGCGTTACAGAGTGCAACTTTGTTAGTTATGTATTTGGATGGCTACTCTTAGTATGCACCTGTTCACACCCATTTTCTTTTCGGAAGTGATGGTCAGTCTTTTGTTATTTATGAAGGGGTTCCTCCATCATTTACATTACATTTATCTATGGATTCCCCGTATATTCTCATATTTAGAATCCCCATATAACGAGTATTAATCCCATTTACAGACATCTTGTCATTTCTCCATTATATTGCTGTATTATCTATGTAGGAATAATATCCTCTAATACATTTCATTTCTTCATCATTATTTTAGAAACAACTGAGCTGTCGAATCCTAACAATGGAATTAGTGAGATCCCGGAGATCCAAGAATCCGTAAGTATCATAGAGGGGGATGCGTGTGTGTCATCAGATCATGGGGTGTGAATGACTCGTCCAGTATTATCCCCCATACAACCATGGTACGTCTCTATTCTAAGTGTAGATGACCCTATGGTGTTAATTACATGTGAATTACAGGGAATCTGTCACCAGGTTTATGCTATTTGGTCTGAGAGAAGCATGATGCAGGGACAGAGACCCTGATTCCATGTGTTGATTACTTTACTCGGTGGAGCAGTTGTGATAAAATAACTATTTTTTTCTGCTGCAGAGCTCTGAATGCTGAGTCTTGTATAACCCCGCCCACACCATTGATTGGCAGCTTTCTGTGTACACTGTGCATAGGCAGAAAGCTGCTAATCAGTGGTGGAGGCAGGGGTACAGAGCAATAGGACTACCTGGCTAGACAGATAGTCTTCTAGTGATAATCTACTGATTTTATTGAAACAGCCACACACAGCCTAGTAAGTAACACATCACTGGAATCAGGGTCTCTGCCCCTACATCATGGTGCTTTCAGAATACATAGCAAACACCTGGTGACAGATTACCTGTAAGTCCTCCTCTGTGTGATCTCCCACATTATCCAGAATGTTATAGTAATGTATGATGACCGTTGCAGGGCGGCTCCAGGATTTTGTGGGCCCTGGGCGAAAGAGTCTCAGTGGCCCCTTTAACACATACCACGATTCATGATGCACAGATACCGCAGATAAATATATATATATATATATATATATATATATATATATATAGTACAAGGCCGAAGATTTCACTTCTTACATTACATGAGCGATATCTATTGTAAATTCCACAATAACTCAGAAAGCGGCGAATCCTCACAGCTCACAGTGCAGACCGGACAGTAATGTCCTCCACACAGTATAATGGCACCACATAGTCCTCTATACCGTATTATGAGCTCCATATATTGCTCCATATAGAATAATGGACCCCATAAAATGCTCCACGCAGGCTGTGCCCCCATATAATGCCCCATGCAGGCTGTGACCCCACACATAATGCCCCATGCAGGCTGTGCCCCCCACATAATGCCCCATGCAGGCTTTGACCCCCCACATAATGCTTCATGCAGGCTGTGACCCTCACATAATGCCCCATGCAGGCTTTGACCCCCCACATAATGCCCCATGCAGGCTGTGCCCCCCCCACATAATGCCCCTTGCAGGATGTCCCCCTCCCACATAATGGCCCATGCAGGATGTCACCCCCCATATAATTCCCCATGCAGAATGTCCCTCCCACATAATGCCCCATGCAGGATGTCACCCCCCATATAATTTCCCATGCAGGATGTCCCCTCCACATAATGCCCCATGCAGGATGTCCCACCCCACATAATGCCCCATGCAGGATGTCCCCCACACATAATGCCCCATGCAGGATATCCCCCCCACATAATGCCCCATGCAGGATGTCACCCCCCATATAATTTCCCATGCAGGATGTCCCCCCCCCACATAATGCTCCATGCAGGATGTCCCACCTCACATAATGACCCATACAGGATGTCACCCCCCATATAATGCCCCATGCAGGATGTCACCCCCCCATATAATGCCCCATGTAGGATGTCACCTCTCACCCCATATATTGGCCCATGCAGGATGTCACCTCTCACCCCATATAATGCCCCATGCAGGATGTCACTTCTCCCCCCATATAATACCCCATGCAGGATGTCACTCCCCCCATATAATGCCCCATGCAGGATGTCACCCCCCATATAATGCCCCATGCAGAATGTCACCTCTCACCCCATATAAAGCCCTATGCTGGATGTCACTCCCCCCCCCCATATAATGACCCATGCAGGATGTCACTTCTCCCCCTCATATAATACCCCATGCAGGATGTCACCCCCCTATATAATGCCCCATGCAGGATGTCCCCCCCATATAATGCCTCATGTAGGATGTCACCTCTCACCCCATATAATGCCCCATGCAGGATGTCACTCCCCCCCATATAATGCCCATTGCAGGATGTCACTTCTCCCCCCCATATAATACCCCACGCAGGATGTCCCTACCTCCCCCCCATATAATGCCCCATGCAGGATGTCACTTCTCCCCCCATATAATGCCCCATACCTCCATACATAAAAAAAAAAATCAAATGCTCACCTCACTGCTCACCAGCTGTGGAGAGGTAAGTATTGTGCCGGCCGTGGTCCTGGGCAAGCATTGAGGGGGGGGGGAGCAAGGCCCGCCTACTCAGGGCCCCGGCACTTGCCTGGGTGTGCAGGGTGCTAGCGCCAGGTCTGCCCAGCGTCCGGTTTGTATCCTCCCAACATCATATCAGTGTAAATCATCTGGGACATAATATGGGGGGAGAAGTTTTTGCATCTGTAACTTTTTTCCTGCATCTTCAATAAATCAGTATTATTTCTTATTCTTTTATAGAGCGTGATGGATTCATTGGTTCCGGCGAGAAAGCCGCATATGACCGACTATGAAACTTCCAAACTCATCAGCAGTGGAAATTTTGGGTGAGATTTCTGTTGCCATAATCCACATTTCTCAGGGTTCCCTATGACAATGCTTCTGCCCCTGCACTCTGCCATTCAGTGTTATCATAGGGAAATTATGTGATCTGTAGCAAATCAAACTGTAAGGAAAGCGATTTAAATAATATAATTACATATAATATAATATATAATAATATAATATTATTACATTCGCCTGTGCTAGACTCTCATCTGTTCTTATGCTGCCTCCTCCACCTGAGCTTTTCTGCTCTCCACTCTGATCTTTGTTTTGATGGGGGGGGCTCCATTATGAAGCTGATCAGAGAAGTTGGCTACACATGGTCACATGAAGGGTGACACCATATTGACGTCAATGACATCTACACCCTCCACCATGACCATGTGGGCCCAATCACTGGCCTCAGCAGCAGAAGAGAGCCCTGGAGCACATTCATTTTGGACCAATTTTATTTGCACTAAATTGTATTTGGTCAGTTATAGCGAATCTGCCCAAAGAGAATTTCAGTAGATTCTCGTATCTATAATGTGACCTGGGTGATGGCTCCGGCAGAAGTGGCATTGTGGAGACCTCCAATAGGTGATCTATGTAGTGCTATTTTATGTATTTCTAGATGTGGATTTATAGTGTCGGCCAGACTTCTAGTATTAAACATATGCAAATTGTCTCTTCTGAGAGGAAGCAAACTAGAACTCCACCTATAGGAAGTAGCAATCCTAAAAGTCAATATCGACCCTTTAACAAGCCTTGTCACATGACTTAGGATAATAGCCAAAACCAAAATCTCAATTTGCAGGAACTGTGTTCTGGGGTACTGCCCCTCTTCAGTGCAAAGTGTGAGATATGGTTTGACTGGGTGAGAGGTGTCTGACCGGTATCCAAGGGGTTGACATTTCTCCTTGCGGACATGAGGAGACTTTTAAGCCACAATGCTCCTCTGGGAAATAGGATTGCTACTTCCCATAGGTGGCACTAGGGTGCTAGTTCTCTTCCTCTCTGAAAAGAGACAATTTGCATATTTCCCAGAAGAGCATTGCAGCTTAAAAGTCTCCTCACCTTGACATGCTTAACATGGCTTTTTCCGCAAGGAGAAACGTTACCGCTTGGATCCCGGTCAGATGCCTCTTACCCAGCCAAACCATATCTCACACTTTGCACTGATGAGTGCTTGTACCCCAAAACATAGTGTCCGAAAATTGAGATTTTGGTTATGGCTATTATTCCATGTCATGTGATAAGGCTCGTTAAAGGGTCGATATTGACTTTTAGGATTACTACTTCCTATAGGTGGCACTAGAGTTCTAGTTCTCTTCCTCTCTGAAGAGACAATTTGCATGTTTCCCAGAGGATCATTGAGGCTTAAAAGTCTCCTCACCTTGACAAGCTTAACATGTCACTCTCCGCAAGGAGAAATGTTACCAGGATACCAGTATTAAACATATAATGATTTCTATATATGGATTATTAATAAGGATTTATTATAACCGATGGATTCTCCTTCTCTCCAGGGCCGTCTACTTAGTGCATCATAAAGACTCACACCAGACCTTTGCTATGAAGAAAATGGCTAAGCGGAACCTAAATACTGCACAGAGATTGGAATGGGCCTTTCTGGAGAGGGACATCTTAACATTTGCTGATTGTCCCTTTGTGGTCTCCATGCTCTGCTCCTTTCCAACTAGATCTCACCTGTGTATGGTCATGGAGTATGTAGGAGGTAAGACACATCTATTGTATTATATTCAGCCCATGTCTGCTTTCATCTTATCACTGCTCATATCATTAGGACATTGTTGGTTACATCCCCACAGAGCATTTACTATAGGTTATCTATTACCAAGATGCTCGTAAATTCATTGATCTTGGTGCAGGGGCGCTATGGGGCTCATCAGTCGGAGGGGGTCTGTCGACGCTCAGCAGTGGGCAGCATCCCTCCACCTGTCATCACAATTTCAGCGGTATTTGCTTCTTCAAGGAGGTGGGGCTGGTGGGGGCAAAAATACTGAGTAGGTGGCTAGTAGGGGCCAAAATACTGAAAGGGGGCCGTATGACTAGATATGGGGGGACTGTGAATGCTGAGTGGAGGTCATCATATTAAGTGGGGTGCTGTGGGGGTCCTCACTCTGTATGGAGGCCCCCATTCTGTGTGGGGACATCATACTGAGTGGGGAGTTATGTGGACCATTATATTGTGTGAGGGACTGTGGGAACCATTATCCTGAGTGGGAGGGTTGCTGTGGGTGCCATCACACCGAGTAGGGGGTTGTGGCTGGCCTCCTTCTAAGTGGTGGCCTCCTTAGGAGGATTCACTGTGGGGATACCATACTCATTGAGTGTGGGTGTGGGCATTTTTGGGAGCATCATACTCTAAAATGGCCATAAAAGTTGTATTGCTGGTGAGAACACCAAGCTGCTTCAACAGGGATATAAATATATTTCTTTTTTATTTTTTAGGGTGGGGGGCAATTACAACTTTTGATATGGGGTCTTGTGATTTCTATGTACGCCATTATCTGTGTGATCTCCCCAGGATGTTTCCGCTCACTGCTCATTATACATCATGGTTATCTGCTCGTGGTATATCATGGTCATCTGCTGTATAAACCCCTCACTGGTCATATTTCCTTTCTTCTATAGGTGGAGACTGTGGGACCCTTCTAAGCACCAGGGGTCCTTTCTCTGTCCCCATGGCCCGCTTGTACTTTGCAGAGGCGGTACTTGCCGTGGAATACCTGCATAGTTACGGTGTGGTGCACAGAGACCTGAAGCCGGAAAAGTAAGTGCCCCCGTAGTATAATAAAGTGGGGAAAGTTGTCATTTATTATCATTCAGTCTGTGAGGCTAAAACCATCTTCTCTTTTGCAGCCTCCTGATTACATCTACTGGACATATTAAAGTTACCGATTTTGGGATTTCAAAACTTGGTCTAATGATACCGAAAACTAACACCTACAAGGAATTAGCAGTGGACATCTCCAGAGAGTTCCAGGACCGTGAGGTCAGCATCACCTGCAAGAACTTAGCTTGTTATTTGCAAATCTCATCACACTATTGTCTCTTCTCTACGTTCTTCCTTTCTAGAGAACTTTTCCACTAATATTTTATCTTCTGCATTGTGTTTTAACGATGATAACTTGTCATAATAATTGTTTCATCGATTCTCATCTCTATGTTCTGTTGGTTTCCAGTTCTGTGGCACCCCATGTTACATAGCCCCAGAGATCATCCTGAAAGAAGGCTATGGAAGACCTGTTGACTGGTGGTCATTGGGGATCATCCTGTATAAATTCCTGCTGGGATGTGTACCATTTGATGCTGATTCCCTCACTGAGCTTTATAAAAGGGTTGTCATTGGTGAGTAGAATAATCCGATCATTGCGTTGATTGGTTACATTTGTTTAGTTATTTCCTTTGCTTTATGTTACAGTCCAGTAAAGAGGTTTTATTTTCTGTAATTTTCTATGTAACAGGAGAACTAATTTGGAATTGTGATCGCGCTCCACCCCTGGATGCTCAGAATCTCATCACTGAGCTGCTCAGAAGAAATCCTGTGCGTAGACTTGGGACAGGTAACAGATATACTAGTATTAATATTCCCTTATTAGACCAAGGACATATCGCTCATGTCCATGAAGATCAGCATTTCTCTATCAGCTCATCTACTGTATTTCTAGTTCTCCACACTAAGACTTTCAGTTTATTTCCTTCATGTCGGCTCAGTTTTGTCATTAGTTCAGATTACGATAAACTGTTCAGATATGGAGCCATCCCTGACTATGTCCGCATCACTTTTGTTTTTCTTTTTCTAGGAGGAGCATTTGAGATCAAGGTTCATCCATTCCTGAGTGACTTGGACTTTGACAACATTCTGAGCCAGGAGCTGGAGTATGTTCCTCAGCTTGTTTCAGACGCAGACACCAGCTTATTTATCAGTAAGTAGAAGGAGACGTCATCTAGACTAAGCGACTGTTTGTCTCATCTTCCCTAATATGTGATCATCTGTTCCCATTAATATTAGTGATAAATAGTGACTGTGTTATACTGACAACCTCTAATAATACTTCATTACCTATTTCTTGTAGATCATTCTGATATAAACAAACATCTGGTCTCAAAGGATGAGGAAGGCACAAGTGAGAACAATGAGAGCCTTGACTTCCAAAATTTTACGTCATCTTCTGAAAAGCTTTGTAAAGTAAGTATGTGATTAATAAATCCAAAACATGTAAAAAAAAATGTAAAACAACTCTAAAAGTACATAAAAAAAATATTTTATATCTTATTTTTATCCGTATTTAGCTCTGTATCATCGCTACCAGGATGGTGAACAATGAGGATCCCAATGCCCCTCCAGAGTATACACCAGAAACCAACACAAACATCTCAGAAATGTGAGTAGATTATAAAGGGTCATTACTTCATTACTGGGAGTTCCAGGCTGATCTATGTACACAACACCAAATATAGGACATAAATATCAGAATATCAAATGCAGCATTCACCGCTTCATGGTTAACGGTCATTGTACTTTTGGCTTCAGAAAATGCAGAAGATAACAGCCCATAATTGTGGCAGGTCATGCATTTTTAGCACTGCCTACTCTGTAGGAGAGCTGTAGTATTACTTGCCAGCCATTCTTGGTAGTTGTGTTCTGATCCATGGAAGGTAGTTTTGAGCAGAAAACCTTCCCCACTATGACAGTCATATGTCCTATTAGGCCTTATAGTCAGTGTTCTTATAGTGAGACAACCCATTTTATACTGTGTTTACTTACGATTTACATGTTTTTCTTCTTCAAACAGGCAGAAAGAATCTGTTCCTGTATGTAATACAGACTATGCTGTTACCATCTTGCCACCCTCGTCCCCATTGCCAGGTATGTACATGTCTACAGCACCAACAATGTGAATGTTGACTTCAAGGCTCAAATATTTCCACATGGTTTTTCTGGTCTACTTTCATGGATTTCATGTTTCATGGATTTCATGTTTCATGGATCTCAGCTATGTTGACCATGGGTTCGTACTGTATCCCTATTTCCCTAATTTTGTACAGGAGTTTTTTTTCATGTATTCTGTATATTACGTTGCATCATCTATTAACCTAGTGAGATATAGCGACTGTGTTATACTGACACCCTCTAACAATCCTTCATTACCTATGTCTTGTAGATCACTCTGATGAAAACAACCATCTGATCTCAGAGGATAAGGAGGGCACAAGTGAGGACGATGAGAACTTTATCTTCCGAATATTTGCATCATCATCTTCTGAGAGGCTTTCTAAAGTAAGTATGTGATCGATAAATCCAAAATATGTACAAAAAAAAGATCTATAAAATTAAAAAGTATGTATATTTAATAACTTATTGTTATCCACATTTAGCACTCTACCACCACTAACGGGATGGTGAACAACGAGGATCCCAAGGCCCCTCCAGAGTGTACACCAGAATCGAACACAAACATCTCAGAAATGTGAGTAGATTATGGGGTCATTACTGGGAGCTCCAGGCTGATATATGTGCACAACACCAAATATAGGACATAAATACCATAATATCAAATGTAGCATCCACCGCCCCATGGTTATGGGTCATTGTGCTTTCAGCTTTCGGAATTGTTGGAGATAACAGCCCATAATTGTGGCCGGTCATGCACTTTTAGTGCTGCCCTCACTGTAGGAGAGATGTAGTATGAAATGCCGGCCATTCTTGGTAGTTGTTTTCCTCTCAGCTCTCTATAAAAGGTAGTCTTGAGCAGAAGACCTTCCCCACTATGACAGTCATATGTCCTACTAGGCCTTATAGTCGGTGTTCTTCTAGTGAGACAACCCCTTTTATACGGAGTTTACTTGAGATTTACATGTTTTTCTTCTTCAAACAGGCAGAAAGTATCTGTTCCTGTATGTAATACAGACGATGCTGTTACCATCTTGCCACCCTCGTCCCCATTGCCAGGTATGTACATGTCTACAGCACCAGCAATGTGAATGTTGACTTCAAGGCTCAAATATTCCCACATGGTTTTATACAATACTATAGGTCTCTTATGTTATCCATATTATGACAAAGCAGATCCTATAAGAATATATTTTACTGATTTTTTTTTTAATTTTTCATCAGAATTTCCATCTCATGAAGAAAGAAAATCGGCAATAAATCTGAGTATGGAGCAACAAAACTCAGAAAATGGAAAAAATGGGAAAAAGAGACGAGGTAAGTGTGAGAATCAACTCCATGTTGTGTGATGTCAGTGAGAATAATTCATGTGGAGTAGATGTCATCTGTCAGTGATGGGATTGTCACATGTATGATTGCTGACAATGACCCCTGACCTCTGTATGATAATATTCCTCTGCCGTCCGGCCACAGTGACTGCACAGCATTATCATGTAATATGGAGTCCCATCACTTACATTATATTTATTTCTCTTCTCATAGGTTCCATCTTCCGCCGGATCTTATCATCCTGCCGGCGTGGATTATCCAGGGCTGCTCGCGCATTTGCATGCTGTCACTGTTGCCCTAAAACCATCTAAAAGACGGGACACCTAAGCATCCAGCGCCCTGAAGTCCAGCAGATCCATCATCACTGCTGGAGCTGTATAGAAGGACCTTCACCATCTACCTGTGGCCTTCTGACTGGTCAACCTGGACAAGTTTCAGTAATGCCTCTGTCATCGGGCTCCGCGGTATTCATACTGCTCGTCTGACGTGTCATTTACTGATCACCTGGTATCTGACCTCGGCTATCTTCCTGACTTTGATTTATTCTATTGACAATGTTCACGATTTTATTCATCCCATTATTAATTAAAAAAAAGTAAAATCTGTTACTGTTGCTCTGATTCCTTTTTGTCTTGAATTCACAAATACTTGTAACTCACTAATTGCTCTTCTTCTCACTAAATGTATTTCTCATTATCCTTAATGCAGCAGTCAGTCTCATATTTCTGTCCAGCAATTACACTGGTGCATCCACCCTGTACCAGTCATTACACTCATCCACAAACCTCTCCACACTGCTGCACAGTCCTGCATCTCTACCATATCTACACTCCAATGAGCTAAGATTAACATCCTCCATAATCAGGACCTCCCACTCTCATGTCCAAGACATTTTCTCTGCTGCACCAGCTCTCAGGAGTGCACTACTGCAGGCAATCATGTTCATTCCCACTATCAGAGATTTTAAGTGTGCAGTAGAAACAGATTATTTGTGGCAGGACTGTCAAATCACCTCACTATTCTAAGTTTTTCCTACAGCACTCAGTAGCACTTAATATTTGTACATATACAGATAATGGTTGGTGACTGGTTCATGCAGCCTTAATTCCACAAAGATAGAAATAAAAGGTCAACATGTTTCATACATCCAAACCATCCTTAATCATGGCAGAAAAACATAATTTTAAGTTCCCACTATGAATATTTGGTGAGATATCACAGCTGTGTATTTTCACAGCACAAAGAACGCATCTTACAGATCAGCAAATCACAGTGTGCTGACGCTTAGTGTTGTAGTTTTGAACAACACCATTCATTTTATCATATAATGTGTTGAAAAATGAGAAAAAATGCCAGGTTTGGGTTCCTTCATTTTACAGTGTGTATTGTGTTGTAAAAACAAACTGACAAAATGATTCAGAGTCAGTAGTACGATTACTGTGATACCAAACTTATAAGGTTTATATATATATATACATATATATATGTATATATATATATATATATATATATATATATATATATATATATACAGTACAGACCAAAAGTTTGGACACACCTTCTAATTTAAAGATTTTTCTGTATTTTCATGACTATGAAAATTGTACATTCACACTGAAGGCATCAAAACTATGAATTAACACATGTGGAATTATATACTTAACAAAAAAGTGTGAAACAACTGAAAATATGTCTTATATTCTAGGTTCTTCAAAGTAGCCACCTTTTGCTTTGATGACTGCTTTGCACACTCTTGACATTCTCTTGATGAGCTTCAAGAGGTAGTCACCGGAAATGGTCTTCCAACAGTCTTGAAGGAGTTCCCAGAGATGCTTAGCACTTGTTGGCCCTTTTGCCTTCACTCTGTGGTCCAGCTCACCCCAAACCATCTCGATTGGGTTCAGGTCTGGTGACTGTGGAGGCCAGGTCATCCGGCGTAGCACCCCATCACTCTCCTCCTTGGTCAAATAGCCCTTACACAGCCTGGAGGTGTGTTTGGGGTCATTGTCCTGTTGAAAAACAAATGATGGTCCAACTAAACGCAAACCGGATGAAATAGCATGCCGCTGCAAGATGCTGTGGTAGCCATGCTGGTTCAGTATGCCTTCAATTTTGAATAAATCCCCAACAGTGTCTCCAGCAAAGCACCCCCACACCATCACACCTCCTCCTCCATGCTTCATGGTGGGAACCAGGCATGTAGAGCCATCCGTTCACCTTTTCTGCATCGCACAAAGTCACGGTGGTTGAAACCAAAGATCTCAAATTTGAACTCATCAGACCAAAGCACAGATTTCCACTGGTCTAATGTCCATTGCTTGTGTTCTTTAACCCAAACAAGTGTCTTCTGCTTGTTGCCTGTCCTTAGCAGTGGTTTCCTAGCAGCTATTTTACCATGAAGGCCTGCTGCACAAAGTCTCCTCTTAACAGTTGTTGAAGAGATGTGTCTGCTGCTAGAACTCTGTGTGGCATTGACCCGGCCTCTAATCTGAGCTGCTGTTAACCTGCAATTTCTGAGGTTGGTGACTCGGATAAACTTATCCTCAGAAGCAGAGCTGACTCTTGGTCTTCCTTTCGTGGGGTGGTCCTCATGTGAGCCAGTTTCTTTGTAGCGATTGATGGTTTTTGCAACTGCACTTGGGGACACTTTCAAAGTTTTCCCAATTTTTCGCACTGACTGACCTTCATTCCTTAAAGTAATGATGGCCACTCGTTTTTCTTTACTTAGCTGCTTTTTGCTTGCAATAATACAAATTCTAACAGTCTATTCAGTAGGACTATCAGCAGAGTATTGACCAGACTTCTGCACAACACAACTGATGGTCCCAACACCATTTATAAGGCAAGAAATCCCACTTATTAAACCTGACAGGGCACACCTGTGAAGTGAAAACCTTTTTCGGTGACTACCTCTTGAAGCTCATCAAGAGAATGCCAAGAGTGTGCAAAGCAGTCATCAAAGCAAAAGGTGGCTACTTTGAAGAACCTAGAATATAAGACATATTTTCAGTTGTTTCATACTTTTTTGTTAAGTATATTATTCCACATGTGTTAATTCATAGTTTTGATGCCTTCAGTGTGAATGTACAATTTTCATAGTCTTGAAAATACAGAAAAATCTTTAACCGAGAAGGTGTGTCCAAACTTTTGGTCTGTACTGTATATATATATATATATATATATATATATATATATACAGTGTTTAGCATAAATCAGTACACCCAAATAGATTTGTCAGCAAACCTGTAGTTTCCTTTCAGAATCATCATTTTATATGGGATACCATACTACAAAATACTCTCGCAAATTTGAGCCATTGAATGCAAACAAGATTTGGTATTTTGCAGACCCCAAAAAAGTAATTTTCTTAACAAACTCATTCAAGATCATGTTTCAAAAATGAGAACATCCCAGTAACAGTCTTAAGAGAAAAGCTAAGTTTAGACAACAAAATTCTAATTAACAAGAACTGAACCACAGGTAAGTGTAATTATTCATTAAACAGATGTCCAGCAGACAGGTGTCTGTAAAAGGAAGTTACTTAATAAAGAAAACTCCTTCCCATTTCATGCTATCAGCAATGGCACCACATAGAAGGGAAATGTCACAAAACCTGAGAAAGAAAATAATTTCTTTGCAATAAATGTAAAGTCTACAAGAAGATCAGCAAAACTTTACTTATCAGTCAGAATACTGTAGCAAAAGTGATGCAAAACTATAACAAAGATGGAACTGCAACCATCTTACAGAGACGTCCAGGCCGACTATGGAAGTTAACACCTAAACAAAAGCGTCCTCTGATGAGAAGGGTAAGTGGTACCACATAGAAGAGAAATGTCACAAGACATTTCTGAGAAAGAAAATAATTTCTTTACAAAAAATGTGAAGTCTACAAGAAGATCAGCAAAGCTTTTCTTATCAGTCAGATGGAAGTTAACATCTAAACAAAAGCATCTTCTGATGAGAAGAAAATCGACAGGCAAATTCATTGCTATTAGCTGAAGAAGTAGAAAGCCAAACTAGGGTGAGTGTTTTCCATGACACGACACGGTGTACACTGCAAATGAATGGCATTCATGAGTGTCCTCCACAAAGGAAGCCTCTCTCCCTTAAAGCCCATGAACAATAAAAGTCCGTCTACAATTTGCCAGGGTCCATGCTTAAAACTATGAGGACTACCGGGACTCTATACTGTGTATGTGCATCTTATGTGTATGTCCGTATTTTATGTTTGTGTGCACTATGTATATGTGACGCGCCCTGGGCCTATGTGACGTAGCGTTGCGCACGCAGGGACTACCCGGAGCCGGATCTGATAGGGGTAGTAGTCTCGTGGCGGTAACCCGGTCCGTGCCCAGGGAGTCAGACTAAGTGGCGGTATATTAGCAGTAGATGTAGGATGACTACGCCACCCGTTGAATGCAGCTATGGAGCTGCCGCTGCAGGGCAGACCGCTGAGGCCGGTGGAAGGATGGTGCAGCGTGGATGATATAACCCCCAACGGGAGGGGTATGGCCTCAGGGCAGCCGACGTGGAAGATGGGGGTAGCAGGAACCACTCAGAGACGATGCGGTGTAGTTCAGGGTCTTTACTGGTGACAAAGACAGACCCTCCCGGAGTACTTGCTAGCGATCGGGGCCTGGTCAGTCCTTGAGCAGATGGGATCTCCCCTGGCCAGGTGGAGTTGTAGGCCTTCCCAACTAACTGTACTCTTCTGGCTACCTTGCTAGAGGCGGGTAAAAGTAGCCCACGTCCCTGAGTGTACCGTGTGGTGCTCACCCGTATGGCCGGTGACTCGGGGCCTTCTAGTGCCTTCCGCTCCACGACGGCGGTGCTGGTCCCACGCGTGTGACCGTGCCTTCGGGTTTCTGGGCCAGAGGACTTGAAATCCCCTGCCGGACGGTTTCTGCTGCTGGGTAAGGGTTAGTCCCCACAGCCTCGGACTCCGGGTCCGGTGATAACTTCTCAGTCAGGGCGAGCTCTGCAGCTGCCAGCCCCTGACTCCTTGTAGCACTGCTCCCACAGAGCTCCTGTTGTTTCTTCCTATGCTGCTTCTCTTCTCTGTCTCTACTTCTGGCATGGCCCGGGAGCTGGGCCCAGCCGGAGCCACAGCTCCCTGTCCGCCCTCCTGGCTCAACTCTCCCTTTGAACTCTCTAACCCTGCCTCAGCCCCAGGTTTATATAGGGGAAGTCCTTCCCCTCCCAGGACTGGGCAGGAGGTGTGGCATGCATAGGATTCCTGACCAAGAGACCTCCCACCTGCTCTCAGACATAACATTGCTGTTACTGTGGAAACCAGACCCCTGGGGTGCCACATATGCATACGTTAAAATGTGTATAGAGTATTAGCATGTGCAAATTTTATATGTGTGCCTAATATAAATATACATGGAAATGTATATGTAGGTGGTGCCTGATGGAGGGTGGGGGGCCCAGATCAGAAGTCCTGATTAAGGGCCCTTCACTGTCATTGTCTGCCCCTTATATAAACAGTAAAATCCTCTTTAATAACTGGACTTCCATTGGGGTGGACTTCTCATAGATGGCCAGTATGCATACTATATTGTGAATCTGGGCATCTCTCACAGAAAATCTGATCTGGATATGAGGGTGGTCTTCTATAAGCGGTGATGTTTTGGAGAGATTTAGGGAAAAGTCCCAATTCTTATCCATCGATCTGGTAATTTGAGTAAAATATTTGTGTTGATAACTGATCACAAAGTCACAAAATATGTAAGATTTGGCATAACCTGGTTCATTTTTCAAAAAGTTATGCTCAATTTTTTTAGCACCAAGTTTTGTTGCTTTTTGGTAGACTTACACTAACTTAGTATATTGTGTGAGAATTAAATGAATTATGAATTAGTTGGCGCATTTTACCACACTCTGGGGGTCCCTGACAGTCCTTCTTTACCGGCCCTGTAGTGATGCCAATGTAAACTTCCAAGTGACCGCGCAGTCAATCACTGTCACGAATGCAGGACAACCTATGATTAGCTAATTTTTGGGAAATCCTTATAACAAAAGGGGATTGAAAATATTTACAATTATTTTAAAAGCATTAAAAAAAAAACAGACCCAATACTTATAATTAGTTTGTTGAAAGTAGTCTAATTAAAGGGAGCTGAAAGGATTAGAGATTATGAACCCGATTCACCAGTGTTTTTGCCAGAAAACTGGCATAAAGCTCTTGAAAAGTTGCAAAGTTTTGTGACTTTTCCCATTTTCACATAATTTTAACTTCTTTAAAGCCCAAGACGTACTGATACGTATCTGCGCCCTGGGACTTAAGAGCCTGATACGTATTAGTACATCTTTGCGATCGCGCCCGCACACAGGCTGTGTGGGCGTGATCGCCGCCGGGTGTCAACTGATTGTCACAGCTGACACCCGGTGCTATGTGCTGGGAGAGGTCCCGCACATTAACCCCCGCAATGCTGGGATCGAAGTCGTTCGCAGCATTGCGGGGGCAAGGGGAGGTGATCGGGATAGTCACCTCTCCTGCCGGCGTCCAGCAATGTGTGCCGCGGCTTCCCGGATGTTGCCATGATGACCCGATTCACTGAGGGGTGCAGTTTTAAGAATGGTGTCACTTTTGGGTATTTTCAGTCATAAAGACCCCTCAAAGTGACTTCAAATGTGATGCGGTCCCTAATAAAATGGTTTTGTAAATTTTGTTGGAAAAATGAGAAATCGCTGGTCAATTTTAACCCTTATAGCTCCCTAATAAAAATAAATTTGGGTTCCAAAATTGTGCTGATGTAAAGTAGACATATGGGAAATGTTATTTATTAACTTTTTTTGTGTGACATATCTCTCCGATTTAAGGGCATAAAAATTCAAATTTTGAAAATTGCAAAATTTTCTAAATTTTCGCCAAATATCTGTTTTTTTCACAAATAAACACAAGTGATATCGAAGAAATTTTACCACAATCATAAAGTACAATATGTCATGAAAAAATATTCTCAGAACCAGGGGGATCCGTTGAAGCGTTCCAGAGTAATTACCTCATAAAGTGACAGTTGTCAGAATTGTAAAAATTGGCCTTCTCATTAACGTGCAAACCACTTTGGGTTGTAAAGGGGTTAAGGACTCTACCTGCATATACAGTCATGGAGGAAAGTGCTGGCACCCTTGAAATTGTTTCAGAAAATTACACATGTTTTATTACACGCATGTTTATTTCCTTTGTGTTTATTGGAACAACACAAAAAAACTGAGAAAAAAAAGGCAAATTGGACATAATTTCACACAAAACTCCAAAAATGGGCCGGAATACATATATATATTTTTGATGGGACAACACTGAAGATGCGACACTTTGATACAATGTACAGTAGTCAGTGTACAGCTTGTTTAACTGTAAATTTGGTGTGCCTGCAAAATAACTCAACACACAGCCATTAATGTCTAAACAGCTGGCAACAAAAGTGAGTACACCCCTAAGTGTGTTCTCAGCTGATGTTATTTGTTGGTTTTTCTTTGCATCCCGAACAATTTTCTTGGCAGTTGTGGCTGAAATTTTTGTTGGTCTACCTGACTGTGGTTTGGTTTTTACAGAGCATCTGATTTTCCATTTGTTAATCACAGTTTGAACACTGCAGACTGGCATTATCAATTCCTGGGATATCTTTTTGTATCCCTTTCCTGTGTTATACTCTTTTTGCCTCCCTTTCCTGTGTTATACAGTTCAACTACCTTTTCCCGTAGATCCGTTGATAATTCTTTTGCTTTCCCCATCTCAAAATCCAGAAACGTCAGTGGCTGGATCCCAGAAACTCACTCAGCTTTATGCACACACACTGATTACAAGCAAACAGGTCATAGGTGAGGATGTTACCTTTAGTAGCCATTCAAACCCATTTGTGTCAAATTCTGTGCATGTTATCAGGCCAAAATTATCAGCGTATGTAAACTTTTTGATCAGGATTATTTGGATGTTTTTGGTTGTCATTAGTGATGAGCGAGCACTAAAATGCTCGAGTACTCGTTGCTCGGGTCGAGCAAATTGAAATACTCGGGTGCTCAACCCGAGCAATGAGCCCAATATAAGTCTAGGGGAAACTTGAGCATTTTTCAGGTGGCTCCCCACGGCGGTCTGCAGAGGGCCTAAAAATTGCCCAAATCGATGGGAACTGTGCTCAAATGACATGTGAACAGCATGGGGAAGACCCCTGGAAGCATCTCTGACTCCCAGATCACTGCTGTCAACAACGTCGTCAGAGTATTACGCCACTTTTAAGGCGTAAGGAACATCCTTTCCAGGGTGATGACTTGTATATAAGGCAAAATAAATAAACAAAAACACAAATACTCCTACACACCTTGGGCTATGTTCACACGTAGCATTTTTGACACGTTTTTGCACTTTTGCATTGCTTTCAACCAAGACAAATGCATTCACCAGGAAATGTCATTTTAACATTTTACAACCTTATCTGGCCATGTGGTGTGTGACACATCATCAGACACATGCATACAGTGCTGAAAAGACATGGGAACAGCAAGGGGAAGACCTCTGTAAACATCTCTGAATCCCAGGTCACTGCCTAAATGTGTGCCCATCATAAGTGATCCTTGGCACATGCGAAGATGCCTCCCGCCATGCACCTGTCGTTGCAGACTTGCAACAATCACCGTCCACGTCCTTGTCCCACTGCAGTGTTCAGTTGTCCCTACCCCATTCCTTGGAATGCAAGCACAAGAATGCCGGCAGCCACCCACCCACAGGCTGCAATACTATACTGCCAAATTTTTGACAGCTGCTTGCACTTGAAATGTGGCCTTTTAGGCTCGTGGAGGCGGAAGCTTTTCATAACCTCATGCCGGCGGCGGCCGGGTGTCCATACTCGGTCCCCAGTCGCCACTATATTTCCCGGTATCGCCTCCGCCTTCCACAACCACGGGTCCAATAACATTACCCGTGCCCTCCCCAGTGCACTTACTGGGAAGGACCGCCTAACCACAAACACGTGGACAGGTGAATGTGGCCAGGGACGGTACGGAGCCAGTCCACAACTTTTTTTGCTAAGAGTTGTATTTAGCTCGGTGAAAGGACTGGCATAGAGGGAAACCGTATCTACCCTGCGCGTCATTTCTCCCAGAAAATCCTGTAATTGAGCTTGTTGCAGAAGCAATGGCAGCCCATCCAACATCAACTCGCACTTGTCAATGGTGCTTTGACACACACACATCTTTCTTTGCGCATTTAATTTCTTGAATACAGAGTTGGAAAATGGCCTGATCCGTAATGCGTTTTGAGAAATAACATGCATAAGCATGGCTGATCCGCATTAAAAAAGCAGCCATAGAGTGTCCAGGAACCTTCCCCCACACTTTTCTTAGCCAGGGCTGCTTTTCGGCAGGGTTGCACGGGCCCACCAGAGAACCAGAGACTCCTCCGGCTGGCCCTGGCTTCTCCTTCAGGAGAGTTCATAGTGCCGAGGTGAGGCCATGATGATGATAGAGGCCATCATCTGCTTAGTTTTCTGTTACTTGGAATGCAATTGCAAGTGACGCGCCCCCTGGGACATATTCCTTTCTTTCAGGGGAATACCCGGAGCCGGATCAGATGGGGGTTGTAGTCTCCGAGTGGCTGTGACCCGGTCCGTGCCCAGGGTGTCAAACTCAGTTGTATGTGGCAGACCTACAGATGTTATTAAGTTCTTTATTGTCGACTATGCCACCCGTTGTGTTGCGGTCACTGTGGCCGCCGCTGCAGCAGGGTCCGCTGAGGCTGATGGTGTTGGTGCAGCTTGATAGGATAACCCCCAACGGGAGGGGTATAGCCTCAGGGGGATCAGGTGCAGAGGATGGGGGTTGTGGTGGTGCAGTGTAGACGGCAATCAGAGACAGAGTCGGGTTATGCAGTTTAGGGTATTTACTCACTGCTGATGTTCCGGTCACTCCAGCTTCTAGTGACCACCCGAGCCGTGCTGCGTCCACCAGGTCCTGGACTCGGCCAACCCCCAAGTAAGTCCGGAGCGTGACCCTGAGCTCTCCTTCTGTCCTTTCCTCTGGCCGTCCCCACCAGTGATCCACCTAGGTCCAGCTCCCTCGGGCCTTCTGTTGGGAGGCCCTTGGCCTTGGGTTCCCTGACCCTCCACGTGGTATGCCTTCGGGGTGGATGTGGTGGGTGGCCGTGGCAGATGCTGCCCACGGCCTCCGGTCTCTGGCTAGGGTGTGCTTCTGCCCCCACCAGTTTGGGATCCGGTACCCTGTGCCGACTCTTCACCCGGGGATTTAATTTGGGTTCTTGGAGTCCTCTTTTCTGTTTCCCCCTCTGGGTCTTTCCTTCTCTTTCTCCTCTCTCACTCTGGGTCTCTCTTCTCCTCTGCTCGCTGACTTGTTCTCTGCAACTGACCCTGTTCTTAGTTGGTGCCCACCTTATATATCCCTCTATGTGTGAGCTCAGGTGACCAGCACCCAATGAGCTCCTAACTTTACCCAGACTGCTCCCCCTATCTGCCCCTACACTACTTGGGATATTCCACCCCCCTCCCACTCCAGCCAAGGACAGACTCGGTCGTACCTGCACATTTCTAAGTGGGAGTACCGTTGGTCTGCCCTCCGGAAATGGGATGTGTGTAGTGCATGCAGCCTACCGAGCTCAGTTCCACACTCCTTCCTTACCCGGGAGTGGAATATCACACCTCTGGCTGAGGTGCAATACCCCTGTAGCAGCCGAATCCTCAGGGTGCTACACAAGTATGCAGCCAGCCACCCACCCACCCACAGGCCGCAACACTAAACTGACAGATTTCTGGGCAGCTCTTTGCACTTGAAATATGGCCTTTTAAGCTTGTGGAGGTGGAAGCTTTTCACAACCTCATGCAGGCGGCGGCCGGGTGTCCATACTCGGTCCCCAGCCGCCAGTATTTTTCCCGGTATCGCCTTCGCCTTCCACAAGCACGGGTCCCACAACATTACCCATGCCCTACCCAGTGCACTTACTAAGAAGGAATGCCTAACCACAAACACGTGGACAGGTGAATGTGGCCAGGGACGGTACGGAGCCAGTCCACAACTTTTTTTGATAAGAGTTGTATTTAGCTCAGTGAAAGGACTGGCATAGAGGGAAACCGTATCTACCCTGAGTGTCATTTCTCCCAGGAAGCCCTCTAAAGCTGCTTGCACTTGAAATGTGGCCTGAACATTACTGCTGGTACTTTTCTGTGGCAATTTTCTTGCCTCCTACCAGCCTGGAATATTTCCAGCAAACTATGGTACAACACCATGGTATTAGCACTGCCCCCAGTACCAGCAGCGAAGCCATCCTCAATTTCCTTCTCTGGAATTTTATTTGGTAGACTGAGTGGCTGCCAAAATAAATTTTCTCACAAAGGAGCTGATGATAGAGTGGCAGTAGGTTCAAGTTTCTCCAGCCTGTTAGATATTAGAGGGTGAACGGCAGCACATTGGATCAGTGGTTAGCACTGAAGTCTTGCAGCACTGGGATCCTGGGTTCAAATCCCAGCAAGGACAACATCTGCAAGAAATTTGTATGTTCTCCCACAGGGTTGGACAGTCCCACCAGAGAATTCTCTGGTGTGCCTTGGCTTCTACCTCAGGAGAGTTCATGATAGCGCTAACTTTGCAGCTGCTATGGGGCTCTTGAGCGGGTGAGAAAGGTTAGCCCTCAGAAACAAATCCTCTGGTGGGCAGAATGTTTTTCAATCTGAAACAGCTTCTCAGTGGGAGTTGTATTTCACAGCATGCCATATTCTTTAGCTCTGTGAAAGGACTGGCATATAGGGAAACCTTATTTACCCCGGTTGTCATTTCTCCGTCACCAGGTTCCGCCCATTGTAACACACGACCATGCCTGGCTGTATGTTCAGCGGTGAGAGCCACAGATCAAGCTGCTGTGTTACAGCTTTCAACAACTATGCAGCGCTGGGCGGTTTGTTAATTAAGCATTAAGCATGTTATCTTCAGCACAGCCTGCTGCTGTTTGGCCAAGGCAGTGCAGCAGTGCTGTCAGCTTGTGACTGATGTGGTCATTTCGGAGATGGAGGAGGAGGTGCATGAGCTGAACAATGTGATTACATTGAGGTTAAATTGGTGATGCTATTTTTTATACTAAAGAAAGATCCTATTGTTATGTTTTTTTATGTTATTTTTTATGACAAATGCATTCACCGGGAAAAGTCATTTTAACATTTTACAACCTAATCTGGCAATGTGGTGTCATCAGACACATCCTGTTTTATTTATGATGGAGGGACTCTGAAAGTCATAAAGCCTATTTTTATAGGAACATCAGACGGCCCTTACTATTCTTAAAAGGCCAGCAGTCGGCCCTAGCTATTGTTAGAGAGCCATCAGAGGGCTATGCTTTGTTGTTCCCATTATTAACAAGTGGGTCTCCTATACTGTTATTGCGCATCCAGTGACTGCAAGGGTTGTCAAAAATTTGGACGCAACCTAATACCCCTTTGAAGAGACATAGAGGAGGGTCTCAGTAAAAAAAATGTTCCCATTATAAAGGAGCGGGTCTTCTATAGTGGTAATGCCCATGCTGTGACTGCAAGGGTGGCCAAAATTTTTGAATAAAACACTAACAATTTAAAGACACAAAGAGCATGGCCACAGTAACAAGGTACGACATGTTCCCGTTAGAAAGGAGAGGGTCTGCTATACAGTTATAGGGTATGCAGTGAATCCAACGGCTGACAAATTTTAGGAAAAACCCCACTAAGAATTTAAGGACACACAGAGCAGGGCCACATTAACAAGGTACGACATGTTCCCATTAGAAAGGAGAGGGTCTGCTATACAGTTATAGGGTATGCAGTGAGTCCACCGGCTGACCAAGTTTAGGAAAAAACCCACTAAGAATTTAAAGACACATAGACCAGGCCACAGTAATGACAAATTCCCATTAGAAAGGAGAGAGTCTCCCATAGTGTTGGACTATGCAGTGACTGCAAGAGCTGCCAAAAATTTGGAGGCACTTCAATGGCCCTTGGAAGAGACGTGGAGGAGCGCATCATAAAAAATTGTTACCATTAGAAAGGAGCGGGCCTCCTATACTTGTAATGCCATGCACTAAGTGTATGGGCTGACAAACATTTACTCCTGGGGGGTATACATGAACATACTGTATAAAAAATTTTTTTTACGGGCATCATAAAAATGTAGCGCCCCGAGGGCTCGACCGCTACAGGGGTATTGCACCTCTGCCAGAGGTGTGATATTCCACTCCTGGGTAAGGATGGAGTATGGACCAGGGTTCAGTTAGCTGCATACAGCACACTCACCCCATTTCCGAGGGACAGCTCAACGGTGCTCCCATTAGACAGAAATGCAGGCACGACGGACCATGTCCCTGGCTGGAGTGGGGAGGGGGTAGGAATACCCAGTGATGTAGGAGCAGATAGGGGTTGGTTCCTGAGCGTAGATAGGAGCCCATTGTTTGCTGGTCACCTGGGCTCATGTTCTAGAGGGAGGTATAAAAGGTAGGCACCATCTTAGAACAGTGTTCAGTCAGAGAGAAGAAGTGACAGAGTGGGGGCCTCTGCAAGGGGCTCTTCTCCGTAGGCGGGCCTAGCCTCTGAGGCCCAGCCAGCACAGAGAGAAGAGAAGAAGAGAAGTTCAGTGAGTGGAGTAAGAGAAGGAGTTCAGCCAGAGAGGGCTGACAGGGAGCTGTGGCTCAGTCTGGGCCCAGCTCCACGAGGCAGGCCTAGGGTGAAGGCCAGGAACAGAAAGGAACAAGAACAGAAAGGAACAAGAACAGAAAGGAACAGAAGAGAAAGAGAAAGAGAGAAACAGAAGGGCTCAGGAACAAGACGGCAGAAGGGACCCTAAGAACCAACGAGAATACAGGGTGAAGGGTCAGGCAGATTAAGGGTACTGGATCCCAAGTTGGTGGAGGAGAAACAGCCCTCAGCCAAAGACCGGAGGTCGTGATCATTTATTGGTGCGACACCTCATCAAACCTGCTAGGAAGGCACCATATAGGACAGCGGGGAACGGGAACCACATTTACCCGCACAAGTCTGCGGCAGCTGGACAAAAGTGGGTCACTGGTGAGGCAGGCCAGAGAAAGGATTGAAGGGGTCCTGTGTCATGCTCCTGAACTGCCTGGGGTTGACCGAGCCCCTCACCTGGTGGACGCAGCACGGCTCGGGCGGTCATTGCTGACAGAAGTGACCCGGAGTACATGAACTGTGAGTAAAAGACATTGGACTGCAGTACGTTGTCTGTGTACTCTTTCGCTCCTCCAGCACTAACGGCACTGGGACTCTCTGCACCATCACCCCCACCATCCACTACACTGCCCTGGGGCTGCACTCTTCCCGTGGGGAGTCACACTACCTCAGCTGCATACATCATCAGCCCCAGCGATCTGCCTTGCAGCGGCGGTTCATAATAACCGCAATCCACGGGTGGCGCAGTCGGACATCACTTAGGATGGCTAAAGGACTACCACTGGTCTGACCACCCTGAGCCACGGAACCGGGTCGCCACTACTACCCCCACCGTCTCCCTATTGCCCGGCTCCGAGTGCCCCACGGCCCAGGGGCGAGTCAAACACCCTTAAAAAAAATTATGTGGGTGTTGCATCATGGACCACGGTCACCCTGGTGATATGGTGGTGGAGGATGAGGAGAAGGAGGAGGACAAGAGCAAATAGCCAAAATCAGGAAGCGTATACCCATGTGTGGGTGTGAAAAGGTGCATGGGAATACACCTCCCAAGAAAAGACACTGGATTTGAGTTTATGTTACGCTGCTATCATTCGGTGGTGTTGAGAAGTCTGGCCCAATCCAGCCCTTGTTCATTTTTATAAGAGTCAGCCTGTCAGCATTTTCAGTTGACAGGAGGATGCGCTTATCAGTTATAATTCCACCAGCGGCACTAAAAACCCGATCTGATAAAACGCTGGCGGCAGGGTAGGCCAGGACCTCCAAGGCATAGAGAGCCAGTTCATTCCACATATCTAGCTTGGATACCCAATATTTATAAGGCACAGAGGAATCACGGAGGACGTTGGTACGGTACGGCAAGGTACTCCCTCAGCATCTTCCCAAACTTTGCACTCCTTGTGAGAGTACCCTGCGCCTCAGGGCCTGTGCGATGGGAGGGTCTGAGAAAACTCTCCCAGAACTTTGACAGTGTTCCCCTGCCTCTACTGGATTGAAGTTGTGTCTCTCTCGCCTGTACTCCTTGGTTGTCGAACGAAGTGTGCCCTCTGCCTCCAGCGTTTTCAGATGGGAATTTTTTTAATAGGTCCGCAACAAGGGCCTTCTGGTACTGCCTCATTTTTGTACACCTGTCCGCCTCAGGAATAAGAGATATAAAGTTCTCCTTGTAGAGTGGGTCTAGAAGTGTCACCAACCAGTAATGACCTAAAATTTTGAGAATGCGAGGGTCATGGGAAAGGCAGCATAACATAAACTCAGCCATGCGTGCCAGACTACTAACAGGCAAGACTTCCGTGTCCTCACCAAGAGGATGACTGACCATGCTCTCCTCCTCCTCCTCTCTGTCCTCTGGCCATCCACGCTGAACAGACGGTATGACAGCTGTGCAGATAGCACCGTCTATAGTGCATGAAACTAGTTCCTGTCCTTCCTCCTCCTCCTCTTCCTCATTGTCACCCAATCCACGTTGGGATGAGATGAGGCTTGGCTGTGTGTAATCACCCTGTATGGTTAATTGCTCCATCTTATCATGCTTCGCCTGCAATGCATCATCTTTGATTGTGAGCAGAGAGCGTTTCAGAAGACAGAGAAGCGGGATGGTGACGCTAATTATGGCGTCATCGCCGCTCACCATCTTGGTGGAGTCCTCAAAGTTTTGGAGGATGGTACATATGTCTGACATCCACGTCCACTACTGAGGTCTTATGTGTGGAGTCTGAACTGAATACCGATAGCCTTTTTGATGCTGGTACTCAACAACTGCCCTCTTCTGCTCACAAATCCTTCCCAACATCTGCAATGTAGAGTTCCAACGTGTGGGGACATCACACACCAGTCTGTGAGCCAGAAGCTGCAAACGCTGCTGAAACACTGCAAGGGCAGCGGAAGCTGTAGCTGACTTTCTAAAATGGGCACACAGGCGGCATACTTTAACAAGCAGATCCGGCAGCTCCGGGTAGGATTTGAGTAACCGCTGAACCACGAGGTTAAGCACATGGGCCAGGCATGGTACGTGTGTGAGCTCGCCTCGCCTCTGAGCCGCCACCAGGTTCCAGCCATTGTCACACGCGACCATGCCTGGCTGTAGGTTCAGCGGTTTGAGCCACAGATCTGCCTGCTCTTTCAGAGCTGTCCATAACTCTTCAGCATTGTGTGTTTTTTCACCTAAGCATATTAGCTTCAGCACAGCCTGTTGCCGCTTGGCCGAGGCAGTGCTGCAGTGCTTCCAGCTTGTGACTGATGTGGTCATTTCGGAGATGGAGGCTGAGGAGGAGGAGCAGGCTGAGGAGCATGAGGTTCAGGAGCTGTAGACCATGGGGGCAACCCTGATTGACCTAGGGCCTGCAATCCTTGGCGTCGGGAGGACGTGTTCCGTCCCAAGGTCCGACTGGGTCCCGGCTTCCACTATGTTAACCCAGTGTGCCATCAGCGAGATGTACCGTCCCTGCCCACAAGCACTTGTCCATGTGTCCGTGTTTAGGTGGACTTTACCGGTAACTGCGTTGTTGAGGGCACGGCTAATGTTTTGGGACACTTGCTTGTGTAATGTGGCGCCTTCGTGTGACCGTGGCTGCTCAAATATTTGGGCATCGCTACACGTGATCTCCTCTTGCCCCGCTTCAAGTGGACCGGGCGAGAGGCCCGAATCTATAAATGGAAAAGTGAACAGCTCTTCAGATTGTCCAAGTGTGGGATCAATTGTCTCTGGGTACTCGGCATGGTGGGAGGAAGGAGGATCAGGGTGAGGAATATGAGGTCCAGACTCATGGCTACTGAGACTTGACCGTGTGGAAGACAGGGTGGTGGTGGTGGTGGTGGCTAAGTGACTGGAAGCATTATCCGCTATCCAACCAACAACCTTTTGACACTGATCTGGGTTCAATAGTGGTGTGCTGCGGTCCCCTAGAAATTGGGACAGGAAGGTCAGGCGAGAAGATGTGGGTGTTTGTTGTGGCACAATTTCGGCTTGCCCACGGCCTTGTACTCGGCCTCTGCATGCACCATTACCATCACGTCCAGTTCCCCGTCCCTTGCCACGTGCCTTGCCCATTTTAAATGGAGGATAGTATCTTCCACGCTCACTACAAATGATTGAGTTTGAAGCGAAGTTATATGTGATCGGTGTGATGGAGAAAACAGAGTTTTAAATACCTGGCCTGTAGGTAAGTAGTGTGAACAGCAAACTGCTGTGAATTGCTTCACTGACACACTGAAAAAATGGAGGCCAGAAATGGCAGTATTTTCTGACAACGTATATGTGATCTGTGTGACGGAGAAAACACAGTTTTAAATAGCTGGATTTCTAGGGCTCTAATATGGAAAGGACCTGGCTGTATTCTGCAGTGCCAACAAGCAAATGGTGCAGAAAAACGTTGTTCTCTGGATTGCTTTATAAGCAAATAATGAGGATTAAGATCCAAAGAAAAGTATTCCTCGCCCCTGAGACCTGGGCCTTTGTATAGAAATATCTAACAGCAGCAGAAGGCAGATTTGGAATGGAGCCTCTTGTGCTATATGCACTGCAGTCTGCTATATACACTGCCTGCCTGCCTATTTACACTGCCTGCCTGATATATCTGCAGATGGATTAGTCCTCAGAAGGACTGTTTGTTGAGATGTATATGTGTAATGTGCGGTTTTTCTCACTACACTACCTAATGCACGATCAAATCTCTCCCTAACGCAGCATCAGCTCTCCCTACACTGTCTGATCCAGAGTGACTGTGATGAGCATGGCGGCGCCAGGTCAGATATAGACCTGATGACGCTGTGCGGCCAGCCAATCACTGTAATGCCCACAACCAACATGGCTATGGCATTACAGTGCATGGCAGGCAATCCCTGCATGTTCATTGGCTCTGTAAAGAGCACCAAACATGCAGGGATGGGTCCCGACTTCCCGCCCGACCAACCCGGAAATACTCGGTGAGCGCAGAGCATCTCGAGCAGTGAGATACTCGGGCGAGCACCGAGCAGTAGCGAGCATGCTCGCTCATCACTAGTTGTCATTAAGATTTAAAAAGAGAAAACACAGAAATGTGACAGTAAATGGCTTCACCCAACCAATAACCATGAGTGGAGAAAAAGTGTTTTTGTTATCATTCATTTTTTCTGAAACAAGGCCAAGAAAGGAAAAATTCTGCCGGGGTATGTAAACTTTTGAGCAGAACTGTATATGCGCCAGCCCCAGTGTCTCCTATTCTATATACTCCAGCCCCAGTGTCTCCTATTCTATATACTCCAGCTTCTTCTGTGATGTATATGCTCTAGCCCCAATGTATCCTGTGATGAATATACGCCAGCCCCAGTGTCTCCTATTCTATATACTCCAGCTTCTTCTGTGATGTATATGCTCTAGCCCCAATGTATCCTGTGATGAATATACGCCAGCCCCAGTGTCTCCTATTCTATATACTCCAGCCCCAGTGTCTCCTATTCTATATACTCCAGCTTCTTCTGTGATGTATATGCTCTAGCCCCAATGTATCCTGTGATGAATATACGCCAGCCCCAGTGTCTCCTATTCTATATACTCCAGC
Organism: Phyllobates terribilis; assembly: GCF_046119375.1. Taxonomy (NCBI): domain Eukaryota; kingdom Metazoa; phylum Chordata; class Amphibia; order Anura; family Dendrobatidae; genus Phyllobates; species Phyllobates terribilis. The sequence continues at coordinate 321,723 of NW_027363483.1, read as the reverse complement.
TCCAGTGTCTTCTGTGACGTAGCTAATGTAGCCCTAATATCTCTTATGCAGAGGCGTCGCATGATAAAGCAGTGGGACACAAGCTCCCTGCCCTATCACTATCTCTTTCATATGCCACAGATCGCCATAGGCCTGCGGTTAACGAGATGTCAGCATCCTCACGCAGGTGGCTCGGTGACATCATTGCATCGCTCTGCTCTGCTGTCCCGCCATGGAAGAGGAGACAGAGGCCGTGATGTAGGGAATCAGGATTAAGTGAGATATTTTTTTAAATGATCGGGCAGTGGAGCCATCCTACTATATATCTGGAGTAGTGGGTCCATCATACTACATATGGAGTAGTGGGGCCATTATACTATATGTATGTGGGGCAGTGGGACCATCATAGTATATACAGGTGCATCTCACTAAATTAGAATATCTTCAAAAAGTTAATTTATTCCAGTTCTTCAATATTGTTTCAGTATGCTCCACAATCATGAGGAAGACTGCTGACTTGACAGATGTCCAGAAGGCAGTCATTGACACACTCCACAAGGTCCTAGAGTTCCAATTTTCATTTGGAAATCAAAGTCCCAGAGTCTGGAGGAAGAGTGGAGAGTCCACAATCCAAGCTGCTTGAGGTCTAGTGTGAAGGCTCCACAATCAGTGATGGTTTGGGAGGCCATGTCATCTGCTGGTGTAGGTCCACTGTGTTTTATCAAGACCAAAGTCAGCACAGCCGGCTACCAGGACATTTTACAGCACTTCATGCTTCCCTCTGCCGACAAGCTTTTTGGAGATAGAAATGTCATTCTCCAGCAGGACTTGGCCCCTGTCCACACGGCCAAAAGTACCAATACCTGGTTTACACACAACAGTATCACTGTGCTTGATTGGCAGCAAACTCGCCTGACCTTAACCCCATAGAGAATCTATTATAGAGAATCTATGGGGTATTGTCAAGAGGAAGATGAGAGACACCAGACCCAACAATGCAGATGAGCTGAAAGACAGCTTTTTGTATTGAAGAACTGAAATAAATTAACTTTTTGATGATATTCTAATTTAGTGAGATGCACCTATATATGGAGCAGTGGGACTATCATGCTATATATATGGAGGAGTGGGGGCATCATACTAAATATAGAGCAGTGTGTGTGTGTCACCCCAGGCCTGGATGCCACAAACAATAATCTGTTTCTGAAAGCAGGAGGGAGGTCCCCTGGTTAGGGACAATTAGCATACAGCACCTCCTGTCCCAGGCCAGCAGGGGGAGCTGGCTGCCCCTATAAAAGCTGGAACTGGGGGCAGGGTTAGAGAGAACTGGAAGAACTAGCTCAGGAGTGAGACTAGTCCCAGAGAAGGAGGGACAGTTCAGCTGTAGCTGACGAGTCCGTGAGGCAGAGGAGAAACTGCAAGCCAGGGACAGAGGCGACGAGAGCCGGTCCTGGCAGAGAACCAATCTACTGGACATTGGGGTCCGAGGCTGTCAGGGTTACAAGCCCAGCAGCAGAGAATCAAGCTGCGAGGGATTTCAGGTCCCTTGGCCTAAGAAGCCTGGAGGCTCCGCCACACAGAGGGACCAGTACATCGAGGAGCAAGCAACAGGTACCCAAGGCCTGAGTCGCAAGCCATACAGGAGAGAAGTACACGGCCAGCTCAGGGACGTGGGCTATTACACCACGAAAAGGGGGATAGTCAGAAAGAGCATAGAGAGAACGGTAGGCCTACACACTCACCCTGACCAGTGGGGCTCGCCCGATTGCTCTCAGACACCCAGGCCCATTCCTAACCGGTACTGTTGGGCCATTAATAATATCTACAATAAAGACCCTGAACTGTTTGAAGCGGACTCTGAACTCTTACTATTGCGGCCTGCACTATCACCCCCAACATCCACCTACACTGCCCTGAGGCTACACTCTTCCCATGGGGAGTTATCCTACCCCTGTGCTGCACACCAACACCAGCCTCAGCGGTCTGCCTTGCAGCGGCGGTTATCTCCAACCGCAATCCACGGGTGGCGTAGTCGGACATTCAAAACACTGATAAATAGACTGCCACCATTTGGTCTGACCACCCTGAGCCACGGGATCGGGTTGCCACTACTACCCCCATCAGCACCGTACACTAGAAGGCCCGGTTCCGGGTACCCCACGGCCCAGGGGGGAAGTCAGCTTTGGCGTAGTCGGCAGAATTGTGACCAACCCGCCACAAACGGGTATTGCGTGCCTGGAAAAGACTCTATACATATCTGAGTGAAGTTTCCCGCCATTTGGGGCCATTTCCCGCCAATCGGAGCCGTTTCCCGCCATCGGGCGCCATCTTCGGGACGACGCGCGGGAAGAAGAGGGGCGTGGACGTCCAAAAACGCGTGAGACCTGAAGCCCCGCCCTACGCTGAGACGCTGCTCAAGGTCCTGGATGGAGATCCAGCGGATGCCGACGTCATCACCGAGCAACGCAAGGTCCTCTCCCAGAGCATCGCGAGGGAAGCCGCGGCCTACAGAAGAGGATCGCCAGAAGGTAGGCCACGGTTAATTAGGAGGGAGGAAGATGTCGGACGCGGAGGGACCCTCTACCACCAGCGTAGCCGCTGCAGCTGTGATGCCGTTTTCCATGCCCTATATTCATAGGCGGATTATAATGAGGGCAATCCGGGCGACCGCCCAGGGCCCCGAGCCTGCAGGGGGTCCGCGGCTCCAGGCGGGGTGTCTAATGCCGGATTGCCCTCATTATATGTGCGGGCCGCCGCGGCACATAGCGGTAGCAGTGGCGGGAGGGGGGGGCCTGGACTGCTCCCCCAGCAGCGGCCACCGCTACTTCTTCATCGGCCGGGCCAGCACTGCAGCAGTTAACTTCCCTGTGCTGGCCCGGCCGCGTCACTGCTAGGAGACATGGCCCTGTGCGCGGCTGTGTCTCCTAGCTGTGACGTCACACAGTGCGCCCCGGCCTGCAGTGCTGCACCGGAAAAGAGAGAGAGCAGGCAGGAGGAATTGAGCCGGGGGATGGTGAGTGTGTGTGTGTGTGAGCAGATGTGTGTGTGGGCAGGTGTGTGTGTGTTTGTGGGCAGGTGTCTGTGGGGGCAGGTGTCTGTGTGGGCAGGTGTGTGTGTGTGTGTGTGTATATGTGTGTGTGTGTATATGTGTGTGTGTCTGTGTGGGCAGGTGTGTGTGTGTGTATATGTGTGTGTGTGTGTGTGTGGGCAGGTGTCTGTGTGGGCAGGTGTGTGTGTGTGTGTGGGCAGGTGTGTGTGTGTGTGTGGGCAGGTGTGTGTGTGGGCAGGTGTGTGTATATAGGTGTGTGTGTGTGTGTTTGCGGGCAGGTGTCTGTGTGGGCAGATGTGTGTGTGGGCAGGTGTGTGTGTGTGTGTGGGCAGGTGTGTGTGTGTGTGGGCAGGTGTGTGTGTGTGGGCAGGTGTGTGTGTGTGTGGGCAGGTGTTGGTGTGTGTGTGTGGACAGGTGTGTATGTGTGGGCAGGTGTGTGTGTGTGGGCAGGTGTGTTTGTGTGTGGGCAGGTGTGTTTGTGTGTGGGCAGGTGTGTGTGTGTGTGGGCAGGTGTGTGTGTGTGTCTGTGTGGGCAGATGTGTGTGTGGGCAGGTGTGTGTGTGTGGGCAGGTGTGTGTGTGTCTATGTGGGCAGGTGTGTGTGTGTGTCTGTGTGGGCAGGTGTGTGTGTGTATATGTGTGTGTGGGCAGGTGTGTGGGCAGGTTAGAAATTCTTGCCCTGTTGAACACTACACCTGACTTGAGGCCACCACCTCTTGGTTGTCCAACGTTCTTGCTTCTCTAGGGCTCTTCTCAGATATTCATTATACCAGCTCCCCAGAATACCAAAGTTAGGGTGGGTGACCGCGAGCCCTGGTGGTGGTCATAACTGCGGCCACCCAGGGGCAATACTCCATAACAACAATCCCCTGAGGTGGTGTAGGATGTAAGGACCTATTCACACTACATTCAGCGCTGCATTCAGGTCTTTACACAAGGCTTACAACTGAATCCCTGAAATTCAGGATTGTGCTGTCTGAAATGAGACATCTGAAAGCAGAGAAAATGGAGCCTAAAGATTCAGACTTTAGCCTTGGTTTGCCTTTGTTCAAATCAATGGCTATGTCAAGGCACATCTGAATGCCATTTTTCAGGGATTTAGATAGAAGCCTGGAAAGAGGAGATGAATGTATTGCAAAATTCAGTGTGAATAGGCCCTTATATCTGGAGTCTTGATATTGATGCCACAAGCATTTTACTTGTTTTTAACTTAAAAAAAAAATACACACACACAAATTATATACACACACACACACACACTATACATACACACACAGTATACATACACACACATTATACACACACACACACACACTATACATACACACACACAGATGTGTATGTGGGCAGGTGTGTGTGTGTGGGCAGGTGTGTGTGTGGGCAGGTGTGTGTGTGTGTGATGTCTGTCTGTTTGTGTGTGTGTGTGTGTGTGTGGGCAGATGTCATTGTGTGATGCCTGTTTGTATGTATTTTTGTGTTTCAAATGTGTTTATGCGTGTCTGTATATGTTTGTGTGTGTGTATGACTGCATGCGGCCTCCTGCTGAGTATAGTTGGCGCCGTGCGGCCTCCTGATGTCTCTGGGGGGGCTCCGTGCAGCCTCCCGCTGTGTATAGATGGCTACGTGCGGCCCCTCGCTGTTTATAGACGGCGCCGTGTGCCCCCCCGCTGTGTATAGATGGCTACGTGCGCCCCCCGCTGTGTATAGATGGCTACGTGCGGCCCCCCGCTGAGTATAGATGTCGCCGTGCGGCCTCCTGCTGTGTATAGATCGCTACGTGCGGTCTCCCGCTGAGTATAGATGGCGCTGTGCGGCCTCCTGCTGTCTCTGGGGGGAGCGCCGTGAGGCATCTATACTCAGCAGGAGGCCGCACATAGCCATCTATACACGTATACTCAGCAGGAGGCCGCACGTAGCCATCTATACGGTGCCATCTATACACAGCGGGAGGCCGCACGGCGCCATCTATACACAGCGGGAGGCCGCACGGCGCCATCTATACACAGCGGAAGGCCGCACGGCGCCATCTATACACAGCGGGAGTCTCAGTGCTTTGCAAGAGCAGTCAATAAATTCTGCTTGACTAATTCTGAGCACCATAAAGTCTGGTTCGCTTCTAACCTGCTGTCTTCATTTTCAGCTTGCTGAATTCTAACTCATTTACTGTCATTCGAGACGATGCCTTTGCTGGTCTCTTTCACCTTGAATACCTGTAAGTGCTCCACTTAATGTCATATTTTTGATTCTGTTCTTCTTCATCTTTTGGCATGTGCAATTGTATGAGCAAGTATTCATATGAATTTAAGACCTACTTAAACCTTTGAAGACCTTAAATTTTATTCAATCAAATTTTTTTCCAGTTTAAAACTATGGGACATATATGTGCCTTGGTCCTCAAAGGGTTTTTAAAGGGGCTGCAAACATAAATACGAAAAAAATAATTCAATTAGTGCTTTATGTGTTCATTTAATTTTCATTTGAAGTCCATTTTTTTTATATACCTTGAAATTAAACCCTACCCCATGGAATGAAGCCCTACCTACATAACATCTGAGAGCTACATGGATCCCGCTTGTGAGGTGCCTGTCCGTCACTACTATTCAGTTTTAGGGTCCACTCACTAAGCCATATATTCTCTCATGCAAGAGAATAGGGCCAATTATGCTAATGACACTGGGCTCAAACTCTGTCAGAGCTTCAACTGAGTGTGATCCGATTCTCTCGCAGCACAGATATGGAGAAGATGGAGAACTTAATTTCTCCATCTTCTCCATAGTCTCTGTGAGTGTTCATCGGACTGCACTTGGATGACATCCGAGTGCAGTCCAATGTTTTACGTGCACCCATAGACTTGTATATGTGCACATGGTCCGAATATCGAATGAGATTATTTTCTCATGCCAATAATCGCACTGTCCCATAGTATAACATAGAGCCGAGTCCTATCCGATAAAACATCACATAGCATTCGGCCGTGTTATACGACAGTGTGAGCGAGCCCTTAGAGTCAAGGAATATTTACATGCAGATGATGATATTACTCTCCAAGTGTATATTTTTTTAGGCGAGTTCATAGTAAATGCTTTGCATTTTTGACATGTGATCAACTAAAGAGCAAGAAAGATTTAGGACCTCCCCTATAGAGAAACGAAAAATAGTTTGGAGGACTTGCATGTCCTTTTTATTTATTATGAGAAAATCATCCAGTTTTTTAACCATGCTGTGACTTTCTGCTGAGGGAGAGGGAGAGAGCTGCCCTATTCAGAGTCTGTAATAAGACCTGCTGACAAAAGTGTTGAAGATACAGTCTAATGTGAATTAACAATGAAAAAAAGTTAATTTAACAAATGGCTTGTATTTTTTTAATACAAACTTTTTTGTCTTTACAGCTCTTTTAAAGGGAATCTGTCATCAGGTTTTTGCCACCTAATCTGAGAGCAGCATAATGTAGGGTTAGAGGCACTGATTCCAGTAATGTGTCACTTACTGGGCTGTTTAGTGTTGTTTTGATAAAATCATTGATTTGTCAGAAGGTAATTATCACTAGATGACTAGTAAGTTCTGTAGGACCCCACCCCCATCACTGATCAGTAGATTTCTGTGTACACTGAGCATGGGCAGAAAGCTGCCAATCAGTGGTGTGGGTGGGGCTATACAGAGCGCAGCATTCAGAGAGCTGCTAGATCTGCAGCAGATAAAACTGTGATTTTCTCAAAATGGCAACAAGCAGCTGAAAAAGTGACACATCGCTGGAATCAGGGTATCTGCCCCAATATTGTGCTGCTCTCAGATGAGGCAGCACAATTAATATTATGCCAAATTAATTTCCCATGAACTATCACATGATCTATCACAGGGGATCATGTGACATGTCACGTGATAAATCAGGTGTGTGGAGGGGGCCCGCGCCTTCTAAACTGCCCGGGGCCCTTGCTACTCTTAATCCACCCCTGCCTATATCCCCAGAGCGGCCTGGATGCCCAGTATGCTGGCGAGTCGCATACCTTGGGTGACTTTAAAGAAAGGCTGTATAGCCTGTTCAAAGTTTATCCCCTGACAGAAGAACAGAAGGTAAGCATACTGATAGGGCAGTTAACTGGTGCGGCCCAGCGGGAGGTAAAGTCTTGGACAGCTGAGGAGAAAAGGACTGTAAGGGGGGTTCTGACCCGTCTACGGGACACCTTTGATACCCGTACCTCAGCAGAAATCAAAATGCGGGTCTATGGATGTAAGCAGCGAGCTCAAGATAGCATCCGAGATTATGCCCTAAATTTACAGGAAGCCTTGGGGGCAATTAAGCAAGCTGACCCTGGCAGCGTGCAGGATACAGATAAACTATTGACTGACCAGTTCATAGAAGGTCTGCTGTCCAGCGCCCACAGAACCCAGCTGCGCCTCATGGCCCTACAGAACCCCGATTTGACTTTTGCACAGTTCAACGATAGGGCCATCCGGGTGCTCCGAGAACCTGCACCGGGTGGCGCTGTAGCTTCCCGGCGCCCTGCCATCCCTTACCACCAGGGGGCGGCACCCTATCCCGCAGACCTTGTGGGGGCTGATGCGCAGGCCCTAAATCCATCCCCGCCTGCAAACCTGCACCATCAGGTCCAAGAACTAACAAAGAGTGTTGCTGCATTGTCCAGGACCGTACAGTCGTTACAGATGGACCCGTCAGGACCAATCAAGCTGGCTTCCAGTCCGGAGGATGTCCCGTGGCGTCGACGGAGGAGGATCCCGTCGTTCAGAGGGAGGCCCGCCGATCATTACACTGAGGATGGACAGCCGATTTGCCGCCGTTGCAGCCAGCCGGGACACGTAGCCAGGTACTGTACTTTAAATGGGTCCGACCTGGGGCAAAGGGCCAACCCCCAGGTATAAGGTCATCAGGCCCATCTAATTGGCGTGGTAAGTAGGTAAGGGAACGCCCGGTTTTACCCGTAGTGCTGGACGGTATCCCCATGAGTGCACTGCTGGACACCGGGTCCCAAGTGACTACCATCCAATATGTACTTTTCAAGCAGTACTGGAGTGACACTGATATAACTCGTTATCCAGATGATGACTTGAGCATCATCGCCAGCAATGGTCAACCCGTGCCGCAGGTGGGGTTCAGAGAGATGACCATTAAGATTGGTAAAGTTGAACTGCCGGCACAGGGAGTGATCATTGTGGACATTGACCGTCGAGAAAGTCACCCTAAAATAACCTTGGGTACTAATGTGATTGAAAATTGTCTTTCAGAAGCAATTGTAATTTTGCAGCAGGTGGCGATGAATGTGAGCTCCAGCCAGCAGAGGGTCCTCCAGAAGGAGATAAGAGCCCTGATGAGATGGCAACAGGTAGAACTGTCTGGTGGTGAGATCGGTGGCGTGAGGAATGGATGAGCGACCCGTTCCCCATTGCCATGCCCCCCAAAAGTGAAATGATCTGGTGTCGGAATGCAATCGGGTTAAGAGGGAGAGACTACCAAGCCATGGTAGAACCCGTGTACTCAGACAGCAGGCCCACCATTTTGACAGCCCAGGGGGTGGTCGATGTCCGCCATGGAAGGGTGCCCGTCTGGATCTTAAACATTGGGGAAAGGGAAGTACACTTGCCTTGGTACGCTACACTAGCCAAATTGTATACTGTTGAACACAATGCTGTCAGGGCCATGGAACCCTTGCCTCCATCTCCCCAAGCAGAGGGTAATGGTTCCCAGAAACCCAAGGAGGACTGGTGCCAGAAACTCCACGTGGGTGCTGACTCCACTCCCTTGCACCAAAAACAAGGAGTCTACCGGGTGGTTCAAGAGTACGAGAGAATCTTTAGTAAGCACCCGCTAGACTTCGGCAGAGTGAAAGGGGTAGAACACCACATCCCCATGGGGAGCCACCCACCAATAAAAGAAAGATACAGATCTGTACCACCCCGCACACTATCAGAACGCAAAGGGCATGCTGAGAGAAATGAAGGAAGCCGGGGTCATTAGAGACAGTTGTAGCCCCTGGGCAGCCCCCTTGGTTCTGGTTAAAAAGAAAGACTGTACTATGAGAATGTGCGTGGACTATAGAGAAGTCAATCGTATCACCCATAAAGACGCATACCCGTTGCCTAGAATAGAGGAGTCTTTGGTCGCACTAAAATCAGCTAATTTCTTCTCTACTTTGGACCTTACTAGTGGGTACTGGCAGGTTCCTGTGGCAGAGGCTGATAAGGAGAAGACCGCCTTCACCACCCCGATGGGATTAAGTGAATTCAACTATATGCCGTTCGGGCTCTGCAACGCACCCGGGACCTTCCAGAGGCTGATGGAATGCTGTCTAGGGCACCGAAACTTTGAGACGGTCCTACTTTACCTGGACGACGTGATTGTCTATTCGAAGACTTACGAGGACCATCTAAAGCACCTGGCCGAGGTGTTCGATGCCCTGGCAGGCTTTGGCATGAAAGTGAAACCCTCCAAGTGCCATCTGTTAAAGCCGAAGGTACAGTACCTGGGACATGTGGTGAGTGCAGAAGGAGTAGCCCCCGACCCTGACAAAATCACGGCAATAAAGAACTGGCCAAGCCCCTCTAACATAAAAGAAGTGAGGCAGTTCCTCGGGTTGGTAGGCTACTACCAAAGGTTCATCCCCAGGTTCACCAAGATGGCAGCCCCTATGCAGGACCTCCTTATAGGACAATCTAAGACCAGAAGCCAAAAGCCACCCTTCAAGTGAGACAAGCCGGAAGAGGAGTCCTTCCGCCAGCTGAAGATGGCCCTCACGGGGGATGAGATCCTGGCCTACCCTGATTATGGCCAGCCTTTTATCCTCCACACAGACGCCAGTAATGTGGGGCTGGGAGCCGTACTGTCACAGAACCAACAGGGCAGAGAAAGGGTGATCGCGTACGCCAGCCGGAAGCTGAGGCCCACCGAGAGAAACCCGGAGAATTACAGCTCCTTTAAGCTGGAGTCCTTGGCAGTGGTGTGGGACGTAACAGAACGTTTCAAGCATTACCTGGCCTCTGTGAAGTTCACTGTGTACACGGACAACAATCCGTAGACACATCTGGACAATGCGAGACTTGGTGCCCTAGAGCAGCGGTGGATGGCCCGGCTAGCAAACTATGACTTCACCATCAAGTACCGGGCAGGCCGAGACAATGCCAATGCAGATGCCCTATCGAGAATTCCCCACTTGCCTGATGAGGGAGAAGATCCAGACGAGTTGGAGGAAATAGAGCTCCCTGCATTCCACCGGTACGGGGCCACTCAGTACTCCCACCGTGTAAGAGACAAAGACTTGACCACTGTCATGTTCAATCCCTTACCTCACCACGGCTGGGCTGAAACGCAAGATAGTGACCCTGCAATTCGCCTGGTGAAAGACCTGTTGACCCAGGCAGACGCTAGCCCTGGCTCGGACGCTCCAGAGGAAGCCAAGCAGTTATGGAAGGAGAAAAGCAGGCTATTCCTCTACGAAGGTAAGCTGTGCAGAAGGCTTGTCAACCACCGGACGCACGAGCTGACCTGGCAGGTAGTGGTCCCGAGACGAGATGCAGCAATGGTCCTGGAGGCCTACCATGACAGAGCGGGACACTTCGGGTGGAAGAAACTGGAGTTCCTACTGAGAGAGCGGTTCTACTGGGTCGGAATGAGAGGGGCCATAGAGAAGTGGTGCAGGGACTGCGGCCCATGTAACCTCAGAAGGAAGGACGGTACCAGCCAGAAGATGCCCTTGATGCCCATCATCACCAGGCAGCCTCTTGAGCTGGTAGCTCTGGACCATGTGAAACTGGCTCCAAGCCGGTTGGGCTACGTCTATGCCCTGACAATAGTGGACCACTATTCCCGGTTCCTGGTGGTGGTTCCTGTTAAAGACTTGACAGCCCAAACAGCGGCCAGAGCCTTCCAACAACACTTCTGCCGTCCACACGGGTATCCGGAACAGGTCTTGACAGATCAAGGTCCAGGGTTTGAGGCTGAAATCTTCCAGGAGTTCTGCAACCTCTACGGCTGTAAGAAGATTCGGACAACGTCTTACCACCCACAAACCAACGGGCTATGTGAGAAAATGAATAATATCGTCATTGATCTCCTCAAAACGTTGCCCCTGGAAGAACGCAGCCTGTGGCCGGAGAAGCTGCCAGACCTGATAGACTTATACAACCATATCCTGGTGAATGCTACAAATTGCACCCCGGCTTACCTGATGAGGGCAAGACCAGGTAAGCTGCCGATAGACCTGGAGATGGGAGTCCTGACCCCCGAGGACACCTCCCCAGACGCGGACTGGGATACGGAACGGCGGCTACAGTACAAGAAGGTACAGGAGAGTGTGGAGAGGAGTCTGGCTCAAGCGAGAGAAAAGCAAGAGAGGCTCTTCAACCAACACGCCCCTGCTGGTCCCCTGGAACCTGGTGAGCAGGTCCTGAAGCGGAAGAGAAGGCTTCACAAGCTAGATGACCAGTGGGAGAGCGACCCGTACACAGTACTGCAGTCCAACCACAACAACCCGAAGGTATGTGTAATTACCAAGGATGGAGGAGAAACCACTAGCACCGTCTCCAGAGACCACCTAAAAAGGTGCCCCAAGCAACTACAGAGTGCAGGAGAAGATCAAGATGACCTTGAACCCGCAGAAGACAAGAAAGAAATGATCAGCACAGTTCTTGGAGAGTTCCCCCGGTCCTGGACTCGGATAAATGATGCAATAGTGGTACCCGTCCTACACTTCCTTCAACCAACCCAGCAGGAACCTACAGGAGAGCAGGAGGAATTAGAAGACCAAGCAGCCCTAGAGGCAGAAGAACCCATGCCAGCAGCCCAAGATAGTCAACCCTCTGCTGACAGTGAGCCTGCCATACCTGCGGTAAGCCAAAGGACCCGCAGATAGCTGCCTGCACTGCCTGTAAACCCAGCTAGAAGCTGTACCCTGAATGCTAGTGGGGAAAGTCAGGTTAGACCACCACCAGACAGTGGGTTACGCAGGTCAACCCGGAGCACTAGGGGGCAAATACCAGCTCGCTGGAAGATCTAAATGCTGTATATTGTAAATGTTTTATGTTTGTTGCCTGGTTGCTAATTATGTTTTTCCAGTCTTTCTAGTTCATGGACTAACAGGTTATGGACGCTGAATAACCGGAACTGTCTTGTAGATAGTTGCACTTGGTGCCCTCTTTCGAAGATGGCCACGGAAGAAAAATCTGTCCGGTGTGGCCTCCTTGTGGCCCAAAGTAGAGAGCTCAGCCTTGTCGCCACGCCCAAGGCCAGGAACTTGGGGTTTATGGAAACAGGTCACCACACCGTGGAAAACTTCACCTTGTTGGGTGACATGGACACCCGGTCACGGAAGCGCTGTGACCTCAAGGACAAAATATACTTGTGTATATGTTATGTTGTCATTTATACCCTGTATTTGTGGTTCCTGTTTAGTCCGAAGTACTAAATTTTACTAGGGGAGAATGTGTCACCCCAGGCCTGGATGCCACAAACAATAATCTGTGTCTGAGAGCAGGAGGGAGGTCCACTGGTTAGGGACAATTAGCATACAGCACCTCCTGTCCCAGGCCAGCAGGGGGGGCTGGCTGCCCCTATAAAAGCTGGAACTGGGGGCAGGGTTAGAGAGAACTGGAAGACCTAGCTCAGGAGTGAGACTAGTCCCAGAGAAGGAGGGACAGTTCAGCTGGAGCTGAGGAGTCCGTGAGGCAGAGGAGAAACTGCAAGCCAGGGACAGAGGCGACGAGAGCCGGTCCTGGAAGAGAACCAATCTACCGGGCATTGGGGTCCGGGGCTGTCAGGGTTACAAGCCCAGCAGCAGAGAACCAACCTGCGAGGGATTTCAGGTCCCTTGGCCTAAGAATCCTGGAGGCTCCGCCACACAGAGGGACCAGTACAGCGAGGAGCAAGCAACAGGTACCCAAGGCCCTAGTCGCATGCCATACAGGCGAGAAGTACACGGCCAGTTCAGGGACGTGGGCTATTACACCACGAAAAGGGGGATAGTCAGAAAGAGCATAGAGAGAACGGTAGGCCTACACACTCACCCTGACCAGTGGGGCTCGCCCGAATGCTCTCAGACACCCAGGCCCATTCCTAACCGGTACTGTTGGGTCATTAATAATATCTACAATAAAGACCCTGAACTGTTTGAAGCGGACTCTGAACTCTTACTATTGCGGCCTGCACTATCACCCCCAACATCCACCTACACTGCCCTGAGGCTACACTCTTCCCGTGGGGAGTTATCCTACACCTGTGCTGCACACCAACACCAGCCTCAGCAGTCTGCCTCGCAGCGGCGGTTATCCCTGACCGCAATCCACGGGTGGCGTAGTCGGACATTCAAAACACTGATAAATAGACTGCCACCATTTGGTCTGACCACCCTGAGCCACGGGATCGGGTTACCACTACTACCCCCATCAGCACCGTACACTAGAAGGCCCGGTTCCGTGTACCCCACGGCCCAGGGGGCGAGTCATGTGCATCAAATTATACATACAGATATGGGGCAGTGGGGCTTCATACTATATACAGGTGCTTCTCACAAAATTAGAATATCATCAAAAGTTAGTTTATTTCATTTCTTCAATGCAAAAAGTGAAACTCCTATATTATATAGAGTCATTACACACAGAGTGATCTATTATATAGAGTCATTACACAGAGGGATCTATTATATAGAGTCATTACACACAGAGGGATCTATTATATAGAGTCATTACACAGAGGGATCTATTATATAGAGTAATTACACACAGAGGGATCTATTATATAGAGTCATTACACAAAGAGGGATCTATTATACAGAGTCATTACACACAGAGTGATCTATTATATAGAGTCATTACACACAGAGGGATCTATTATATACAGTCATTACACACAGAGGGATCTATTATATAGAGTCATTACACACAGAGGGATCTATTATATAGAGTCATTACACACAGAGGGATCTATTATATAGAGTCATTACACACAGAGGGATCTATTATATAGAGTCATTACACACAGAGGGATCTATTATATAGAGTCATTACACACAGAGGGATCTATTTTAAGTGTTTATTTCTGTTAATGTTGATGATTATAGCTTACAGCCAATGAAAACACAAACGTCATTATCTCAGTAAATTAGAATACTTCATAACAACAGCTTGAAAAATGTTTTTAAAATCCGAAAAGTTGGCCTACTGAAATGTATGTTTAGTAAATGCCCTCAATAGTTGTTCGGGCTCCTTCTGCATCAATTACTGCATCAATGCGGCAATGTGGCATGGAGGGATCAGCCTGTGGCACTGCTGAGGTGTTATGGAAGCCCAGGTGGCTTTGATAGCAGCCTTCAGCTCATCTGTATTGTGGGGTCTGGGGTCTCATCTTCCTCTTGACAATACCCCATAGATTCTCTATAATAGATTCTCTATGGGGTAAAGGTCAGGCGAGTTTGCTGCCAATCAAGCACAGTGATACTGTTGTGTGTAAACCAGGTATTGGTACTTTTGGCAGTGTGGACAGGGGCCAAGTCCTGCTGGAGAATGACATTTCCATCTCCATAAAGCTTGTGGGCAGAGGGAAGCATGAAGTGCTGTAAAATGTCCTGGTAGACGGCTGCGCTGACTTTGGTCTTGATAAAACACAGTGGACCTCCACCAGCAGATGACATAGCTCCCCAAACCATCACTGATTGTGGAGACTTCACACTAGACCTCCAGCAGCTTGGATTGTGGCCTCTCCACTCTTCCTCCAGACTCTGGGACCTTGATTTCCAAATGAAATGCAAAATTTACTTTTCATCTGAAAACAACACCTTGGGCCACTGAGCATCAGTCCAGGTCTTTTTCTCTTTGGCCCAGGTAAGACGCTTCTGGCGTTGTCTATTGGTCATGAGGGGCTTGACACAAGCAATGCGACACTTGTAGCCCATGTCCTGGATACGTCTGTGTGTGGTGGCTCTTGAAGCAGTGACTCCAGCAGCAGTCCACTCCTTGTGAATCTCCCCCAAATTTTTGAATGGCCTTTTCTTAGCAATCCTTTCAAGGCTGCGGTTATCCCAGTTGCTTGTGCACCTTTTTCTACCACACTTTTTCCTTCCAAGTCCATTAATATGCTCAGATACAGCACTCTGTGAACAGCTGCTTCTTTAGCAATGACCTTTTGTGGCTTACCCTCCTTGAGGAGTGTGTCAATGACTGCCTTCTGGACATCTGTCAAGTCAGCAGTCTTGCCCATGATTGTGGAGCCTACTGAAACTGACTAAGGGACCTTTTTAAATGCTTAGGAAGCCTTTGCAGGTGTTTCTTGTTAATTCTAATTTACTGAGATAATGACTTTTGTGTTTTCATTGGCTGTAAGCCATAATCATCAACATTAGCAGAAATAAACACTTAAAACAGATCACTCTGTTTGTAATGACTCTGTATAATATATGAGTTTCATTTTTTAGGATTGAAGAACTGAAATAAATTCACTTTTTGATGATATTCTAATTTTCTGAGAAGCACCTGTATGTAGCAGTGCGGCAATTATACTATATACAGTCAGGAGTATAAGTACTTGATACACTGAAAATTTCGAAAGTTTTTCCACCTACAAAGAATGAAGAGGTCTGTTTTGTTCTACTTAACTGCTGCAACTTGGACCTTTAACAGGATTTATATTTCACCTATGAGAAAGCATACTATGTGTATTTGGCAGATTAACTCAGGCTTGTTTATGATAAACTGAATACATGGATTGGAGTCCTATTTGTATACAGAATATTGACTATTAATGCTGGCAGAGTAAGTTTTAGGCTATATTCACACTAGGTGTTTTTTTTCTGCAGCAAAACATAATCTCTTGGCAGGAAAGAAGTAGCGTCAAAAACGCAGGTTTTGGTGTGTTTTTTTGCAGTGGTTCTTGGTGCATTTTTGGTGCGTTTTTCAGGATCCCAAAGTTCAGCTTTGCTTCCACCATAGACACATGAAAACAGGTCACCATTGCAAGACATATGTTCATGAAAAAGTACACATTACAAATGTAATAGGGGGGGGTGAATTGGTCTGGAATAGTTTATCTAAGACCCTGGCAGTGCATTGAATTTGTAGGACACTATTTACTTTCACATTATGGTTTGCCATTGAGTTGCTCAGGCATTGTTCATTTTCACACCTCCCTGGGCCACACGTGTTGTTCAATCTCACACCTAGCTCAACCAATGTTTACTTTGTAGGCATCACTAATTTAATTAAACTGTAATAATCCAAGCTGCTATATCAGGTGACCAAGACAAGATGGTTTAAACTTGGGAAAATCACAAAAGTAAATGTGTGTCACATACTTGCTTTTTTCACTAAAAACGCAGCAAAATGTTCACACTAGGCTTTTTTTCAGCATTTTTTTCCACCACCCTTTTTTTTAATGGGTGAAAAACGCTGAAACAAGTGACATACTCTATTGCAAAAAGCCATGGAAAGCACAAAATACTGAGGACAAATAAGCAAGCTTTGTGCATGAGATTTCGGAAATCTCATAGACTTTGTTGGTACTGTAAAACGCAGCTGAAAATTTGCATAAAAAAGCCCGCTAAAAAAACGTCTAGTGTGAATATAGCCTTGTATAACAGTTCGCCAATGAGTTAGGATATATGACCACGATGCAGAAATGCTGCGGATTTTTCCTAAGCGTTTCTGCATCTCCCTGGATTGTCAAGCGCTTTGCCAAGTGATTTTAGCATCACTTGGAAAAGTGCTTGACAACTTGGTCACACTATATAATTCCATGCAACCGGCATGGATTTATATAGTGTGACCAAGTTACAATGCTGCAAATGCAGCATCAATAATAAAAAAAAAGAATAATAATGGTGAAAAATAAAAAAAAAACATTATACTCATCTTCCGATGGTCCTCGATCTTCTTCTCCGGTGCGTCCGGTGTCTTCGGCGGATCACGGTGCTGTAAAAGGACCTTCCATGACGTCATTTAGTCATGTGACAGGTCACGCGACCGCCGATGTCAGCGGTCGCGTGACCTGTCACATGACTAAATGGCATCATGGAAGGTCATTTTACCACCGCGAGCAGCCGAAGAGCCAGCAGCACCGCCGGGAGCAGACAGGGGCCATCAGAAGGTAAGTATATGTTTATTTTTTATTTTAATTCTATTTTAACTACAGGTACTATGGTACCCGGGTCTGGAGGAGAGTCTCTTCATCTCCTGACCCGGGTACCATCCATGCATTGAGTCGTATAGTATCCACATGTGTATTTTTAGTCATTCGGATGTTATGCGTTCCAATGCAAGTCAATGGCGGCTAAATCGCAGCGACTCTGCAAAATTAAAGGACGTGCTGCGGATTTTTCCGCAATGATAATCCGCAGCGGAAATCTCTGCAGCATGTGCACAGCACATGCGGATTATCATTGGGAACCATTGCAGACCTATCACCAAGCGTTTTTTAAGTGTTTCCGCGGCGGAAGTTACGCTGCAGAAACGCCTAAGAAACGCATAGTGGGCACACAGCCTTAAAAGTTCTATGGTGAAGAAAAACACGTGAGATAATAAATGCGAAATATACAATATTTCCCATAATATGACTGAGGATATCTTTAGGGTGTATTCACTGTTTTTTCTTCTGCAGCAAAAATGCTGTGTTTTACAGCACCATCTTAGTGAATGACATTTCTGAAATCTCATTCACATGCTGTTTTTTTGCATTTTTTTTAAATCTGCAGCTTGTCAAGTCTTTCAGAGGTTTTGCAGCATTTTTCACCCATTCAAATGAATGGAAAAATAAACACAAGTAAAAACACCTGAATTTTAAGCAGCGTTTTTCCTGCCTCCTTTGATTTTTGAGGTAGAAAAAAAATGCTGCCAAAATCCAACTTGTGAACACACCTTTATCCTGGTTGTGTTCTAATTGGATATAAAATAGAACGGCCATGATAACATGGGTAGTTAATTGTATGGTGTTTTCACTTTATATATTACCAGGCCGCATTCTATTTGCGCAGAGCTGCTCCGTGAAGATTCTATCACAAGATTCCGTGATGACATCACAGGTGATGGTGACATCACTGCTCACAGTCGCTATATATACAATGCACATAGGCTCACCCGTGCCTTTCTTGGCTCTATAGTGACTGATAGCACTTGCAGTTTTTCACTATGGCTGGAATTGTTTTGGACATTTCTCAGGTAAAAGCACTATTGTTGATCCTTATGATCAATCGTCCTAACAGTGTGCTTCTACCACCCGATGGCGTCCTCAGCTTCACTCACCGGCTGGTGATGGAGCTAGTAAAGGATTGCGTGACCAAACACCGACAACGTCGTCTAACGTCAGACTATCTGACGGATTTACTTCAGAACATCAGGACATTACTACACCAGGTAAGTGGCGGACACTCTGCACAGAACATCTCAATATTAATAGATAATAATGGAGGGATAGAAGCTTTTTCTTCTAATATATCGTATTTTGCAGACCATAAGACGTACCAAAAATTTTTGGGAGGTAAATAGGAAAAACATTTATTATAATAAAATGGGGGTCTGTCTTATAGTCCTGTCTTATAGTCCGAATTTTCGGTTTCTTACTGAGGGGGGTGGTGGCAGTGGAGCGAGGTCACAGGAGGCAGAGTCGCTGCTGCAGGAAGTCGGCAGTAGGAGTGGGGCGCTGCTGTGGGCCCCAAGCTGGGAGGAGCGGGGTGTCCAGAAGGTGCGAGGCTGCGGGCCCTGGGCTTCAAGGAAATGTTAGCGGTAATTCAGGAGGGGAGGCCCTGCTCTGCTTATTGATTTCTCTGCAGTGGGCTTCAAGAAGTAGGCTGCTGGAGATGGCCAATACACAAATTGAGATCTCAGCTCGTCATTGAGCCGAGATCTAAATCTGCACATGCACTGCCTCCAGCGGCCATTTGCCTGAAGCCCACCGCCAGAAAATCAATGGGCAGAGCGGGGACTCCCCTCCTAAATCACCGCTAACATTTCCTTGAAGCCCAGGGCCCGCAGCCTCGCACGTCCTGGACACCCCGCTGGCCCGCAGGAGCGCCCCATTTCTACTGCCGGCTTCCTGCAGCAGTGACCCCACCTCCTGTGACCTCACTCCACCACAGCCACCCCCCTGGTAAGCTACATTCAGACAATTATTATTATTAATAATCTGTCTGATATGCTGGGGTGGAGAGCTCCAGAGTAGGGGGGATGCACGGGAGAAATCTTGTATGCGATTGTGGGAAGAGGAGATAAGAGGGGAGTAGAGAAGAAGATCTTGTGAGGATCGGAGGTTGCGTACAGGTAAGTACCGGGAGACTAGGTCACAGATATATGGAGGAGACAGGTTGTGGGTGGCTTTGCATGCCAAGGTTAGGGTCTTGAACTGGAGTCTCTGGGTAATGTGGAGCCAGTGAAGGGATTGGCGGAGCGAGGGGAAAAGCCAGGGAATAGCGGGGGGACAGGTGGATTAGTCAGACAGCAGAGTTTAGGATAGATTGGAGGGGTGCGAGAGTGTTAGAAGGGAGGTCAAAAATTTTGGAAAAAAAAGGATCTTATAGTCCATAAAATACGGTAAAACACAACGAGTCCCCAAATACAGTATGTAGTCATTGTATCTGCAGACAGAGAACCGATGTCACATACAATTTCCGCCTCCATTCTGACCGCTTTCATCTGAAAATTCTCTTTTCCATTTTTCCTTCTTTATAGGCTGAAGAAAGATCTCAGACTGAAGATTTGGCTGTCTTTAAAGAACTGGCCGAAAAAGTCCTGTCTATACTAGAACGCTCATTGGAACGCCCGGTAAGGATCAATATTAATAGACGTATCTTAATCCACTGTATCTGAGGAGACTTTCTGAGAAAAGGTCTGAAGATGGCGCGGGATTTGTATCGTTACAATTGGTGCATCTGTAAATGTTGGTTTAGTCCTTCATGATTTATGTATTTGGTGATTTAGTAAAATCTTCCACATATTAATTATATATATTATATCTATCAGGAAACAACAGGAGGCGACGCCAAATATGGGCAAAATGTGAGCCCGAAAATCCCTGACCCTAATAGGAGTCAGCCGGAGCTGAACAGCGATCTGATTACAGGTGAGCGATCACCCGACCTTCTACAAGGAATGTCCAGATATTACAGAGGACGGAGGATAATGTTAGATTTACTCTCTACTCTGTGTAATGGGAACCTGGCAGCACATTGTTACATATAGAAGTAGTGGTGTGACGGTATAGGCCATTGTCCCCTAATAATAATTGTTTGTAGAAATCCAATGTGCCAGTCAGGAGAAATGTAAAGTAGACACCATATACAAATCAGAATGGAAGTGCGCTGGGGGCGTGAAAGAAGAAATCCAAGTGCAGTGACACGCCCCCAGTGCACTTCCAGGCTAATTTGCAAATCTCTCCTATGTTTCAGCTCTCTTACCATCACTCGTATGTGCAGCGTGGGTGGGGGCTTCCTCATTCATGTGATGGAGGGTCCATTCTGCAGTGCTATAGCAAGTAACATGAAATAAATTAAATTTAAATTGCATTACTGCTCTAGAAAATGGGAAAAAACTAAGATACTGAGCACATAATTTGGCCAATTCATGAATGCCCAGCAGCCAATGACAAGGCGATCTTTTTGTTGGAATCCTCTCCTAATGTGAATCCTCTCCTAGGCTGAAGCCTACATTTATATGGGTAGGTAGGATCCTGTTGTAATTAAAACCACCCCGGGCTGATGTGTGGAGATAGGTTCCCAGCAAAAGAAGGTCGTCTTGCCGTGACTGCTGGGCATGCACCCAGCAAAAGAAGGTCGTCTTGCCGTGACTGCTGGGCATGCACCCAGCAAAAAAAAGGGTCACCTTGCCGTGGCTACTTGGCATGCACCCAGAAAAAGAAGGTCGCCTTGCCGTGGCTGCTGGCCATGCATGAATTGGCCAAATTATGTGCTAAGTATCTTCCTTTTATCCTATTTTCTACAGCAGTAATGCAATTCAAATTTAATTTATTTCATGTTTACATGCTATAGCGTTACAGAGTGCAACTTTGTTAGTTATATATTTGGATGGCTACTCTTAGTATGCACCTGTTCACACCCATTTTCTTTTCGGAAGTGATGGTCAGTCTTTTGTTATTTATGAAGGGGTTCCTCCATCATTTACATTACATTTATCTATGGATTCCCCGTATATTCTCATATTTAGAATCCCCATATAACGAGTATTAATCCCATTTACAGACATCTTGTCATTTCTCCGTTATATTGCTGTATTATCTATGTAGGAATAATATCCTCTAATACATTTCATTTCTTCATCATTATTTTAGAAACAACTGAGCTGTCGAATCCTAACAATGGAATTAGTGAGATCCCGGAGATCCAAGAATCCGTAAGTATCATAGAGGGGGATGCGTGTGTATCATCAGATCATGGGGTGTGAATGACTCGTCCAGTATTATCCCCCATACAACCATGGGACGTCTCTATTCTAAGTGTAGATGACCCTATGGTGTTAATTACATTTGAATTACAGGGAATCTGTCACCAGGTTTATGCTATTTGGTCTGAGAGAAGCATGATGCAGGGACAGAGACCCTGATTCCATGTGTTGATTACTTTACTCGGTGGAGTAGTTGTGATAAAATCACTATTTATTTCTGCTGCAGAGCTCTGAATGCTGAGTCTTGTATAACCCCGCCCACACCATTGATTGGCAGCTTTCTGTGTACACTGTGCATAGGCAGAAAGCTGCTAATCAGTGGTGGAGGCAGGGGTACAGAGCAATAGGACTACCTGGCTAGACAGATAGTCTTCTAGTGATAATCTACTGATTTTATTGAAACAGCCACACACAGCCTAGTAAGTAACACATCACTGGAATCAGGGTCTCTGCCCCTACATCATGGTGCTTTCAGAATACATAGCAAACACCTGGTGACAGATTACCTGTAAGTCCTCCTCTGTGTGATCTCCCACATTATCCAGAATGTTATAGTAATGTATGATGACCGTTGCAGGGCGGCTCCAGGATTTCGTGGGCCCTGGGCGAAAGAGTCTCAGTGGCCCCTTTAACACATACCACGATTCATGATGCACAGATACCGCAGATAATATATATATATATATATATATATATATATATATATATATATATATATATATAGTACAAGGCCGAAGATTTCACTTCTTACATTACATGAGCGATATCTATTGTAAATTCCACAATAACTCAGAAAGCGGCGAATCCTCACAGCTCACAGTGCAGACCGGACAGTAATGTCCTCCACACAGTATAATGGCACCACATAGTCCTCTATACCGTATTATGAGCTCCATATATTGCTCCATATAGAATAATGGACCCCATAAAATGCTCCACGCAGGCTGTGCCCCCATATAATGCCCCATGCAGGCTGTGACCCCACACATAATGCCCCATGCAGGCTGGCCCCCCACATAATGCCCCATGCAGGCTTTGACCCCCCACATAATGCTCCATGCAGGCTGTGACCCCCACATAATGCCCCATGCAGGCTTTGACCCCCCACATAATGCCCCATGCAGGCTGTGCCCCCCCCCACATAATGCCCCATGCAGGATGTCCCCCTCCCACATAATGGCCCATGCAGGATGTCACCCCCCATATAATTCCCCATGCAGAATGTCCCTCCCACATAATGTCCCATGCAGGCTGTGCCCACCACATAATGCCCCATGTAGGCTGTGCGCCCCCACATAATGGCCCATGCAGGATGTCACCCCCCATATAATTCCCCATGCAGGATGTCCCCTCCACATAATGCCCCATGCAGGATGTCCCACCCCACATAATGCCCCATGCAGGATGTCCCCCACACATAATGCCCCATGCAGTATATCCCCCCCACATAATGCCCCATGCAGGATGTCACCCCCCATATAATTCCCCATGCAGGATGTCCCCCCCACATAATGCTCCATGCAGGATGTCCCACCCCACATAATGGCCCATACAGGATGTCACCCCCCATATAATGCCCATGAAGAATATCACCCCCCCCCATATAATGCCCCATGCAGGATGTCCCCCCAACACATACTGCCCCATGTAGGATGTCACCTCTCACCCCATATATGTCCCCATGCAGGATGTCACCTCTCACCCCATATAATGCCCCATGCAGGATGTCACTTCTCCCCCCATATAATACCCCATGCAGAATGTCACTCCCCCCATATAATGCCCCATGCAGGATGTCACCCCCCATATAATGCCCCATGCAGAATGTCACCTCTCACCCCATATAAAGCCCTATGCTGGATGTCACTTCCCCCCCCCATATAATGACCCATGCAGGATGTCACTTCTCCCCCTCATATAATACCCCATGCAGGATGTCACCCCCCTATATAATGCCCCATGCAGGATGTCCCCCCCATATAATGCCTCATGTAGGATGTCACCTCTCACCCCATATAATGCCCCATGCAGGATGTCACTCCCCCCATATAATGCCCCATGCAGGATGTCACTTCTCCCCCCCCATATAATACCCCACGCAGGATGTCCCTACCTCCCCCCCATACAATGCCCCATGCAGGATGTCACTTCTCCCCCCATATAATGCCCCATACCTCCATACATAAAAAAAAAAAATCAAATGCTCACCTCACTGCTCACCAGCTGTGGAGAGGTAAGTATTGTGCCGGCCGTGGTCCTGAGCAAGCATTGGGGGGGGGAGCAAGGCCCACTAGCTGGCGCTGGCACCACTCTCCTCTGCTCACCGGTCCCATACCGCGCCAGGGTGCCCGACAGCAAGTGGGCCCCTCGCCTACTCAGGGCCCTGGCACTTGCCTGGGTGTGCTGGGTGCTAGCGCCAGGTCTGCCCAGCGTCCGGTTTGTATCCTCCCAACATCATATCAGTGTAAATCATCTGGGACATAATATGGGGGGAGAAGTTTTTGCATCTGTAACTTTTTTCCTGCATCTTCAATAAATCAGTATTATTTCTTATTCTTTTATAGAGCGTGATGGATTCATTGGTTCCGGCGAGAAAGCCGCATATGAGCGACTATGAAACTTCCAAACTCATCAGCAGTGGAAATTTTGGGTGAGATTTCTGTTGCCATAATCCACATTTCTCAGGGTTCCCTATGACAATGCTTCTGCCCCTGCACTCTGCCATTCAGTGTTATCATAGGGAAATTATGTGATCTGTAGCAAATCAAACTGTAAGGAAAGCGATTTAAATAATATAATTACATATAATATAATATATAATAATATAATATTATTACATTCGCCTGTGCTAGACCCTCATCTGTTCTTATGCTGCCTCCTCCACCTGAGCTTTTCTGCTCTCCACTCTGATCTTTGTTTTGATGGGGGGGGCTCCATTATGAAGCTGATCAGAGAAGTTGGCTACACATGGTCACATGAAGGGTGACACCATATTGACGTCAATGACATCTACACCCTCCACCATGACCATGTGGGCCCAATCACTGGCCTCAGCAGCAGAAGAGAGCCCTGGAGCACATTCATTTTGGACCAATTTTATTTGCACTAAATTGTATTTGGTCAGTTATAGCGAATCTGCCCAAAGAGAATTTCGATAGATTCTCGTATCTATAATGTGACCTGGGTGATGGCTCCGGCAGAAGTGGCATTGTGGAGACCTCCAATAGGTGATCTATGTAGTGCTATTTTATGTATTTCTAGATGTGCATTTATAGTGGCGGCCAGACTTTTAGTATTATACATATGCAAATTGTCTCTTCAGAGAGGAAGCAAACTAGAACTCCACCTATAGGAAGTAGCAATCCTAAAAGTCAATATCGACCCTTTAACAAGCCTTGTCACATGACTTAGGATAATAGCCAAAACCAAAATCTCAATTTGCAGGAACTGCGTTCTGGGGTACTGCCCCTCTTCAGTGCAAAGTGTGAGATATGGTTTGACTGGGTGAGAGGTGTCTGACCGGTATCCAAGGGGTTGACGTTTCTCCTTGCGGACATGAGGAGACTTTTAAGCCACAATGCTCCTCTGGGAAATAGGATTGCTACTTCCTATAGGTGGCACTAGGGTGCTAGTTCTCTTCCTCTCTGAAAAGAGACAATTTGCATATTTCCCAGAAGAGCATTGCAGCTTAAAAGTCTCCTCACCTTGACATGCTTAACATGGCTTTTTCCGCAAGGAGAAACGTTACCGCTTGGATCCCGGTCAGATGCCTCTCACCCAGCCAAACCATATCTCACACTTTGCACTGATGAGTGCTTGTACCCCAAAACATAGTGTCCGAAAATTGAGTTTTTGATTATGGCTATTATTCCATGTCATATGATAAGGCTCGTTAAAGGGTCGATATTGACTTTTAGGATTACTACTTCCTATAAGGGGCACTAGTGTTCTAGTTCTCTTCCTCTCTGAAGAGACAATTTGCATATTTCCCAGAGGATCATTGAGGCTTAAAAGTCTCCTCACCTTGACAAGCTTAACATTTCACTCTCCGCAAGGAGAAATGTTACCCCTTGGATACCAGTATTAAACATATAATGATTTCTATAGATGGATTATTAATAAGGATTTATTATAACCGATGGATTCTCCTTCTCTCCAGGGCCGTCTACTTAGTGCATCATAAAGACTCACACCAGACCTTTGCTATGAAGAAAATGGCTAAGCGGAACCTAAATACTGCACAGAGATTGGAATGGGCCTTTCTGGAGAGGGACATCTTAACATTTGCTGATTGTCCCTTTGTGGTCTCCATGCTCTGCTCCTTTCCAACTAGATCTCACCTGTGTATGGTCATGGAGTATGTAGGAGGTAAGACACATCTATTGTATTATATTCAGCCCATGTCTGCTTTCATCTTATCACTGCTCATATCATTAGGACATTGTTGGTTACATCCCCACAGAGCATTTACTATAGGTTATCTATTACCAAGATGCTCGTAAATTCATTGATCTTGGTGCAGGGGCGCTATGGGGCTCATCAGTCGGAGGGGGTCTGTCGACGCTCGGCAGTGGGCAGCATCCCTCCACCTGTCATCACAATTTCAGCGGTATTTGCTTCTTCAAGGAGGTGGGGTTGGTGGGGGCAAAAATACTGAGTAGGTGGCTAGTAGGGGCCAAAATACTGAAAGGGGGCCGTATGACTAGATATGGGGGGACTGTGAATGATGAGTGGAGGTCATCATATTAAGTGGGGTGCTGTGGGGGTCCTCACTCTATATGGAGGCCCCCATTCTGTGTGGGGACATCATACTGAGTGGGGAGTTATGCGGACCATTATATTGTGTGAGGGACTGTGGGAACCATTATCATGAGTGGGAGGGTTGCTGTGGGTGCCATCACACCGAGTAGGGGGTTGTGGCTGGCCTCCTTCTAAGTGGTGGCCTCCTTAGGAGGATTCACTGTGGGGATACCATACTCATTGAGTGTGGGTGTGGGCATTTTTGGGAGCATCATACTCTAAAATGGCCATAAAAGTTGTATTGCTGGTGAGAACACCAAGCTGCTTCAACAGGGATATAAATATATTTCTTTTTTATTTTTTAGGGTTGGGGGCAATTACAACTTTTGATATGGGGTCTTGTGATTTCTATGTACGCCACTATCTGTGTGATCTCCCCAGGATGTTTCCGCTCACTGCTCATTATACATCATGGTTATCTGCTCGTGGTATATCATGGTTATCTTCTGTATAAACCCCTCACCGGTCATATTTCCTTTCTTCTATAGGTGGAGACTGTGGGACCCTTCTAAGCACCAGGGGTCCTTTCTCTGTCCCCATGGCCCGCTTGTACTTTGCAGAGGCGGTACTTGCCGTGGAATACCTGCATAGTTACGGTGTGGTGCACAGAGACCTGAAGCCGGAAAAGTAAGTGCCCCCGAAGTATAATAAAGTGGGGAAAGTTGTCATTTATTATCATTCAGTCTGTGAGGCTAAAACCATCTTCTCTTTTGCAGCCTCCTGATTACATCTACTGGACATATTAAAGTTACCGATTTTGGGATTTCAAAACTTGGTCTAATGATACCGAAAACGAACACCTACAAGGAATTAGCAGTGGACATCTCCAGAGAGTTCCAGGACCGTGAGGTCAGCATCACCTACAAGAACTTAGCTTGTTATTTGCAAATCTCATCACACTATTGTCTCTTCTCTACGTTCTTCCTTTCTAGAGAACTTTTCCACTAATATTTTATCTTCTGCATTGTGTTTTAACGATGATATCTTGTCATAATAATTGTTTCATCGATTCTCATCTCTATGTTCTGTTGGTTTCCAGTTCTGTGGCACCCCATGTTACATAGCCCCAGAGATCATCCTGAAAGAAGGCTATGGAAGACCTGTTGACTGGTGGTCATTGGGGATCATCCTGTATAAATTCCTGCTGGGATGTGTACCATTTGATTCTGATTCCCTCACTGAGCTTTATAAAAGGGTTGTCATTGGTGAGTAGAATAATCCGATCATTGCGTTGATTGGTTACATTTGTTTAGTTATTTCCTTTGCTCTAAGTTACAGTCCAGTAAAGAGGTTTTATTTTCTGTAATTTTCTATGTAACAGGAGAACTAATTTGGAATTGTGATCGCGCTCCACCCCTGGATGCTCAGAATCTCATCACTGAGCTGCTCAGAAGAAATCCTGTGCGTAGACTTGGGACAGGTAACAGATATACTAGTATTAATATTCCCTTATTAGACCAAGGACATATCGCTCATGTCCATGAAGATCAGCATTTCTCTATCAGCTCATCTACTGTATTTCTAGTTCTCCACACTAAGACTTCCAGTTTATTTCCTTCATATCGGCTCAGTTTTGTCATTAGTTCAGATTACGATAAACTGTTCAGATATGGAGCCATCCCTGACTATGTCCGCATCACTTTTGTTTTTCTTTTTCTAGGAGGAGCATTTGAGATCAAGGTTCATCCATTCCTGAGTGACTTGGACTTTGACAACATTCTGAGCCAGGAGCTGGAGTATGTTCCTCAGCTTGTTTCAGACGCAGACACCAGCTTATTTATCAGTAAGTAGAAGGAGACGTCATCTAGACTAAGCGACTGTTTGTCTCATCTTCCCTAATATGTGATCATCTGTTCCCATTAATATTAGTGATAAATAGTGACTGTGTTATACTGACAACCTCTAATAATACTTCATTACCTATTTCTTGTAGATCATTCTGATATAAACAAACATCTGGTCTCAAAGGATGAGGAAGGCACAAGTGAGAACAATGAGAGCCTTGACTTCCAAAATTTTACGTCATCTTCTGAAAAGCTTTGTAAAGTAAGTATGTGATTAATAAATCCAAAATATGTAAAAAAAAAGAAAAAAAACTCTAAAAGTACATAAAAAAATATTTTATATCTTATTTTTATCCGTATTTAGCTCTGTACCATCGCTACCAGGATGGTGAACAATGAGGATCCCAATGCCCCTCCAGAGTATACACAAGAAACCAACACAAACATCTCAGAAATGTGAGTAGATTAGAAAGGGTCATTACTTCATTACTGGGAGTTCCAGGCTGATCTATGTACACAACACCAAATATAGGACATAAATAACAGAATATCAAATGCAGCATTCACCGTTTCATGGTTAACGGTCATTGTACTTTTGGCTTCAGAAAATGCAGAAGATAACAGCCCATAATTGTGGCATGTCATGCATTTTTAGCACTGCCTACTCTGTAGGAGAGCTGTAGTATTACTTGCCAGACATTCTTGGTAGTTGTGTTCTGATCCATGGAAGGTAGTTTGGAGCAGAAAACCTTCCCCACTATGACAGTCATATGTCCTATTAGGCCTTATAGTCAGTGTTCTTATAGTGAGACAACCCATTTTATACTGTGTTTACTTACGATTTACATGTTTTTCTTCTTCAAACAGGCAGAAAGAATCTGTTCCTGTATGTAATACAGACTATGCTGTTACCATCTTGCCACCCTCGTCTCCATTGCTAGGTATGTACATGTCTACAGCACCAACAATGTGAATGTTGACTTCAAGGCTCAAATATTTCCACATGGTTTTTCTGGTCTACTATGTTATCCATGTTTCATGGATCTCAGCTATGTTGACCATGGGTTCGTACTGTATCCCTATTTCCCTAATTTTGTACAGGAGTTTTTTTTCATGTATTCTGTTTATTACGTTGCATCATCTTTTAACCTAGTGAGATATAGCGACTGTGTTATACTGACACCCTCTAACAATCCTTCCTTACCTATGTCTTGTAGATCACTCTGATGAAAACAACCATCTGATCTCAGAGGATAAGGAGGGCACAAGTGAGGACGATGAGAACTTTATCTTCCGAATATTTGCATCATCATCTTCTGAGAGGCTTTCTAAAGTAAGTATGTGATCGATAAATCCAAAATATGTACAAAAAAGGATCTATAAAATTAAAAAGTATATATATTTAATAACTTATTGTTATCCACATTTAGCACTCTACCACCACTAACGGGATGGTGAACAACGAGGATCCCAAGGCCCCTCCAGAGTGTACACCAGAATCGAACACAAACATCTCAGAAATGTGAGTAGATTATGGGGTCATTACTGGGAGCTCCAGGCTGATATATGTGCACAACATCAAATATAGGACATAAATACCATAATATCAAATGCAGCATCCACCGCCCCATGGTTATGGGTCATTGTGCTTTCAGCTTTCGGAATTGTTGGATATAACAGCCCATAATTGTGGCCGGTCATGCACTTTTAGTGCTGCCCTCACTGTAGGAGAGATGTAGTATGAAATGCCGGCCATTCTTGGTAGTTGTTTTCCTCTCAGCTATCTATAAAAGGTAGTCTTGAGCAGAAGACCTTCCCCACTATGACAGTCATATGTCCTACTAGGCCTTATAGTCGGTGTTCTTCTAGTGAGACAACCCCTTTTATATGGAGTTTACTTGAGATTTACATGTTTTTCTTCTTCAAACAGGCAGAAAGTATCTGTTCCTGTATGTAATACAGACGATGCTGTTACCATCTTGCCACCCTCGTCCCCATTGCCAGGTATGTACATGTCTACAGCACCAGCAATGTGAATGTTGACTTCAAGGCTCAAATATTCCCACATGGTTTTATACAATACTATAGGTCTCTTATGTTATCCATATTATGACAAAGCAGATCCTATAAGAAGATATTGTTATTGATTTTTTTTTTTAATTTTTCATCAGAATTTCCATCTCATGAAGAAAGAAAATCGGCAATAAATCTGAGTATGGAGCAACAAAACTCAGAAAATGGAAAAAATGGGAAAAAGAGACGAGGTAAGTGTGAGAATCAACTCCATGTTGTGTGATGTCAGTGAGAATAATTCATGTGGAGTAGATGTCATCTGTCAGTGATGGGATTGTCACATGTATGATTGCTGACAATGACCCCTGACCTCTGTATGATAATATTCCTCTGCCGTCCGGCCACAGTGACTGCACAGCATTATCATGTAATATGGAGTCCCATCACTTACATTATATTTATTTCTCTTGTCATAGGTTCCATCTTCCGCCGGATCTTATCATCCTGCCGGCGTGGATTATCCAGGGCTGCTCGCGCATTTGCATGCTGTCACTGTTGCCCTAAAACCATCTAAAAGACGGGACACCTAAGCATCTAGCGCCCTGAAGTCCAGCAGATCCATCATCACTGCTGGAGCTGTATAGAAGGACCTTCACCATCTACCTGTGGCCTTCTGACTGGTCAACCTGGACAAGTTTCAGTAACGCCTCTGTCATCGGGCTCCGCGGTATTCATACTGCTCGTCTAACTTGTCATTTACTGATCACCTGGTATCTGACCTCGGCTATCTTCCTGACTTTGATTTAGTCTTTTGATAATGTTCACGATTTTATTCATCCCATTATTAATTAAAAAAAAGTAAAATCTGTTACTGTTGCTCTGATTCCTTTTTGTCTTGAATTCACAAATACTTGTAACTCACTAATTGCTCTTCTTCTCACTAAATGTATTTCTCATTATCCTTAATGCAGCAGTCAGTCTCATATTTCTGTCCAGCAGTTACACTGGTGCCTCCACCCTGTACCAGTCATTACACTCATCCACAAACCTCTGCACCCTGCTGCACAGTCCTGCATCTCTACCATATCTATACTCCAATGAGCTAAGATTAACATCCTCCATAATCAGGACCTCCCACTCTCATGTCCAAGACATTTTCTCTGCTGCACCAGCTCTCAGGAGTGCACTACTGCAGGCAATCATGTTCATTCCCACTATCAGAGATTTTAAGTGTGCAGTAGAAACAGATTATTTGTGGCAGGACTATCAAATCACCTCACTATTCTAAGTTTTTCCTACAGCACTCAGTAGCACTTAATATTTGTACATATACAGATAATGGTTGGTGACTGGTTCATGCAGCCTTAATTCCACAAAGATAGAAATAAAAGGTCAACATGTTTCATACATCCAAACCATCCTTAATCATGGCAGAAAAACATAATTTTAAGTTCCCACTATGAATATTTGGTGAGATATCACAGCTGTGTATTTTCACAGCACAAAGAACGCATCTTACAGATCAGCAAATCACAGTGTGCTGACGCTTAATGTTGTAGTTTTGAACAACACCATTCATTTTATCATATAATGTGTTGGAAAATGAGAAAAAATGCCAGGTTTGGGTTCCTTCATTTTACAGTGTGTATTGTGTTGTAAAAACAAACTGGCAAAATGATTCAGAGTCAGTAGTACGATTACTGTGATACCAAACTGATAAGGTTTATATATATATATATATATATATATATATATATATATATATACAGTGTTTAGCATAAATCAGTACACCCAAATAGATTTGTCAGCAAACCTGTAGTTTCCTTTCAGAATCATCATTTTATATGGGATACCATACTACAAAATACTCTCGCAAATTTGAGCCATTGAATGCAAACAAGATTTGGTATTTTGCAGACCCCAAAAAAGTAATTTTCTTAACAAACTCATTCAAGATCATGTTTCAAAAATGAGAACATCCCAGTAACAGTCTTAAGAGAAAAGCTAAGTTTAGACAACAAAATTCTAATTAACAAGAACTGAACCACAGGTAAGTGTAATTATTCATTAAACAGATGTCCAGCAGACAGGTGTCTGTAAAAGGAAGTTACTTAATAAAGAAAACTCCTTCCCATTTCATGCTATCAGCAATGGCACCACATAGAAGGGAAATGTCACAAAACCTGAGAAAGAAAATAATTTCATTGCAATAAATGTGAAGTCTACAAGAAGATCAGCAAAACTTTACTTATCAGTCAGAATACTGTAGCAAAAGTGATGCAAAACTATAACAAAGATGGAACTGCAACCATCTTACAGAGACGTCCAGGCCGACTATGGAAGTTAACACCTAAACAAAAGCGTCCTCTGATGAGAAGGGTAAGTGGCACCACATAGAAGAGAAATGTCACAAGACATTTCTGAGAAAGAAAATAATTTCTTTACAAAAAATGTGAAGTCTACAAGAAGATCAGCAAAGCTTTTCTTATCAGTCAGATGGAAGCTAACATCTAAACAAAAGCATCTTCTGATGAGAAGAAAATCGACAGGCAAATTCATTGCTATTAGCTGAAGAAGTAGAAAGCCAAACTAGGGTGAGTGTTTTCCATAACACGACACGGAGTACACTGCAAATGAATGGCATTCATGAGTGTCCTCCACAAAGGAAGCCTCTCTCCCTTAAAGCCCATGAACAATAAAAGTCCGTCTACAATTTGCCAGGGTCCATGCTTAAAACTATGAGGACTACCGGGACTGTATACTGTGTATGTGCATCTTATGTGTATGTCTGTATTTTATGTTTGTGTGCACTATGTATATGCATACGTTAAAATGTGTATAGAGTATTAGCATGTGCAAATTTTATATGTGTGCCTAATATAAATATACATGGAAATGTATATGTAGGTGGTGCCTGATGGAGGGTGGGGGGCCCAGATCAGAAGTCCTGATTAAGGGCCCTTCACTGTCATTGTCTGCCCCTTATATAAACAGTAAAATCCTCTTTAATAACTGGACTTCCATTGGGGTGGACTTCTCATAGATGGCCAGTAGGCATACTATATTATGAATCTGGGCATCTCTCACAGAAAATCTGATCTGGATATGAGGGTGGTCTTCTATAAGCGGTGATGTTTTGGAGAGATTTAGGGAAAAGTCCCAATGCTTATCCATCGATCTGGTAATTTGAGTAAAATATTTGTGTTGATAACTGATCACAAAGTCACAAAATATGTAAGATTTGGCATAACCTGGTTCATTTTTCAAAAAGTTATGCTCAATTTTTTTAGCACCAAGTTTTGTTGCTTTTTTGTAGACTTACACTAACTTAGTATATTGTGTGAGAATTAAATGAATTATGAATTAGTTGGCGCATTTTACCACACTCTGGGGGTCCCTGACAGTCCTTCTTTACCGGCCCTGTAGTGATGCCAATGTAAACTTCCAAGTGACCGCGCAGTCAATCACTGTCACGAATGCAGGACAACCTATGATTAGCTAATTTTTGGGAAATCCTTATAACAAAAGGGGATTGAAAATATTTACAATTATTTTAAAAGCATTAAAAAAAAAACAGACC
Source organism: Phyllobates terribilis (assembly GCF_046119375.1). NCBI lineage: Eukaryota > Metazoa > Chordata > Amphibia > Anura > Dendrobatidae > Phyllobates > Phyllobates terribilis. The sequence goes on along the minus strand of NW_027363483.1, from coordinate 288,138 downwards.
CAATACTTATAATTAGTTTGTTGAAAGTAGTCTAATTAAAGGGAGCTGAAAGGATTAGAGATTATGAACCCGATTCACCAGTGTTTTTGCCAGAAAACTGGCATAAAGCTCTTGAAAAGTTGCAAAGTTTTGTGACTTTTCCCATTTTCACATAATTTTAACTTCTTTAACCCCTTAAGCCCCGCGGGTGGTTTGCACGTTAATGACCGGGCCAATTTTTACAATTCTGACCACTGTCACTTTATGAGGTAATTACTCTGGAACGCTTCAACGGATCCCCCTGATTCTGAGATTGTTTTTTCGTGACATATTGTACTTCATGATTGTGGAAAAATTTCTTCGATATCACTTGCGTTTATTTGTGAAAAAAACGGAAATTTGGCGAAAATTTTGAAAATTTAGCAATTTTCAAAATTTGAATTTTTAAGCCCTGAAATCAGAGCGATATGTCACACAAAAGAGTTAATAAATAACATTTCCCACATGTCTACTTTACATGGTATCCGCTAACAATTTGAGCCGATTTTCCATTCAATTTGTTAGCGGATACCATGTTGCATTTAGAGAGTCCCTGCGTGTCCAAACATTGGAGCTCCCCCACAAGTGACCCCATTTTGGAAACTAGACCCCCCAAGGCACCTATCTAGATTCATAGTGAGCACTTGGAACCCCAGGTGCTTCACAAATTGATTCATAAAAATGAAAAAGTGTTTTTTTTTTTCACTTTTTCATTTTTACGAATCAATTTGTGAAGCACCTGGGGATTCCAAGTGCTCACTATGCATCTAGATAGGTGCCTTCGGGGGTCTAGTTTCCAAAATGGGGTCACTTATGGGGGAGCTCCAATGTTTGGGCACACAGGGGCTCTCCAAACGCAACATGGCGTCCGCTAACAATTTGAGCCGATTTTCCATTCAATTTGTTAGCGGACACCATGTCGCGTTTGGAGAGCCCGTGATGTGCCTAAACAGTGGAGCTCCCCCACAAGTGTCCCCATTTTGGAAACTATACCCCTCAAGGATTTTATTAAGGTGTATAGTGAACATTTTGAACCCAGAGGTACGGCACAGAATTTGTTTACATTAGGTCATCATATTGAATAAGTTGTCATTATTCTTGAGCGCAAGTGCTCGCTACTTGAGTTTGCATCGGGTACTCAGGTATGCACCATGTACAGCGTGTGCTCGAGTGACATGCTCGAGTCCCTGCTCCGCATGTTTCACGGTTATTAGACACCCCAAAAAAAACATGTGGGGATCGCTCGTGCATGGCAGGCAATCCCCGTAAAGTTTTTTGGCCGCGAAGCATATGGGGCAGAGACTCGAGCATGTCACTCAAATACCCACGATACTCAATGCATACCAGAGCACCCGATGCAAACTCAAGTAGCGAGCACTTGCTCTCAACACTAGTCGCCATATCGTCATCTTTTTTTCTTACTTTTGAAAAAAATCCCAACCCCAGCCCTAACCCTAGCACAACCCTAGCCCCAGCACAGCCCTAGCCCCAGCACAACCCTAGCCCCAGCACAACCCTAGCCCCAAACCCAGCCCTAACCCTAGCCCAATCCTAACCCAAGAGTTTATTTTTGACGCCGTTCCTTGTGCGGTATAAGTGATTAGACGACTTTATTCTTCGGGTCGGTGTGATTACAGCAATGCCAGAATCATATGGGGTTTTTATGACTGACAGCTGTCACACACTAAAAGACGCATTTTTTTTTAAATCTAGTTTTTGCATCGCCATATTTTGAGAGCTATAATTTTTCCAGATTTTGGCAGACAGTCATGTGACGGCTCGTTTTTTGCGGGATGACTTGACGTTGTTATTGGTGCCATTTTCAGGCACGTGACATTTTTTGATCGCTTTCTATTCCGATTTTTGGGAGGCAGAATAAACAAAAACCAACAATTCAGGAATTGTTTTTTTTTTTTTTTTTTATTCTGTTCCGCGTGTGGTAAAATTGATGAGGTAGCTTTATTCTTCGGGTCAGTACGTTTACAGCGGTACCACATTTGTATCATTTTTCTATGTTTTGGCGCTTATACACAATAAAAGCTATTTTATAGAAAAAAATATTTTTTAGTATCGCTTTATTCTGAGAGCTATAACTTTTTTATTTTTCGGCTGATGGAGCTGTATGGCGGCTTGTTTTTTGCGGGACGAGATGATGTTTTCAGCGGTATCATTTTTATTTATATGCGTCTTTTTGATCGCGTGTTATTCCACTTTTTGTTTGGCGGTATGGTGATAAAGCATTGCTTTTTGCTTTGTTTTTTTTTTTTTTTTTTTACCGTGTTCACTGAAGGGGTTAACTAGTGGGACAGTTTTATAGGTCAGGTTTTTCCGGACGCGGCGATACCAAATATTTTTTTTATAATAATATTTATTGATGGGTACATTATATTTTTATTTTTGGTGTATTATTTTTTTTATTTTTTTATAATATTTTTGCACATTTTTTTTTTTTTTTTCCACTTTCACACAGTTTATACACTTTATTACTTTGTCCCACTCTGGGACTTTCACTTTTTTTTTTTCTGATCGCCTGCATGGCACAGGAATGGAGCACCATCCCTATGCCATGAAGGCTGTCAGAAATGCACAGTGTGAAGATTGCTTGGAGATGCACTGCGCATGTCCAAGCAATCTTCCTGCTCTCTGGTGACCCGGATGTTGTCATGACGACATCGGGTCGTCATGGCAACACCCGGGAAGCCTTTGCAGACTGCGCTGGAAGCCGGAAGAGGAGGTGAGTATCGCCGATCACCTCCCCTTGCCCCCGCAATGCCGCGATCGACTTCGATCGCAGCATCGCGGGGGTTAATGTGCTGGGAGCGGTGCAGGACCGCTCCCTGCACATAGTACCGGGTGTCAGCTGTGACAATCAGCTGACACCCGGCGGCGATCGCGCCCGCACAGCCTATGTGCGCGCGCGATCGCGATGACGTACTAATACGAGTCTGGCTCTTAAGTCCCAGGGCACAGACGCGTATTAGTACGTCAGATGTTATTAAGGGGTTAAAGCCCAAGACGTACTGATACGTATCTGCGCCCTGGGACTTAAGAGCCTGATATGTATTAGTACATCTTTGCGATCGCGCCCGCACACAGGCTGTGCGGGCGTGATCGCCGCCGGGTGTCAACTGATTGTCACAGCTGACACCCGGTGCTATGTGCTGGGAGAGGTCCCGCACATTAACCCCCGCAATGCTGCGATCGAAGTCGTTCGCAGCATTGCGGGGGCAAGGGGAGGTGATCGGGATAGTCACCTCTGTAGCACCCTGAGGATTCGGCTGCTACAGGGGTATTGCACCTCAACCCAGAGGTGTGATATTCCACTCCCGGGTAAGGATGGAGTGTGGAACTGAGCTCAGATAGACTGCATGCACTACATACATCCCATTCCAGAGGAGCAGGCCGACGGTACTCCCACTTGGAAATGTGCAGGTACAACCGAGCCTGTTCCTGGCTGGAGTGGGAGGGGGGTGGTACATCCCATGTAGTGTAGGGGCAGATAGGGGGAGCAGTCTGGGTAGTGTTAGGAGCTCATTGGGTGCTGGTCACCTGAGCTCACACATAGAGGGATATATAAGGAGGGCACCAACTTAGAATCAGGGTCAGACGCAGAGAGGCAGTCAGACGCAGAGAGTCAGTCAGCTGCAGAGGACAAGTCGGATGCAGAGAGCAGGAAACAGCAGCCCTGGAGAGAGAGAGAGTGGAGCAGAGAAAGACCCAGAGGGGGAAGACTGAAGGGACCCAAGAACCCAAATTAGAGCACCGGGTGAGGAGTCAGCATCAGGGTACCGGAACCCAAGCTGGTGGGGGCAAAAACAATCCCCAGCCAGAGACCGGAGATCGTGGGCAGCGTTTGCCACGGTCACCCACCATATTCACCCCGAAGGCACACCACATGAAGGGTCAGGGAACCCAGGGCCAAGGGTGTCCCAAAAGAAGGCCCGAGGGAGCTGGACCTAGGTGAATCCCTGGTGGGGACGGCTGAAGAAAGGACAGAGGGAGAGCTCAGGGCCACGCTCCGGACTTGTATGGGGGTTGGCTGGATCCAGGACCTGGTGGACGCAGCACGGCTCGGGTGGTCACTAGCAGCTGGAGTGACCGAAACATCAGCAGTAAGTAAACTCCCTTAACTGCACAACCCGAGTCTGTCTTCATTGCCGGCTGCACCGCACCACCACAACCCCCATCCTCTGCGCCTGTCCCCTCTGAGGCTATACCCCTCCCGTTGGGGGTTATCCCACCAAGCTGCGCATCCACCATCAGCCTCAGCGGACCCTGCTGCAGCGGCGGCCACAGTGACCGCATCACAACGGGTGGCGTAGTCGACACAAAAGAACTTTAGTAACATCTGTAAAGCTGCCACATAACACTGAGCTTGACGCCCTGGGCACGGGGCCGGGTCACAGCCGCTCGGAGACTACAACCCCCCATCTGATCCGGTGCCGGGTATTCCCCTCAAAAAGGAATATGTCCCAGGGGGCGCGTCAACTTTGGCGTAGTCGGCAGGATTACGTGCCCGCAACACCCGGGTACTGCGTGCCTGAAGAAAAGTGCAAGTTTACCTCAGAAAGAAGTCTCCCGCCAGTTCCGGAGGGTCCACGCCATCGGACTCCATCACCAGTCGTTTCCCGCCGATTGTCCGCCATTTCCAACTTGTTCCCGCCATCTGCAGAGTTTCCCGCCACTGGGCGACGCTTCCCGCCAAAACCGCAGATTTCCCGCCTTGGAAGAGCAGCGGACGCCATTATGGGCGTGCCAAAGGAGGGCAAGAGGCCACCTCCCATCGTGGGCCAGGACAGAAAATGGCGCCAAAAGTGGAAACCGCCCCCACCAACAGAGACTGTGATGCTGGAGGTGTCTGTCAGCGTGAAAGAACTCCCCCTGGAGCTGACAGTCACCGAGTTGCCCCGGGACCGCCCTCGAAGGGGGAGGAGACGAAAGAGAAGAAAAAAGATGGGTGTCGCTTGGAGGAGTCTGGAGCGAGCGCACCCGGAGGCAAGAGGTCTAACAAGGAGTAGCGGAAGAGCTCACCCGGAGATGGAGAGAAAGCAGAACAGCACCGGCCCGCTGGCCAGGAGTCTGCTAGAGACCGAGGAAGGAGGGCAGAGCAGCACCGGCCCGCTGGCCAGGAGCCTGCCGGAAGCCGAGCAGAGCAGCACCGACCCGATGGTCAGGAGCCTGCTAGAGTCCACAACCCCGCTAGGTCTAGCGGAGATCCTAGCGCAGCTCCCCCGAGACCGGGAGTGTGCACAAACTGCCCTGGAGGGCCTCGCAAGGAGGATGGCCCGGGTACAGCGCGAGATACTGGCGGAGTGGAGCCGGGAGATGGCCCAGCAACCAGAGACCAGTCAACGGAGCACGCTACCCTGGAAGAGGAAGCAGACCGCCTCTGAGGATGGCGCAGGAGGACCCAAGGCCGGAGACGGCGCCGAGGAGGGAGCCGAACGCATGGAGGCAGGTAAAGGGGACGCCTATACCCCAAGCCGTGACACCGCTTACCTGCCCCAGCTCCCCGTCGCAGAGCCCGAAAGTCCCCCTGCTGTGCCCGTAGCCGCCAGGTCACCGCCATGGACTAGGCCCCGACCGGAAGCCGCCGCCGCGACCCCTGTGACGTCACGCGCCTCGACCCGGAGCGTGACAAAACAGGAATTACCACCAGCCTGGTCGCAAGGCCTAGTACCCCCGGGCGCCGCATCACCAACAGCGCCCCCTACCTCCGCGGAGCCTCCGGCCTGGCCGCAAGGCCAGGTAGCCCAGGGCGCCGCCGTCCTAACGGTGCCCTTCACCTTCCAGGTGCCCCAGGCCTGGCCGCAAGGCCTGGGCAACCCGGGCGCCATCACCACCGCGCCCGCGCCCGCAATACCAAGGGTGCCACACCTGGGGGAGGACCTCTTCAGCCAGCTCACATGGCCGGACGGGCAGCCCTTCATCTGGCCCGAAGGATACCATGAGCTGGGGCGGCAACAGAGACGAGGGCCCTTGTGTGAGCCCCTGATCCCGGCTCCGAAGCCCGTGACTCGGGTCTCGCCTCCTTTGGAAGACGCACAGTTTGAGTGGGACCCCACCGGAGAAGATCTAATGGGGTTCACTCAGGAAACTCGGGCAGTCGCCGCTGAGCGGACTGAGTGTTGTCGTCAGCAGCTAGCAGAGTTTACGAGAGAACGGGAGGAGAGGCGGGCCAGAGAACAACAGGCCCAAATCCGGAGCGCGGAGCAGAAGAGCCGGACTAGGAGGAACCCCCGTGCAGCGCATTGTCCCCGCACCATCGGGACAGTGATAAAGTTCAACCCGCAGCATGGGTGGGGCTTTATTCGGGACCGTAACAACCGCGGTGACGTTTTTGTGACTCGCAGAGACGTCGAGTCTCACCTGCCGGAAGGTCACAAAGGCCGTGACCTCTACGTCGGAGACGAAGTCACTTTCACCCGGCACAAGTGTGCCAAAGGACCTTACGCCCTCCACGTACACCGCTTGACGGAGGAGGAGTTGCGGTACGGAGAGGAGGAGCCAGAGGACCCGGACGGGTCTGAAGCAACACCATATCAAGAAAGAGCAGGAGGAAGACGCCGTTGAGTGCGGCCGAGAAGTGATGTAAATAGTTACCCAATCGGGGTATAAAGGAACTGAAACTGGAACTGTTGCTGCTGCTAAAATAGTCCCCGTTGGGACCAGTGAACTGTTTTACCCGTTAACCCCTTCATCCTACAGGCTGAGGACTGTGAGCAGCCATTCCCTTTCCTCTAACTGGCCGAGGACTGAGAGCGGCCAACTTCCAACTTCCCTGTATATAGTTGCGCGTCCTAAAGCGCCCCCTACCGGTTTTATAGAAAACCAGATTTTCTAAGAGACTGTCGCACTTTTCCCGGACACACGTTGCACAGTGTCCGGAGGAGGAACCAGAGACAAGAGAAGTATACGAGAAAGTTTTATCTGATAAGATATGTTATATATATAATGTTTTATATGTTTTATATGTTTATATGAAAAAAAAATTGTATGTTTTGGTGTTTTATGTCTTACAGCCCGAGGACGTGCTGTGATTTACCAGGGGGGAATGTAGCACCCTGAGGATTCGGCTGCTACAGGGGTATTGCACCTCAACCCAGAGGTGTGATATTCCACTCCCGGGTAAGGATGGAGTGTGGAACTGAGCTCAGATAGACTGCATGCACTACATACATCCCATTCCAGAGGAGCAGGCCGACGGTACTCCCACTTGGAAATGTGCAGGTACAACCGAGCCTGTTCCTGGCTGGAGTGGGAGGGGGGTGGTACATCCCATGTAGTGTAGGGGCAGATAGGGGGAGCAGTCTGGGTAGTGTTAGGAGCTCATTGGGTGCTGGTCACCTGAGCTCACACATAGAGGGATATATAAGGAGGGCACCAACTTAGAATCAGGGTCAGACGCAGAGAGGCAGTCAGACGCAGAGAGTCAGTCAGCTGCAGAGGACAAGTCGGATGCAGAGAGCAGGAAACAGCAGCCCTGGAGAGAGAGAGAGTGGAGCAGAGAAAGACCCAGAGGGGGAAGACTGAAGGGACCCAAGAACCCAAATTAGAGCACCGGGTGAGGAGTCAGCATCAGGGTACCGGAACCCAAGCTGGTGGGGGCAAAAACAATCCCCAGCCAGAGACCGGAGATCGTGGGCAGCGTTTGCCACGGTCACCCACCATATTCACCCCGAAGGCACACCACATGAAGGGTCAGGGAACCCAGGGCCAAGGGTGTCCCAAAAGAAGGCCCGAGGGAGCTGGACCTAGGTGAATCCCTGGTGGGGACGGCTGAAGAAAGGACAGAGGGAGAGCTCAGGGCCACGCTCCGGACTTGTATGGGGGTTGGCTGGATCCAGGACCTGGTGGACGCAGCACGGCTCGGGTGGTCACTAGCAGCTGGAGTGACCGAAACATCAGCAGTAAGTAAACTCCCTTAACTGCACAACCCGAGTCTGTCTTCATTGCCGGCTGCACCGCACCACCACAACCCCCATCCTCTGCGCCTGTCCCCTCTGAGGCTATACCCCTCCCGTTGGGGGTTATCCCACCAAGCTGCGCATCCACCATCAGCCTCAGCGGACCCTGCTGCAGCGGCGGCCACAGTGACCGCATCACAACGGGTGGCGTAGTCGACACAAAAGAACTTTAGTAACATCTGTAAAGCTGCCACATAACACTGAGCTTGACGCCCTGGGCACGGGGCCGGGTCACAGCCGCTCGGAGACTACAACCCCCCATCTGATCCGGTGCCGGGTATTCCCCTCAAAAAGGAATATGTCCCAGGGGTCGCGTCACCTCTCCTGCCGGTTTCCAGCAATGTGTGCCGCGGCTTCCCGGATGTTGCCATGATGACCCGATTCACTGAGGGGTGCAGTTTTAAAAATGGTGTCACTTTTGGGTATTTTCAGTCATAAAGACCCCTCAAAGTGACTTCAAATGTGATGCGGTCCCTAATAAAATGGTTTTGTAAATTTTGTTGGAAAAATGAGAAATCGCTGGTCAATTTTAACCCTTATAGCTCCCTAATAAAAATAAATTTGGGTTCCAAAATTGTGCTGATGTAAAGTAGACATATGGGAAATGTTATTTATTAACTTTTTTTGTGTGACATATCTCTCCGATTTAAGGGCATAAAAATTCAAATTTTGAAAATTGCAAAATTTTCAACATTTTCGCCAAATATCTGTTTTTTCACAAATAAACACAAGTGATATCGAAGAAATTCTACCACAATCATAAAGTACAATATGTCATGAAAAAATATTCTCAGAACCAGGGGGATCCGTTGAAGCGTTCCAGAGTAATTACCTCATAAAGTGACAGTGGTCAGAATTGTAAAAATTGGCCTTCTCATTAACGTGCAAACCACTTTGGGTTGTAAAGGGGTTAAGGACTCTACCTGCATATACAGTCATGGCGGAAAGTGCTGGCACCCTTGAAATTGTTTCAGAAAATTACACATGTTTTATTACACGCATGTTTATTTCCTTTGTGTTTATTGGAACAACACAAAAAAACTGAGAAAAAAAAGGCAAATTGGACATAATTTCACACAAAACTCCAAAAATGGGCCGGAATACATATATATATTTTTGATGGGACAACACTGAAGATGCGACACTTTGATACAATGTACAGTAGTCAGTGTACAGCTTGTTTAACTGTAAATTTGGTGTGCCTGCAAAATAACTCAACACACAGCCATTAATGTCTAAACCGCTGGCAACAAAAGTGAGTACACCCCTAAGTGTGTTCTCAGCTGATGTTATTTGTTGGTTTTTCTTTGCATCCCGAACAATTTTCTTGGCAGTTGTGGCTGAAATTTTTGTTGTTCTACCTGACTGTGGTTTGGTTTTTACAGAGCATCTGATTTTCCATTTGTTAATCACAGTTTGAACACTGCAGACTGGCATTATCAATTCCTGGGATATCTTTTTGTATCCCTTTCCTGTGTTATACTCTTTTTGCCTCCCTTTCCTGTGTTATACAGTTCAACTACCTTTTCCCGTAGATCCATTGATAATTCTTTTGCTTTCCCCATCTCAAAATCCAGAAAAGTCAGTGGCTGGATCCCAGAAACTCACTCAGCTTTATGCACACACACTGATTACAAGCAAACAGGTCATAGGTGAGGATGTTACCTTTAGTAGCCATTCAAACCCATTTGTGTCAAATTCTGTGCATGTTATCAGGCCAAAATCACCAGGGTATGTGAACTTTTTGATCAGGATTATTTGGATGTTTTTGGTTGTCATTAGTGATGAGCGAGCACTAAAATGCTCGAGTACTCGTTGCTCGGGTCGAGCAAATTGAAATACTCGGGTGCTCAACCCGAGCAATGAGCCCAATATAAGTCTAGGGGAAACTTGAGCATTTTTCAGGTGGCTCCCCATGGCGGTCTGCAGAGGGCCTAAAAATTACCCAAATCGATGGGAACTGTGCTCAAATGACATGGGAACAACATGGGGAAGACCCCTGGAAGCATCTCTGACTCCCAGAACACTGCTGTCAACAACGTCGTCAGAGTATTACGCCACTTTTACGGCGTAAGAAACATCCTTTCCAGGGTGATGACTTGTATATAAGGCAAAATAAATAAACAAAAACAAAAATACTCCTACACACGTAGCATTTTTGACACGTTTTTGCACTTTTGCATTGCTTTCAACCAAGACAAATGCATTCACCAGGAAATGTCATTTTAACATTTTACAACCTTATCTGGCCATGTGGTGTGTGACACATCATCAGACACATGCATACAGTGCTGAAAAGACATGGGAACAGCAAGGGGAAGACCTCTGGAAACATCTCTGACTCCCAGGTCACTGCCTAAATGTGTGCCCATCATAAGTGATCCTTAGCACATGCGAAGATGCCTCCCGCCATGCACCTGTCGTTGCAGACTTGAAACAATCACCGTCCACGTCCTTGTCCCACTGCAGTGTTCAGTTGTCCCTACCCCATTCCTTGGAATGCAAGCACAAGAATGCCGGCAGCCACCCACCCACAGGCTGCAATACTATACTGCCAAATTTTTGACAGCTGCTTGCACTTGAAATGTGGCCTTTTAGGCTCGTGGAGGCGGAAGCTTTTCATAACCTCATGCCAGCGGCGGCCGGGTGTCCATACTCGGTCCCCAGCCGCCACTATATTTCCCGGTATCGCCTCCGCCTTCCACAATCACGGGTCCCATAACATTACCCGTGCCCGCCCCAGTGCACTTACTGGGAAGGACCGCCTAACCACAAACACGTGGACAGGTGAATGTGGCCAGGGACGGTACGGAGGCAGTCCACAACTTTTTTTGCTAAGAGTTGTATTTAGCTCGGTGAAAGGACTGGCATAGAGGGAAACCGTATCTACCCTGCGTGTCATTTCTCCCAGAAAATCCTGTAAATGAGCTTGTTGCAGAAGCAATGGCAGCCCATCCAACATCAACTTGCACTTGTCAATGGTGCTTTGACACACACACATCTTTCTTTGCGCATTTAATTTCTTGAATACAGAGTTGGAAAATGGCCTGATCCGTAATGCGTTTTGAGAAATAACATGCATAAGCATGGCCGATCCGCATTAAAAAAGCAGCCATAGAGTGTCCGGGAACCTTCCCCCACACTTTTCTTAGCCAGGGCTGCTTTTCGGCAGGGTTGGACGGGCCCACCAGAGAACCGGAGACTCCTCCGGCGGGCCCTGGCTTCTCCTTCAGGAGAGTTCATAGTGCCGAGGTGAGGCCATGATGATGATAGAGGCCATCATCTGCTTAGTTTTCTTTTACTTGGAATGCAATTGCAAGTATGCAGCCAGCCACCCACCCACCCACAGACCGCAACACTAAACTGACAGATTTCTGGGCAGCTCTTTGCACTTGAAATATGGCCTTTTAAGCTTGTGGAGATGGAAGCTTTTCACAACCTCATGCAGGCGGCGGCCGGGTGTCCATACTCGGTCCCCAGCCGCCAGTATTTTTCCCGGTATCGCCTTCGCCTTCCACAAGCACGGGTCCCACAACAGTACCCATGCCCTACCCAGTGCACTTACTAAGAAGGACTGCCTAACCACAAACACGTGGACAGGTGAATGTGGCCAGGGACGGTACGGAGCCAGTCCACAACTTTTTTTGATAAGAGTTGTACTTAGCTCAGTGAAAGGACTGGCATAGAGGGAAACCGTATCTACCCTGCGTGTCATTTCTCCCAGGAAGTCCTCTAAAGCTGCTTGCACTTGAAATGTGGTCTGAACATTACTGCTGGTACTTTTCTGTGGGAATTTTCTTGCCTCCTACCAGCCTGGAATATTTCCAGCAAACTATGGTACAACACCATGGTATTAGCACTGCCCCCAGTACCAGTAGCGAAGCCATCCTCAATTTCCTTCTCTGGAATTTTATTTGGTAGACTGAGTGGCTGCCCAAATAAATTTTCTCACAAAGGAGCTGATGATAGAGTGGCAGTAGGTTCAAGTTTCTCCAGCTTGTTAGATATTAGAGGGTGAACGGCAGCACATTGGATCAGTGGTTAGCACTGAAGTCTTGCAGCACTGGGATCCTGGGTTCAAATCCCAGCAAGGACAACATCTGCAAGAAATTTGTATGTTCTCCCCATGTTTGCATGTGTTTCCTCCTCAGTAAAAATAGAGTGTCCTGGAATCTTCCCACACACTTTTCTTAGCCAGGACTGCTTCTCAGCAGGGTTGGACAGTCCCACCAGAGAATTCTCTGGTGTGCCTTGGCTTCTACCTCAGGAGAGTTCATGATAGCGCTAACTTTGCAGCTGCTATGGGGCTCTTGAGCGGGTGAGAAAGGTTAGCTCTCAGAAACAAATCCTCTGGTGGGCACAATGTTTTTCAATCTGAAACAGCTTCTCAGTGGGAGTTGTATTTCACCACAGCCATATTCTTTAGCTCTGTGAAAGGACTAGCATAGAGGGAAACCTTATCTACCCCGGTTGTCATTTCTCTGTCACCAGGTTCCGCCCATTGTAACACATGACCATGCCTGGCTGTATGTTCAGCGGTGAGAGCCACAGATCAAGCTGCTGTGTTACAGCTTTCAACAACTATGCAGCGCTGGGCGGTTTGTCAATTAAGCATTAAGCATGTTATCTTCAGCACAGCCTGTTGCTGTTTGGCCAAGGCAGTGCTGCAGTGCTGTCAGCTTGTGACTGATGTGGTCATTTCGGAGATGGAGGAGGAGGTACATGAGCTGAACAATGTGATTACATTGAGGTTAAATTGGTGATGCTGTTTTTTATACTAAAGAAAGATCCTATTGTTATTTTTTTTATGTTATTTTTTATGAAAAATGCATTCACCGGGAAATGTCACTTTAACATTTTACAACCTCATCTGGCAATGTTGTGTCATCAGACACATCCTGTTTTATTTATGATGGAGGGACTCTGAAAGTCATAAAGCCTATTTTTATAGGGACATCAGACGGCCCTTACTATTCTTAAAAGGCCAGCAGTCGGCCCTAGCTATTGTTAGAGAGCCATCAGAGGGCTATGCTTTGTTGTTCCCATTATTAACAAGTGGGTTTCCTATACTGTTATTGCGCATCCAGTGACTGCAAGGGTTGTCAAAAATTTGGACGCAACCTAATACCCCTTTGAAGAGACATAGAGGAGGGTCTCAGTAAAAAAAATGTTCCCATTATAAAGGAGCGGGTCTTCTATAGTGGTAATGCCCATGCTGTGACTGCAAGGGTGGCCAAAATTTTTGAAAAAAAACACTAACAATTTAAAGACACAAAGAGCATGGCCACAGTAACAAGGTACGACATGTTCCCGTTAGAAAGGAGAGGGTCTGCTATACAGTTATATGGTATGCAGTGAATCCAACGGCTGACAAATTTTAGGAAAAACCCCACTAAGAATTTAAGGACACACAGAGCAGGGCCACAGTAACAAGGTACGACATGTTCCCATTAGAAAGTAGAGGGTCTGCTATACAGTTATAGGGTATGCAGTGAATCCAACGGCTGACAAATTTTAATGAAAAACCTCAATAAGAATTTAAAGACACACAGAGCATGGCCACAGTAACAAGGTACGACATGCTGCCATTAGAAAGGACAGGATCTGCTAAACAGTTATAGGGTATGCAGTGAGTCCAACGGCTGACCAATTTTAGGAAAAAAACGACTAAGAATTTAAAGACACATAGAGCAGGGTCACAGTAACGACAAATTCCCATTAGAAATTCTAGGGTCGGCTATACTGTTATAGGGTATGCAGTGAGTCCAACGGCTGACAGATTTTAGGAAAATCCCCACTAAGAATTTAAAGACACACAGAGCAGGGCCACAGTAACAAGATATGACATGTTCCCATTAGAAAGGAGAGGGTCTGCTATACAGTTATAGGGTATGCAGTGAGTCCAACGGCTGACCAAGTTTAGGAAAAACCCACTAAGAATTTAAAGACACATAGACCAGGCCACAGTAATGACAAATTCCCATTAGAAAGGAGAGAGTCTCCCATAGTGTTGGACTATGCAGTGACTGCAAGGGCTGCCAAAAATTTGGAGGCACTTCAATGGCCCTTGGAAGAGACGTGGAGGAGCGCATCATAAATTTTTTTTACCATTAGAAAGGAGCGGGCCTCCTATACTTGTAATGCCATGCACTAAGTGTATGGGCTGACAAACATTTACTCCTGGGGGGTATACATGAACATACTGTATAAAAATTTTTTTTTTCGGGCATCATAAAAATGTAGCGCCCCGAGGGCTCGGCCGCTACAGGGGTATTGCACCTCTGCCAGAGGTGTGATATTCCACTCCCGGGTAAGGATGTAGTATGGACCAGGGTTCAGTTAGCTGCATACAGCACACTCACCCCATTTCCGAGGGACAGCTCAACGGTGCTCCCATTAGACAGAAATGCAGGCACGACAGACCATGTCCCTGGCTGGAGTGGGGAGGGGGTAGGAATACCCAGTGATGTAGGAGCAGATAGGGGTTGGTTCCTGAGCGTAGATAGGAGCCCATTGTTTGCTGGTCACCTGGGCTCATGTTCTAGAGGGCACCATCTTAGAACAGTGTTCAGTCAGAGAGAAGAAGTGACAGAGTGGGGGCCTTGGTTGTCGAACGAAGTGTGCCCTTTGCCTCCAGCGTTTTTAGATGGGAATTTTTTTAATAGTTCCGCAACAAGGGCCTTCTGGTACTGCCTCATTTTTGTACACCTGTCCGCCTCAGGAATAAGAGATATAAAGTTCTCCTTGTAGAGTGGGTCTAGAAGTGTCACCAACCAGTAATGACCTAAAATTTTGAGAATGCGAGGGTCATGGGAAAGGCAGCATAACATAAACTCAGCCATGCGTGCCAGACTACTAACAGGCAAGACTTCCGTGTCCTCACCAAGAGGATGACTGACCATGCTCTCCTCCTCCTCCTCTCTGTCCTCTGGCCATCCACGCTGAACAGACGGTATGACAGCTGTGCAGATAGCACCGTCTATAGTGCATGAAACTAGTTCCTGTCCTTCCTCCTCCTCCTCTTCCTCATTGTCACCCAATCCACGTTGGGATGAGATGAGGCTTGGCTGTGTGTAATCACCCTGTATGGTTAATTGCTCCATCTTATCGTGCTGAGCCTGCAATGCATCATCTTTGATTGTGAGCAAAGAGCTTTTCAGAAGACAGAGAAGCGGGATGGTGACGCTAATTATGGCGTCATCGCCGCTCACCATCTTGGTGGAGTCCGCAAAGTTTTGGAGGATGGTACATATGTCTGACATCCACGTCCACTACTGAGGTCTTATGTGTGGAGTCTGAACTGAATACCGATAGCCTTTTTGATGCTGGTACTCAACAACTGCCCTCTTCTGCTCACAAATCCTTCCCAACATCTGCAATGTAGAGTTCCAACGTGTGGTGACATCACACACCAGTCTGTGAGCCAGAAGCTGCAAACGCTGCTGAAACACTGCAAGGGCGGCGGAAGCTGTAGCTGACTTTCTAAAATGGGCACACAGGCGGCATACTTTAACAAGCAGATCCGGCAGCTCCGGGTAGGATTTGAGTAACCGCTGAACCACGAGGTTAAGCACATGGGCCAGGCATGGTACGTGTGTGAGCTCGCCTCGCCTCAGAGCCGCCACCAGGTTCCGGCCATTGTCACACACGACCATGCCTGGCTGTAGGTTCAGCGGTTTGAGCCACAGATCTGCCTGCTCTTTCAGAGCTGGCCATAACTCTTCAGCATTGTGTGTTTTTTCACCTAAGCATATTAGCTTCAGCACAGCCTGTTGCCGCTTGGCCGAGGCAGTGCTGCAGTGCTTCCAGCTTGTGACTGATGTGGTCATTTCGGAGATAGAGGCCGAGGAGGAGGAGGAGGCTGAGGAGCATGAGGTTCAGGAGCTGTAGACCGTGGGGACAACCCTGATTGACCTAGGGCCTGCAATCTTTGGCGTCGGGAGGACGTGTTCCGTCCCAAGGTCCGACTGGGTCCCGGCTTCCACTATGTTAACCCAGTGTGCCATCAGCGAGATGTACCGTCCCTGCCCACAAGCACTTGTCCACGTGTCCGTGGTTAGGTGGACTTTACCGGTAACTGCGTTGTTGAGGGCACGGCTAATGTTTTGGGACACGTGCTTGTGTAATGTGGGGACGGCACACTGGGAGAAATAGTGGCGGCTGGGGACAGAGTACCGAGGGACGGCCGCCGCCATCAGGTTGCGGAATGCTTCTGTCTCCACAAGCCTAAAAGGCAACATTTCGAGCCAAGCAGTCGTGAATTGTGAGAATTTAGTAGTGTGGCCTGTGGGACGTTGGCTGCATATTTGCGCTTGCATTCCAAGGACTGGAGTATGAACAACTGAACGCTGTGCTGGGAGAAGGACATGGACGTGCTTCCTGATGCTGCTACTTGAGAGTGTGCAATGACAGGTGCAGGGCAGGAGGCATCTTTGCATGCACTATGGACAGGGGATTGACTTGCATGCACAACAGCAGAAGAAGCAATGGTGCCACCTGTAGACACTGTTCCTGGACCCTGGTGTTCGGCCCACAAAGTCGAGTGATTTGCTGCCATGTGCCTGATCATGCTGGTGGTGGTCAGGCTGGTCGTTTTGCCACCCCTGCTGATGCTGGTCTGGCTCGTGATGCAAATGGCCTTTTTGGAGTTATCGGCAGAGTCTTTAAAAAACAACCAGACTCGGGAAGACCTAACAGTTGTAGTGGCAACTTCCTTCGTGTTGGTGTTACGGGAAACGGTAGCCTGCCTTCTGTCTGCGGCCACCACACTGCTTCTTCCTGCCTGTTGGGGTGCTCTGCCTCCCTCCCCCTGTGTGCTGCTGTCCTTGCTCTGCATGTCCTCCTGCCAGGTTGGGTCAGTTACTATATCATCCACCACCTAGTCACCCACTTCTGCACCCTGGTACTATTCCTGACTTTCTGCCAATTGTGTCTAATCATCGTCCACCTCTTGTGACAGTTTCCCACCGTCGCCTTCATGTGACCGTGGCTGCTCAAATATTTGGGCATCGCTACACGTGATCTCCTCTTGCCCCGCTTCAAGTGGACCGGGCGAGAGGCCCGAATCTATAAATGGAAAAGTGAACAGCTCTTCAGATTGTCCAAGTGTGGGATCAGTTGTCTCTGGGTACTCAGCATGGTGGGAGGAAGGAGGATCAGGGTGAGGAATATGAGGTCCAGACTCATGGCTACTGAGACTTGACCGTGTAGAAGACAGGGTGGTGGTGGTGGTGGCTAAGTGACTGGAAGCATTATCCGCTATCCAACCAACAACCTTTTGACACTGATCTGGGTTCAATAGTGGTGTGCTGCGGTCCCCTAGAAATTGGGACAGGAAGGTCAGGCGAGAAGATGTGGGTGTTTGCTGTGGCACAATTTCGGCTTGCCCACGGCCTTGTCCTCGGCCTCTGCATGCACCATTACCATCACGTCCAGTTCCCCGTCCCTTGCCACGTGCCTTGCCCATTTTAAATGGAGGATAGTATCTTCCACGCTCACTACAAATGACTGAGTTTGAAGCGAAGTTATATGTGATCGGTGTGATGGAGAAAACAGAGTTTTAAATACCTGGCCTGTAGGTAAGTAGTGTGAACAGCAAACTGCTGTGAATTGCTTCACTGACACACTGAAAAAATGGAGGCCAGAAATGGCAGTATTTTCTGACAACGTATATGTGATCCGTGTGACGGAGAAAACACAGTTTTAAATAGCTGGATTTCTAGCGCTCTAATATGGAAAGGACCTGGCTGTATTCTGCAGTGCCAACAAGCAAATGGCGCAGAAAAACTGTGTTCTCTGGATTGCTTTATAAGCAAATAATGAGGATTAAGATCCAAAGAAAAGTATTCCTCGCCCCTGAGACCTGGGCCTTTGTATAGAAATATCTAACAGCAGCAGAAGGCAGAATTGGAATGGAGCCTCTTGTGCTATATGCACTGCAGTCTGCTATATACCCTGCCTGCCTGCCTATATACACTGCCTGCCTGATATCTCTGCAGATGGATTAGTCCTCAGAAGGACTGTTTGTTGAGATAGATATGTGTAATGTGCGGTTTTTCTCACTACACTACCTAATGCACGATCAAATCTCTCCCTAACGCAGCAGCAGCTCTCCCTACACTGTCTGATCCAGAGTGACTGTGATGAGCATGGCGGTGCCAGGTCAGATATAGACCTGATGACGCTGTGCAGCCAGCCAATCACTGTAATGCCCACAACCAACATGGCTATGGCATTACAGTGCATGGCAGGCAATCACTGTATGTTTATTGGCTCTGTAAAGAGCGCCAAACATGCAGGGAGGGGACCCGACTTCCCGCCCGACCAACCCGGAAATACTCGGTGAGCGCAGAGCATCTCGAGCAGTGAGATACTCGGGCAAGCACCGAGCAGTAGCGAGCATGCTCGCTCATCACTAGTTGTCATTAAGATTTAAAAAGAGAAAACACAGAAATGTGACAGTAAATGGCTTCCCCCAACCAATAACCATGAGTGGAGAAAAAGTGTTTTTGTTATCATTCATTTTCTCTGAAACAAGGCCAAGAAAGGAAAAATTCTGCCGGGGTATGTAAACTTTTGAGCAGAACTGTATATGCGCCAGCCCCAGTGTCTCCTATTCTATGTACTCCAGCCCCAGTGTCTCCTATTCTATATACTCCAGCTTCTTCTGTGATGTATATGCTCTAGCCCCAATGTATCCTGTGATGAATATACGCCAGCCCCAGTGTCTCCTATTCTATATACTCCAGCCCCAGTGTCTCCTATTCTATATACTCCAGCTTCTTCTGTGATGTATATGCTCTAGCCCCAATGTATCCTGTGATGAATATACGCCAGCCCCAGTGTCTCCTATTCTATATACTCCAGCTCCAGTGTCTTCTGTGACGTAGCTAATGTAGCCCTAATGTCTCTTATGCAGAGGCGTCGCATGATAAAGTAGTGAGACACAAGCTCCCTGCCCTATCACTATCTCTTTCATATGCCACAGATCGCCATAGGCCTGCGGTTAACGAGATGTCAGCATACTCACGCAGGTGGCTCGGTGACATCATTGCATCGCTCTGCTCTGCTGTCCCGCCATGGAAGAGGAGACAGAGGCCGTGATGTAGGGAATCAGGATTAAGTGAGAATAAACGTTATTTTTTTTTTTAAATGATTGGGCAGTGGAGCCATCCTACTATATATCTGGAGTAGTGGGTCCATCATACTACATATGGAGTAGTGGGGTCATTATACTATATGTATGTGGGGCAGTGGGACCATCATAGTATATACAGGTGCATCTCACTAAATTAGAATATCTTCAAAAAGTTAATTGATTCCAGTTCTTCAATACTGTTTCAGTATGCTCCACAATCATGAGGAAGACTGCTGACTTGACAGATGTCCAGAAGGCAGTCATTGACACACTCCACAAGGTCCTAGAGTTCCAATTTTCATTTGGAAATCAAGGTCCCAGAGTCTGGAGGAAGAGTGGAGAGTCCACAATCCAAGCTGCTTGAGGTCTAGTGTGAAGGCTCCACAATCAGTGATGGTTTGGGGGGCCATGTCATCTGCTGGTGTAGGTCCACTGTGTTTTATCAAGACCAAAGTCAGCACAGCCGGCTACCAGGACATTTTACAGCACTTCATGCTTGCCTCTGCCCACAAGCTTTTTGGAGATGGAAATGTCATTCTCCAGCAGGACTTGGCCCCTGTCCACACGGCCAAAAGTACCAATACCTGGTTTACACACAACAGTATCACTGTGCTTGATTGGCAGCAAACTCGCCTGACCTTAACCCCATAGAGAATCTATTATAGAGAATCTATGGGGTATTGTCAAGAGGTAGATGAGAGACACCAGACCCAACAATGCAGATGAGCTGAAAGACAGCTTTTTGTATTGAAGAACTGAAATAAATTAACTTTTTGATGATATTCCAATTTAGTGAGATGCACCTGTATATGGAGCAGTGGGACCATCATGCTATATATATGGAGGAGTGGGGGCATCATACTAAATATAGAGCAGTGTGTGTGTGTCACCCCAGGCCTGGATGCCACAAACAATAATCTGTTTCTGAAAGCAGGAGGGAGGTCCCCTGGTTAGGGACTATTAGCATACAGCACCTCCTGTCCCAGGCCAGCAGGGGGAGCTGGCTGCCCCTATAAAAGCTGGAACTGGTGGCAGGGTTAGAGAGAACTGGAAGACCTAGCTCAGGAGTGAGACTAGTCCCAGAGAAGGAGGGACAGTTCAGCTGTAGCTGAGGAGTCCGTGAGGCACAGGAGAAACTGCAAGCCAGGGACAGAGGCGACGAGAGCCGGTCCTGGCAGAGAACCAATCTACCGGACATTGGGGTCCGAGGCTGTCAGGGTTACAAGCCCAGCAGCAGAGAACCAACCTGCGAGGGATTTCAGGTCCCTTGGCCTAAGAAGCCTGGAGGCTCCGCCACACAGAGGGACCAGTACATCGAGGAGCAAGCAACAGGTACCCAAGGCCTGAGTCGCAAGCCATACAGGAGAGAAGTACACGGCCAGCTCAGGGACGTGGGCTATTACACCACGAAAAGGGGGATAGTCAGAAAGAGCATAGAGAGAACGGTAGGCCTACACACTCACCCTGACCAGTGGGGCTCGCCCGAATGCTCTCAGACACCCAGGCCCATTCCTAACCGGTACTGTTGGGTCATTAATAATATCTACAATAAAGACCCTGAACTGTTTGAAGCAGACTCTGAACTATTACTATTGCGGCCTGCACTATCACCCCCAACATCCACCTACACTGCCCTGAGGCTACACTCTTCCCGTGGGGAATTATCCTACCCCTGTGCTGCACACCAACACCAGCCTCAGCGGTCTGCCTTGCAGCAGCGGTTATCTCCAATCGCAATCCACGGGTGGCGTAGTCGGACATTCAAAACACTGATAAATAGACTGCCACCATTTGGTCTGACCACCCTGAGCCACGGGATCGGGTTGCCACTACTACCCCCATCAGCACCGTACACTAGAAGGCCCGGTTCCGGGTACCCCACGGCCCAGGGGGCGAGTCAGCTTTGGCGTAGTCGGCAGAATTGTGACCAACCCGCAACAAACGGGTATTGCGTGCCTGGAAAAGACTCTATACATATCTGAGTGAAGTTTCCCTCCATTCAGGGCCATTTCCCGCCAATCGGAGCGTTTCCTGCCATCGGGCGCCATCTTCGGGACGCCACGCCTACGCTGAGACGCTGCTCAAGGTCCTGGAAGGAGATCCAGCGGATGCCGACGTCATCACCGAGCAAAGCAAGGTCCTCGCCCAGAGCATCGCGAGCGGAGCCGCGGCCTACAGAAGAGGATCGCCAGAAGGTAGGCCACAGTTAACTAGGGGGGAGGAAGATGTCGGACGCGGAGGGACCGTCTACCACCAGCGTAGCCGCTGCAGCTGTGATGCCGTTTTCCATGCCCTATATCCATAGGCGGATTATAATGAGGGCAATCCGGATTGCCCTCATTATATGTGCGGGCCGCCGCGGCACATAGCGGTAGCAGTGGCGGGAGGGGGGGGCCCGGACCGCTCCCCCAGCAGCGGCCGCCGCTACTTCTTCATCCGCCGGGCCAGCACTGCAGCAGTTAACTTCCCTGTGCTGGCCCGGCCGCATCACTGCTAGGAGACATGGCCCTGTGCGCGGCTGTGTCTCCTAGCTGTGACGTCACACAGTGCGCCCCGGCCTGCAGTGCTGCACCGGAAAAGAGAGAGAGCAGGCAGGAGGAATTGAGCCGGGGGATTGTGAGTGTGTGTGTGTGTGGGCAGATGTGTGTGTGGGCAGGTGTGTGTGTGTTTGTGGGCAGGTGTCTGTGGGGGCAGGTGTCTGTGTGGGCAGGTGTGTGTGTGTGTGTATATGTGTGTGTATATGTGTGTGTGTCTGTGTGGGCAGGTGTGTGTGTATATGTGTGTGTGTATATGTGTGTGTGTGTGGGGGGGGGCAGGTGTGTGTGTGGTCAGGTGTGTGTATATGGGTGTGTGTGTGTGTTTGCGGGCAGGTGTCTGAGTGAGCAGATGTGTGTGTGGGCAGGTGTGTGTGTGTGTGGGCAGGTGTGTGTGTGTGGGCAGGTGTGTGTGTGTGTGGGCAGGTGTTTGTGTGTGTGTGGGCAGGTGTGTATGTGTGTGGGCAGGTGTGTGTGTGTGTGTGTGGGCAGGTGTGTGTGTGTGGGCAGGTGTGTTTGTGTGTGGGCAGGTATGTTTGTGTGTGGGCAGGTGTGTGTGTGTGTGTGGGCAGGTGTGTGTGTGTGTGTGTGGGCAGGTGTGTATGTGTGTGGGCAGGTGTGTGTGTGTGTGTGGGCAGGTGTGTGTGTGTCTGTGTGGGCAGGTGTGTGTGTGTCTGTGTGGGCAGGTGTGTGTGTGTGTATATGTGTGTGTGTGTGTGGGCAGGTGTGTGTGTGTGTGTATATGTGTGTGTGTGTGGGCAGGTGTATGTGTGTGTGTGTGTGGGCAGGTGTGTGTGTGTGTGTGTGTGTGTGTGGGCAGGTGTGTGTGTGTCTGTGTGGGCAGGTGTGTGTGTGTGTATATGTGTGTGTGTGTGTGGGCAGGTGTGTGTGTGTGTGTATATGTGAGTGTGTGTGGGCAGGTGTGTGTGTGTGTGTGTGTGGGCAGGTGTGTGTGTGTGTGTCTGTGTGGGCAGGTGTGTGTATATGTGTGTGTGTGGGGGGGGGGGCAGGTTAGAAAGTCTTGCCCTGTTGAACACTACACCTGACTTGAGGCCACCACCTCTTGGTTGTCCAATGTTCTTGCTTCTCTAGGGCTCTTCTCAGATATTCATTATACCAGCTCCCCAGAATACCAAAGTTAGGGTGGGTGACCGCAAGCCCTGGTGGTGGTCATAACTGCGGCCACCCAGGGGCAATACTCCATAACAACAATCCCCTGAGGTGGTGTAGGATGTAAGGACCTATTCACACTACATTCAGCGCTGCATTCAGGTCTTTACACAAGGCTTACAACTGAATCCCTGAAATTCAGGATTGTGCTGTCTGAAATGAGACATCTGAAAGCAGAGAAAATGGAGCCTAAAGATTCAGACTTTAGCCTTGGTTTGCCTTTGTTCAAATCAATGGCTATGTCAAGGCACATCTGAATGCCAATTTTCAGGGATTTAGATAGAAGCCTGGAAAGAGGAGATGAATGCATTGCAAAATTCAGTGTGAATAGGCCCTTATATCTGGAGTCTTGATATTGATGCCACAAGCATTTTACTTGTTTTTAACTTAAAAAAAAATACACACACACAAATTATACACACACACACACACACACACACTATACATACACACGCACTATACATACACACACATTATACACACACACACTATACATACACACACAGTATACATACACACACATTATACACACACACACACAATACATACACACACACAGATGTGTATGTGGGCAGGTGTGTGTGTGTGGGCAGGTGTGTGTGTGTGTGGGCAGGTGTGTGTGTGTGATGTCTGTCTGTTTGTGTGTGTGTGTGTGGGCAGATGTCATTGTGTGATGTCTGTTTGTATGTATTTTTGTGTTTCAAATGTGTTTATGCGTGTCTGTATATGTTTGTGTGTGTGTATGACTGCATGCGGCCTCCTGCTGAGTATAGTTGGCGCCGTGCGGCCTCCTGATGTCTCTGGTGGGGCTCCGTGCATTATAGACGGCGCCGTGCGGCCCCCCGCTGTGTATAGATGGCTAAGTGCGCCCCCCGCTGTGTATAGATGGCTACGTGCGGCCCCCCGCTGAGTATAGATGTCGCCGTGCGGCCTCCTGCTGTGTATAGATGGCTACGTGCGGTCTCCCGCTGAGTATAGATGGCGCTGTGCGGCCTCCTGCTGTCTCTGGGGGGAGCGCCGTGAGGCATCTATACTCAGCAGGAGGCCGCACATAGCCATCTATACACGTATACTCAGCAGGAGGCCGCACGTAGCCATCTATACGGTGCCATCTATACACAGCAGGAGGCCGCACGGCGCCATCTATACACAGCGGGAGGCCGCACGGCGCCATCTATACACAGCGGAAGGCCGCACGGCGCCATCTATACACAGCGGGAGTCTCAGTGCTTTGCAAGAGCAGTCAATAAATTCTGCTTGACTAATTCTGAGCACCATAAAGTCTGGTTCGCTTCTAACCTGCTGTCTTCATTTTCAGCTTGCTGAATTCTAACTCATTTACTGTCATTCGAGACGATGCCTTTGCTGGTCTCTTTCACCTTGAATACCTGTAAGTGCTCCACTTAATGTCATATTTTTGATTCTGTTCTTCTTCATCTTTTGGCATGTGCAATTGTATGAGCAAGTATTCATATGAATTTATGACCTACTTAAACCTTGGAGGACCTTAAATTTTATTCAATCAAATTTTTTTCCAGTTTAAAACTATGGGACATATATGTGCCTTGGTCCTCAAAGGGTTTTTAAAGGGGCTGCAAACATAAATACGAAAAAAATAATTCAATTAGTGCTTTATGTGTTCATTTAATTTTCATTTGAAGTCCATTTTTTTTATATACCTTGAAATTAAACCCTACCCCATGGAATGAAGCCCTACCTACATAACATCTGAGAGCTACATGGATCCCGCTTGTGAGGTGCCTGTCCGTCACTACTATTCAGTTTTAGGGTCCACTCACTAAGCCATATATTCTCTCATGCAAGAGAATAGGGCCAATTATGCTAATGACACTGGGCTCAAACTCTGTCAGAGCTTCAACTGAGTGTGATCCGATTCTCTCGCAGCACAGATATGGAGAAGATGGAGAACTTAATTTCTCCATCTTCTCCATAGTCTCTGTGAGTGTTCATCGGACTGCACTTGGATGACATCCGAGTGCAGTCCAATGTTTTACGTGCACCCATAGACTTGTATGGGTGCACATGGTCCGAATATCGAATGAGATTATTTTCTCATGCCAATAATCGCACTGTCCCATAGTATAACATAGGGCCGAGTCCTATCCGATAAAACATCACATAGCATTCGGCCGTGTTATACGACAGTGTGAGCGAGCCCTTAGAGTCAAGGAATATTTACATGCAAATGATGATATTACTCTCCAAGTGTATATTTTTTTAGGCGAGTTCATAGTAAATGCTTTGCATTTTTGACATGTGATCAACTAAAGAACAAGAAAGATTTAGGACCTTCCCTATAGAGAAACGGAAAATAGTTTGGAGGACTTGCATGTCCTTTTTTATTTATTATGAGAAAATCATAAAAGATCCCGTTTTTTAACCATGCTGTGACTTTCTGCTGAGGGAGAGGGAGAGAGCTGCCCTATTCAGAGTCTGTAATAAGACCTGCTGACAAAAGTGTTGAAGATACAGTCTAATGTGAATTAACAATAAAAAAAAGTTAATTTAACAAATGGCTTGTATTTTTTTTAATACAAACTTTTTTGTCTTTACAGCTCCTTTAAAGGGAATCTGTCATGAGGTTTTTGCCACCTAATCTGAGAGCAGCATAATGTAGGGTTAGAGGCACTGATTCCAGTAATGTGTCACTTACTGGGCTGCTTAGTGTTGTTTTGATAAAATCATTGATTTGTCAGAAGGTAATTATCACTAGATGACTAGTAAGTTCTGTAGGACCCCACCCCCATCACTGATCAGTAGATTTCTGTGTACACTGAGCATGGGCAGAAAGCTGCCAATCAGTGGTGTGGGTGGGGCTATACAGAGCGCAGCATTCAGAGAGCTGCTAGATCTGCAGCAGATAAAACGGTGATTTTCTCAAAATGACAACAAGCAGCTGAAAAAGTGACACATCGCTGGAATCAGGGTATCTGCCCCAATATTGTGCTGCTCTCAGATGAGGCAGCACAATTAATATTATGCCAAATAAATTTCCTGTGAACTATCACATGATCTATCACAGGGGATCATGTGACATGTCACGTGATAAATCAGGTGTGTGGAGGGGGCCCGCGCCTTCTAAACTGCCCGGGGCCCTTGCTACTCTTAATCCACCCCTGCCTATATCCCCGGAGCGGCCTGGATGCCCAGTATGCCGGCGAGTCGCATACCTTGGGCGACTTTAAAGAAAGGCTGTATAGACTGTTCAAAGTTTATCCCCTGACAGAAGAACAGAAAGTAAGCATACTGATAGGGCAGTTAACTGGTGCGGCCCAGCGGGAGGTAAAGTCTTGGACAGCTGAGGAGAAAAGGACTGTAAGGGGGGTTCTGACCCGTCTACGGGACACCTTTGATACCCGTACCTCAGCAGAAATCAAAATGCGGTTCTATGGATGTAAGCAGCGAGCTCAAGATAGCATCCGAGATTATGCCCTAAATTTACAGGAAGCCTTAGGGGCAATTAAGCAAGCTGACCCTGGCAGCGTGCAGGATACAGATAAACTATTGACTGACCAGTTCATAGAAGGTCTGCTGTCCAGCGCCCACAGAACCCAGCTGCGCCTCATGGCCCTACAGAACCCCGATTTGACTTTTGCACAGTTCAAAGATAGGGCCATCCAGGTGCTCCGAGAACCTGCACCGGGTGGCGCTGTAGCTTCCCGGCGCCCTGCCATCCCTTACCACCAGGGGGCGGCGCCCTATCCCGCAAACCTTGTGGGGGCTGATGCGCAGGCCCTAAATCCATCCCCGCCTGCAAACCTCCACCATCAGGTCCAAGAACTAACAAAGAGTGTTGCTGCATTGACCAGGACCGTACAGTCGTTACAGATGGACCTGTCAGGACCAATCAAGCTGGCTTCCAGTCCGGAGGATGTCCCGTGGCGTCGACGGAGGAGGATCCCGTCATTCAGAGGGAGGCCCGCCGATCATTACACTGAGGATGGACAGCCGATTTGCCGCCGTTGCAGCCAGCCGGGACACGTAGCCAGGTACTGTACTTTAAATGGGTCCGACCTGGGGCAAAGGGCCAACCCCCAGGCATAAGGTCATCAGGCCCATCTAATTGGCGTGATAAGTACGTAGGGGGACGCCCGGTTTTACCCATAGTGCTGGACGGTATCCCCATGAGTGCACTGCTGGACACCGGGTCCCAAGTGACTACCATCCCCTATGTACTTTTCAAGCAGTACTGGAGTGACACTGATATAACTCGTTATCCAGACGATGACTTGAGCATCATCGCCAGCAATGGTCAACCCGTGCCGCAGGTGGGGTTCAGAGAGATGACCATTAAGATTGGTAAAGTTGAACTGCCGGCACAGGGAGTGATCATTGTGGACATTGACCATCGAGAAAGTCACCCTAAAATAACCTTGGGTACTAATGTGATTGAAAATTGTCTTTCAGAAGTAATTGTAATTTTTCAGCAGGTGGCGATGAATGCGAGCTCCAGCCAAGAGAGGGTCCTCCAGAAGGAGATAAGAGCCCTGATGAGATGGCAACAGGTAGAACTGTCTGGTGGTGAGATCGGTAGCGTGAGGATGAGCGACTCGTTCCCCATTGCTATGCCCCCCAAAAGTGAAATGATCTGGTGTCGGACTGCAATCGGGTTAAGAGGGAGAGACTACCAAGCCATGGTAGAACCCGTGTACTCAGACAGCAGGCCCACCATTTTGACAGCCCGGGGGGTGGTCTATGTCCGCCATGGAAGGGTGCCCGTCCGGATCTTAAACATTGGGGAAAGGGAAGTACATTTGCCCCGGTACGCTACACTAGCCAAATTGTATACTGTTGAACACAATGCTGTCAGGGCCGTGGAACCCTTGCCTCCATCTCCCCAGGCGGAGGGTAATGGTTCCCAGAAACCCAAGGAGGACTGGTGCCAGAAACTCCACGTGGGTGCTGACTCCACTCCCTTGCACCAAAAACAAGGACTCTACCGGGTGGTTCAAGAGTACGAGAGAATCTTTAGTAAGCACCCGCTAGACTTCGGCGGAGTGAAAGGAGTAGAACACCACATCCCCACGGGGAGCCACCCACCAATTGCTGAAAGATACAGACCTGTACCACCCCGCACACTATCAGAACGCAAAGGGCATTCTGAGAGAAATGAAGGAAGCCAGGGTCAATAGAGACAGTTGTAGCCCCTGGGCAGCCCCCTTGGTTCTGGTAAAAAAGAAAGACGGTACTATGAGAATGTGCGTGGACTATAGAGAAGTCAATCGTATCACCCATAAAGATAAATACCCGTTGCCTAGAATAGAGGAGTCTTTGGCCGCACTAAAATCAGCTAATTTCTTCTCTACTTTGGACCTTACTAGTGGGTACTGGCAGGTTCCTGTGGCAGAGGCTGATAAGGAGAAGACCGCCTTCACCACCCTGATGGGATTAAGTGAATTCAACTATATGCCGTTCGGGCTCTGCAACGCACCCGGGACCTTCCAGAGGCTGATGGAATGCTGTCTAGGGCACCGAAACTTTGAGACGGTCCTACTTTACCTGGACGACGTGATTGTCTATTCGAAGACTTACGAGGACCATCTAAAGCACCTGGCCGAGGTGTTCGAGGCCCTGGCAGGCTTTGGCATGAAAGTGAAACCCTCCAAGTGCCATCTGTTAAAGCCGAAGGTACAGTACCTGGGACACGTGGTGAGTGCAGAAGGAGTAGCCCCCGACCCTGACAAAATCACGGCAATAAAGAACTGGCCAAGCCCCTCTAACATAAAAGAAGTGAGGCAGTTCCTCGGGTTGGTAGGCTACTACCGAAGGTTCATCCCCAGGTTCACCAAGATGGCAGCCCCTATGCAGGACCTCCTTATAGGACAATCTAAGACCAGAAGCCAAAAGCCACCCTTCAAGTGGGACAAGCCAGAAGAGGAGTCCTTCCGCCAGCTGAAGATGGCCCTCACGGGGGATGAGAACCTGGCCTACCCTGATTATGGCCAGCCTTTTATCCTCCACACAGACGCCAGTAATGTGGGGCTGGGAGCCGTACTGTCACAGAACCAACAGGGCAGAGAAAGGGTGATCGCGTACGCCATCCGGAAGCTGAGGCCCACCGAGAGAAACCCGGAGAATTACAGCTCCTTTAAGCTGGAGTCCTTGGCAGTGGTGTGGGCCGTAACAGAACGTTTCAAGCATTACGTGGCCTCTGTGAAGTTCACTGTGTACACGGACAACAATCCGTAGACACATCTGGACAATGCGAGACTTGGTGCCCTAGAGCAGCGGTGGATGGCCCGGCTAGCAAACTATGACTTCACCATCAAGTACCGGGCAGGCCGAGCCAATGCCAATGCAGATGCCCTATCGAGAATGCCCCACTTGCCCGATGAGGGAGAAGATCCAGACGAGTTGGAGGAAATAGAGCTCACTGCATTCCACCGGTACGGGGCCACTCAGTACTCCCACCTTGTAAGAGACAAAGACTTGACCACTGTCATGTTCAATTCCTTACCTCACCACGGCTGGGCTGAAACGCAAGATAGTGACCCTGCAATTCGCCTGGTGAAAGACCTCTTGACCCAGGCAGACGCTAGCCCTGGCTCGGACGCTCCAGAGGAAGCCAAGCAGTTATGGAAGGAGAAAAGCAGGCTATTCCTCTACGAAGGTAAGCTGTGCAGAAGGCTTGTCAACCACCGGACGCACGAGCTGACCTGGCAGGTAGTGGTCCCGAGACGAGATGCAGCAATGGTACTGGAGGCCTACCATGACAGAGCGGGACACTTCGGGTGGAAGAAACTGGAGTTCCTACTGAGAGAGCGGTTCTACTGGGTCGGAATGAGAGGGGCCATAGAGAAGTGGTGCAGGGACTGTGGCCCATGTAACCTCAGAAGGAAGGCGGTACCAGCCAGAAGACGCCCTTGATGCCCATCGTCACCAGGCAGCCTCTTGAGCTGGTAGCTCTGGACCATGTGAAACTGGCTCCAAGCCGGTCGGGCTACGTCTATGCCCTGACAATAGTGGACCACTATTCCCGGTTCCTGCTGGTGGTTCCTGTTAAAGACTTGACAGCCCAAACAGCGGCCAGAGCCTTCCAACAACACTTCTGCCATCCACACGGGTATCCGGAACAGGTCTTGACAGATCAAGGTCCAGCGTTTGAGGCTGAAATCTTCCAGGAGTTCTGCAACCTCTACGGCTGTAAGAAGATTCGGACAACGTCTTACCACCCACAAACCAACGGGCTGTGTGAGAAAATGAATAATATCGTCATTGATCTCCTCAAAACGTTGCCCCTGGAAGAACGCAGCCTGTGGCCGGAGAAGCTGCCAGACCTGATAGACTTATACAACCATATCCCGGTGAATGCTACAAATTGCACCCCGGCTTACCTGATGAGGGCAAGACCAGGTAAGCTGCCGATAGACCTGGAGATGGGAGTCCTGACCCCCGAGGACACCTCCCCAGACGCGGACTGGGATACGGAACTGCAGCTACAGTACAAGAAGGTACAGGAGAGTGTGGAGAGGAGTCTGGCTCAAGCGAGAGAAAAGCAAGAGAGGCTCTTCAACCAACACGCCCCTGCTGGTCCCCTGGAACCTGGTGAGCAGGTCCTGAAGCGGAAGAGAAGGCTTCACAAGCTAGATGACCAGTGGGAGAGCGACCCGTACACAGTACTGCAGTCCAACCACAACAACCCGAAGGTATGTGTAATTACCAAGGTTGGAGGAGAAACCACTAGCACCGTCTCCAGACACCACCTAAAAAGGTGCCCCGAGCAACTACAGAGTGCAGGAGAAGATCAAGATGACCTTGAACCCGCAGAAGACAAGAAAGAAATGATCAGCACAGTTCTTGGAGAGTTCCCCCGGTCCTGGACTCGGATAAATGATGCAATAGTGGTACCCGTCCTACACTTCCTTCAACCAACCCAGCAGGAACCTACAGGAGAGCAGGAGGAATCAGAAGACCAAGCAGCCCTAGAGGCAGAAGAACCCATGCCAGCAGCCCAGGAGAGTCAACCCTCTGCTGACAGTGAGCCTGCCATACCTGCGGTAAGCCAAAGGACCCGCAGATAGCTGCCTGCACTGCCTGTAAACCCAGCTAGTAGCTGTACCCTGAATGCTAGTGGGGAAAGTCAGGTTAGACCACCACCAGACAGTGGGTTACGCAGGTCAACCCGGAGCACTAGGGGGCAAATACCAGCTCGCTGGAAGATCTAAATGCTGTATATTGTAAATGTTTTATGTTTGTTGCCTGGTTGCTAATTATGTTTTTCCAGTCTTTCTAGTTCATGGACTAACAGGTTATGGACGCTGAATAACCGGAACTATCTTGTAGATAGTTGCACTTGGTGCCCTCTTTCGAAGATGGCCACGGAAGAAAAATCTGTCTGGTGTGGCCTCCTTGTGGCCCAAAGTAGAGAGCTCAGCCTTGTCGCCACGCCCAAGGCCAGGAAATTGGGGTTTATGAAAACAGGTCCCCACACCGTGGAAAACTTCACCTTGTTGGGTGAAATGGACACCCGGTCACGGAAGCGCCGTGACCTCAAGGACAAAATATACTTGTATATATGTTATGTTGTCATTTATACCCTGTATTTGTGTTTCCTGTTTAGTCCGGAGTACTACATTTTACTAGGGGAGAATGTGTCACCCCAGGCCTGGATGCCACAAACAATAATCTGTGTCTGAGAGCAGGAGGGTGGTCCCCTGGTTAGGGACAATTAGCATACAGCACCTCCTGTCCCAGGCCAGCAGGGGGAGCTGGCTGCCCCTATAAAAGCTGGAACTGGGGGCAGGGTTAGAGAGAACTGGAAGACCTAGCTCAGGAGTGAGACTAGTCCCAGAGAAGGAGGGACAGTTCAGCTGTAGCTGAGGAGTCCGTGAGGCAGAGGAGAAACTGCAAGCCAGGGACAGAGGCGACGAGAGCCGGTCCTGGAAGAGAACCAATCTACCGGGCATTGGGGTCCGGGGCTGTCAGGGTTACAAGCCCAGCAGCAGAGAACCAACCTGCGAGGGATTTCAGGTCCCTTGGCCTAAGAAGCCTGGAGGCTCCGCCACACAGAGGGACCTGTACAGCGAGGAGCAAGCAACAGGTACCCAAGGCCCTAGTCGCATGCCATACAGGCGAGAAGTACACGGCCAGCTCAGGGACGTGGGCTATTACACCACGAAAAGGGGGATAGTCAGAAAGAGCATAGTGAAAACGGTAGGCCTACACACTCACCCTGACCAGTGGGGCTCACCCGAATTCTCTCAGACACCCAGGCCCATTCCTAACCGGTACTGTTGGGTCATTAATAATATCTACAATAAAGACCCTGAACTGTTTGAAGCGGACTCTGAACTCTTACTATTGCGGCCTGCACTATCACCCCCAACATCCACCTACACTGCCCTGAGGCTACACTCTTCCCGTGGGGAGTTATCCTACACCTGTGCTGCACACCAACACCAGCCTCAGTAGTCTGCCTCGCAGCGGCGGTTATCCCTGATCGCAATCCACTGGTGGCGTAGTCGGACATTCAAAACACTGATAAATAGACTGCCACCATTTGGTCTGACCACCCTGAGCCACGGGATCGGGTTGCCACTACTACCCCCATCAGCACCGTACACTAGAAGGCCCGGTTCCGTGTACCCCACGGCCCAGGGGGCGAGTCATGTGCATCAAATTATACATACACATATGGGGCAGTGGGGCTTCATACTATATACAGGTGCTTCTCACAAAATTAGAATATCATCAAAAGTTAGTTTATTTCAGTTCTTCAATGCAAAAAGTGAAACTCCTATATTATATAGAGTCATTACACACAGAGTGATCTATTATATAGAGTCATTACACAGAGGGATCTATTATATAGAGTCATTACACACGGAGGGATCTATTATATAGAGTCATTACACACAGAGGGATCTATTATATAGAGTCATTACACACAGAGGGATCTATTATATAGAGTCATTACACACAGAGGGATCTATTATATAGAGTCATTACACACAGAGGGATCTATTATATAGAGTCATTACACACAGAGGGATCTATTATATAGAGTCATTACACACAGAGGGATCTATTATATAGAGTCATTACACACAGAGGGATCTATTTTAAGTGTTTATTTCTGTTAATGTTGATGATTATGGCTTACAGCCAATGAAAACACAAAAGTCATTATCTCAGTAAATTAGAATACTTCATAACAACAGCTTGAAAAATGTTTTTAAAATCCGAAAAGCTGGCCTACTGAAATGTATGTTTAGTAAATGCCCTCAATACTTGGTCGGGCTCCTTGTGCATCAATTACTGCATTAATGCGGCAATGTGGCATGGAGGCGATCAGCCTGTGGCGCTGCTGAGGTGTTATGGAAGCCCAGGTGGCTTTGATAGCAGCCTTCAGCTCATCTGTATTGTGGGGTCTGGGGTCTCATCTTCCTCTTGACAATACCCCATAGATTCTCTATAATAGATTCTCTATGGGGTTAAGGTCAGGCGAGTTTGCTGCCAATCAAGCACAGTGATACTGTTGTGTGTAAACCAGGTATTGGTACTTTTGGCAGTGTGGACAGGGGCCAAGTCCTGCTGGAGAATGACATTTCCATCTCCATAAAGCTTGTGGGCAGAGGGAAGCATGAAGTGCTGTAAAATGTCCTGGTAGACGGCTGCGCTGACTTTGGTCTTGATAAAACACAGTGGACCTCCACCAGCAGATGACATGGCTCCCCAAACCATCACTGATTGTGGAGACTTCACACCAGACCTCCAGCAGCTTGGATTGTGGCCTCTCCACTCTTCCTCCAGACTCTGGGACCTTGATTTCCTAATGAAATGCAAAATTTACTTTTCATCTGAACACAACACCTTGGGCCACTGAGCATCAGTCCAGGTCTTTTTCTCTTTGGCCCAGGTAAGACGCTTCTGGCGTTGTCTATTGGTCATGAGGGGCTTGACACAAGCAATGCGACACTTGTAGCCCATGTCCTGGATACGTCTGTGTGTGGTGGCTCTTGAAGCAGTGACTCCAGCAGCAGTCCACTCCTTGTGAATCTCCCCCAAATTTTTGAATGGCCTTTTCTTAGCAATCCTTTCAAGGCTGCGGTTATCCCGGTTGCTTGTGCACCTTTTTCTACCACACTTTTTCCTTCCACGTCCATTAATATGCTCGGATACAGCACTCTGTGAACAGCTGCTTCTTTAGCAATGACCTTTTGTGGCTTACCCTCCTTGAGGAGTGTGTCAATGACTGCCTTTTGGACATCTGTCAAGTCAGCAGTCTTGCCCATGATTGTGGAGCCTACTAAAACAGACTAAGGGACCTTTTTAAATGCTTAGGAAGCCTTTGCAGGTGTTTCTTGTTAATTCTAATTTACTGAGATAGTGACTTTTGTGTTTTCATTGGCTGTAAGCCATAATCATCAACATTAGCAGAAATAAACACTTAAAACAGATCACTCTGTTTGTAATGACTCTGTATAATATATGAGTTTCACTTTTTGGATTTAAGAACTGAAATAAATTCACTTTTTGATGATATTCTAATTTTCTGAGAAGCACCTGTATGTAGCAGTGCGGCAATTATACTATATACAGTCAGGAGTATAAGTACTTGATACACTGATAATTTCGAAAGTTTTTCCACCTACAAAGAATGAAGAGGTCTGTTTTGTTCTACTTAACTGCTGCAACTTGGACCTTTAACAGGATTTATATTTCACCTATGAGAAAGCATACTATGTGTATTTGGCAGATTAACTCAGGCTTGTTTATGATAAACTGAATACCTGGATTGGAGTCCTATTTGTATACAGAATATTGACTATTAATGCTGGCAGAGTAAGTCTTAGGCTATATTTACACTAGGTGTTTTTTTCTGCAGCAAAACATAATCTCTTGACAGGAAAGAAGTAGCGTCAAAAACGCAGGTTTTGGTGTGTTTTTTTGCAGTGGTTCTTGGTGCATTTTTGGTGCGTTTTTCAGGATCCCAAAGTTCAGCTTTGCTTCCACCATAGACACATGAAAACAGGTCACCATTGCAAGACATATGTTCATGAAAAAGTACACATTACAAATGTAACAGGGGGCGGGTGGGGGGTGAATTGGTCTGGAATGGTTTATCTAAGACCCTGGCAGTGCATTGAATTTGTAGGACACTATTTACTTTCACATTATGGTTTGCCATTGAGTTGCTCAGGCATTGTTCATTTTCACACCTCCCTGGGCCACACGTGTTGTTCAATCTCACACCTAGCTCAACCAATGTTTACTTTGTAGGCATCACTAATTTAATTAAACTGTAATAATCCAAGCTGCTATCTCAGGTGACCAAGACAAGATGGTTTAAACTTGGGAAAATCACAAGAATAAATGTGTGTCACATACTTGCTTTTTTCACTAAAAACGCAGCAAAATGTTCACACTAGGCTTTTTTTCAGCATTTTTTTCCACCACCCTTTTTTTTAATGGGTGAAAAACGCTGAAACAAGTGACATACTCTATTACAAAAAGCCATGGAAAGCACAAAATACTGAGGACAAATAAGCAAGCTTTGTGCATGAGATTTCGGAAATCTCATAGACTTTGTTGGTACTGTAAAACGCAGCTGAAAATTTGCATAAAAAAGCCCGCTAAAAAAACGTCTAGTGTGAATATAGCCTTGTATAACGGTTCGCCAATGAGTTAGGATATATGACCACGATGCAGAAATGCTGCGGATTTTTCCTAAGCGTTTCTGCATCTCCCTGGGTTGTCAAGCGCTTTGCCAAGTGATTTTAGCATCACTTGGAAAAGTGCTTGACAACTTGGTCACACTATATAATTCCATGCAACCGTCATGGATTTATATAGTGTGACCAAGTTACAATGCTGCAAATGCAGCATCAATAATGAAAAAAAAGAATAATAATGGTGAAAAATAAAAAAAAAACATTATACTCATCTTCCGATGGTCCTCGATCTCCTTCTCCGGTGCGTCCGGTGTCTTTGGCGGATCACGGTGCTGTAAAAGGACCTTTCATGACGTCATTTAGTCATGTGACAGGTCACGCAACCGCCGATGTCAGCGGTCACGTGACCTGTCACATGACTAAATGGCATCATGGAAGGTCCTTTTACCACCGCGAGCAGCCGAAGAGCCAGCAGCACCGCCGGGAGCAGACAGGGGCCATCAGAAGGTAAGTATATGTTTATTTTTTATTTTAATTCTATTTTAACTACAGGTACTATGGTACCCGGGTCTGGAGGAGAGTCTCTTCATCTCCAGACCCGGGTACCATCCATGCATTGAGTCGTATAGTATCCACATGTGTATTTGTAGTCATGCGGATGTTATGCGTTCCAATGCAAGTCAATGGCGGCTAAATCGCAGCGACTCTGCAAAATTAAAGGACGTGCTGCGGATTTTTCCGCAATGATAATCCGCAGCGGAAATCTCCGCGGCATGTGCACAGCACATGCGGATTATCATTGGGGACCATTGCAGACCTATCACCAAGCGTTTTTTAAGTGTTTCCGCAGCGAAAGTTACGCTGCAGAAACGCCTAAAAAACGCATAGTGGGCACACAGCCTTAAAAGTTCTATGGTGAAGAAAAACACGTGAGATAATAAATGCGAAATATACAATATTTCCCATAATATGACTGAGGATATCTTTAGGGTGTATTCACTGTTTTTTCTTCTGCAGCAATAAATGCTGTGTTTTACAGCACCATCTTAGTGAATGACATTTCTGAAATCTCATTCACATGCTGTTTTTTTTGCATTTTTTTAAAATCTGCAGCTTGTCAAGTCTTTCAGAGGTTTTGCAGCATTTTTCACCCATTCAAATGAATGGAAAAAAAAACACAAGTAAAAACACCTGAATTTTAAGCAGCGTTTTTCCTGCCTCCTTTGATTTTTGAGGTAGAAAAAAAATGCTGCCAAAATCCAACTTGTGAACACACCTTTATCCTGGTTGTGTTCTAATTGGATATAAAATAGAACGGCCATGATAACATGGGTAGTTAATTGTATGGTGTTTTCACTTTAAATATTACCAGGCCGCATTCTATTTGCGCAGAGCTGCTCCGTGAAGATTCTATCACAAGATTCCGTGATGACATCACAGGTGATGGTGACATCACTGCTCACAGTCGCTATATATGCAATGCACATAGGCTCACCCGTGCCTTTCTTGGCTCTATAGTGACTGATAGCACTTGCAGTTTTTCACTATGGCTGGAATTGTTTTGGACATTCCTCAGGTAAAAGCACTATTGATGATCCTTATGATCAATCGTCCTAACAGTGTGCTTCTACCACCCGATGGCGTCCTCAGCTTCACTCACCGGCTGGTGATGGAGCTAGTAAAGGATTGCCTGACCAAACACCGACAACGTCGTCTAACGTCAGACTATCTGACGGATTTACTTCAGAACATCAGGACATTACTACACCAGGTAAGTGGCGGACACTCTGCACAGAACATCTCAATATTAACAGATAATAATGGAGGGATAGAAGCTTTTTCTTCTAATATATCGTATTTTGCAGACCATAAGACGCACCAAAATTTTTTGGGAGGTAAATAGGAAAAACATTTATTATAATAAAATGGGGGTCTGTCTTATAGTCCGAATTTTCGGTTGCTTACTGAGGGGGGGTGGTGGCAGTGGAGCGAGGTCACAGGAGGCAGAGTCGCTGCTGCAGGAAGTCGGCAGTAGGAGTGGGGCGCTGCTGCGGGCTCCAAGCTGGGAGGAGCGGGGTGTCCAGAAGGTACGAGGCTGCGGGCCCTGGGCTTCAAGGAAATGTTAGCGGTAATTCAGGAGGGGAGGCCCTGCTCTGCTTATTGATTTCTCTGCAGTGGGCTTCAAGAAGTAGGCTGCTGGAGATGGCCAATACGCAGTTTGAGATCTCAGCTCCTCATTGAGCCGAGATCTAAATCTGCACATGCACTGCCTCCAGCGGCCATTTGCCTGAAGCCCACCGCCAGAAATTCAATGGGCAGAGCGGGGACTCCCCTCCTAAATCACCGCTAACATTGCCTTGAAGCCCAGGGCCCGCAGCCTCGCACCTCCTGGACACCCCGCTGGCCCGCAGGAGCGCCCCACTTCTACTGCTGGCTTCCTGCAGCAGTGACCCTACTTCCTGTGACCTCACTCCACCACAGCCACCCCCCTGGTAAGCTACATTCAGACAATTATTATTATTAATAATCTGTCTGATATGCTGGGGTGGAGAGTTCCAGAGTAGGGGGGATGCACGGGAGAAATCTTGTATGCGATTGTGGGAAGAGGAGATAAGAGGGGAGTAGAGAAGAAGATCTTGTGAGGATCGGAGGTTGCGTGCAGGTAAGTACCGGGAGACTAGGTCACAGATATATGGAGGAGACAGGTTGTGGGTGGCTTTGCATGCCAAGGTTAGGGTCTTGAACTGGAGTCTCTGGGTAATGTGGAGCCAGTGAAGGGATTGGCGGAGCGAGGGGAAAAGCCAGGGAATAGCGGGGGGACAGGTGGATTAGTCAGACAGCAGAGTTTAGGATAGATTGGAGGGGTGCGAGAGTGTTAGAAGGGAGGTCAAAAATTTTGGAAAAAAAGGCATCTTATAGTCCAAAAAATACGGTAAAACACAACGAGTCCCCAAATACAGTATGTAGTCATTGTATCTGCAGACAGAGAACCGATGTCACATACAATTTCCGCCTCCATTCTGATCGCTCTCATCTCAAAATTCTCCTTTCCATTTTTCCTTCTTTATAGGCTGAAGAAAGATCTCAGACTGAAGATTTGGCTGTCTTTAAAGAACTGGCCGAAAAAGTCCTGTCTATACTAGAACGCTCATTGGAACGCCCGGTAAGGATCAATATTAATAGACGTATCTTAATCCACCGTATCTGAGGAGACTTTCTGAGAAAAGGTCTGAAGATGGCGCGGGATTTGTATCGTTACAATTGGTGCATCTGTAAATGTTGGTTTAGTCCTTCATGATTTATGTATTTGGTGATTTAGTGAAATCTTCCACATAGTAATTATATACATTATATCTATCAGGAAACAACAGGAGGCGACGCCAAATATGGGCAAAATGTGACCCCGAAAATCCCTGACCCTAATAGGAGTCAGCCGGAGCTGAACAGCGATCTGATTACAGGTGAGCGATCACCCGACCTTCTACAAGGAATATCCAGATATTACAGAGGACGGAGGATAATGTTAGATTTACTCTCTACTCTGTGTAATGGGAACCTGGCAGCACATTGTTACATATAGAAGTAGTGGTGTGACGGTATAGGCCATTGTCCCCTAATAATAATTGTTTGTAGAAATCCAATGTGCTAGTCAGGAGAAATGTAAAGTAGACACCATATTCAAATTAGAATGGAAGTGCACTGGGGGCGTGAAAGAAGAAATCCAAGTGCAGTGACACGCCCCCAGTGCACTTCCAGGCTAATTTGCAAATCTCTCCTATGTTTCAGCTCTCTTACCATCACTCATATGTGCAGCGTGGGTGGGGGCTTCCTCATTCATGTGATGGAGGGTCCATTCTGCAGTGCTATAGCAAGTAACATGAAATAAATTAAATTTAAATTGCATTACTGCTCTAGAAAATGGGAAAAAATTAAGATACTGAGCACATAATTTGGCCAATTCATGAATGCCCAGCAGCCAATGACAAGGCGATCTTTTTGTTGGAATCCTCTCCTAATGTGAATCCTCTCCTAGGCTGAAGCCTACATTTATATGGGTAGGTAGGATCCTGTTGTAATTAAAACCACCCCGGGCTGATGGGTGGAGATAGGTTCCCAGCAAAAAAGGTCGCCTTGCCGTGACTGCTGGGCATGCATCGAGCAAAAGAAGGTCGCCTTGCCGTGGCTGCTAGGCATGCACCCAGCAAAACAAGGTCGCCTTGTCGTGACTGCTGGGCATGCACCCAGCAAAAGAAGGTCGCCTTGTCGTGACTCCTGGGCATGCACCCAGCAAAAGAAGGTCGTCTTGCCATGACTGCTGGGCGTGCACCCAGCAAAAAAAAAGGTCACCTTGCCGTGGCTACTTGGCATGCACCCAGAAAAAGAAGGTCGCCTTGCCGTGGCTGCTGGCCATGCATGAATTGGCCAAATTATGCGCTAAGTATCTTCCTTTTATCCTATTTTATACAGCAGTAATGCAATTCAAATTTCATTTATTTCATGTTTACATGCTATAGCGTTACAGAGTGCAACTTTGTTAGTTATGTATTTGGATGGCTACTCTTAGTATGCACCTGTTCACACCCATTTTCTTTTCGGAAGTGATGGTCAGTCTTTTGTTATTTATGAAGGGGTTCCTCCATCATTTACATTACATTTATCTATGGATTCCCCGTATATTCTCATATTTAGAATCCCCATATAACGAGTATTAATCCCATTTACAGACATCTTGTCATTTCTCCGTTTTATTGCTGTATTATCTATGTAGGAATAATATCCTCTAATACATTTCATTTCTTCATCATTATTTTAGAAACAACTGAGCTGTCGAATCCTAACAATGGAATTAGTGAGATCCCGGAGATCCAAGAATCCGTAAGTATCATAGAGGGGGATGCGTGTGTGTCATCAGATCATGGGGTGTGAATGACTCGTCCAGTATTATCCCCCATACAACCATGGTACGTCTCTATTCTAAGTGTAGATGACCCTATGGTGTTAATTACATGTGAATTACAGGGAATCTGTCACCAGGTTTATGCTATTTGGTCTGAGAGAAGCATGATGCAGGGACAGAGACCCTGATTCCATGTGTTGATTACTTTACTCGGTGGAGCAGTTGTGATAAAATCACTATTTTTTTCTGCTGCAGAGCTCTGAATGCTGAGTCTTGTATAACCCCGCCCACACCATTGATTGGCAGCTTTCTGTGTACACTGTGCATAGGCAGAAAGCTGCTAATCAGTGGTGGAGGCAGGGGTACAGAGCAATAGGACTACCTGGCTAGACAGATAGTCTTCTAGTGATAATCTACTGATTTTATTGAAACAGCCACACACAGCCTAGTAAGTAACACATCACTGGAATCAGGGTCTCTGCCCCTACATCATGGTGCTTTCAGAATACATAGCAAACACCTGGTGACAGATTACCTGTAAGTCCTCCTCTGTGTGATCTCCCACATTATCCAGAATGTTATAGTAATGTATGATGACCGTTGCAGGACGGCTCCAGGATTTCGTGGGCCCTGGGCGAAAGAGTCTCATTGGCCCCTTTAACACATACCACGATTCATGATGCACAGATACCGCAGATAAATATATATACATATATGTATATATATATATATATATATACATATATATATATATATATAGTACAAGCCCGAAGATTTCACTTCTTACATTACATGAGCGATATCTATTGTAAATTCCACAATAACTCAGAAAGCGGCGAATCCTCACAGCTCACAGTGCAGACCGGACAGTAATGTCCTCCACACAGTATAATGGCACCACATAGTCCTCTATACCGTATTATGAGCTCCATATATTGCTCCATATAGAATAATGGA
Source organism: Phyllobates terribilis (assembly GCF_046119375.1). Taxonomy (NCBI): domain Eukaryota; kingdom Metazoa; phylum Chordata; class Amphibia; order Anura; family Dendrobatidae; genus Phyllobates; species Phyllobates terribilis. The sequence goes on along the minus strand of NW_027363483.1, from coordinate 246,823 downwards.
CCCCATAAAATGCTCCATGCAGGCTGTGCCCCCATATAATGCCCCATGCAGGCTGTGACCCCACACATAATGCCCCATGCAGGCTGTGCCCCCCACATAATGCCCCATGCAGGCTTTGACCCCCCACATAATGCTCCATGCAGGCTGTGACCCTCACATAATGCCCCATGCAGGCTTTGACCCCCCACATAATGCCCCATGCAGGCTGTGCCCCCCCCCACATAATGCCCCTTGCAGGATGTCCCCCTCCCACATAATGGCCCATGCAGGATGTCACCCCCCATATAATTCCCCATGCAGAATGTCCCTCCCACATAATGCCCCATGCAGGCTGTGCCCCCCACATAATGCCCCATGCAGGCTGTGCCCCCCCACATAATGGCCCATGCAGGATGTCACCCCCCATATAATTCCCCATGCAGGATGTCCCCTCCACATAATGCCCCATGCAGGATGTCCCACCCCACATAATGCCCCATGCAGGATGTCCCCCACACATAATGCCCCATGCAGGATATCCCCCCCACATAATGCCCCATGCAGGATGTCACCCCCCATATAATTTCCCATGCAGGATGTCCCCCCCCACATAATGCTCCATGCAGGATGTCCCACCCCACATAATGACCCATACAGGATGTCACCCCCCATATAATGCCCCATGGAGGATGTCACCCCCCCATATAATGCCCCATGTAGGATGTCACCTCTCACCCCATATATTGGCCCATGCAGGATGTCACCTCTCACCCCATATAATGCCCCATGCAGGATGTCACTTCTCCCCCCATATAATACCCCATGCAGGATGTCACTCCCCCCATATAATGCCCCATGCAGGATGTCACCCCCCATATAATGCCCCATGCAGAATGTCACCTCTCACCCCATATAAAGCCCTATGCTGGATGTCACTCCCCCCCCCCATATAATGACCCATGCAGGATGTCACTTCTCCCCCTCATATAATACCCCATGCAGGATGTCACCCCCCTATATAATGCCCCATGCAGGATGTCCCCCCCATATAATGCCTCATGTAGGATGTCACCTCTTACCCCATATAATGCCCCATGCAGGATGTCACTCCCCCAGATATAATGCCCCATGCAGGATGTCACTTCTCCCCCCCATATAATACCCCACGCAGGATGTCCCTACCTCCCCCCCATATAATGCCCCATGCAGGATGTCACTTCTCCCCCCATATAATGCCCCATACCTCCATACATAAAAAAAAAAATCAAATGCTCACCTCACTGCTCACCAGCTGTGGAGAGGTAAGTATTGTGCCGGCCGTGGTCCTGGGCAAGCATTGAGGGGGGGGGGAGCAAGGCCCGCCTACTCAGGGCCCCGGCACTTGCCTGGGTGTGCTGGGTGCTAGCGCCATGTCTGCCCAGCGTCCGGTTTGTATCCTCCCAACATCATATCAGTGTAAATCATCTGGGACATAATATGGGGGGAGAAGTTTTTGCATCTGTAACTTTTTTCCTGCATCTTCAATAAATCAGTATTATTTCTTATTCTTTTATAGAGCGTGATGGATTCATTGGTTCCGGCGAGAAAGCCGCATATGACCGACTATGAAACTTCCAAACTCATCAGCAGTGGAAATTTTGGGTGAGATTTCTGTTGCCATAATCCACATTTCTCAGGGTTCCCTATGACAATGCTTCTGCCCCTGCACTCTGCCATTCAGTGTTATCATAGGGAAATTATGTGATCTGTAGCAAATCAAACTGCAAGGAAAGTGATTTAAATAATATAATTACATATAATATAATATATAATAATATAATATTATTACATTCGCCTGTGCTAGACTCTCATCTGTTCTTATGCTGCCTCCTCCACCTGAGCTTTTCTGCTCTCCACTCTGATCTTTGTTTTGATGGGGGGGGCTCCATTATGAAGCTGATCAGAGAAGTTGGCTACACATGGTCACATGAAGGGTGACACCATATTGACGTCAATGACATCTACACCCTCCACCATGACCATGTGGGCCCAATCACTGGCCTCAGCAGCAGAAGAGAGCCCTGGAGCACATTCATTTTGGACCAATTTTATTTGCACTAAATTGTATTTGGTCAGTTATAGCGAATCTGCCCAAAGAGAATTTCAGTAGATTCTCGTATCTATAATGTGACCTGGGTGATGGCTCCGGCAGAAGTGGCATTGTGGAGACCTCGCATAGGTGATCTATGTAGTGCTATTTTATGTATTTCTAGATGTGGATTTATAGTGGCGGCCAGACTTCTAGTATTAAACATATGCAAATTGTCTCTTCTGAGAGGAAGCAAACTAGAACTCCACCTATAGGAAGTAGCAATCCTAAAAGTCAATATCGACCCTTTAACAAGCCTTGTCACATGACTTAGGATAATAGCCAAAACCAAAATCTCAATTTGCAGGAACTGTGTTCTGGGGTACTGCCCCTCTTCAGTGCAAAGTGTGAGATATGGTTTGACTGGGTGAGAGGTGTCTGACCGGTATCCAAGGGGTTGACATTTCTCCTTGCGGACATGAGGAGACTTTTAAGCCACAATGCTCCTCTGGGAAATAGGATTGCTACTTCCCATAGGTGGCACTAGGGTGCTAGTTCTCTTCCTCTCTGAAAAGAGACAATTTGCATATTTCCCAGAAGAGCATTGCAGCTTAAAAGTCTCCTCACCTTGACATGCTTAACATGGCTTTTTCCGCAAGGAGAAACGTTACCGCTTGGATCCCGGTCAGATGCCTCTTACCCAGCCAAACCATATCTCACACTTTGCACTGATGAGTGCTTGTACCCCAAAACATAATGTCCGAAAATTGAGATTTTGGTTATGGCTATTATTCCATGTCATGTGATAAGGCTCGTTAAAGGGTCGATATTGACTTTTAGGATTACTACTTCCTATAGGTGGCACTAGAGTTCTAGTTCTCTTCCTCTCCGAAGAGACAATTTGCATATTTCCCAGAGGATCATTGAGGCTTAAAAGTCTCCTCACCTTGACAAGCTTAACATGTCACTCTCCGCAAGGAGAAATGTTACCAGGATACCAGTATTAAACATATAATGATTTCTATAGATGGATTATTAATAAGGATTTATTATAACCGATGGATTCTCCTTCTCTCCAGGGCCGTCTACTTAGTGCATCATAAAGACTCACACCAGACCTTTGCTATGAAGAAAATGGCTAAGCGGAACCTAAATACTGCACAGAGATTGGAATGGGCCTTTCTGGAGAGGGACATCTTAACATTTGCTGATTGTCCCTTTGTGGTCTCCATGCTCTGCTCCTTTCCAACTAGATCTCACCTGTGTATGGTCATGGAGTATGTAGGAGGTAAGACACATCTATTGTATTATATTCAGCCCATGTCTGCTTTCATCTTATCACTGCTCATATCATTAGGACATTGTTGGTTACATCCCCGCAGAGCATTTACTATAGGTTATCTATTACCAAGATGCTCGTAAATTCATTGATCTTGGTGCAGGGGCGCTATGGGGCTCATCAGTCGGAGGGGGTCTGTCGACGCTCAGCAGTGGGCAGCATCCCTCCACCTGTCATCACAATTTCAGCGGTATTTGCTTCTTCAAGGAGGTGGGGCTGGTGGGGGCAAAAATACTGAGTAGGTGGCTAGTAGGGGCCAAAATACTGAAAGGGGGCCGTATGACTAGATATGGGGGGACTGTGAATGCTGAGTGGAGGTCATCATATTAAGTGGGGTGCTGTGGGGGTCCTCACTCTATATGGAGGCCCCCATTCTGTGTGGGGACATCATACTGAGTGGGGAGTTATGCGGACCATTATATTGTGTGAGGGACTGTGGGAACCATTATCCTGAGTGGGAGGGTTGCTGTGGGTGCCATCACACCGAGTAGGGGGTTGTGGCTGGCCTCCTTCTAAGTGGTGGCCTCCTTAGGAGGATTCACTGTGGGGATACCATACTCATTGAGTGTGGGTGTGGGCATTTTTGGGAGCATCATACTCTAAAATGGCCATAAAAGTTGTATTGCTGGTGAGAACACCAAGCTGCTTCAACAGGGATATAAATATATTTCTTTTTTATTTTTTAGGGTGGGGGGCAATTACAACTTTTGATATGGGGTCTTGTGATTTCTATGTACGCCACTATCTGTGTGATCTCCCCAGGATGTTTCCGCTCACTGCTCATTATACATCATGGTTATCTGCTCGTGGTATATCATGGTCATCTGCTGTATAAACCCCTCACTGGTCATATTTCCTTTCTTCTATAGGTGGAGACTGTGGGACCCTTCTAAGCACCAGGGGTCCTTTCTCTGTCCCCATGGCCCGCTTGTACTTTGCAGAGGCGGTACTTGCCGTGGAATACCTGCATAGTTACGGTGTGGTGCACAGAGACCTGAAGCCGGAAAAGTAAGTGCCCCCGTAGTATAATAAAGTGGGGAAAGTTGTCATTTATTATCATTCAGTCTGTGAGGCTAAAACCATCTTCTCTTTTGCAGCCTCCTGATTACATCTACTGGACATATTAAAGTTACCGATTTTGGGATTTCAAAATTTGGTCTAATGATACCGAAAACCAACACCTACAAGGAATTAGCAGTGGACATCTCCAGAGAGTTCCAGGACCGTGAGGTCAGCATCACCTACAAGAACTTAGCTTGTTATTTGCAAATCTCATCACACTATTGTCTCTTCTCTACGTTCTTCCTTTCTAGAGAACTTTTCCACTAATATTTTATCTTCTGCATTGTGTTTTAACGATGATATCTTGTCATAATAATTGTTTCATCGATTCTCATCTCTATGTTCTGTTGGTTTCCAGTTCTGTGGCACCCCATGTTACATAGCCCCAGAGATCATCCTGAAAGAAGGCTATGGAAGACCTGTTGACTGGTGGTCATTGGGGATCATCCTGTATAAATTCCTGCTGGGATGTGTACCATTTGATGCTGATTCCCTCACTGAGCTTTATAAAAGGGTTGTCATTGGTGAGTAGAATAATCCGATCATTGCGTTGATTGGTTACATTTGTTTAGTTATTTCCTTTGCTTTATGTTACAGTCCAGTAAAGAGGTTTTATTTTCTGTAATTTTCTATGTAACAGGAGAACTAATTTGGAATTGTGATCGCGCTCCACCCCTGGATGCTCAGAATCTCATCACTGAGCTGCTCAGAAGAAATCCTGTGCGTAGACTTGGGACAGGTAACAGATATACTAGTATTAATATTCCCTTATTAGACCAAGGACATATCGCTCATGTCCATGAAGATCAGCATTTCTCTATCAGCTCATCTACTGTATTTCTAGTTCTCCACACTAAGACTTTCAGTTTATTTCCTTCATGTCGGCTCAGTTTTGTCATTAGTTCAGATTACGATAAACTGTTCAGATATGGAGCCATCCCTGACTATGTCCGCATCACTTTTGTTTTTCTTTTTCTAGGAGGAGCATTTGAGATCAAGGTTCATCCATTCCTGAGTGACTTGGACTTTGACAACATTCTGAGCCAGGAGCTGGAGTATGTTCCTCAGCTTGTTTCAGATGCAGACACCAGCTTATTTATCAGTAAGTAGAAGGAGACGTCATCTAGACTAAGCGACTGTTTGTCTCATCTTCCCTAATATGTGATCATCTGTTCCCATTAATATTAGTGATAAATAGTGACTGTGTTATACTGACAACCTCTAATAATACTTCATTACCTATTTCTTGTAGATCATTCTGATATAAACAAACATCTGGTCTCAAAGGATGAGGAAGGCACAAGTGAGAACAATGAGAGCCTTGACTTCCAAAATTTTACGTCATCTTCTGAAAAGCTTTGTAAAGTAAGTATGTGATTAATAAATCCAAAATATGTAAAAAAAAATGTAAAACAACTCTAAAAGTACATAAAAAAAATATTTTATATCTTATTTTTATCCGTATTTAGCTCTGTATCATCGCTACCAGGATGGTGAACAATGAGGATCCCAATGCCCCTCCAGAGTATACACCAGAAACCAACACAAACATCTCAGAAATGTGAGTAGATTATAAAGGGTCATTACTTCATTACTGGGAGTTCCAGGCTGATCTATGTACACAACACCAAATATAGGACATAAATATCAGAATATCAAATGCAGCATTCACCGCTTCATGGTTAACGGTCATTGTACTTTTGGCTTCAGAAAATGCAGAAGATAACAGCCCATAATTGTGGCAGGTCATGCATTTTTAGCACTGCCTACTCTGTAGGAGAGCTGTAGTATTACTTGCCAGCCATTCTTGGTAGTTGTGTTCTGATCCATGGAAGGTAGTTTTGAGCAGAAAACCTTCCCCACTATGACAGTCATATGTCCTATTAGGCCTTATAGTCAGTGTTCTTATAGTGAGACAACCCATTTTATACTGTGTTTACTTACGATTTACATGTTTTTCTTCTTCAAACAGGCAGAAAGAATCTGTTCCTGTATGTAATACAGACGATGCTGTTACCATCTTGCCACCCTCATCCCCATTGCCAGGTATGTACATGTCTACAGCACCAACAATGTGAATGTTGACTTCAAGGCTCAAATATTTCCACATGGTTTTTCTGGTCTACTATGTTATCCATGTTTCATGGATCTCAGCTATGTTGACCATGGGTTCGTACTGTATCCCTATTTCCTTAATTTTGTACAGGAGTTTTTTTTCATGTATTCTGTATATTACGTTGCATCATCTATTAACCTAGTGAGATATAGCGACTGTGTTATACTGACACCCTCTAACAATCCTTCATTACCTATGTCTTGTAGATCACTCTGATGAAAACAACCATCTGATCTCAGAGGATAAGGAGGGCACAAGTGAGGACGATGAGAACTTTATCTTCCGAATATTTGCATCATCATCTTCTGAGAGGCTTTCTAAAGTAAGTATGTGATCGATAAATCCAAAATATGTACAAAAAAAGGATCTATAAAATTAAAAAGTATGTATATTTAATAACTTATTGTTATCCACATTTAGCACTCTACCACCACTAACGGGATGGTGAACAACGAGGATCCCAAGGCCCCTCCAGAGTGTACACCAGAATCCAACACAAACATCTCAGAAATGTGAGTAGATTATGGGGTCATTACTGGGAGCTCCAGGCTGATATATGTGCACAACACCAAATATAGGACATAAATACCATAATATCAAATGTAGCATCCACCGCCCCATGGTTATGGGTCATTGTGCTTTCAGCTTTCGGAATTGTTGGAGATAACAGCCCATAATTGTGGCCGGTCATGCACTTTTAGTGCTGCCCTCACTGTAGGAGAGATGTAGTATGAAATGCCGGCCATTCTTGGTAGTTGTTTTCCTCTCAGCTCTCTATAAAAGGTAGTCTTGAGCAGAAGACCTTCCCCACTATGACAGTCATATGTCCTACTAGTCCTTATAGTCGGTGTTCTTCTAGTGAGACAACCCCTTTTATATGGAGTTTACTTGAGATTTACATGTTTTTCTTCTTCAAACAGGCAGAAAGTATCTGTTCCTGTATGTAATACAGACGATGCTGTTACCATCTTGCCACCCTCGTCCCCATTGCCAGGTATGTACATGTCTACAGCACCAGCAATGTGAATGTTGACTTCAAGGCTCAAATATTCCCACATGGTTTTATACAATACTATAGGTCTCTTATGTTATCCATATTATGACAAAGCAGATCCTATAAGAATATATTGTTACTGATTTTTTTTTTAATTTTTCATCAGAATTTCCATCTCATGAAGAAAGAAAATCGGCAATAAATCTGAGTATGGAGCAACAAAACTCAGAAAATGGAAAAAATGGGAAAAAGAGACGAGGTAAGTGTGAGAATCAACTCCATGTTGTGTGATGTCAGTGAGAATAATTCATGTGGAGTAGATGTCATCTGTCAGTGATGGGATTGTCACATGTATGATTGCTGACAATGACCCCTGACCTCTGTATGATAATATTCCTCTGCCGTCCGGCCACAGTGACTGCACAGCATTATCATGTAATATGGAGTCCCATCACTTACATTATATTTATTTCTCTTCTCATAGGTTCCATCTTCCGCCGGATCTTATCATCCTGCCGGCGTGGATTATCCAGGGCTGCTCGCGCATTTGCATGCTGTCACTGTTGCCCTAAAACCATCTAAAAGACGGGACACCTAAGCATCCAGCGCCCTGAAGTCCAGCAGATCCATCATCACTGCTGGAGCTGTATAGAAGGACCTTCACCATCTACCTGTGGCCTTCTGACTGGTCAACCTGGACAAGTTTCAGTAATGCCTCTGTCATCGGGCTCCGCGGTATTCATACTGCTCGTCTGACTTGTCATTTACTGATCACCTGGTATCTGACCTCGGCTATCTTCCTGACTTTGATTTATTCTATTGACAATGTTCACGATTTTATTCATCCCATTATTAATTAAAAAAAAGTAAAATCTGTTACTGTTGCTCTGATTCCTTTTTGTCTTGAATTCACAAATACTTGTAACTCACTAATTGCTCTTCTTCCCACTAAATGTATTTCTCATTATCCTTAATGCAGCAGTCAGTCTCATATTTCTGTCCAGCAATTACACTGGTGCATCCACCCTGTACCAGTCATTACACTCATCCACAAACCTCTCCACACTGCTGCACAGTCCTGCATCTCTACCATATCTACACTCCAATGAGCTAAGATTAACATCCTCCATAATCAGGACCTCCCACTCTCATGTCCAAGACATTTTCTCTGCTGCACCAGCTCTCAGGAGTGCACTACTGCAGGCAATCAGGTTCATTCCCACTATCAGAGATTTTAAGTGTGCAGTAGAAACAGATTATTTGTGGCAGGACTGTCAAATCACCTCACTATTCTAAGTTTTTCCTACAGCACTCAGTAGCACTTAATATTTGTACATATACAGATAATGGTTGGTGACTGGTTCATGCAGCCTTAATTCCACAAAGATAGAAATAAAAGGTCAACATGTTTCATACATCCAAACCATCCTTAATCATGGCAGAAAAACATAATTTTAAGTTCCCACTATGAATATTTGGTGAGATATCACAGCTGTGTATTTTCACAGCACAAAGAACGCATCTTACAGATCAGCAAATCACAGTGTGCTGACGCTTAGTGTTGTAGTTTTGAACAACACCATTCATTTTATCATATAATGTGTTGAAAAATGAGAAAAAATGCCAGGTTTGGGCTCCTTCATTTTACAGTGTGTATTGTGTTGTAAAAACAAACTGACAAAATGATTCAGAGTCAGTAGTACGATTACTGTGATACCAAACTTATAAGGTTTATATATATATATATATATATATATACAGTACAGACCAAAAGTTTGGACACACCTTCTAATTTAAAGATTTTTCTGTATTTTCATGACTATGAAAATTGTACATTCACACTGAAGGCATCAAAACTATGAATTAACACATGTGGAATTATATACTTAACAAAAAAGTGTGAAACAACTGAAAATATGTCTTATATTCTAGGTTCTTCAAAGTAGCCACCTTTTGCTTTGATGACTGCTTTGCACACTCTTGACATTCTCTTGATGAGCTTCAAGAGGTAGTCACCGGAAATGGTCTTCCAACAATCTTGAAGGAGTTCCCAGAGATGCTTAGCACTTGTTGGCCCTTTTGCCTTCACTCTGTGGTCCAGCTCACCCCAAACCATCTCGATTGGGTTCAGGTCTGGTGACTGTGGAGGCCAGGTCATCCGGCGTAGCACCCCATCACTCTCCTCCTTGGTCAAATAGCCCTTACACAGCCTGGAGGTGTGTTTGGGGTCATTGTCCTGTTGAAAAACAAATGATGGTCCAACTAAACGCAAACCGGATGAAATAGCATGCCGCTGCAAGATGCTGTGGTAGCCATGCTGGTTCAGTATGCCTTCAATTTTGAATAAATCCCCAACAGTGTCTCCGTCAAAGCACCCCCACACCATCACACCTCCTCCTCCATGCTTCATGGTGGGAACCAGGCATGTAGAGCCATCCGTTCACCTTTTCTGCATCGCACAAAGTCACGGTGGTTGAAACCAAAGATCTCAAATTTGAACTCATCAGACCAAAGCACAGATTTCCACTGGTCTAATGTCCATTCCTTGTGTTCTTTAACCCAAACAAGTGTCTTCTGCTTGTTGCCTGTCCTTAGCAGTGGTTTCCTAGCAGCTATTTTACCATGAAGGCCTGCTGCACAAAGTCTCCTCTTAACAGTTGTTGAAGAGATGTGTCTGCTGCTAGAACTCTGTGTGGCATTGACCCGGCCTCTAATCTGAGCTGCTGTTAACCTGCGATTTCTGAGGTTGGTGACTCGGATAAACTTATCCTCAGAAGCAGAGCTGACTCTTGGTCTTCCTTTCGTGGGGTGGTCCTCATGTGAGCCAGTTTCTTTGTAGCGATTGATGGTTTTTGCAACTGCACTTGGGGACACTTTCAAAGTTTTCCCAATTTTTCGCACTGACTGACCTTCATTCCTTAAAGTAATGATGGCCACTCGTTTTTCTTTACTTAGCTGCTTTTTGCTTGCAATAATACAAATTCTAACAGTCTATTCAGTAGGACTATCAGCAGAGTATCGACCAGACTTCTGCACAACACAACTGATGGTCCCAACCCCATTTATAAGGCAAGAAATCCCACTTATTAAACCTGACAGGGCACACCTGTGAAGTGAAAACCTTTTTCGGTGACTACCTCTTGAAGCTCATCAAGAGAATGCCAAGAGTGTGCAAAGCAGTCATCAAAGCAAAAGGTGGCTACTTTGAAGAACCTAGAATATAAGACATATTTTCAGTTGTTTCATACTTTTTTGTTAAGTATATTATTCCACATGTGTTAATTCATAGTTTTGATGCCTTCAGTGTGAATGTACAATTTTCATAGTCTTGAAAATACAGAAAAATCTTTAACCGAGAAGGTGTGTCCAAACTTTTGGTCTGTACTGTATATATATATATATATATATATATATATATATATATATACAGTGTTTAGCATAAATCAGTACACCCAAATAGATTTGTCAGCAAACCTGTAGTTTCCTTTCAGAATCATCATTTTATATGGGATACCATACTACAAAATACTCTCGCAAATTTGAGCCATTGAATGCAAACAAGATTTGGTATTTTGCAGACCCCAAAAAAGTAATTTTCTTAACAAACTCATTCAAGATCATGTTTCAAAAATGAGAACATCCCAGTAACAGTCTTAAGAGAAAAGCTAAGTTTAGACAACAAAATTCTAATTAACAAGAACTGAACCACAGGTAAGTGTAATTATTCATTAAACAGATGTCCAGCAGACAGGTGTCTGTAAAAGGAAGTTACTTAATAAAGAAAACTCCTTCCCATTTCATGCTATCAGCAATGGCACCACATAGAAGGGAAATGTCACAAAACCTGAGAAAGAAAATAATTTCTTTGCAATAAATGTAAAGTCTACAAGAAGATCAGCAAAACTTTACTTATCAGTCAGAATACTGTAGCAAAAGTGATGCAAAACTATAACAAAGATGGAACTGCAACCATCTTACAGAGACGTCCAGGCCGACTATGGAAGTTAACACCTAAACAAAAGCGTCCTCTGATGAGAAGGGTAAGTGGCACCACATAGAAGAGAAATGTCACAAGACATTTCTGAGAAAGAAAATAATTTCTTTACAAAAAATGTGAAGTCTACAAGAAGATCAGCAAAGCTTTTCTTATCAGTCAGATGGAAGTTAACATCTAAACAAAAGCATCTTCTGATGAGAAGAAAATCGACAGGCAAATTCATTGCTATTAGCTGAAGAAGTAGAAAGCCAAACTAAGGTGAGTGTTTTCCATGACACGACACGGTGTACACTGCAAATGAATGGCATTCATGAGTGTCCTCCACAAAGGAAGCCTCTCTCCCTTAAAGCCCATGAACAATAAAAGTCCGTCTACAATTTGCCAGGGTCCATGCTTAAAACTATGAGGACTACCGGGACTCTATACTGTGTATGTGCATCTTATGTGTATGTCCGTATTTTATGTTTGTGTGCACTATGTATATGTGACGCGCCCTGGGCCTATGTGACGTAGCGTTGCGCACGCAGGGACTACCCGGAGCCGGATCTGATAGGGGTAGTAGTCTCGTGGCGGTGACCCGGTCCGTGCCCAGGGAGTCAGACTAAGTGGCGGTATATTAGCAGTAGATGTAGGATGACTACGCCACCCGTTGAATGCAGCTATGGAGCTGCCGCTGCAGGGCAGACCGCTGAGGCCGGTGGAAGGATGGTGCAGCGTGGATGGTATAACCCCCAACGGGAGGGGTATGGCCTCAGGGCAGCCGACGTGGAAGATGGGGGTAGCAGGAACCACTCAGAGACGATGCGGTGTAGTTCAGGGTCTTTACTGGTGACAAAGACAGACCCTCCCGGAGTACTTGCTAGCGATCGGGGCCTGGTCAGTCCTTGAGCAGATGGGATCTCCCCTGGCCAGGTGGAGTTGTAGGCCTTCCCAACTAACTGTACTCTTCTGGCTACCTTGCTAGAGGCGGGTAAAAGTAGCCCACGTCCCTGAGTGTACCGTGTGGTGCTCACCCGTATGGCCGGTGACTCGGGGCCTTCTAGTGCCTTCCGCTCCACGACGGCGGTGCTGGTCCCACGCGTGTGACCGTGCCTTCGGGTTTCTGGGCCAGAGGACTTGAAATCCCCTGCCGGACGGTTTCTGCTGCTGGGTAAGGGTTAGTCCCCACAGCCTCGGACTCCGGGTCCGGTGATAACTTCTCAGTCAGGGCGAGCTCTGCAGCTGCCAGCCCCTGACTCCTTGTAGCACTGCTCCCACAGAGCTCCTGTTGTTTCTTCCTATGCTGCTTCTCTTCTCTGTCTCTACTTCTGGCATGGCCCGGGAGCTGGGCCCAGCCGGAGCCACAGCTCCCTGTCCGCCCTCCTGGCTCAACTCTCCCTTTGAACTCTCTAACCCTGCCTCAGCCCCAGGTTTATATAGGGGAAGTCCTTCCCCTCCCAGGACTGGGCAGGAGGTGTGGCATGCATAGGATTCCTGACCAAGAGACCTCCCACCTGCTCTCAGACATAACATTGCTGTTACTGTGGAAACCAGACCCCTGGGGTGCCACATTCCCCCCTAGTGAAATTTAGTACTCCGGGACTGAACATACTTTTGTCAACATAACAAGGCATAAAAAAAAAAATAACATTACAATAAGGAAACACATAAAGACGGTCACGGCGTGTCCGCAACCGGGTGCAGTCTTTGAAGAAAACAAAGGTGTCCATTTCACCAAAACAGGGAGACGTAACCAGGTAGGGGTCTGTCCTGCCCCGAGTCCTTAACAGTCTTTAGTCCATCCTGGGTTACGCTCCACTAACTGTACAAGGATTCCCGGTAAATCCACCAAGGACTCCTAAAAATAACTAGAAACACATAATTATTTACAGGATATGGCCGCTCTCAGGCCTCGGCCAGTGGGGATAAGGATTGGCTGCTCACAGTCCTCAGCCTGGTAAGGGATAGGGACACACGGGGAACAATTCACTAATCCCAACGGGGACCATATTTTAATTAGCAGCAGTCCTTGTACCCTAACGGGTAACTATGTACAGCTCTTTATTCACGCTACTTCCCTTCAGCAGCTATGTCCTCTTTGTGCTCCCTCCTGAGGGTAGTCCTCAGACCCGTCCGGGTCCTCTTGGCTTTCCTCGTATTGGTAGTACTGCAGCTCCTCCTCGGTTAGCCGGGTTAGTATCTCTGCGACAGTCCTCCTCCCAGGTGGCCAGGACTTTACCTCCCTTTGGGCTGCCCCGGTTAATTGGGCCACCAGGATGCTCACTTTTTGCTCTTCTGTGAGGGGGTACACCTGGAAGAGGCTATCCAGCTTTTCTCTAAAGTCATGTAGGGTATGTGACTCCCCTGAGTACTGGGGTAGCCAGGCCGCTCCCGGGATATAGGGCATGGTGAAAGGCATGACTGCAGCAGCGGTGGCGCTGGCGGGGGTTGAGGCAGTGAAGCTCTCCTCCGTATCCGACATCTTCCTCCCCCCTAGTGGACCGTGGCCTACCTTGCGATGATCCTCTTCCGTAGGCCGCGGCTCCGCAGTGGATCGTCAGGGTTGAGGACCTCTCGTCGCGCTCCTGTGACGTCGGCGTCTGCTGGGCTCCTTCCAGGACCTTACGCAACGTCCGGACGTGAGGCGGGGCTTCAGTTCTCGCGGGCTTTTCGGAGTCCACGCCCCTCTTCTTCCCGCGCGGCGTCCTCAAAATGGCGTCCAACGGCGGGAAAACTCCACAGATGGCGGGAAGAAGGCTGAAGATGGCGCCGGATGGCGGGAAAACTTCACGGATTGCGGGAAGAAGGCTGAAGATGGCGCCGGATGGCGGGAATCTTCACCACAGGTAAGTTTTAAAAGTCTCTCTTTCAGGCACGCAGTACCCGGTGGTTGCGGGCACGAAATCCTGCCGACTACGCCAAAAGTTGACGCGCCCTGGGCCTATGTGACGTAGCGTTGCGCACGCAGGGACTACCCGGAGCCGGATCTGATAGGGGTAGTAGTCTCGTGGAGGTGACCCGGTCCGTGCCCAGGGAGTCAGACTAAGTGGCGGTATATTAGCAGTAGATGTAGGATGACTATGCCACCTGTTGAATGCAGCTATGGAGCTGCCGCTGCAGGGCAGACCGCTGAGGCCGGTGGAAGGATGGTGCAGCGTGGATGGTATAACCCCCAACGGGAGGGGTATGGCCTCAGGGCAGCCGACGTGGAAGATGGGGGTAGCAGGAACCACTCAGTTCAGGGTCTTTACTGGTGACAAAGACAGACCCTCCCGGAGTACTTGCTAGCGATCGGGGCCTGGTCAGTCCTTGAGCAGATGGGATCTCCCCTGGCCAGGTGGAGTTGTAGGCCTTCCCAACTAACTGTACTCTTCTGGCTACCTTGCTAGAGGCGGGTAAAATTAGCCCACGTCCCTGAGTGTACCGTGTGGTGCTCACCCGTATGGCCGGTGACTCGGGGCCTTCTAGTGCCTTCCGCTCCACGACGGCGGTGCTGGTCCCACGCGTGTGACCGTGCCTTCGGGTTTCTGGGCCAGAGGACTTGAAATCCCCTGCCGGACGGTTTCTGCTGCTGGGTAAGGGTTAGTCCCCACAGCCTCGGACTCCGGGTCCGGTGATAACTTCTCAGTCAGGGCGAGCTCTGCAGCTGCCAGCCCCTGACTCCTTGTAGCACTGCTCCCACAGAGCTCCTGTTGTTTCTTCCTATGCTGCTTCTCTTCTCTGTCTCTACTTCTGGCATGGCCCGGGAGCTGGGCCCAGCCGAAGCCACAGCTCCCTGTCCGCCCTCCTGGCTCAACTCTCCCTTTGAACTCTCTAACCCTGCCTCAGCCCCAGGTTTATATAGGGGAAGTCCTTCCCCTCCCAGGACTGGGCAGGAGGTGTGGCATGCATAGGATTCCTGACCAAGAGACCTCCCACCTGCTCCTAGACATAACATTGCTGTTACTGTGGAAACCAGACCCCTGGGGTGCCACATATGCATACGTTAAAATGTGTATAGAGTATTAGCATGTGCAAATTTTATATGTGTGCCTAATATAAATATACATGGAAATGTATATGTAGGTGGTGCCTGATGGAGGGTGGGGGGCCCAGATCAGAAGTCCTGATTAAGGGCCCTTCACTGTCATTGTCTGCCCCTTATATAAACAGTAAAATCCTCTTTAATAACTGGACTTCCATTGGGGTGGACTTCTCATAGATGGCCAGTATGCATACTATATTGTGAATCTGGGCATCTCTCACAGAAAATCTGATCTGGATATGAGGGTGGTCTTCTATAAGCGGTGATGTTTTGGAGAGATTTAGGGAAAAGTCCCAATTCTTATCCATCGATCTGGTAATTTGAGTAAAATATTTGTGTTGATAACTGATCACAAAGTCACAAAATATGTAAGATTTGGCATAACCTGGTTCATTTTTCAAAAAGTTATGCTCAATTTTTTTAGCACCAAGTTTTGTTGCTTTTTTGTAGACTTACACTAACTTAGTATATTGTGTGAGAATTAAATGAATTATGAATTAGTTGGCGCATTTTACCACACTCTGGGGGTCCCTGACAGTCCTTCTTTACCGGCCCTGTAGTGATGCCAATGTAAACTTCCAAGTGACCGCGCAGTCAATCACTGTCACGAATGCAGGACAACCTATGATTAGCTAATTTTTGGGAAATCCTTATAACAAAAGGGGATTGAAAATATTTACAATTATTTTAAAAGCATTAAAAAAAAAAACAGACCCAATACTTATAATTAGTTTGTTGAAAGTAGTCTAATTAAAGGGAGCTGAAAGGATTAGAGATTATGAACCCGATTCACCAGTGTTTTTGCCAGAAAACTGGCATAAAGCTCTTGAAAAGTTGCAAAGTTTTGTGACTTTTCCCATTTTCACATAATTTTAACTTCTTTAAAGCCCAAGACGTACTGATACGTATCTGCGCCCTGGGACTTAAGAGCCTGATACGTATTAGTACATCTTTGCGATCGCGCCCGCACACAGGCTGTGCGGGCGTGATCGCCGCCGGGTGTCAACTGATTGTCACAACTGACACCCGGTGCTATGTGCTGGGAGAGGTCCCGCACATTAACCCCCGCAATGCTGGGATCTAAGTCGTTCGCAGCATTGCGGGGGCAAGGGGAGGTGATCGGGATAGTCACCTCTCCTGCCGGCGTCCAGCAATGTGTGCCGCGGCTTCCCGGATGTTGTCATGATGACCCGATTCACTGAGGGGTGCAGTTTTAAGAATGGTGTCACTTTTGGGTATTTTCAGTCATAAAGACCCCTCAAAGTGACATCAAATGTGATGCGGTCCCTAATAAAATGGTTTTGTAAATTTTGTTGGAAAAATGAGAAATCGCTGGTCAATTTTAACCCTTATAGCTCCCTAATAAAAATAAATTTGGGTTCCAAAATTGTGCTGATGTAAAGTAGACATATGGGAAATGTTATTTATTAACTTTTTTTGTGTGACATATCTCTCCGATTTAAGGGCATAAAAATTCAAATTTTGAAAATTGCAAAATTTTCTAAATTTTCGCCAAATATCTGTTTTTTCACAAATAAACACAAGTGATATCGAAGAAATTTTACCACAATCATAAAGTACAATATGTCATGAAAAAATATTCTCAGAACCAGGGGGATCCGTTGAAGCGTTCCAGAGTAATTACCTCATAAAGTGACAGTGGTCAGAATTGTAAAAATTGGCCTTCTCATTAACGTGCAAACCACTTTGGGTTGTAAAGGGGTTAAGGACTCTACTTGCATATACAGTCATGGCGGAAAGTGCTGGCACCCTTGAAATTGTTTCAGAAAATTACACATGTTTTATTACACGCATGTTTATTTCCTTTGTGTTTATTGGAACAACACAAAAAAACTGAGAAAAAAAAGGCAAATTGGACATAATTTCACACAAAACTCCAAAAATGGGCCGGAATACATATATATATTTTTGATGGGACAACACTGAAGATGTGACACTTTGATACAATGTACAGTAGTCAGTGTACAGCTTGTTTAACTGTAAATTTGGTGTGCCTGCAAAATAACTCAACACACAGCCATTAATGTCTAAACAGCTGGCAACAAAAGTGAGTACACCCCTAAGTGTGTTCTCAGCTGATGTTATTTGTTGGTTTTTCTTTGCATCCCGAACAATTTTCTTGGCAGTTGTGGCTGAAATTTTTGTTGGTCTACCTGACTGTGGTTTGGTTTTTACAGAGCATCTGATTTTCCATTTGTTAATCACAGTTTGAACACTGCAGACTGGCATTATCAATTCCTGGGATATCTTTTTGTATCCCTTTCCTGTGTTATACTCTTTTTGCCTCCCTTTCCTGTGTTATACAGTTCAACTACCTTTTCCCGTAGATCCGTTGATAATTCTTTTGCTTTCCCCATCTCAAAATCCAGAAACGTCAGTGGCTGGATCCCAGAAACTCACTCAGCTTTATGCACACACACTGATTACAAGCAAACAGGTCATAGGTGAGGATGTTACCTTTAGTAGCCATTCAAACCCATTTGTGTCAAATTCTGTGCATGTTATCAGGCCAAAATCACCAGGGTATGTAAACTTTTTGATCAGGATTATTTGGATGTTTTTGGTTGTCATTAGTGATGAGCGAGCACTAAAATGCTCGAGTACTCGTTGCTCGGGTCGAACAAATTGAAATACTCGGGTGCTCAACCCGAGCAATGAGCCCAATATAAGTCTAGGGGAAACTTGAGCATTTTTCAGGTGGCTCCCCACGGCGGTCTGCAGAGGGCCTAAAAATTGCCCAAATCGATGGGAACTGTGCTCAAATGACATGTGAACAGCATGGGGAAGACCCCTGGAAGCATCTCTGACTCCCAGATCACTGCTGTCAACAACGTCGTCAGAGTATTACGCCACTTTTACGGCGTAAGGAACATCCTTTCCAGGGTGATGACTTGTATATAAGGCAAAATAAATAAACAAAAACACAAATACTCCTACACACCTTGGGCTATGTTCACACGTAGCATTTTTGACACGTTTTTGCACTTTTGCATTGCTTTCAACCAAGACAAATGCATTCACCAGGAAATGTCATTTTAACATTTTACAACCTTATCTGGCCATGTGGTGTGTGACACATCATCAGACACATGCATACAGTGCTGAAAAGACATGGGAACAGCAAGGGGAAGACCTCTGGAAACATTTCTGAATCCCAGGTCACTGCCTAAATGTGTGCCCATCATAAGTGATCCTTGGCACATGCGAAGATGCCTCCCGCCATGCACCTGTCGTTGCAGACTTGCAACAATCACCGTCCACGTCCTTGTCCCACTGCAGTGTTGAGTTGTCCCTACCCCATTCCTTGGAATGCAAGCACAAGAATGCCGGCAGCCACCCACCCACAGGCTGCAATACTATACTGCCAAATTTTTGACAGCTGCTTGCACTTGAAATGTGGCCTTTTAGGCTCGTGGAGGCGGAAGCTTTTCATAACCTCATGCCGGCGGCGGCCGGGTGTCCATACTCGGTCCCCAGTCGCCACTATATTTCCCGGTATCGCCTCCGCCTTCCACAACCACAGGTCCAATAACATTACCCGTGCCCTCCCCAGTGCACTTACTGGGAAGGACCGCCTAACCACAAACACGTGGACAGGTGAATGTGGCCAGGGACGGTACGGAGCCAGTCCACAACTTTTTTTGCTAAGAGTTGTATTTAGCTCGGTGAAAGGACTGGCATAGAGGGAAACCGTATCTACCCTGCGTGTCATTTCTCCCAGAAAATCCTGTAATTGAGCTTGTTGCAGAAGCAATGGCAGCCCATCCAACATCAACTCGCACTTGTCAATGGTGCTTTGACACACACACATCTTTCTTTGCGCATTTAATTTCTTGAATACAGAATTGGAAAATGGCCTGATCCGTAATGCGTTTTGAGAAATAACATGCATAAGCATGGCCGATCCGCATTAAAAAAGCAGCCATAGAGTGTCCAGGAACCTTCCCCCACACTTTTCTTAGCCAGGGCTGCTTTTCGGCAGGGTTGCACGGGCCCACCAGAGAACCAGAGACTCCTCCGGCGGGCCCTGGCTTCTCCTTCAGGAGAGTTCATAGTGCCGAGGTGAGGCCATGATGATGATAGAGGCCATCATCTGCTTAGTTTTCTGTTACTTGGAATGCAATTGCAAGTATGCAGCCAGCCACCCACCCACCCACAGGCCGCAACACTAAACTGACAGATTTCTGGGCAGCTCTTTGCACTTGAAATATGGCCTTTTAAGCTTGTGGAGGTGGAAGCTTTTCACAACCTCATGCAGGCGGCGGCCGGGTGTCCATACTCGGTCCCCAGCCGCCAGTATTTTTCCGGTATCGCCTTCGCCTTCCACAAGCACGGGTCCCACAACATTACCCATGCCCTACCCAGTGCACTTACTAAGAAGGACTGCCTAACCACAAACACGTGGACAGGTGAATGTGGCCAGGGACGGTACGGAGCCAGTCCACAACTTTTTTTGATAAGAGTTGTATTTAGCTCAGTGAAAGGACTGGCATAGAGGGAAACCGTATCTACCCTGAGTGTCATTTCTCCCAGGAAGCCCTCTAAAGCTGCTTGCACTTGAAATCTGGCCTGAACATTACTGCTGGTACTTTTCTGTGGCAATTTTCTTGCCTCCTACCAGCCTGGAATATTTCCAGCAAACTATGGTACAACACCATGGTATTAGCACTGCCCCCAGTACCAGCAGCGAAGCCATCCTCAATTTCCTTCTCTGGAATTTTATTTGGTAGACTGAGTGGCTGCCAAAATAAATTTTCTCACAAAGGAGCTGATGATAGAGTGGCAGTAGGTTCAAGTTTCTCCAGCCTGTTAGATATTAGAGGGTGAACGGCAGCACATTGGATCAGTGGTTAGCACTGAAGTCTTGCAGCACTGGGATCCTGGGTTCAAATCCCAGCAAGGACAACATCTGCAAGAAATTTGTATGTTCTCCCACAGGGTTGGACAGTCCCACCAGAGAATTCTCTGGTGTGCCTTGGCTTCTACCTCAGGAGAGTTCATGATAGCGCTAACTTTGCAGCTGCTATGGGGCTCTTGAGCGGGTGAGAAAGGTTAGCCCTCAGAAACAAATCCTCTGGTGGGCAGAATGTTTTTCAATCTGAAACAGCTTCTCAGTGGGAGTTGTATTTCACAGCATGCCATATTCTTTAGCTCTGTGAAAGGACTGGCATATAGGGAAACCTTATTTACCCCGGTTGTCATTTCTCCGTCACCAGGTTCCGCCCATTGTAACACACGACCATGCCTGGCTGTATGTTCAGCGGTGAGAGCCACAGATCAAGCTGCTGTGTTACAGCTTTCAACAACTATGCAGCGCTGGGCGGTTTGTTAATTAAGCATTAAGCATGTTATCTTCAGCACAGCCTGCTGCTGTTTGGCCAAGGCAGTGCTGCAGTGCTGTCAGCTTGTGACTGATGTGGTCATTTCGGAGATGGAGGAGGAGGTGCATGAGCTGAACAATGTGATTACATTGAGGTTAAATTGGTGATGCTGTTTTTTATACTAAAGAAAGATCCTATTGTTATGTTTTTTTATGTTATTTTTTATGACAAATGCATTCACCGGGAAAAGTCATTTTAACATTTTACAACCTAATCTGGTAATGTGGTGTCATCAGACACATCCTGTTTTATTTATGATGGAGGGACTCTGAAAGTCATAAAGCCTATTTTTATAGGAACATCAGACGGCCCTTACTATTCTTAAAAGGCCAGCAGTCGGCCCTAGCTATTGTTAGAGAGCCATCAGAGGGCTATGCTTTGTTGTTCCCATTATTAACAAGTGGGTCTCCTATACTGTTATTGCGCATCCAGTGACTGCAAGGGTTGTCAAAAATTTGGACGCAACCTAATACCCCTTTGAAGAGACATAGAGGAGGGTCTCAGTAAAAAAAATGTTCCCATTATAAAGGAGCGGGTCTTCTATAGTGGTAATGCCCATGCTGTGACTGCAAGGGTGGGCAAAATTTTTGAATAAAACACTAACAATTTAAAGACACAAAGAGCATGGCCACAGTAACAAGGTACGACATGTTCCCGTTAGAAAGGAGAGGGTCTGCTATACAGTTATAGGGTATGCAGTGAATCCAACGGCTGACAAATTTTAGGAAAAACCCCACTAAGAATTTAAGGACACACAGAGCAGGGCCACATTAACAAGGTACGACATGTTCCCATTAGAAAGGAGAGGGTCTGCTATACAGTTATAGGGTATGCAGTGAGTCCACCGGCTGACCAAGTTTAGGAAAAAACCCACTAAGAATTTAAAGACACATAGACCAGGCCACAGTAATGACAAATTCCCATTAGAAAGGAGAGAGTCTCCCATAGTGTTGGACTATGCAGTGACTGCAAGAGCTGCCAAAAATTTGGAGGCACTTCAATGGCCCTTGGAAGAGACGTGGAGGAGCGCATCATAAAAAATTGTTACCATTAGAAAGGAGCGGGCCTCCTATACTTGTAATGCCATGCACTAAGTGTATGGGCTGACAAACATTTACTCCTGGGGGGTATACATGAACATACTGTATAAAAATTTTTTTTTAAGGGCATCATAAAAATGTAGCGCCCCGAGGGCTCGACCGCTACAGGGGTATTGCACCTCTGCCAGAGGTGTGATATTCCACTCCCGGGTAAGGATGGAGTATGGACCAGGGTTCAGTTAGCTGCATACAGCACACTCACCCCATTTCCGAGGGACAGCTCAACGGTGCTCCCATTAGACAGAAATGCAGGCACGACAGACCATGTCCCTGGCTGGAGTGGGGAGGGGGTAGGAATACCCAGTGATGTAGGAGCAGATAGGGGTTGGTTCCTGAGCGTAGATAGGAGCCCATTGTTTGCTGGTCACCTGGGCTCATGTTCTAGAGGGAGGTATAAAAGGTGGGCACCATCTTAGAACAGTGTTCAGTCAGAGAGAAGAAGTGACAGAGTGGCGGCCTCTGCAAGGGGCTCTTCTCCGTAGGCGGGCCTAGCCTCTGAGGCCCAGCCAGCACAGAGAGAAGAGAAGAAGAGAAGTTCAGTGAGTGGAGTAAGAGAAGGAGTTCAGCCAGAGAGGGCTGACAGGGAGCTGTGGCTCAGTCTGGGCCCAGCTCCACGAGGCAGGCCTAGGGTGAAGGCCAGGAACAGAAAGGAACAAGAACAGAAAGGAACAAGAACAGAAAGGAACAGAAGAGAAAGAGAAAGAGAGAAACAGAAGGGCTCAGGAACAAGACGGCAGAAGGGACCCTAAGAACCAACGAGAATACAGGGTGAAGGGTCAGGCAGATTAAGGGTACCGGATCCCAAGTTGGTGGAGGAGAAACAGCCCTCAGCCAAAGACCGGAGGTCGTGATCATTTATTGGTGCGACACCTCATCAAACCTGCTAGGAAGGCACCATATAGGACAGCGGGGAACGGGAACCACATTTACCCGCACAAGTCCGCGGCAGCTGGACAAAAGTGGGTCACTGGTGAGGCAGGCCAGAGAAAGGATTGAAGGGGTCCTGTGTCATGCTCCTGAACTGCCTGGGGTTGACCGAGCCCCTCACCTGGTGGACGCAGCACGGCTCGGGCGGTCATTGCTGACAGAAGTGACCCGGAGTACATGAACTGTGAGTAAAAGACATTGGACTGCAGTACGTTGTCTGTGTACTCTTTCGCTCCTCCAGCACTAACGGCACTGGGACTCTCTGCACCATCACCCCCACCATCCACTACACTGCCCTGGGGCTGCACTCTTCCCGTGGGGAGTCACACTACCTCAGCTGCATACATCATCAGCCCCAGCGATCTGCCTTGCAGCGGCGGTTCATAATAACCGCAATCCACGGGTGGCGCAGTCGGACATCACTTAGGACGGCTAAAGGACTACCACTGGTCTGACCACCCTGAGCCACGGAACCGGGTCGCCACTACTACCCCCACCGTCTCCCTATTGCCCGGCTCCGAGTGCCCCATGGCCCAGGGGCGAGTCAAACACCCTTAAAAAAAATTATGTGGGTGTTGCATCATGGACCACGGTCACCCTGGTGATATGGTGGTGGAGGATGAGGAGAAGGAGGAGGACAAGAGCAAATAGCCAAAATCAGGAAGCGTATACCCATGTGTGGGTGTGAAAAGGTGCATGGGAATACACCTCCCAAGAAAAGACACTGGATTTGAGTTTATGTTACGCTGCTATTGTAGCACCCTGAGGACTCGGCTGCTACAGGGGTATTGCACCTCAACCCAGAGGTGTGGTATTCCACTCCCGGGTAAGGATGGAGTGTGGAACTGAGCTTAGTAGGCTGCATGCACTACATACATCCCATTTCCGGGGGACAGAACTACGGTACTCCTGTGGCACCCCAGGGGTCTGGTTTTCCACAGTAATGTAATGTTATGTCTGAGAGCAGGTGGGAGGTCCTTTGGTCAGGGATCCTGTGCATGCCACACCTCCTGCCCAGTCTGGGGAGGGGAAGAACTTCCCCTGTATAAACCCGGGGCTGAGGCAGGGAGAGTCAGACAAGGAGAGTGGAGACAAGAAGCAGCATAGGAAACAGCAGGCTTACAAGGAGTCAGGGGCTGGCAGCTGCAGAGCTTGCCCTGACTAAGAAGATTCTTTACCGGACCCGGAGTCCGAGGCTGTGGGGACTAACTCCTACCCAGCAGCAGAATCCATCAGGCAGGGGATTTCAGGTCCCCTGGCCCAGAAGCCCGAAGGCACGGTCACACGCGTGGGACCAGCACCGCCATCGTGGAGCGGAAGCCATTAGAAGGCCCCGAGTCACCGGCCATACGGGTGAGCACCACACGGTACACTCAGGGACGTGGGTTACTTACATCAGCTTCTAGCAAGGTAGCCAGAAGAGTACAGTCAGTTTGGGAGGCCTACAACTACGCCTGGCCAGGGGAGATCCCATCTGCTCAAAGACTGACCAGGCCCCGTTTGCTAGCAAGTACTCCGGGAGGGTCTGTCGTTGTTACCAGTAAAGACCCTGAACTACACCGTACCGTCTCTGAGTGGTTCCTGCTACCCCCATCATCCACGTCGGCTGCCCTGAGGCCATACCCCTCCCGTTGGGGGTTATACTATCACGCTGCACAATCCTACCACCGGCCTCAGCGGTCTGCCCTGCAGCAGCAGCTCCCTGGCTGCTCTCAACGGGTGGCGTAGTCATCAACTATTTACTACTAATAGACTGCCGTCTAGTTTGACTCCCTGGGCACGGACCGGGTCACCGCCACGAGACTACAACCCTCCACTGATCCGGCTCCGGGTAGGCTCCCGCGTGCGCAGCGCAGTGCGACACAGGCCCAGGGGCGCGTCAACTTTGGCGTAGTCGGCAGGATTTCGTGCCCGCAACCACCGGGTACTGCGTGCCTGAAAAGCAAAGACTGTTCAAACTTACCAGTGGTGAAGATTCCCGCTATCCGTGGAGGTTTCCCGCCATCCGGCGCCATCTTCTACCTTCTTCCCGCCATCCGCGAAGTTTTCCCGCCATCCGGCGCCATCTTCGACCTTCTTCCCGCCATCCGTGGAGTTTTCCCGCCATTGGACGCCATCTTGAGGATGCCGCGCGGGAAGAAGAGGGGCGTGGACTCCGAAAGCGCGCGAGAACTGAAGCCCCGCCTCACGTCCGGACGTTGCGTAAGGTCCTGGAAGGAGCCCAGCAGACGCCGACGTCACAGGAGCGCGACGGAAGGTCCTCAACCCTGACGATCCACTGCGGAGCCGCGGCCTACGGAAGAGGATCATCGCAAGGTAGGCCACGGTCCACTAGGGGGGAGGAAGATGTCGGATACGGAGGAGAGCTTCACTGCCTCAACCCCCGCCAGCGCTACCGCTGCTGCAGTTATGCCCTTCACCATGCCCTATATCCCGGGAGCAGCTTGGCTACCCCAGTACTCAGGGGAGTCACATACCCTGCATGACTTTAGAGAAAAGCTGGATAGCCTCTTCCAGGTGTACCCCCTCACAGAAGAGCAAAAAGTGAGCATCCTGGTGGCCCAACTAACAGGGGCAGCCAAAAGGGAAGTAAAATCCTGGCCACCTGGGAGGAAGACTGTCGCAGGGATACTAACCCGGCTGAAGGACACCTTTGATACCCGCACCTCAGCCGAGATTAAGCTTAGATTCTACGGGTGCAAGCAGCGAGCGCATGAGAGTATAAGGGACTATGCACTAAACCTACAAGAGGCCCTGAGGGCCATAAAGCAGACCGACCCTGATGGGGTGGGAAACGAGGACAGGCTGTTGACTGAACAATTTATAGAGGGTTTATATTGCAATGCCCACCGAACCCAGTTGCGGGCAATGGCCTTACAGGATCCCCATCTGGACTTTGCACAGTTCAAGGACAGAGCCATCCGGGTGCTCCGAGAACCGGCACCAGGTGGCGTTGTGACCCACAGACGCCCCACTACCACTTACTACCAGGAGGCGGCGCCCTTGTCAGCAGGGCCTGTGGGAGCTGATGTGCAGGCTTTGGACAATGACCCGGCTCCAGACCTACACCATCAGGTCCAAAAGCTAGCTAAGAGCGTTGCTGCGCTAACCCGAACTGTGCAGTCTTTACAGGTTTCCACCCCAGGGAAGATCCAGCTGGCATCCGGACCGGAGGACATCCCGTGGCGTCGACCAAGGAGGACCCCACCGGCCAGAGGAAGACCCAGTGACCGATACAGCGAGGACGGACGACCCATCTGCCGCCGCTGCAATCAACCCGGACATATGGAAAGGTACTGTTCTTTAAACGGGCACAACCTGGGGTAGAGGGCCAACCCCCAGGAAAAAGATCACCAGGCCCATCGAACTGGCGCGACAGATATGTGGGAGGACGTCCAGTCTTGCCTGTGGTACTGGATGGCATTCCCATGAGTGCCCTACTGGATACCGGGTCACAGGTCACCACCATCCCGTACGTGCTCTTCAAGCAGTACTGGAATGACTCGGATATTACCCACTACCCTGACGACGACTTGAGTATCATCGCCAGCAATGGCCAGCCCGTGCCACAGATCGGATTTAAGGAGGTGGCCCTCAAAATCGGTAGAGTCGAACTGGCCGCACAGGGACTGATCATTGTAGATATTGATAAACATGAGAGTCACCCAAAAATAACTCTAGGAACTAACGTAATTGAAAATTGTCTTGCAGAGGTGATTTTCCTTTTACAGCAGGTTGCCAAGAACGCCAGCTCCGGCGAGCAGCGGGTGCTCCAGAAAGAGATCCGGGCACTGATGCAACGGCAACAAGTGGAACTCTCCGGCGGTGAGATTGGTAGCGTAAGAATGTGTGACCCTTTTCCTATTGCCATGCCCCCAAAAAGTGAAATGATGATTTGGTGCCGGGCAGCTATTGGTCTGAGAGGAAGAGATTACCAGGCAATGGTAGAACCAGTTTACTCAGACAGTAGGCCCACCATTTTGACAGCACGGGGGGTGGTCAATGTACGCCATGGGAGGGTGCCCATTCGCATAATAAATATCGGGGAGAGGGAAGTGTACCTGCCCCGGTATGCCACGCTAGCCAAATTATATACCACTAATCAAAATTCTATACAATCTGTGGAACCCTTGCCTCCATCTCACCCGGAGGAAGGTAACGGCTCTAAGAAAGACATGGAGGACTGGTGTCAGCAACTACATTTGGGTACTGATTCCACTCCCTCACATCAGAAACAGGGAGTCTATCGGGTGGTTCAAGAGTATGAGAGAGTGTTTAGTAAACACCCGTTAGACTTCGGACGAGTCAAGGGGGTAGAACACCGCATCCCCACGGGAGATCATCCTCCCATAAAAGAGAGGTATCGACCCGTACCCCCTGCACATTACCAACACGCCAAGGGGATGCTTAGAGACATGAAGGAGGCTGGGGTAATCCGGGATAGCTGTAGCCCCTGGGCAGCCCCACTAGTTTTAGTCAAAAAGAAAGACAATACCATGAGGATGTGTGTAGATTACCGGAAAATCAACCATATCACACACAAGGATGCGTACCCCTTACCAAGGATAGAGGAGTCATTGGCTGCTTTAAGATCTGCTAACTTCTTCTCTACCTTGGATCTCACTAGCGGGTACTGGCAGGTTCCTGTAGCAGAGGCGGACCGGGAGAAGACCGCATTCACCACCCCGATGGGACTTAGCGAGTTCACCTGCATGCCGTTCGGACTCTGCAACGCCCCAGGAACCTTCCAACGATTAATGGAGTGCTGTCTGGGCCACAGAAACTTCGAGACGGTCCTGTTGTACCTGGACGATGTCATCGTATACTCCAAAACTTATGAGGACCACCTGAAACACCTGGCGGAGGTGTTCGAAGCTCTGGCGAGTTACGGCCTAAAGGTGAAACCCTCCAAGTGTCACCTCCTGAAACCAAAGGTGCAATACCTGGGACACGTGGTGAGCGCTGACGGAGTGGCTCCCGACCCCGATAAAATCACCGCAATTAAGGGATGGCCAAGCCCCTCCAGCGTAAAAGAAGTGCGGCAGTTCCTAGGGTTGGTAGGCTACTACCGAAGGTTTATTCCCGGTTTCACCAAAAAGGCAGCGCCGATGCAGGACCTCCTGATAGGCCAGTCCCGGAAGGCCAAGAACCAGAAGCCGCCCTTCAAATGGGAAGAGCTAGAAGAAGAGTCCTTCCGCCAGCTGAAGATGGCCCTCACGGGGGATGAAATCTTGGCGTACCCAGACTATAGCCAGCCCTTCATCCTCTACACCGACGCCAGTAACATCGGGCTGGGAGCCGTACTATCCCAGATTCAGCAGGGGAGAGAACGAGTGATCTCCTATGCCAGCCGAAAACTGCGACCCACCGAAAGGAACCCCGAGAATTACAGCTCATTTAAGCTAGAGTTCCTGGCCGTGGTATGGGCAGTCACCGAGCGCTTTAGGCATTACCTCGCTTCTTCCCGGTTCACCGTATACACGGATAACAACCCGTTGATACACCTGGACACGGCAAGACTCGGTGCCCTGGAGCAGAGGTGGATGGCCCGTCTGTCCAACTACGAGTTCACAATCAAATACCGGGCAGGACGCTCCAATACTAACGCGGATGCCCTGTCCAGGATGCCCAACCTGCCGGACGAAGGAGAAGATCCGGAGGGACTGGAAGAAGTTGAACTCCCTGCGTTCCACCGTCATGGGACTATCCAGTATTCCCACCGGGTAAGGGGTAAACAGGCTGCTACGTTGAACCCCTTACCCCACTACAACTGGGCGGAAACGCAAGACAGCGACCCTGCCGTCCGACTGGTGAAGGAGATGCTGACTCGGCCGGAGGCTCGACTTGAACCAGACGCTCCGGAGGAAGCCAAACAACTATGGGCGGAGAAGAGTCGACTATTCCTTTACAAGGGGAAGTTGTGCCGCAGAATGGTCAACTCCCGGACGCATGAACTACTCTGGCAAGTAGTGGTGCCACGAAGAGACGCAGCCATGGTGATGGAGGCATACCACGACGGAGCTGGACACTTCGGGTGGAAAAAGCTGGAGTTCCTGCTGCGCGAGCGGTTCCACTGGGTAGGCATGAGGGGAACCATCGAGAAGTGGTGCAGAGACTGTGGCCCGTGCAATCTGAGAAGGAAGGACCGGGCCAGCCAGAAGACTCCCCTGCAGTCCATCGTCACCCGGCAACCGTTGGAACTGGTAGCCTTGGATCATGTAAAACTGACCCCAAGCAGAAGTGGCTACGTCTACGCGTTAACCATCGTGGATCATTACTCCCGGTTCTTGGTTGTCGTCCCCGTCAAGGACTTAACGGCTCAAACAGCAGCTAGAGCCTTCCAGCAGCACTTCTGCCGTCCACACGGGTACCCGGACCAAGTGCTGACGGACCAGGGACCTGCCTTTGAAGCGGAGGTCTTCCAGGAATTCTGCAATCTGTATGGCTGCCGGAAGATAAGGACGACACCCTACCATCCGCAAACTAATGGACTTTGTGAAAAAATGAACCAGGTGGTAATGGATCTTCTAAAAACATTGCCCCTGGAAGAACGCAGTCTGTGGCCTGAGAAGTTGCCCGATCTGGTGGACCTATACAACCACATCCCGGTAGGTTCCACCAACTGTACCCCGGCTTACCTAATGAGGGCGAGACCTGGTAAGTTACCTGTTGACCTGGAAATGGGAGTCCTGACACCTGAGGACACTTCACCAGAAACAGACTGGGACACAGAGAGGCAGCAGCAGTACCGGAGAGTACAAGAGAGCGTGGAGCGAAGTCTCTGTCAGGCTAGGGAAAGACAAGAGAAGACTTACAACCAGTATGCTCCCGCTGTTCCCCTGGTACCCGGAGAGCAGGTCTTGAAGAGGAAAAGACGGCTCCACAAGTTGGATGACCAGTGGGAGGAGGACCCGTACACCGTACTGCCCTCAAGCCACGAGAACCCGAAGGTCTGTACCATCAGTAAAGACGGAGGGGAAACCACAGCCATTGTATCCCGGGACCACCTGAAGAAGTGTCCCGAACAACTGAGGAACCCTGAAGAGGAACAAGAAGACCATCGACCCGTGGGAGAAAGGGAAGATATGGTTAGTACCGTGCTCGGGGACTTCCCTCGGTCTTGGACTCAAGTCAATGGTGCAGTTGTGGTACCCGTACTCACCTTCCTCCAACCATCATCCCAAGAACCTACGGAGCAACGGGTAGAGCTGGAAGAACAGCCGGTCCAGGAGGCAGAAGACTCCACACGAGTAGAACAGGAGAATCAACCCTCTGCTTATAGTGAGCCTGCCGTACCCCTAGTGAGACAAAGAGCCGGTAGACAGCTGCCCAGTTTACCCTTGACAGCTCCTACACCCTGTAGTTCAGGGCCAGACAGTCAGCTCCGTAGGTCCACTAGGGCCACTAGAGGCCAGTTACCCGCACGCTGGAGAATTTAAAGTGTATAAATTGTTTTATTTATGTTTTTCTGTGTCTTGTTGCTTGTGTATAATTTTGTGTTTCTAGTTATTTTTAGGAAACCTTGGTGGATTTACCGGGAATCCTTGTATATAGTTGGAGCGTAACCCAGGATGGACTAGAGACTGTTAAGGACTCGGGGTAGGACAGACCCCTACCTGGTTACGTCTCCCTGTGTTGGTGAAATGGACACCTTTGCTTTTCTTCAAAGACTGCACCCGGTTGCGGACACGCCGTAACCATCTTATGTGTTTTTTCTTATTGTGTTGTTATTGTTATACTTTGTTATGTTTTTCTAAATGTGTTTAGTCCCGGAGTACTAAATTTCACTAGGGGGGAATGTGGCACCCCAGGGGTCTGGTTTTCCACAGTAATGTAATGTTATGTCTGAGAGCAGGTGGGAGGTCCTTTGGTCAGGGATCCTGTGCATGCCACACCTCCTGCCCAGTCTGGGGAGGGGAAGAACTTCCCCTGTATAAACCCGGGGCTGAGGCAGGGAGAGTCAGACAAGGAGAGTGGAGACAAGAAGCAGCATAGGAAACAGCAGGCTTACAAGGAGTCAGGGGCTGGCAGCTGCAGAGCTTGCCCTGACTAAGAAGATTCTTTACCGGACCCGGAGTCCGAGGCTGTGGGGACTAACTCCTACCCAGCAGCAGAATCCATCAGGCAGGGGATTTCAGGTCCCCTGGCCCAGAAGCCCGAAGGCACGGTCACACGCGTGGGACCAGCACCGCCATCGTGGAGCGGAAGCCATTAGAAGGCCCCGAGTCACCGGCCATACGGGTGAGCACCACACGGTACACTCAGGGACGTGGGTTACTTACATCAGCTTCTAGCAAGGTAGCCAGAAGAGTACAGTCAGTTTGGGAGGCCTACAACTACGCCTGGCCAGGGGAGATCCCATCTGCTCAAAGACTGACCAGGCCCCGTTTGCTAGCAAGTACTCCGGGAGGGTCTGTCGTTGTTACCAGTAAAGACCCTGAACTACACCGTACCGTCTCTGAGTGGTTCCTGCTACCCCCATCATCCACGTCGGCTGCCCTGAGGCCATACCCCTCCCGTTGGGGGTTATACTATCACGCTGCACAATCCTACCACCGGCCTCAGCGGTCTGCCCTGCAGCAGCAGCTCCCTGGCTGCTCTCAACGGGTGGCGTAGTCATCAACTATTTACTACTAATAGACTGCCGTCTAGTTTGACTCCCTGGGCACGGACCGGGTCACCGCCACGAGACTACAACCCTCCACTGATCCGGCTCCGGGTAGGCTCCCGCGTGCGCAGCGCAGCGCGACACAGGCCCAGGGGCGCGTCACTCCCACCAAGTATATATGTGCAGGTACGACAGCGTCTGTCCCTGGCTGGAGTGGGAAGGGGGGTGGAACATCCCAGTAGTGTAGGGGCAGATAGGGGGAGCACTCTGGGTAAAGCTAGGAGCTCATTGGGTGCTGGTCACCTGGGCTCACACATAGAGGGAGTATATAAGGTGGGCACCATCTTAGGACAGGGTCTTTTTAGGAGCTGAGGAAGAGTTCAGCCAGGAGGGCTGACAGGAGCTGTGGCTCCGTCTGGGCCCAGCTCCAGGGCTAGGCCTGCAGTGAGGAGAGAGGAAGAAGGAAGGCCCAGAGTGGAAGACAAGAGGGAACCCTGAGAACCCAGAATTAAGCCAGAAGGGTGAAGGGTTGGCGGACACGGGTACCGGAACCCAAGCTGGTGGAGGTCAATCATCCTCAGCCAGGAACCGGAGGTCATGGTCAAGATTTGCCACGACCCCCACCAAATCCACCAGAAAGGCACACCAAGTATAGGGTCAGGGAACCCAGAGAAGGTTTAACCACCAAGAGACCCGAGGGAGCCGGCCAAAGGTGGATCCCTGGTGGGGACGGCCAGGAGAAAGAGAGGAGAGAGGGAAGCTCAGGACCACACTCCGGAACTGCCTGGGGGTTGGCCGAGTCGAGGACCTGGTGGACGCAGCACGGCTCGGGTGGTCACTCAAGGCCAGAGTGACCAAAGGAACACCCGTGAGTTAAAAACCCTGAAACTGCATCCCACGTCTCTGACTCTCCTTTCTACACTACAACTACCCCCATCATCCGCATCTGCTGCCCTGAGGCCATACCCCTCCCGTTGGGGGTTATACCACCACGCTGCACATCCTGATACACCTGGCCTCAGTGGACTGTTCTGCAGCGGCGGCTTCAAAGCCGCACTCAACGGGTGGCGTAGTCGATCAAGTTAACATCTACTGCCATAGACTGCCACTTAGTTTGACACCCTGGGCACGGACCGGGTCACCGCCACAAGGACTACTACCCCTATCCAGATCCGGCTCCGGGTATCCCCTGAACATGGCCCAGGGGGTGCGTCAACTTTGGCGTAGTCGGCAGGATTACGTGCCCGCAACCACCGGGTACTGCGTGCCTGAAGAAAAGTTCACATTTACCTCAAAAAGAAGTCTCCCGCCGGTTCCGGAGGGTCCCCGCCATCGGACGCCATCTCGGATCGTTTCCCGCCGTTTGCCAGTCATCTGCAGTCTTTTCCCGCCATCCACGGAGTTTCCCGCCACTGGGAGACGATTCCCGCCATCTGAGAAGATTTCCCGCCCTGGCAGAGCGGACGCCATTATGGGCGTGCCAGAGGGTGGCAAGAGGCCACCTCCCATCGTGGGCCAGGTCCAAGAATGGCGCCAAAAGCGGAAACCGCCCCCACCAGCAGAGACTGTAATGATAGAGATGTCCATCAGCGTGAGGGGACTGCCCCTGGAACTGACAATCACCGAGTTGCCCCGGGACCGCCCTCAGTATGGGCGGATACAGAACAAAAGAGCGAGGATGGGTGCAGCCTGGAGGAGTCTGGAGAGGTCGCACCCGGAGATGGAGGGAGAGTCAGGCAGCACCGACCCTGTGGTCAGGAGCCTGTTGCAAGCAACCACCCCACTAGGCCTGGTGGAGATCCTGGCACAGCTCCCCCAAGACCGGGAGCGTGCACAGACCGCGCTGGAGGGTCTCGCACGGAGGATGGCCCGGGTGCAGCGAGAAATGCTGACTGAGTGGAGTAGGGAGATGGCCCAGCAGGCTGGAACCCGCCAGCGGAGCACGCCACCCGAGACGAGGAGTCTGACCGCCTCTGAGGATGGTGCAGGAGGAATGAAGGCCGGAGACGACGCCGAGGAAGGAGCTGAAGAGACGGAGGCAGGTAAAGGGGACGTCACAACCCCAAGCCTAATAACCGTGAACCTGCCCCAGCTCCCCGTCGCAGAGCCCGAAATTCCCCCTACCGTGCCTGTCGCTGCACCGCCACCGTTCCCAGCTAGGCCTCAAGCGGCAGGAGCCGCGGCCACGCCCCCTGTGACGTCACGCGCCTCAACCCTGAGCGCGGCCAAGCAGGAAATGCCACCGGCCTGGTCGCAGGGCCGAGTACCCCCGGGCGCCGCAGACCCAACAGCGCCCTCTACCTCCACTAAGCCACCGGCCTGGTCGCAAGGTCAAGTACCCCCGGGCGCCGCCGTCTCCACGGTGCCCTTTACCTTCAGGGTGCCCCAAGCCTGGTCGCAAGGCCTGGAAGACCCGGGCGCCACTGCCACCACCGCGCCCTCAACTTCCACAGTGCCGCACCTGGGTGAAGACCTATTCGCCCAACACACTTGCCCGGATGGGCAGCCCTTTGTGTGGCCACCGGAGTACTACCATCTCCGACTCCGGAAGGAAGGACCCCTGTGCGAGCCCCTGATTCCGGCTCCGGCGCCTGTCAAGATCACCCCACTCTCGTTGGAGGAGGCGCAGTTCGCGTGGGACCCCACTGGAGGAGACCTCATCGGGTTCACTCAAGAAACCCGGGCGGCCGCAGCTGAGCGTGCGGAGTGCTGCCGGCAGCAATTGGAGGTCTTCGACAGGGAACGGAGAGAGAGGCGGGTCCGCGAGGAGCGGCTGCAAGTACAGAGTGCAGAGCAGAAGAGCCGGACCCGACGGAACCCCCGTGCAGCCCATGGTCCCCGTGCCACCGGGACTGTAATCAAATTCCAACTGCAGCATGGTTGGGGCTTCATCCGGGACCACCGCACCCCCGGCGACGTCTTTGTGACCCGCAGGGACGTCGAGAGCCATCTGCCGGAGGGACACAGAGGTCGTGACCTATACCTGGGTGACGAGGTCACCTTTACCCGGCATCAATGTGCCAAAGGACCCTACGCCCTTCATGTACACCGGTTGACGGAGGAAGAGCTGCGGTGTGAGGAAGGACAAGAGGACCCGGACGGGTCTGAAGCCTACCCGCGAGAAGGAGCAGGAGGACGCCGTTACTGAAGTACGGTAAAGTGGAACTGTAAATAGTTACCCGTAAGGTTACAGGAACTGTTGCCAGAAAAGTATAGTCCCCGTTGGGACAAGTGTGAACTGTTACCCGTGTGTCCCCTATCCCTTAACAGGCTGAGGACTGTGAACAGCCAATCCTTATCCCCACTGGCCGAGGACTGAGAGCGGCCATAACCCCTTGTATATAGTTGCGCTTCCTAAGGCGCCCCCTACCGGTTTTATAGGAAACTGTGTTTTTTCTAAAAGAGACTGTTGCACTTTACCCGGTCACAAGTTGCACCGTGGCCGGAGGAACAAGAATGTTTACAATGAAAAGTTTATTATGAAAAAGTTTTATGCTGCTGATAATGTATATAATGTTTTATATGTTTATGGATGTTATGAAAAAAAATTGTATGTTTTGGTATGTTTTTATTCTTTTACAGCCCGAGGACGTGCTGTGATTTACCAGGGGGGAATGTAGCACCCTGAGGACTCGGCTGCTACAGGGGTATTGCACCTCAACCCAGAGGTGTGGTATTCCACTCCCGGGTAAGGATGGAGTGTGGAACTGAGCTTAGTAGGCTGCATGCACTACATACATCCCATTTCCGGGGGACAGAACTACGGTACTCCCACCAAGTATATATGTGCAGGTACGACAGCGTCTGTCCCTGGCTGGAGTGGGAAGGGGGGTGGAACATCCCAGTAGTGTAGGGGCAGATAGGGGGAGCACTCTGGGTAAAGCTAGGAGCTCATTGGGTGATGGTCACCTGGGCTCACACATAGAGGGAGTATATAAGGTGGGCACCATCTTAGGACAGGGTCTTTTTAGGAGCTGAGGAAGAGTTCAGCCAGGAGGGCTGACAGGAGCTGTGGCTCCGTC
Organism: Phyllobates terribilis; assembly: GCF_046119375.1. NCBI lineage: Eukaryota > Metazoa > Chordata > Amphibia > Anura > Dendrobatidae > Phyllobates > Phyllobates terribilis. The sequence continues at coordinate 211,206 of NW_027363483.1, read as the reverse complement.
TGGGCCCAGCTCCAGGGCTAGGCCTGCAGTGAGGAGAGAGGAAGAAGGAAGGCCCAGAGTGGAAGACAAGAGGGAACCCTGAGAACCCAGAATTAAGCCAGAAGGGTGAAGGGTTGGCGGACACGGGTACCGGAACCCAAGCTGGTGGAGGTCAATCATCCTCAGCCAGGAACCGGAGGTCATGGTCAAGATTTGCCACGACGCCCACCAAATCCACCAGAAAGGCACACCAAGTATAGGGTCAGGGAACCCAGAGAAGGTTTAACCACCAAGAGACCCGAGGGAGCCGGCCAAAGGTGGATCCCTGGTGGGGACGGCCAGGAGAAAGAGAGGAGAGAGGGAAGCTCAGGACCACGCTCCGGAACTGCCTGGGGGTTGGCCGAGTCGAGGACCTGGTGGACGCAGCACGGCTCGGGTGGTCACTCAAGGCCAGAGTGACCAAAGGAACACCCGTGAGTAAAAACCCTGAAACTGCATCCCACGTCTCTGACTCTCCTTTCTACACTACAACTACCCCCATCATCCGCATCTGCTGCCCTGAGGCCATACCCCTCCCGTTGGGGGTTATACCACCACGCTGCACATCCTGATACACCTGGCCTCAGTGGACTGTTCTGCAGCGGCGGCTTCAAAGCCGCACTCAACGGGTGGCGTAGTCGATCAAGTTAACATCTACTGCCATAGACTGCCACTTAGTTTGACACCCTGGGCACGGACCGGGTCACCGCCACAAGGACTACTACCCCTATCCAGATCCGGCTCCGGGTATCCCCTGAACATGGCCCAGGGGGCGCGTCACTATCATTCGGTGGTGTTGAGAAGTCTGGCCCAATCCAGCCCTTGTTCATTTTTATAAGAGTCAGCCTGTCAGCATTTTCAGTTGACAGGAGGATGCGCTTATCAGTTATAATTCCACCAGCGGCACTAAAAACCCGATCTGATAAAACGCTGGCAGCAGGGTAGGCCAGGACCTCCAAGGCATAGAGAGCCAGTTCATTCCACATATCTAGCTTGGATACCCAATATTTATAAGGCACAGAGGAATCACAGAGGACGTTGGTACGGTACGGCAAGGTACTCCCTCAGCATCTTCCCAAACTTTGCACTCCTTGTGAGAGTACCCTGCGCCTCAGGGCCTGTGCGATGGGAGGGTCTGAGAAAACTCTCCCAGAACTTTGACAGTGTTCCCCTGCCTCTGCTGGATTGAAGTTATGTCTCTCTCGCCTGTACTCCTTGGTTGTCGAACGAAGTGTGCCCTCTGCCTCCAGCGTTTTCAGATGGGAATTTTTTTAATAGGTCCGCAACAAGGGCCTTCTGGTACTGCCTCATTTTTGTACACCTGTCCGCCTCAGGAATAAGAGATATAAAGTTCTCCTTGTAGAGTGGGTCTAGAAGTGTCACCAACCAGTAATGACCTAAAATTTTGAGAATGCGAGGGTCATGGGAAAGGCAGCATAACATAAACTCAGCCATGCGTGCCAGACTACTAACAGGCAAGACTTCCGTGTCCTCACCAAGAGGATGACTGACCATGCTCTCCTCCTCCTCCTCTCTGTCCTCTGGCCATCCACGCTGAACAGACGGTATGACAGCTGTGCAGATAGCACCGTCTATAGTGCATGAAACTAGTTCCTGTCCTTCCTCCTCCTCCTCTTCCTCATTGTCACCCAATCCACGTTGGGATGAGATGAGGCTTGGCTGTGTGTAATCACCCTGTATGGTTAATTGCTCCATCTTATCATTCTCCGCCTGCAATGCATCATCTTTGATTGTGAGCAGAGAGCGTTTCAGAAGACAGAGAAGCGGGATGGTGACGCTAATTATGGCGTCATCGCCGCTCACCATCTTGGTGGAGTCCTCAAAGTTTTGGAGGATGGTACATATGTCTGACATCCACGTCCACTACTGAGGTCTTATGTGTGGAGTCTGAACTGAATACCGATAGCCTTTTTGATGCTGGTACTCAACAACTGCCCTCTTCTGCTCACAAATCCTTCCCAACATCTGCAATGTAGAGTTCCAACGTGTGGGGACATCACACACCAGTCTGTGAGCCAGAAGCTGCAAACGCTGCTGAAACACTGCAAGGGCAGCGGAAGCTGTAGCTGACTTTCTAAAATGGGCACACAGGCGGCATACTTTAACAAGCAGATCCGGCAGCTCCGGGTAGGATTTGAGTAACCGCTGAACCACGAGGTTAAGCACATGGGCCAGGCATGGTACGTGTGTGAGCTCGCCTCGCCACTGAGCCGCCACCAGGTTCCAGCCATTGTCACACGCGACCATGCCTGGCTGTAGGTTCAGCGGTTTGAGCCACAGATCTGCCTGCTCTTTCAGAGCTGTCCATAACTCTTCAGCATTGTGTGTTTTTTCACCTAAGCATATTAGCTTCAGCACAGCCTGTTGCCGCTTGGCCGAGGCAGTGCTGCAGTGCTTCCAGCTTGTGACTGATGTGGTCATTTCGGAGATGGAGGCTGAGGAGGAGGAGCAGGCTGAGGAGCATGAGGTTCAGGAGCTGTAGACCGTGGGGGCAACCCTGATTGACCTAGGGCCTGCAATCCTTGGCGTCGGGAGGACGTGTTCCGTCCCAAGGTCCGACTGGGTCCTTGCTTCCACTATGTTAACCCAGTGTGCCATCAGCGAGATGTACCGTCCCTGCCCACAAGCACTTGTCCACGTGTCCGTGTTTAGGTGGACTTTACCGGTAACTGCGTTGTTGAGGGCACGGCTAATGTTTTGGGACACTTGCTTGTGTAATGTGGGGACGGCACACTGGGAGAAATAGTGGCGGCTGGGGACAGAGTACCGAGGGACGGCCGCCGCCATCAGGTTGCGGAATGCTTCTGTTTCCACAAGCCTAAAAGGCAACATTTCGAGACAAGCAGTCGTGAATTGTGAGAATTTAGTAGTGTGGCCTGTGGGACGTTGGCTGCATATTTGCGCTTGCATTCCAAGGACTGGAGTATGAACAACTGAACGCTGCGCTGGGACAAGGACATGGACGTGCTTCCTGATGCTGCTACTTGAGAGTGTGCAATGACAGGAGCAGGGCAGGAGGCATCTTTGCATGCACTATGGACAGGGGATTGACTTGCATGCACAACAGCAGAAGAAGCAATGGTGCCACCTGTAGACACTGTTCCTGGACCCTGGTGTTCGGCCCACAAAGTCGAGTGCTTTGCTGCCATGTGCCTCATCATGCTGGTGGTGGTCAGGCTGGTCGTTTTGCCACCCCTGCTGATGCTGGTCTGGCTCGTGATGCAAATGGCCTTTTTGGAGTTATCGGCAGAGTCTTTAAAAAACAACCAGACTCGGGAAGACCTAACAGTTGTAGTGGCAACTTCCTTCATGTTGGTGTTACGGGAAACGGTAGCCTGCCTTCTGTCTGCGGCCACCACACTGCTTCTTCCTGCCTGTTGGGGTGCTCTGCCTCCCTCCCCCTGTGTGCTGCTGTCCTTGCTCTGCATGTCCTCCTGCCAGGTTGGGTCAGTTACTATATCATCCACCACCTCGTCTCCCACTTCTGCACCCTGGTACTATTCCTGACTTTCTGTCAATTGTGTCTCATCATCGTCCACCTCTTATGACAGTTTCCCACCGTCGCCTTCGTGTGACCGTGGCTGCTCAAATATTTGGGCATCGCTACACGTGATCTCCTCTTGCCCCGCTTCAAGTGGACCGGGCGAGAGGCCCGAATCTATAAATGGAAAAGTGAACAGCTCTTCAGATTGTCCAAGTGTGGGATCAATTGTCTCTGGGTACTCGGCATGGTGGGAGGAAGGAGGATCAGGGTGAGGAATATGAGGTCCAGACTCATGGCTACTGAGACTTGACCGTGTGGAAGACAGGGTGGTGGTGGTGGCTAAGTGACTGGAAGCATTATCCGCTATCCAACCAACAACCTTTTGACACTGATCTGGGTTCAATAGTGGTGTGCTGCGGTCCCCTAGAAATTGGGACAGGAAGGTCAGGCGAGAAGATGTGGGTGTTTGTTGTGGCACAATTTCGGCTTGCCCACGGCCTTGTCCTCGGCCTCTGCATGCACCATTACCATCACGTCCAGTTCCCCGTCCCTTGCCACGTGCCTTGCCCATTTTAAATGGAGGATAGTATCTTCCACGCTCACTACAAATGATTGAGTTTGAAGCGAAGTTATATGTGATCGGTGTGATGGAGAAAACAGAGTTTTAAATACCTGGCCTGTAGGTAAGTAGTGTGAACAGCAAACTGCTGTGAATTGCTTCACTGACACACTGAAAAAATGGAGGCCAGAAATGGCAGTATTTTCTGACAACGTATATGTGATCTGTGTGACGGAGAAAACACAGTTTTAAATAGCTGGATTTCTAGCGCTCTAATATGGAAAGGACCTGGCTGTATTCTGCAGTGCCAACAAGCAAATGGTGCAGAAAAACGGTGTTCTCTGGATTGCTTTATAAGCAAATAATGAGGATTAAGATCCAAAGAAAAGTATTCCTCGCCCCTGAGACCTGGGCCTTTGTATAGAAATATCTAACAGCAGCAGAAGGCAGAATTGGAATGGAGCCTCTTGTGCTATATGCACTGCAGTCTGCTATATACACTGCCTGCCTGCCTATTTACACTGCCTGCCTGATATCTCTGCAGATGGATTAGTCCTCAGAAGGACTGTTTGTTGAGATGTATATGTGTAATTGTTATGCACACGCCCGGGCTAAGCGGCGTGTGCGTGTGATTGGTAGTGATTCCACTGGACCGTGCCGGAGAGTGAATGCCTGGAGGGGCGTGACTAGGTATTCACCCGATCCGACCAGGGTCGCACGACGGCATACGACGCCAGTGCACCAAGGAGGAACCGAGCAGAGGGACCAGGTGCTACTCCAGGACAGACCCCGGACACGGCTGTTGACCCACACAGGGGAATACAGGAACAGGCTGGTAGGCTGGCACACAGACTGGTGGGTATAGGCAGGCACGACTGGTATGCAGGCAGGCGGGTATGCAGGCAGGGGGGTAAAGGCAAGCACAGCTAGAGTGCAGACAGGGAGGCACTAGCAGGTAGGAACACAGGCGGGATAGGACCCAGTACACACCGGGACTAAGGAACAATACAGGCAGAGGGTTACAGGCAAGCACAGCTAGAGTGCAGACAAGGCTGAGCAGGGAGGACAGGGCTCTGTTCACACGGAACAGACAGGAAGGGAAAGACAGAGCCAGATACTCACACAGTACTTGCAGAGACAACAAGCAGGAGTTAGGTACGAGTTCAGACTCTGCAGAAAAAGGAAGGGAACGGACATAGAGGCAAAACAGGTAAAGGACAGGAGAGAGTTCAGACTGGAACTGAGTGTACGGAGGAGACCGACACTGCAGAGGGATACAGGAGCGGGTCTGGGAATACGGCCCCCAGAGAGGCGGAACGAACAGGCAAGGAGCGTGTTCAGACAGGACAGACCAGACACAGGAGCAGGTCTAGGAAATCGGCCACTAGAAGGCGGAGCGAACAGGCAAGGAGCGTGTTCAGACAGGACAGACCAGACACAGGAGCGGGTCTAGGAAATCGGCCACTAGAAGGCGAGAGGAACAGGCTAGGAGCGTGTTCAGACAGGTCAGACAAGATACAGGAACGGGTCTAGGTAATCGGCCCCTAGAAGGCAGGAGGAACAGGCTAGGAGCGTGTTCAGACAGGACAGACAAGAGAACACAGAAAGGACTCAGTTCAGACACGGGAACTGATAAAAAAAGCAGGAGACAAGAGACGGGACCTGGCACCTTCAGAGTGCAAGCACACACTGAAGGAAACACTATGCTCAGGCAGGGATAGAAGGGAGCTGCTGAGCTATATACCAAGTGACAGACAGCAATAGGCTGAGGACGCACAAGGGGTGTGACCCACAGCAGGTACAAAAGGCAGGAAGTGATCGGGCGCCGCCCTTAAGCAGCAGAAACAGACACAAACAGACAGCATGGAGGGAAGCCAGAGAGACATTCTGGACAGGAGATCAAGTGCGCCCTCTTGCACAGTGGGAGATGGACCACCATGCAAGGACGCCGCCAGGTATGTTACAGTACCTCCCCCCTTACGCCCCCTCTTCTTCAGGCCTGCCAGAATCTTCCGCAGGGAATTCGAGGACCAGTCGTTCACTGGGTTGGAGGGGGACAGAGACTTGAGGGTAATCTCTGCTTCGAGGTACATCTTGTCAAGCTCACAGGAAAAAATAGACGGGTTATCAGGTACATAATGAGGAAAAGTCACTGTCTCTTTGTTATCTGGTGGTATCCCGGAGGATTCAGGAAACAACTGGAGGTCCTCCGCCGGGTCAGAAGAGTGCAGAGGCTCAGAGAAAACAACTGCTTCAGAGTACACTAGGTCGGACTCACTGGAGGAAGCAGGCGAGGTATCGGGTACCGAGTATAGGAAAGTCTCTGTCCATTCACCACCAGGTGGCACCCCGAAGGGTTCTGAACACAACTGGAGGTCCTCCGCCTGGTCGGAGGGGTGTAGAGACTCGGGAGTAACCTCTGCTTCGGAGTACACTAGGTCGGACTCACTGGACGAAGCGAGCGAGGTATCAGGTACAGGATATAGGAAAGTCTCTGTCCATTCACCACCAGGTGGCACCCCGAAGGATTCTGAACACAACTGGAGGTCCTCCGCCTGGTCGGAGGGGTGTAGAGACTCAGGAGTAACCTCTGCTTCGGAGTACACTAGGTTGGACTCACTGGACGAAGCGAGCGAGGTATCAGGTACAGAGTATAGGAGAGTCTCTGTCCTTTCGCTACCAGGTAGCACCCCGAAGGGTTCAGGAGACAACTGGAGATCCTCCGCCTGGTCGGAGGGGTGTAGAGACTCGGAGGTAACTACCACTTTGGGGTACCCATTGTCAGGCTCACAGGACGAAGCGGACAAAGTATTGTGTACCGGGTGTAGAGAAGTCTCTCTCCATTTGTCATCGAGTGGTATCCCGGAGGGTTCAGGAGGCAACAGGGGATCCTCCGCCAGGTAGTAGAGGTGCACAGACTCTGAGGTAACCACAGCTTTGGAGCATCCTTGGACATGCACACCGGTTAAAGAGAGAGAAGCATCTGATGCCGGGTGCAGGAAGTTCTCCTGTGTGGAGTCTGGATGGGCAGAAGTCTCTTCGGCCAGGAGAACTGGTGCACTACCCACGCACATTACCCATTGGGGTTTCTCCGGGATACAGGGAGATGAAGCTTCAGTAGGGACTTCAAGGTTGGGGTCAGGAGGTCTCAGGGAGGACAGACCCTGGCGTGACGGCTTGCCTCTAAGTCTAGCACGTCTGGACTGCCTCTTGAGGTTGAGAGAAGTATTCCGGAAAGCGTAGTCACCCTGTGAGGATTCTGGGTGGGCAGTAGTCTCATTGGGCTGGAGGACTATTGCGCTACCCACACACATTACCCGTCGGGGCTGCTCCGGGATATTGGGAAGTGAAGCTTCAGCAGGGGCTTCGGAGTTAGGGTCCTCGAAGACCATACGAAAGGCCACCAGGAAGGCCTGCAGGTCAAGGATGACAGGATCCCATGCTTCCCATAGGGGGGTGACCCATTTCAAGGCATCACCCGCTAGGTAGTCAATCATAAAGGCCACTTTAGCCCAATCGGAAGGAAAATAGAGAGGGTAGGCCTTAAAGTGTAGCATGCATTGCTCCACAAATGCACGACACTGTCTTGGATCCCCATAGTAACGTGGCGGATCCGCAGGAACGAGGGCTGATAGATCCATCTGGACGGGTGCGTAATTCGCCTGGAACTCAGCTAAAGGGGGAAAAAAAATTATTTATTTATTTTAATGCATGTATTCGCTGGAAAAACTTCTCAAAGAGCGAAGGCCGTGGGGCTCAAGGGGAACCATGGCCTGAGCATGCTGTTATGCACACGCCCGGGCTAAGCGGCGTGTGCGTGTGATTGGTAGTGATTCCACTGGACCGTGCCGGAGAGTGAATGCCTGGAGGGGCGTGACTAGGTATTCACCCGATCCGACCAGGGTCGCACGACGGCATACGACGCCAGTGCACCAAGGAGGAACCGAGCAGAGGGACCAGGTGCTACTCCAGGACAGACCCCGGACACGGCTGTTGACCCACACAGGGGAATACAGGAACAGGCTGGTAGGCTGGCACACAGACTGGTGGGTATAGGCAGGCACGACTGGTATGCAGGCAGGCGGGTATGCAGGCAGGGGGGTAAAGGCAAGCACAGCTAGAGTGCAGACAGGGAGGCACTAGCAGGTAGGAACACAGGCGGGATAGGACCCAGTACACACCGGGACTAAGGAACAATACAGGCAGAGGGTTACAGGCAAGCACAGCTAGAGTGCAGACAAGGCTGAGCAGGGAGGACAGGGCTCTGTTCACACGGAACAGACAGGAAGGGAAAGACAGAGCCAGATACTCACACAGTACTTGCAGAGACAACAAGCAGGAGTTAGGTACGAGTTCAGACTCTGCAGAAAAAGGAAGGGAACGGACATAGAGGCAAAACAGGTAAAGGACAGGAGAGAGTTCAGACTGGAACTGAGTGTACGGAGGAGACCGACACTGCAGAGGGATACAGGAGCGGGTCTGGGAATACGGCCCCCAGAGAGGCGGAACGAACAGGCAAGGAGCGTGTTCAGACAGGACAGACCAGACACAGGAGCAGGTCTAGGAAATCGGCCACTAGAAGGCGGAGCGAACAGGCAAGGAGCGTGTTCAGACAGGACAGACCAGACACAGGAGCGGGTCTAGGAAATCGGCCACTAGAAGGCGAGAGGAACAGGCTAGGAGCGTGTTCAGACAGGTCAGACAAGATACAGGAACGGGTCTAGGTAATCGGCCCCTAGAAGGCAGGAGGAACAGGCTAGGAGCGTGTTCAGACAGGACAGACAAGAGAACACAGAAAGGACTCAGTTCAGACACGGGAACTGATAAAAAAAGCAGGAGACAAGAGACGGGACCTGGCACCTTCAGAGTGCAAGCACACACTGAAGGAAACACTATGCTCAGGCAGGGATAGAAGGGAGCTGCTGAGCTATATACCAAGTGACAGACAGCAATAGGCTGAGGACGCACAAGGGGTGTGACCCACAGCAGGTACAAAAGGCAGGAAGTGATCGGGCGCCGCCCTTAAGCAGCAGAAACAGACACAAACAGACAGCATGGAGGGAAGCCAGAGAGACATTCTGGACAGGAGATCAAGTGCGCCCTCTTGCACAGTGGGAGATGGACCACCATGCAAGGACGCCGCCAGGTATGTTACAGTAATGTGCGGTTTTTCTCACTACACTACCTAATGCACGATCAAATCTCTCCCTAACGCAGCAGCAGCTCTCCCTACACTGTCTGATCCGGAGTGACTGTGATGAGCATGGCGGTGCCAGGTCAGATATAGACCTGATGACGCTGTGCAGCCAGCCAATCACTGTAATGCCCACAACCAACATGGCTATGGCATTACAGTGCATGGCAGGCAATCCCTGCATGTTCATTGGCTCTGTAAAGAGCACCAAACATGCAGGGATGGGTCCCGACTTCCCGCCCGACCAACCCGGAAATACTCGGTGAGCGCAGAGCATCTCGAGCAGTGAGATACTCGGGCGAGCACCGAGCAGTAGCGAGCATGCTCGCTCATCACTAGTTGTCATTAAGATTTAAAAAGAGAAAACACAGAAATGTGACAGTAAATGGCTTCACCCAACCAATAACCATGAGTGGAGAAAAAGTGTTTTTGTTATCATTCATTTTTTCTGAAACAAGGCCAAGAAAGGAAAAATTCTGCCGGGGTATGTAAACTTTTGAGCAGAACTGTATATGCGCCAGCCCCAGTGTCTCCTATTCTATATACTCCAGCCCCAGTGTCTCCTATTCTATATACTCCAGCTTCTTCTGTGATGTATATGCTCTAGCCCCAATGTATCCTGTGATGAATATACGCCAGCCCCAGTGTCTCCTATTCTATATACTCCAGCCCCAGTGTCTCCTATTCTATATACTCCAGCTTCTTCTGTGATGTATATGCTCTAGCCCCAATGTATCCTGTGATGAATATACGCCAGCCCCAGTGTCTCCTATTCTATATACTCCAGCCCCAGTGTCTCCTATTCTATATACTCCAGCTTCTTCTGTGATGTATATGCTCTAGCCCCAATGTATCCTGTGATGAATATACGCCAGCCCCAGTGTCTCCTATTCTATATACTCCAGCTCCAGTGTCTTCTGTGACGTAGCTAATGTAGCCCTAATGTCTCTTATGCAGAGGCGTCGCATGATAAAGCAGTGGGACACAAGCTCCCTGCCCTATCACTATCTCTTTCATATGCCACAGATCGCCATAGGCCTGCGGTTAACGAGATGTCAGCATCCTCACGCAGGTGGCTCGGTGACATCATTGCATCGCTCTGCTCTGCTGTCCCGCCATGGAAGAGGAGACAGAGGCCGTGATGTAGGGAATCAGGATTAAGTGAGATATTTTTTTAAATGATCGGGCAGTGGAGCCATCCTACTATATATCTGGAGTAGTGGGTCCATCATACTACATATGGAGTAGTGGGGCCATTATACTATATGTATGTGGGGCAGTGGGACCATCATAGTATATACAGGTGCATCTCACTAAATTAGAATATCTTCAAAAAGTTAATTTATTCCAGTTCTTCAATACTGTTTCAGTATGCTCCACAATCATGAGGAAGACTGCTGACTTGACAGATGTCCAGAAGGCAGTCATTGACACACTCCACAAGGTCCTAGAGTTCCAATTTTCATTTGGAAATCAAGGTCCCAGAGTCTGGAGGAAGAGTGGAGAGTCCACAATCCAAGCTGCTTGAGGTCTAGTGTGAAGGCTCCACAATCAGTGATGGTTTGGGAGGCCATGTCATCTGCTGGTGTAGGTCCACTGTGTTTTATCAAGAGCAAAGTCAGCACAGCCGGCTACCAGGACATTTTACAGCACTTCATGCTTCCCTCTGCCGACAAGCTTTTTGGAGATAAAAATGTCATTCTCCAGCAGGACTTGGCCCCTGTCCACACGGCCAAAAGTACCAATACCTGGTTTACACACAACAGTATCACTGTGCTTGATTGGCAGCAAACTCGCCTGACCTTAACCCCATAGAGAATCTATTATTGAGAATCTATGGGGTATTGTCAAGAGGAAGATGAGAGACACCAGACCCAACAATGCAGATGAGCTGAAAGACAGCTTTTTGTATTGAAGAACTGAAATAAATTAACTTTTTGATGATATTCTAATTTAGTGAGATGCACCTGTATATGGAGCAGTGGGACTATCATGCTATATATATGGAGGAGTGGGGGCATCATACTAAATATAGAGCAGTCTGTGTGTGTCACCCCAGGCCTGGATGCCACAAACAATAATCTGTTTCTGAAAGCAGGAGGGAGGTCCCCTGGTTAGGGACAATTAGCATACAGCACCTCCTGTCCCAGGCCAGCAGGGGGAGCTGGCTGCCCCTATAAAAGCTGGAACTGGGGGCAGGGTTAGAGAGAACTGGAAGACCTAGCTCAGGAGTGAGACTAGTCCCAGAGAAGGAGGGACAGTTCAGCTGTTGCTGAGGAGTCCGTGAGGCAGAGGAGAAACTGCAAGCCAGGGACAGAGGCGACGAGAGCCGGTCCTGGCAGAGAACCAATCTACTGGACATTGGGGTCCGAGGCTGTCAGGGTTACAAGCCCAGCAGCAGAGAACCAAGCTGCGAGGGATTTCAGGTCCCTTGGCCTAAGAAGCCTGGAGGCTCCGCCACACAGAGGGACCAGTACATCGAGGAGCAACAAACAGGTACCCAAGGCCTGAGTCGCAAGCCATACAGGAGAGAAGTACACGGCCAGCTCAGGGACGTGGGCTATTACACCACGAAAAGGGGAATAGTCAGAAAGAGCATAGAGAGAACGGTAGGCCTACACACTCACCCTGACCAGTGGGGCTCGCCCGATTGCTCTCAGACACCCAGGCCCATTCCTAACCGGTACTGTTGGGCCATTAATAATATCTACAATAAAGACCCTGAACTGTTTGAAGCTGACTCTGAACTCTTACTATTGCGGCCTGCACTATCACCCCCAACATCCACCTACACTGCCCTGAGGCTACACTCTTCCCATGGGGAGTTATCCTACCCCTGTGCTGCACACCAGCACCAGCCTCAGCGGTCTGCCTTGCAGCGGCGGTTATCTCCAACCGCAATCCACGGGTGGCGTAGTCGGACATTCAAAACACTGATAAATAGACTGCCACCATTTGGTCTGACCACCCTGAGCCACGGGATCGGGTTGCCACTACTACCCCCATCAGCACCGTACACTAGAAGGCCCGGTTCCGGGTACCCCACGGCCCAGGGGGGGAGTCAGCTTTGGCGTAGTCGGCAGAATTGTGACCAACCCGCCACAAACGGGTATTGCGTGCCTGGAAAAGACTCTATACATATCTGAGTGAAGTTTCCCGCCATTTGGGGCCATTTCCCGCCAATCGGAGCCGTTTCCCGCCATCGGGCGCCATCTTCGGGACGACGCGCGGGAAGAAGAGGGGCGTGGACGTCCAAAAACGCGTGAGACCTGAAGCCCCGCCCTACGCTGAGACGCTGCTCAAGGTCCTGGATGGAGATCCAGCGGATGCCGACGTCATCACCGAGCAACGCAAGGTCCTCTCCCAGAGCATCGCGAGGGAAGCCGCGGCCTACAGAAGAGGATCGCCAGAAGGTAGGCCACGGTTAATTAGGAGGGAGGAAGATGTCGGACGCGGAGGGACCCTCTACCACCAGCGTAGCCGCTGCAGCTGTGATGCCGTTTTCCATGCCCTATATCCATAGGCGGATTATAATGAGGGCAATCCGGGCGACCGCCCAGGGCCCTGAGCCTGCAGGGGGTCCACGGCTCCAGGCGGGGTGTCTAATGCCGGATTGCCCTCATTATATGTGCGGGCCGCCGCGGCACATAGCGGTAGCAGTGGCGGGAGGGGGGGGCCTGGACTGCTCCCCCAGCAGCGGCCACCGCTACTTCTTCATCGGCCGGGCCAGCACTGCAGCAGTTAACTTCCCTGTGCTGGCCCGGCCGCGTCACTGCTAGGAGACATGGCCCTGTGCGCGGCTGTGTCTCCTAGCTGTGACGTCACACAGTGCGCCCCGGCCTGCAGTGCTGCACCGGAAAAGAGAGAGAGCAGGCAGGAGGAATTGAGCCGGGGGATGGTGAGTGTGTGTGTGTGTGAGCAGATGTGTGTGTGGGCAGGTGTGTGTGTGTTTGTGGGCAGGTGTCTGTGGGGGCAGGTGTCTGTGTGGGCAGGTGTGTGTGTGTGTGTGTGTATATGTGTGTGTGTGTATATGTGTGTGTGTCTGTGTGGGCAGGTGTGTGTGTGTATATGTGTGTGGGGGGATATGTGTGTGTGTGTGTGTGTGTGTGTGTGTGGGCAGGTGTCTGTGTGAGCAGGTGTGGGTGTGTGTGTGGGCAGGTGTGTGTGTGTGTGTGGGCAGGTGTGTGTGTGGGCAGGTGTGTGTATATGGGTGTGTGTGTGTGTTTGCGGGCAGGTGTCTGTGTGGGCAGATGTGTGTGTGGGCAGGTGTGTGTGTGTGTGTGGGCAGGTGTGTGTGTGTGTGTGGGCAGGTGTGTGTGTGTGTGTGGGCAGGTGTTGGTGTGTGTGTGTGGACAGGTGTGTATGTGTGTGGGCAGGTGTGTGTGTGTGTGGGCAGGTGTGTGTGTGGGCAGGTGTGTTTGTGTGTGGGCAGGTGTGTATGTGTGTGGGCAGGTGTGTGTGTGTGTGTGGGCAGGTGTGTGTGTGTGTGTGTGTGTGGGCAGATGTGTATGTGTGTGGGCAGGTGTGTGTGTGTGTGTGTGTGTGGGCAGGTGTGTGTGTGTCTGTGTGGGCAGGTGTGTGTGTGTGTCTGTGTGGGCAGGTGTGTGTGTGTATATGTGTGTGTGTGTGTGGGCAGGTTAGAAAGTCTTGCCCTGTTGAACACTACACCTGACTTGAGGCCACCACCTCTTGGTTGTCCAATGTTCTTGCTTCTCTAGGGCTCTTCTCAGATATTCATTATACCAGCTCCCCAGAATACCAAAGTTAGGGTGGGTGACCGCGAGCCCTGGTGGTGGTCATAACTGCGGCCACCCAGGGGCAATACTCCATAACAACAATCCCCTGAGGTGGTGTAGGATGTAAGGACCTATTCACACTACATTCAGCGCTGCATTCAGGTCTTTACACAAGGCTTACAACTGAATCCCTGAAATTCAGGATTGTGCTGTCTGAAATGAGACATCTGAAAGCAGAGAAAATGGAGCCTAAAGATTCAGACTTTAGCCTCGGTTTGCCTTTGTTCAAATCAATGGCTATGTCAAGGCACATCTGAATGCCATTTTTCAGGGATTTAGATAGAAGCCTGGAAAGAGGAGATGAATGCATTGCAAAATTCAGTGTGAATAGGCCCTTATATCTGGAGTCTTGATATTGATGCCACAAGCATTTTACTTGTTTTTAACTTAAAAAAAAAATACACACACACAAATTATACACACACACACACACACTATACATACACACACAGTATACATACACACACATTATACACACACACACACACTATACATACACACACACAGATGTGTATGTGGGCAGGTGTGTGTGTGTGGGCAGGTGTGTGTGTGGGCAGGTGTGTGTGTGTGTGATGTCTGTTTGTGTGTGTGTGTGTGTGTGTGGGCAGATGTCATTGTGTGATGCCTGTTTGTATGTATTTTTGTGTTTCAAATGTGTTTATGCGTGTCTGTATATGTTTGTGTGTGTGTATGACTGCATGCGGCCTCCTGCTGAGTATAGTTGGCGCCGTGCGGCCTCCTGATGTCTCTGGGGGGGCTCCGTGCAGCCTCCCGCTGTGTATAGATGGCTACGTGCGGCCCCTCGCTGTTTATAGACGGCGCCGTGCGCCCCCCCGCTGTGTATAGATGGCTACGTGCGCCCCCCGCTGTGTATAGATGGCTACGTGCGGCCCCCCGCTGAGTATAGATGTCGCCGTGCGGCCTCCTGCTGTGTATAGATGGCTACGTGCGGTCTCCCGCTGAGTATAGATGGCGCTGTGCGGCCTCCTGCTGTCTCTGGGGGGAGCGCCGTGCGGCATCTATACTCAGCAGGAGGCCGCACGTAGCCAGCTATAAACGTATACTCAGCAGGAGGCCGCACGTAGCCATCTATACGGTGCCATCTATACACAGCGGGAGGCCGCACGGCGCCATCTATACACAGTGGGAGGTCGCACGGCGCCATCTATACACAGCGGGAGGCCGCACGGAGCCATCTATACACAGCGGGAGTCTCAGTGTTTTGCAAGAGCAGTCAATAAATTCTGCTTGACTAATTCTGAGCACCATAAAGTCTGGTTCGCTTCTAACCTGCTGTCTTCATTTTCAGCTTGCTGAATTCTAACTCATTTACTGTCATTCGAGACGATGCCTTTGCTGGTCTCTTTCACCTTGAATACCTGTAAGTGCTCCACTTAATGTCATATTTTTGATTCTGTTCTTCTTCATCTTTTGGCATGTGCAATTGTATGAGCAAGTATTCATATGAATTTATGACCTACTTAAACCTTGGAGGACCTTAAATTTTATTCAATCAATTTTTTTTCCAGTTTAAAACTATGGGACATATATGTGCCTTGGTCCTCAAAGGGTTTTTAAAGGGGCTGCAAACATAAATATGAAAAAAATAATTCAATTAGTGCTTTTTGTGTTTATTTAATTTTTATTTGAAGTCCATTTTTTTTATATACTTTGAAATGAAGCTCTACCCCATGGAATGAAGCCCTACCTACATGACATCTGAGAGCTACATGGATCCCGCTTGTGTGGTGCCTGTCCGTCACTACTATTCAGTTTTAGGGTCCACTCACTAAGCCATATATTCTCTCATGCAAGAGAATAGGGCCAATTATGCTAATGACACTCGGCTCAAACTCTGTCAGAGCTTCAACTGAGTGTGATCCGATTCTCTCGCAGCACAGATATGGAGAAGATGGAGAACTTACTTTCTCCATCTTCTCCATAGTCTCTGTGAGTGTTCATCGGACTGCACTTGGATGACGTCCGAGTGCAGTCCAATGTTTTACGTGCACCCATAGACTTGTATGGGTGCACATGGTCCGAATATCGAATGAGATTATTTTCTCATGCCAATAATCGCACTGTCCCATAGTATAACATAGAGCCGAGTCCTATCCGATAAAACATCACATAGCATTCGGCCGTGTTATACGACAGTGTGAGCGAGCCCAGAGAGTCAAGGAATATTTACATGTAGATGATGATATTACTCTCCAAGTGTATATTTTTTTAGGCGAGTTCATAGTAAATGCTTTGCATTTTTGACATGTGATCAACTAAAGAGCAAGAAAGATTTAGGACCTCCCCTATAGAGAAACGAAAAATAGTTTGGAGGACTTGCATGTCCTTTTTATTTATTATGAGAAAATCATAAAAGATCCAGTTTTTTAACCATGCTGTGACTTTCTGCTGAGGGAGAGGGAGAGAGCTGCCCTATTCAGAGTCTGTAATAAGACCTGCTGACAAAAGTGTTGAAGATACAGTCTAACGTGAATTAACAATGAAAAAAAGTTAATTTAACAAATGGCTTGTATTTTTTTTAATACAAACTTTTTTGTCTTTACAGCTCTTTTAAAGGGAATCTGTCATCAGGTTTTTGCCACCTAATCTGAGAGCAGCATAATGTAGGGTTAGAGGCACTGATTCCAGTAATGTGTCACTTACTGGGCTGTTTAGTGTTGTTTTGATAAAATCATTGATTTGTCAGAAGGTAATTATCACTAGATGACTAGTAAGTTCTGTAGGACCCCACCCCCATCACTGATCAGTAGATTTCTGTGTACACTGAGCATGGGCAGAAAGCTGCCAATCAGTGGTGTGGGTGGGGCTATACAGAGCGCAGCATTCAGAGAGCTGCTAGATCTGCAGCAGATAAAACGGTGATTTTCTCAAAATGGCAACAAGTAGCTGAAAAAGTGACACATCGCTGGAATCAGGGTATCTGCCCCAATATTGTGCTGCTCTCAGATGAGGCAGCACAATTAATATTATGCCAAATTAATTTCCCATGAACTATCACATGATCATGTGACATGTCACGTGATAAATCAGCTGTGTGGAGGGGGCCCGCGCCTTCTAAACTGCCCGGGGCCCTTGCTACTCTTAATCCACCCCTGCCTATATCCCCGGAGCGGCCTGGCTGCCCCAGTATGCCGGCGAGTCGCATACCTTGGGCGACTTTAAAGAAAGGCTGTATAGCCTGTTCAAAGTTTATCCCCTGACAGAAGAACAGAAGGTAAGCATACTGATAGGGCAGTTAACTGGTGCGGCCCAGCGGGAGGTAAAGTCTTGGACAGCTGAGGAGAAAAGGACTGTAAGGGGGGTTCTGACCCGTCTACGGGACACCTTTGATGCCCGTACCTCAGCAGAAATCAAAATGCGGTTCTATGGATGTAAGCAGCGAGCTCAAGATAGCATCCGAGATTATGCCCTAAATTTACAGGAAGCCTTGGGGGCAATTAAGCAAGCTGACCCTGGCAGCGTGCAGGATACAGATAAACTATTGACTGACCAGTTCATAGAAGGTCTGCTGTCCAGCGCCCACAGAACCCAGCTGCGCCTCATGGCCCTACAGAACCCCGATTTGACTTTTGCACAGTTCAACGATAGGGCCATCCGGGTGCTCCGAGAACCTGCACCGGGTGGCGCTGTAGCTTCCCGGCGCCCAGCCATCCCTTACCACCAGGGGGCGGCACCCTATCCCGCAGACCTTGTGGGGGCTGATGCGCAGGCCCTAAATCCATCCCCGCCTGCAAACCTGCACCATCAGGTCCAAGAACTAACAAAGAGTGTTGCTGCATTGTCCAGGACCGTACAGTCGTTACAGATGGACCCGTCAGGACCAATCAAGCTGGCTTCCAGTCCGGAGGATGTCCCGTGGCGTCGACGGAGGAGGATCCCGTCGTTCAGAGGGAGGCCCGCCGATCATTACACTGAGGATGGACAGCCGATTTGCCGCCGTTGCAGCCAGCCGGGACACGTAGCCAGGTACTGTACTTTAAATGGGTCCGACCTGGGGCAAAGGGCCAACCCCCAGGCATAAGGTCATCAGGCCCATCTAATTGGCGTGATAAGTAGGTAGGGGAACGCCCGGTTTTACCCGTAGTGCTGGACGGTATCCCCATGAGTGCACTGCTGGACACCGGGTCCCAAGTGACTACCATCCAATATGTACTTTTTAAGCAGTACTGGAGTGACACTGATATAACTCGTTATCCAGATGATGACTTGAGCATCATCGCCAGCAATGGTCAACCCGTGCCGCAGGTGGGGTTCAGAGAGATGACCATTAAGATTGGTAAAGTTGAACTGCCGGCACAGGGAGTGATCATTGTGGACATTGACCGTCGAGAAAGTCACCCTAAAATAACCTTGGGTACTAATGTGATTGAAAATTGTCTTTCAGAAGCAATTGTAATTTTGCAGCAGGTGGCGATGAATGTGAGCTCCAGCCAGCAGAGGGTCCTCCAGAAGGAGATAAGAGCCCTGATGAGATGGCAACAGGTAGAACTGTCTGGTGGTGAGATCGGTAGCGTGAGGAATGGATGAGCGACCCGTTCCCCATTGCCATGCCCCCCAAAAGTGAAATGATCTGGTGTCGGAATGCAATCGGGTTAAGAGGGAGAGACTACCAAGCCATGGTAGAACCCGTGTACTCAGACAGCAGGCCCACCATTTTGACAGCCCAGGGGGTGGTCGATGTCCGCCATGAAAGGGTGCCCGTCTGGATCTTAAACATTGGGGAAAGGGAAGTACACTTGCCTTGGTACGCTACACTAGCCAAATTGTATACTGTTGAACACAATGCTGTCAGGGCCATGGAACCCTTGCCTCCATCTCCCCAAGCAGAGGGTAATGGTTCCCAGAAACCCAAGGAGGACTGGTGCCAGAAACTCCACGTGGGTGCTGACTCCACTCCCTTGCACCAAAAACAAGGAGTCTACCGGGTGGTTCAAGAGTACGAGAGAATCTTTAGTAAGCACCCGCTAGACTTCGGCAGAGTGAAAGGGGTAGAACACCACATCCCCATGGGGAGCCACCCACCAATAAAAGAAAGATACAGATCTGTACCACCCCGCACACTATCAGAACGCAAAGGGCATGCTGAGAGAAATGAAGGAAGCCGGGGTCATTAGAGACAGTTGTAGCCCCTGGGCAGCCCCCTTGGTTCTGGTAAAAAAGAAAGACTGTACTATGAGAATGTGCGTGGACTATAGAGAAGTCAATCGTATCACCCATAAAGACGCATACCCGTTGCCTAGAATAGAGGAGTCTTTGGTCGCACTAAAATCAGCTAATTTCTTCTCTACTTTGGACCTTACTAGTGGGTACTGGCAGGTTCCTGTGGCAGAGGCTGATAAGGAGAAGACCGCCTTCACCACCCCGATGGGATTAAGTGAATTCAACTATATGCCGTTCGGGTTCTGCAACGCACCCGGGACCTTCCAGAGGCTGATGGAATGCTGTCTAGGGCACCGAAACTTTGAGACGGTCCTACTTTACCTGGACGACGTGATTGTCTATTCGAAGACTTACGAGGACCATCTAAAGCACCTGGCCGAGGTGTTCGATGCCCTGGCAGGCTTTGGCATGAAAGTGAAACCCTCCAAGTGCCATCTGTTAAAGCCGAAGGTACAGTACCTGGGACATGTGGTGAGTGCAGAAGGAGTAGCCCCCGACCCTGCAAAATCACGGCAATAAAGAACTGGCCAAGCCCCTCTAACATAAAAGAAGTGAGGCAGTTCCTCGGGTTGGTAGGCTACTACCAAAGGTTCATCCCCAGGTTCACCAAGATGGCAGCCCCTATGCAGGACCTCCTTATAGGACAATCTAAGACCAGAAGCCAAAAGCCACCCTTCAAGTGAGACAAGCCGGAAGAGGAGTCCTTCCGCCAGCTGAAGATGGCCCTCACGGGGGATGAGATCCTGGCCTACCCTGATTATGGCCAGCCTTTTATCCTCCACACAGACGCCAGTAATGTGGGGCTGGGAGCCGTACTGTCACAGAACCAACAGGGCAGAGAAAGGGTGATCGCGTACGCCAGCCGGAAGCTGAGGCCCACCGAGAGAAACCCGGAGAATTACAGCTCCTTTAAGCTGGAGTCCTTGGCAGTGGTGTGGGACGTAACAGAACGTTTCAAGCATTACCTGGCCTCTGTGAAGTTCACTGTGTACACGGACAACAATCCGTACACACATCTGGACAATGCGAGACTTGGTGCCCTAGAGCAGCGGTGGATGGCCCGGCTAGCAAACTATGACTTCACCATCAAGTACCGGGCAGGCCGAGCCAATGCCAATGCAGATGCCCTATCGAGAATTCCCCACTTGCCTGATGAGGGAGAAGATCCAGATGAGTTGGAGGAAATAGAGCTCCTTGCATTCCACCGGTACGGGGCCACTCAGTACTCCCACCGTGTAAGAGACAAAGACTTGACCACTGTCATGTTCAATCCCTTACCTCACCACGGCTGGGCTGAAACGCAAGATAGTGACCCTGCAATTCGCCTGGTGAAAGACCTGTTGACCCAGGCAGACGCTAGCCCTGGCTCGGACGCTCCAGAGGAAGTCAAGCAGTTATGGAAGGAGAAAAGCAGGCTATTCCTCTACAAAGGTAAGCTGTGCAGAAGGCTTGTCAACCACCGGACGCACGAGCTGACCTGGCAGGTAGTGGTCCCGAGACGAGATGCAGCAATGGTCCTGGAGGCCTACCATGACAGAGCGGGACACTTCGGGTGGAAGAAACTGGAGTTCCTACTGAGAGAGCGGTTCTACTGGGTCGGAATGAGAGGGGCCATAGAGAAGTGGTGCAGGGACTGCGGCCCATGTAACCTCAGAAGGAAGGACGGTACCAGCCAGAAGACGCCCTTGATGCCCATCATCACCAGGCAGCCTCTTGAGCTGGTAGCTCTGGACCATGTGAAACTGGCTCCAAGCCGGTTGGGCTACGTCTATGCCCTGACAATAGTGGACCACTATTCCCGGTTCCTGGTGGTGGTTCCTGTTAAAGACTTGACAGCCCAAACAGCGGCCAGAGCCTTCCAACAACACTTCTGCCGTCCACACGGGTATCCGGAACAGGTCTTGACAGATCAAGGTCCAGGGTTTGAGGCTGAAATCTTCCAGGAGTTCTGCAACCTCTACGGCTGTAAGAAGATTCGGACAACGTCTTACCACCCACAAACCAACGGGCTATGTGAGAAAATGAATAATATCGTCATTGATCTCCTCAAAACGTTGCCCCTGGAAGAACGCAGCCTGTAGCCGGAGAAGCTGCCAGACCTGATAGACTTATACAACCATATCTTGGTGAATGCTACAAATTGCACCCCGGCTTACCTGATGAGGGCAAGACCAGGTAAGCTGCCGATAGACCTGGACATGGGAGTCCTGACCCCCGAGGACACCTCCCCAGACGCGGACTGGGATACGGAACGGCGGCTACAGTACAAGAAGGTACAGGAGAGTGTGGAGAGGAGTCTGGCTCAAGCGAGAGAAAAGCAAGAGAGGCTCTTCAACCAACACGCCCCTGCTGGTTCCCTGGAACCTGGTGAGCAGGTCCTGAAGCGGAAGAGAAGGCTTCACAAGCTAGATGACCAGTGGGAGAGCGACCCGTACACAGTACTGCAGTCCAACCACAACAACCCGAAGGTATGTGTAATTACCAAGGATGGAGGAGAAACCACTAGCACCGTCTCCAGAGACCACCTAAAAAGGTGCCCCAAGCAACTACAGAGTGCAGGAGAAGATCAAGATGACCTTGAACCCGCAGAAGACAAGAAAGAAATGATCAGCACAGTTCTTGGAGAGTTCCCCCGGTCCTGGACTCGGATAAATGATGCAATAGTGGTACCCGTCCTACACTTCCTTCAACCAACCCAGCAGGAACCTACAGGAGAGCAGGAGGAATTAGAAGACCAAGCAGCCCTAGAGGCAGAAGAACCCATGCCAGCAGCCCAAGAGAGTCAACCCTCTGCTGACAGTGAGCCTGCCATACCTGCGGTAAGCCAAAGGACCCGCAGATAGCTGCCTGCACTGCCTGTAAACCCAGCTAGAAGCTATACCCTGAATGCTAGTGGGGAAAGTCAGGTTAGACCACCACCAGACAGTGGGTTACGCAGGTCAACCCGGAGCACTAGGGGGCAAATACCAGCTCGCTGGAAGATCTAAATGCTGTATATTGTAAATGTTTTATGTTTGTTGCCTGGTTGCTAATTATGTTTTTCCAGTCTTTCTAGTTCATGGACTAACAGGTTATGGACGCTGAATAACCGGAACTGTCTTGTAGATAGTTGCACTTGGTGCCCTCTTTCGAAGATGGCCACGGAAGAAAAATCTGTCCGGTGTGGCCTCCTTGTGGCCCAAAGTAGAGAGCTCAGCCTTGTCGCCACGCCCAAGGCCAGGAACTTGGGGTTTATGGAAACAGGTCCCCACACCGTGGAAAACTTCACCTTGTTGGGTGACATGGACACCCGGTCACGGAAGCGCTGTGACCTCAAGGACAAAATATACTTGTGTATATGTTATGTTGTCATTTATACCCTGCATTTGTGGTTCCTGTTTAGTCCGAAGTACTAAATTTTACTAGGGGAGAATGTGTCACCCCAGGCCTGGATGCCACAAACAATAATCTGTGTCTGAGAGCAGGAGGGAGGTCCACTGGTTAGGGACAATTAGCATACAGCACCTCCTGTCCCAGGCCAGCAGGGGGAGCTGGCTGCCCCTATAAAAGCTGGAACTGGGGGCAGGGTTAGAGAGAACTGGAAGACCTAGCTCAGGAGTGAGACTAGTCCCAGAGAAGGAGGGACAATTCAGCTGTAGCTGAGGAGTCCGTGAGGCAGAGGAGAAACTGCAAGCCAGGGACAGAGGCGACGAGAGCCGGTCCTGGAAGAGAACCAATCTACCGGGCATTGGGGTCCGGGGCTGTCAGGGTTACAAGCCCAGCAGCAGAGAACCAACCTGCGAGGGATTTCAGGTCCCTTGGCCTAAGAATCCTGGAGGCTCCGCCACACAGAGGGACCAGTACAGCGAGGAGCAAGTGACGCACCCCCTGGGCCAGTGTTGTTTGGGGGATACCCGGAGCCGGATCAGATGGGGGTTGTAGTCTCCGAGTGGCGGTGACCCGGTCCGTGCCCAGGGTGTCAAGCTCAGTGTGTGGCAGTCCTTACAGATGTTATTAGTGTTCTTTTGTGTCGACTACGCCACCCGTTGATGTGCGGTCAATACGGCCGCCGCTGCAGCAGGGTCCGCTGAGGCTGGTGGTGTGTGCGCAGCTTGGTAGTAGTATAACCCCCAACGGGAGGGGTATAGCCTCAGGGGGTCAGTCGCAGAGGATGGGGGTTGTGGTGGTGCAGTGAGAGTGGTAATAAGACTCCGAGTCGGGCTGTGCAGTTCAGGGTTTTTACTTACTGCAGATGTTCTGGTCACTCCGGCCTTGAGTGACCACCCGAGCCGTGCTGCGTCCACCAGGTCCTGGACTCGGCCAACCCCCAGGTGATTCTGGAGCGTGGTCCTGAGCTCCCTTTCTGACTTGTCCTCCTCTCTGGCCTTCCCCACCAGGGATCCACCTATGTCCGGCTCCCTCGGGCCTCTTGTTGGTAAACCCTTGTCTCTGGGTTCCCTGACCCTATGCACGGTTTGCCTTCCGGGTGGATTTAGTGGGTGGTCATGACAGATTCTGCCCACGACCTCCGGTCTCTGGCTAAGGATTAGTGCCCTCCACCAGCTTGGGATCCGGTACCCTTGTGCCAACTCTTCACCCTCTGGTCTAATTTGGGCTCTTGGAGTTCCTTCTTTCTCCCCCTCTGGGTCCTTCTTTCTCCTCTCTCTCTCTGGGCCTTGGAGCTGCTCTGCTTCTCTGCTCTCTTCCTCTACAAAAGACAGGCTGACTGACTGACCCTGATCTAAGATGGTTCCCACCTTATATACTCCCTCTATGTGTGAGCTCAGGTGACCAGCACCCAATGAGCTCCTAGCATTACCCACACTGCTCCCCCTATCTGCCCCTACACTACTGGGATGTTCCACCCCCCTCCCACTCCAGCCAGGAACAGACACGGTCGTACCTGCACATTTCTTAAGTGGGAGTACCGTTGGTCTGCCCCCCCGGAAATGGGATGTATGTAGTGCATGCAGTCTATCTGAGCTCAGTTCCACACTCCATCCTTACCCGGGAGTGGAATACCACACCTCTGGGTTGAGGTGCAATACCCCTGTAGCAGCCGAATCCTCAGGGTGCTACATTCCCCCCTGGTAAATCACAGCACGTCCTCGGGCTTTAAGATACAAAAACATCCAAAACATACAATTATTTTTCATAAACATCAACATATAAAACAACATATAAAACATCACATATATTATCAGCAATAAAAACTTTTTCATATAAAACATTCTTGTAAATATTCTTGTTTCTGGTTCCTCCGGTCACGGTGCAACTTGTGACCGGGTAAAGTGCGACAGTCTTTTCTTGAAAACAAAACTCGGCTTTCCTATAAAACCAGTAGGGGGCGCTTTAGGAAGCGCAACTATATACAAAAGGGGATATGGCCGCTCTCAGTCCTCGGCCAGGTATTAGGAATAGGGACACACGGGTAAACAGTTCACTCTTGTCCCAACGGGGACATATTTAAAGCAGCAACAGTTTTTGGTACCCCGACGGGCAACTATATACAGTCTCTTCTCTACCATACTCAACGACGGCGTCCTCCTGCTCTTTCTTTGGATTCAGTTTCTGTTTCAGACCCGTCCGGGTCCTCTTGCTCCTCCTCACACCGCAGCTCCTCCTCCGTCAGGCGATGCACATGGAGGGCGTAGGGTCCTTTGGCACACTTGTGCCGGGTGAAGGTGACCTCGTCCCCTAAATACAGGTCACGACCTCTGTGTCCCTCCGGCAGATGGCTCTCTACGTCTCTGCGTGTGACAAAGACGTCGCCGGGGGTATGATGGTCTCTGATGAAGCCCCACCCATGCTGCAGATTGAACTTTATCACAGTCCCGATGGTGCGGGGACCATGCGCTGCACGGGGATCTCTCCTGGTCCGGCTCTTCTGCTCCGCGCTCCTTATTTGGGCTTGCTGTTCCCGGACCCGCCTCTCTCTCCGCTCCTTCTCGAAAACCTCGAGCTGCTGCCGGCAGCACTCTGCACGCTCCGCTGCGGCCGCCCGAGTCTCCTGAGTGAACCCCATGAGGTCTTCTCCGGTGGGGTCCCACTCAAACTGTGCCTCCTCCAGCGGGGGCGAGGTCCTCTTTACGGGCTTCGGAGCCGGAATCAGGGGCTCGCACATGGGCCTTGCTCTCTGGAGCTCCAGTTGAATGTACTCCTCAGGCCATATGAAGGGCTGCCCATCCGGGCACGTGTGCTGGGCAAATAGATTTTCGCCCAGGTGCGGCACTCGAGATGCTATAGGCGCTGTGGTGGTAGCGGCGCCCGGATTGACCAGGCCTTGCGACCAGGCCGGCGGCACCTTAAAGGCAAAGGGCACCGTAAGAACGGCGGCGCCCTGGGTTATTCGGCCCTGCGACCAGGCCGGGGGCTCCGCGGAGGTAGGGGGCGCTGTTGGTATTGCGGCGCCCGGGGGTACTAGGCCTTGCGACCAGGCCGATGGTACTTCCTGCTTGGCCACGCTCGAGGTCGAGGCGTGTGACGTCACAGGGGTCGCGGCCGCGGCTTCCGGTTGAGGCCTAGTCGGCGGCGGTGACGATGCAGCGACGGGCACGGCAGGGGGAACTTCGGGCTCTGCGACGGGGAGCTGGGGCAGGTACGCGGTTTCCCGGCTCGGGGTATAGACGTCCCCTTTACCTGCCTCCATTCGTTCGGCTCCCTTCTCGGCGCCGTCTCCGGCCTTCAGTCCTCCTGCACCATCCTCAGAGGCGGTCTGTCTCCTCGTCTCGGGTGGCGTGCTCCGCTGACGGGTTTCGGTCTGCTGGGCCATCTCTCGGCTCCACTCCATCAACGCCTCCCGCTGCACCCGGGCCATCCTCCGTGCGAGGCCCTCCAGCGCAGTCTGTGCACACTCCCGATCTCGGGGGAGCTGTGCCAGGATCTCCACTAAGCCTAGTGGGCTTGTTGCTTGCAGCAGGCTCCTGACCACTGGGTCGGTGCTGCCTGTCTCTCCCTCCATCTCCGGGTATGTTCTCTCTGGACTCTTCTCCAGACGTCTTGTCTCCGGGTGCGCTCTCTCTAGACTGCTCCAGGCGGCACCCATCTTTGCTCTTTTGTTCTGTCTCCGCCCACATCGAGGGTGGTCCCGGGGCAACTTCAGTTCCAGGGGCAGTTCTCTCACGCTGATGGACACTTCCAGCATCACAGTCTCTGTTGGTGGGCGCGGTTTCCGCTTTTGGCGCCATTCTTCGACCTGGCCCACGATGGGAGGTGGCCTTTTGCCACCCTCTGGCACGCCCATAATGGCGTCCGCTCTTCCAAGGCGGGAAATCTTTGGAAATGGCGGGAATCGTCTCCCAGTGGCGGGAAACTCCATGGATGGCGGGAAAAAGCTGCAAATGGCGGGCAACCGGCGGGAAACGACTTGTGATGGGGCCCGTTGGCGGGGACCCTCCGGAACCGGCGGGAGACTTCTTTTTGAGGTAACGGTGAACTTTTCTTCAGGCACGCAGTACCCGGTTGTTGCGGGCACGTAATCCTGCCGACTACGCCAAAGTTGACGCACCCCCTGGGCCAGTGTTGTTTGGGGGATACCCGGAGCCGGATCAGATGGGGGTTGTAGTCTCCGAGTGGCGGTGACCCGGTCCGTGCCCAGGGTGTCAAGCTCAGTGTGTGGCAGTCCTTACAGATGTTATTAGTGTTCTTTTGTGTCGACTACGCCACCCGTTGATGTGCGGTAAATACGGCCGCCGCTGCAGCAGAGTCCGCTGAGGCTGGTGGTGTGTGCGCAGCTTGGTAGTAGTATAACCCCCAATGGGAGGGGTATAGCCTCAGGGGGTCAGTCGCAGAGGATGGGGGTTGGGGTGGTGCAGTGAGAGTGGTAATAAGACTCCGAGTCGGGCTGTGCAGTTCAGGGTTTTTACTTACTGCAGATGTTCTGGTCACTCCGGCCTTGAGTGACCACCCGAGCCGTGCTGCGTCCACCAGGTCCTGGACTCGGCCAACCCCCAGGTGATTCTGGAGCGTGGTCCTGAGCTCCCTTTCTGACTTGTCCTCCTCTCTGGCCTTCCCCACCAGGGATCCACCTATGTCCGGCTCCCTCGGGCCTCTTGTTGGTAAACCCTTGTCTCTGGGTTCCCTGACCCTATGCACGGTTTGCCTTCCGGGTGGATTTAGTGGGTGGTCGTGACAGATTCTGCCCACGACCTCCGGTCTCTGGCTAAGGATTAGTGCCCTCCACCAGCTTGGGATCCGGTACCCTTGTGCCAACTCTTCACCCTCTGGTCTAATTTGGGCTCTTGGAGTTCCTTCTTTCTCCCCCTCTGGGTCCTTCTTTCTCCTCTCTCTCTCTGGGCCTTGGAGCTGCTCTGCTTCTCTGCTCTCTTCCTCTACAAAAGACAGGCTGACTGACTGACCCTGATCTAAGATGGTTCCCACCTTATATACTCCCTCTATGTGTGAGCTCAGGTGACCAGCACCCAATGAGCTCCTAGCATTACCCAGACTGCTCCCCCTATCTGCCCCTACACTACTGGGATGTTCCACCCCCCTCCCACTCCAGCCAGGAACAGACACGGTCGTACCTGCACATTTCTTAAGTGGGAGTACCGTTGGTCTGCCCCCCGGAAATGGGATGTATGTAGTGCATGCAGTCTATCTGAGCTCAGTTCCACACTCCATCCTTACCCGGGAGTGGAATACCACACCTCTGGGTTGAGGTGCAATACCCCTGTAGCAGCCGAATCCTCAGGGTGCTACATTCCCCCCTGGTAAATCACAGCACGTCCTCGGGCTTTAAGATACAAAAACATCCAAAACATACAATTATTTTTCATAAACATCAACATATAAAACAACATATAAAACATCACATATATTATCAGCAATAAAAACTTTTTCATATAAAACATTCTTGTAAATATTCTTGTTTCTGGTTCCTCCGGTCACGGTGCAACTTGTGACCGGGTAAAGTGCGACAGTCTTTTCTTGAAAACAAAACTCGGCTTTCCTATAAAACCAGTAGGGGGCGCTTTAGGAAGCGCAACTATATACAAAAGGGGATATGGCCGCTCTCAGTCCTCGGCCAGGTATTAGGAATAGGGACACACGGGTAAACAGTTCACTCTTGTCCCAACGGGGACATATTTAAAGCAGCAACAGTTTTTGGTACCCCGACGGGCAACTATATACAGTCTCTTCTCTACCATACTCAACGACGGCGTCCTCCTGCTCTTTCTTTGGATTCAGTTTCTGTTTCAGACCCGTCCGGGTCCTCTTGCTCCTCCTCACACCGCAGCTCCTCCTCCGTCAGGCGATGCACATGGAGGGCGTAGGGTCCTTTGGCACACTTGTGCCGGGTGAAGGTGACCTCGTCCCCTAAATACAGGTCACGACCTCTGTGTCCCTCCGGCAGATGGCTCTCTACGTCTCTGCGTGTGACAAAGACGTCGCCGGGGGTATGATGGTCTCTGATGAAGCCCCACCCATGCTGCAGATTGAACTTTATCACAGTCCCGATGGTGCGGGGACCATGCGCTGCACGGGGATCTCTCCTGGTCCGGCTCTTCTGCTCCGCGCTCCTTATTTGGGCTTGCTGTTCCCGGACCCGCCTCTCTCTCCGCTCCTTCTCGAAAACCTCGAGCTGCTGCCGGCAGCACTCTGCACGCTCCGCTGCGGCCGCCCGAGTCTCCTGAGTGAACCCCATGAGGTCTTCTCCGGTGGGGTCCCACTCAAACTGTGCCTCCTCCAGCGGGGGCGAGGTCCTCTTTACGGGCTTCGGAGCCGGAATCAGGGGCTCGCACATGGGCCTTGCTCTCTGGAGCTCCAGTTGAATGTACTCCTCAGGCCATATGAAGGGCTGCCCATCCGGGCACGTGTGCTGGGCAAATAGATTTTCGCCCAGGTGCGGCACTCGAGATGCTATAGGCGCTGTGGTGGTAGCGGCGCCCGGATTGACCAGGCCTTGCGACCAGGCCGGCGGCACCTTAAAGGCAAAGGGCACCGTAAGAACGGCGGCGCCCTGGGTTATTCGGCCCTGCGACCAGGCCGGGGGCTCCGCGGAGGTAGGGGGCGCTGTTGGTATTGCGGCGCCCGGGGGTACTAGGCCTTGCGACCAGGCCGATGGTACTTCCTGCTTGGCCACGCTCGAGGTCGAGGCGTGTGACGTCACAGGGGTCGCGGCCGCGGCTTCCGGTTGAGGCCTAGTCGGCGGCGGTGACGATGCAGCGACGGGCACGGCAGGGGGAACTTCGGGCTCTGCGACGGGGAGCTGGGGCAGGTACGCGGTTTCCCGGCTCGGGGTATAGACGTCCCCTTTACCTGCCTCCATTCGTTCGGCTCCCTTCTCGGCGCCGTCTCCGGCCTTCAGTCCTCCTGCACCATCCTCAGAGGCGGTCTGTCTCCTCGTCTCGGGTGGCGTGCTCCGCTGACGGGTTTCGGTCTGCTGGGCCATCTCTCGGCTCCACTCCATCAACGCCTCCCGCTGCACCCGGGCCATCCTCCGTGCGAGGCCCTCCAGCGCAGTCTGTGCACACTCCCGATCTCGGGGGAGCTGTGCCAGGATCTCCACTAAGCCTAGTGGGCTTGTTGCTTGCAGCAGGCTCCTGACCACTGGGTCGGTGCTGCCTGTCTCTCCCTCCATCTCTGGGTATGTTCTCTCTGGACTCTTCTCCAGACGTCTTGTCTCCGGGTGCGCTCTCTCTAGACTGCTCCAGGCGGCACCCATCTTTGCTCTTTTGTTCTGTCTCCGCCCACATCGAGGGTGGTCCCGGGGCAACTTCAGTTCCAGGGGCAGTTCTCTCACGCTGATGGACACTTCCAGCATCACAGTCTCTGTTGGTGGGCGCGGTTTCCGCTTTTGGCGCCATTCTTCGACCTGGCCCACGATGGGAGGTGGCCTTTTGCCACCCTCTGGCACGCCCATAATGGCGTCCGCTCTTCCAAGGCGGGAAATCTTTGGAAATGGCGGGAATCGTCTCCCAGTGGCGGGAAACTCCATGGATGGCGGGAAAAAGCTGCAAATGGCGGGCAACCGGCGGGAAACGACTTGTGATGGGGCCCGTTGGCGGGGACCCTCCGGAACCGGCGGGAGACTTCTTTTTGAGGTAACGGTGAACTTTTCTTCAGGCACGCAGTACCCGGTTGTTGCGGGCACGTAATCCTGCCGACTACGCCAAAGTTGACGCACCCCCTGGGCCAGTGTTGTTTGGGGGATACCCGGAGCCGGATCAGATGGGGGTTGTAGTCTCCGAGTGGCGGTGACCCGGTCCGTGCCCAGGGTGTCAAGCTCAGTGTGTGGCAGTCCTTACAGATGTTATTAGTGTTCTTTTGTGTCGACTACGCCACCCGTTGATGTGCGGTAAATACGGCCGCCGCTGCAGCAGAGTCCGCTGAGGCTGGTGGTGTGTGCGCAGCTTGGTAGTAGTATAACCCCCAATGGGAGGGGTATAGCCTCAGGGGGTCAGTCGCAGAGGATGGGGGTTGGGGTGGTGCAGTGAGAGTGGTAATAAG
Organism: Phyllobates terribilis; assembly: GCF_046119375.1. Lineage (NCBI taxonomy): Eukaryota > Metazoa > Chordata > Amphibia > Anura > Dendrobatidae > Phyllobates > Phyllobates terribilis. The sequence goes on along the minus strand of NW_027363483.1, from coordinate 180,523 downwards.
ACTCCGAGTCGGGCTGTGCAGTTCAGGGTTTTTACTTACTGCAGATGTTCTGGTCACTCCGGCCTTGAGTGACCACCCGAGCCGTGCTGCGTCCACCAGGTCCTGGACTCGGCCAACCCCCAGGTGATTCTGGAGCGTGGTCCTGAGCTCCCTTTCTGACTTGTCCTCCTCTCTGGCCTTCCCCACCAGGGATCCACCTATGTCCGGCTCCCTCGGGCCTCTTGTTGGTAAACCCTTGTCTCTGGGTTCCCTGACCCTATGCACGGTTTGCCTTCCGGGTGGATTTAGTGGGTGGTCGTGACAGATTCTGCCCACGACCTCCGGTCTCTGGCTAAGGATTAGTGCCCTCCACCAGCTTGGGATCCGGTACCCTTGTGCCAACTCTTCACCCTCTGGTCTAATTTGGGCTCTTGGAGTTCCTTCTTTCTCCCCCTCTGGGTCCTTCTTTCTCCTCTCTCTCTCTGGGCCTTGGAGCTGCTCTGCTTCTCTGCTCTCTTCCTCTACAAAAGACAGGCTGACTGACTGACCCTGATCTAAGATGGTTCCCACCTTATATACTCCCTCTATGTGTGAGCTCAGGTGACCAGCACCCAATGAGCTCCTAGCATTACCCAGACTGCTCCCCCTATCTGCCCCTACACTACTGGGATGTTCCACCCCCCTCCCACTCCAGCCAGGAACAGACACGGTCGTACCTGCACATTTCTTAAGTGGGAGTACCGTTGGTCTGCCCCCCGGAAATGGGATGTATGTAGTGCATGCAGTCTATCTGAGCTCAGTTCCACACTCCATCCTTACCCGGGAGTGGAATACCACACCTCTGGGTTGAGGTGCAATACCCCTGTAGAAGCCGAATCCTCAGGGTGCTACACAAGCAACAGGTACCCAGGGCCCTAGTCGCATGCCATACAGGCGAGAAGTACACGGCCAGTTCAGGGACGTGGGCTATTACACCACGAAAAGGGGGATAGTCAGAAAGAGCATAGAGAGAACGGTAGGCCTACACACTCACCCTGACCAGTGGGGCTCGCCCGAATGCTCTCAGACACCCAGGCCCATTCCTAACCGGTACTGTTGGGTCATTAATAATATCTACAATAAAGACCCTGAACTGTTTGAAGCGGACTCTGAACTCTTACTATTGCGGCCTGCACTATCACCCCCAACATCCACCTACACTGCCCTGAGGCTACACTCTTCCCGTGGGGAGTTATCCTACACCTGTGCTGCACACCAACACCAGCCTCAGCAGTCTGCCTCGCAGCGGCGGTTATCCCTGACCGCAATCCACGGGTGGCGTAGTCGGACATTCAAAACACTGATAAATAGACTGCCACCATTTGGTCTGACCACCCTGAGCCACGGGATCGGGTTACCACTACTACCCCCATCAGCACCGTACACTAGAAGGCCCGGTTCCGTGTACCCCACGGCCCAGGGGGCGAGTCATGTGCATCAAATTATACATACAGATATGGGGCAGTGGGGCTTCATACTATATACAGGTGCTTCTCACAAAATTAGAATATCATCAAAAGTTAGTTTATTTCATTTCTTCAATGCAAAAAGTGAAACTCCTATATTATATAGAGTCATTACACACAGAGTGATCTATTATATAGAGTCATTACACAGAGGGATCTATTATATAGAGTCATTACACACAGAGGGATCTATTATATAGAGTCATTACACAGAGGGATCTATTATATAGAGTAATTACACACAGAGGGATCTATTATATAGAGTCATTACACAAAGAGGGATCTATTATATAGAGTCATTACACACAGAGTGATCTATTATATAGAGTCATTACACACAGAGGGATCTATTATATAGAGTCATTACACACAGAGGGATCTATTATATAGAGTCATTACACACAGAGGGATCTATTATATAGAGTCATTACACACAGAGGGATCTATTATATAGAGTCATTACACACAGAGGGATCTATTATATAGAGTCATTACACACAGAGGGATCTATTTTAAGTGTTTATTTCTGTTAATGTTGATGATTATAGCTTACAGCCAATGAAAACACAAACGTCATTATCTCAGTAAATTAGAATACTTCATAACAACAGCTTGAAAAATGTTTTTAAAATCCGAAAAGTTGGCCTACTGAAATGTATGTTTAGTAAATGCCCTCAATAGTTGTTCGGGCTCCTTGTGCATCAATTACTGCATCAATGCGGCAATGTGGCATGGAGGGATCAGCCTGTGGCACTGCTGAGGTGTTATGGAAGCCCAGGTGGCTTTGATAGCAGCCTTCAGCTCGTCTGTATTGTGGGGTCTGGGGTCTCATCTTCCTCTTGACAATACCCCATAGATTCTCTATAATAGATTCTCTATGGGGTAAAGGTCAGGCGAGTTTGCTGCCAATCAAGCATAGTGATACTGTTGTGTGTAAACCAGGTATTGGTACTTTTGGCAGTGTGGACAGGGGCCAAGTCCTGCTGGAGAATGACATTTCCATCTCCATAAAGCTTGTGGGCAGAGGGAAGCATGAAGTGCTGTAAAATGTCCTGGTAGACGGCTGCGCTGACTTTGGTCTTGATAAAACACAGTGGACCTCCACCAGCAGATGACATAGCTCCCCAAACCATCACTGATTGTGGAGACTTCACACTAGACCTCCAGCAGCTTGGATTGTGGCCTCTCCACTCTTCCTCCAGACTCTGGGACCTTGATTTCCAAATGAAATGCAAAATTTACTTTTCATCTGAAAACAACACCTTGGGCCACTGAGCATCAGTCCAGGTCTTTTTCTCTTTGGCCCAGGTAAGACGCTTCTGGCGTTGTCTATTGGTCATGAGGGGCTTGACACAAGCAATGCGACACTTGTAGCCCATGTCCTGGATACGTCTGTGTGTGGTGGCTCTTGAAGCAATGACTCCAGCAGCAGTCCACTCCTTGTGAATCTCCCCCAAATTTTTGAATGGCCTTTTCTTAGCAATCCTTTCAAGGCTGCGGTTATCCCAGTTGCTTGTGCACCTTTTTCTACCACACTTTTTCCTTCCACGTCCATTAATATGCTCGGATACAGCACTCTGTGAACAGCTGCTTCTTTAGCAATGACCTTTTGTGGCTTACCCTCCTTGAGGAGTGTGTCAATGACTGCCTTCTGGACATCTGTCAAGTCAGCAGTCTTGCCCATGATTGTGGAGCCTACTGAAACTGACTAAGGGACCTTTTTAAATGCTTAGGAAGCCTTTGCAGGTGTTTCTTGTTAATTCTAATTTACTGAGATAATGACTTTTGTGTTTTCATTGGCTGTAAGCCATAATCATCAACATTAGCAGAAATAAACACTTAAAACAGATCACTCTGTTTGTAATGACTCTGTATAATATATGAGTTTCATTTTTTAGGATTGAAGAACTGAAATAAATTCACTTTTTGATGATATTCTAATTTTCTGAGAAGCACCTGTATGTAGCAGTGCGGCAATTATACTATATACAGTCAGGAGTATAAGTACTTGATACACTGAAAATTTCGAAAGTTTTTCCACCTACAAAGAATGAAGAGGTCTGTTTTGTTCTACTTAACTGCTGCAACTTGGACCTTTAACAGGATTTATATTTCACCTATGAGAAAGCATACTATGTGTATTTGGCAGATTAACTCAGGCTTGTTTATGATAAACTGAATACATGGATTGGAGTCCTATTTGTATACAGAATATTGACTATTAATGCTGGCAGAGTAAGTCTTAGGCTATATTCACACTAGGTGTTTTTTTTCTGCAGCAAAACATAATCTCTTGGCAGGAAAGAAGTAGCGTCAAAAACGCAGGTTTTGGTGTGTTTTTTTGCAGTGGTTCTTGGTGCATTTTTGGTGCGTTTTTCAGGATCCCAAAGTTCAGCTTTGCTTCCACCATAGACACATGAAAACAGGTCACCATTGCAAGACATATGTTCATGAAAAAGTACACATTACAAATGTAATAGGGGGGGGTGAATTGGTCTGGAATAGTTTATCTAAGACCCTGGCAGTGCATTGAATTTGTAGGACACTATTTACTTTCACATTATGGTTTGCCATTGAGTTGCTCAGGCATTGTTCATTTTCACACCTCCCTGGGCCACACGTGTTGTTCAATCTCACACCTAGCTCAACCAATGTTTACTTTGTAGGCATCACTAATTTAATTAAACTGTAATAATCCAAGCTGCTATATCAGGTGACCAAGACAAGATGGTTTAAACTTGGGAAAATCACAAAAGTAAATGTGTGTCACATACTTGCTTTTTTCACTAAAAACGCAGCAAAATGTTCACACTAGGCTTTTTTTCAGCATTTTTTTCCACCACCCTTTTTTTTAATGGGTGAAAAACGCTGAAACAAGTGACATACTCTATTGCAAAAAGCCATGGAAAGCACAAAATACTGAGGACAAATAAGCAAGCTTTGTGCATGAGATTTCGGAAATCTCATAGACTTTGTTGGTACTGTAAAACGCAGCTGAAAATTTGCATAAAAAAGCCCGCTAAAAAAACGTCTAGTGTGAATATAGCCTTGTATAAGAGTTCGCCAATGAGTTAGGATATATGACCATGATGCAGAAATGCTGCGGATTTTTCCTAAGCGTTTCTGCATCTCCCTGGATTGTCAAGCGCTTTGCCAAGTGATTTTAGCATCACTTGGAAAAGTGCTTGACAACTTGGTCACACTATATAATTCCATGCAACCGGCATGGATTTATATAGTGTGACCAAGTTACAATGCTGCAAATGCAGCATCAATAATAAAAAAAAAGAATAATAATGGTGAAAAATAAAAAAAAACCATTATACTCATCTTCCGATGGTCCTCGATCTTCTTCTCCGGTGCGTCCGGTGTCTTCGGCGGATCACGGTGCTGTAAAAGGACCTTCCATGACGTCATTTAGTCATGTGACAGGTCACGCGACCGCCGATGTCAGCGGTCGCTTGACCTGTCACATGACTAAATGGCATCATGGAAGGTCATTTTACCACCGCGAGCAGCCGAAGAGCCAGCAGCACCGCCGGGAGCAGACAGGGGCCATCAGAAGGTAAGTATATGTTTATTTTTTATTTTAATTCTATTTTAACTACAGGTACTATGGTACCCGGGTCTGGAGGAGAGTCTCTTCATCTCCTGACCCGGGTACCATCCATGCATTGAGTCGTATAGTATCCACATGTGTATTTTTAGTCATTCGGATGTTATGCGTTCCAATGCAAGTCAATGGCGGCTAAATCGCAGCGACTCTGCAAAATTAAAGGACGTGCTGCGGATTTTTCCGCAATGATAATCCGCAGCGGAAATCTCTGCAGCATGTGCACAGCACATGCGGATTATCATTGGGAACCATTGCAGACCTATCACCAAGCGTTTTTTAAGTGTTTCCGCGGCGGAAGTTACGCTGCAGAAACGCCTAAGAAACGCATAGTGGGCACACAGCCTTAAAAGTTCTATGGTGAAGAAAAACACGTGAGATAATAAATGCGAAATATACAATATTTCCCATAATATGACTGAGGATATCTTTAGGGTGTATTCACTGTTTTTTCTTCTGCAGCAATAAATGCTGTGTTTTACAGCACCATCTTAGTGAATGACATTTCTGAAATCTCATTCACATGCTGTTTTTTTGCATTTTTTTAAATCTGCAGCTTGTCAAGTCTTTCAGAGGTTTTGCAGCATTTTTCACCCATTCAAATGAATGGAAAAATAAACACAAGTAAAAACACCTGAATTTTAAGCAGCGTTTTTCCTGCCTCCTTTGATTTTTGAGGTAGAAAAAAAATGCTGCCAAAATCCAACTTGTGAACACACCTTTATCCTGGTTGTGTTCTAATTGGATATAAAATAGAACGGCCATGATAACATGGGTAGTTAATTGTATGGTGTTTTCACTTTATATATTACCAGGCCGCATTCTATTTGCGCAGAGCTGCTCCGTGAAGATTCTATCACAAGATTCCGTGATGACATCACAGGTGATGGTGACATCACTGCTCACAGTCGCTATATATACAATGCACATAGGCTCACCCGTGCCTTTCTTGGCTCTATAGTGACTGATAGCACTTGCAGTTTTTCACTATGGCTGGAATTGTTTTGGACATTTCTCAGGTAAAAGCACTATTGTTGATCCTTATGATCAATCGTCCTAACAGTGTGCTTCTACCACCCGATGGCGTCCTCAGCTTCACTCACCGGCTGGTGATGGAGCTAGTAAAGGATTGCCTGACCAAACACCGACAACGTCGTCTAACGTCAGACTATCTGACGGATTTACTTCAGAACATCAGGACATTACTACACCAGGTAAGTGGCGGACACTCTGCACAGAACATCTCAATATTAATAGATAATAATGGAGGGATAGAAGCTTTTTCTTCTAATATATCGTATTTTGCAGACCATAAGACGCACCAAAAATTTTTGGGAGGTAAATAGGAAAAACATTTATTATAATAAAATGGGGGTCTGTCTTATAGTCCTGTCTTATAGTCCGAATTTTTGGTTTCTTACTGAGGGGGGTGGTGGCAGTGGAGCGAGGTCACAGGAGGCAGAGTCGCTGCTGCAGGAAGTCGGCAGTAGGAGTGGGGCGCTGCTGTGGGCCCCAAGCTGGGAGGAGCGGGGTGTCCAGAAGGTGCGAGGCTGCGGGCCCTGGGCTTCAAGGAAATGTTAGCGGTAATTCAGGAGGGGAGGCCCTGCTCTGCTTATTGATTTCTCTGCAGTGGGCTTCAAGAAGTAGGCTGCTGGAGATGGCCAATACACAAATTGAGATCTCAGCTCGTCATTGAGCCGAGATCTAAATCTGCACATGCACTGCCTCCAGCGGCCATTTGCCTGAAGCCCACCGCCAGAAAATCAATGGGCAGAGCGGGGACTCCCCTCCTAAATCACCGCTAACATTTCCTTGAAGCCCAGGGCCCGCAGCCTCGCACGTCCTGGACACCCCGCTGGCCCGCAGGAGCGCCCCATTTCTACTGCCGGCTTCCTGCAGCAGTGACCCCACCTCCTGTGACCTCACTCCACCACAGCCACCCCCCTGGTAAGCTACATTCAGACAATTATTATTATTAATAATCTGTCTGATATGCTGGGGTGGAGAGCTCCAGAGTAGGGGGGATGCACGGGAGAAATCTTGTATGCGATTGTGGGAAGAGGAGATAAGAGGGGAGTAGAGAAGAAGATCTTGTGAGGATCGGAGGTTGCGTGCAGGTAAGTACCGGGAGACTAGGTCACAGATATATGGAGGAGACAGGTTGTGGGTGGCTTTGCATGCCAAGGTTAGGGTCTTGAACTGGAGTCTCTGGGTAATGTGGAGCCAGTGAAGGGATTGGCGGAGCGAGGGGAAAAGCCAGGGAATAGCGGGGGGACAGGTGGATTAGTCAGACAGCAGAGTTTAGGATAGATTGGAGGGGTGCGAGAGTGTTAGAAGGGAGGTCAAAAATTTTGGAAAAAAAAGCATCTTATAGTCCATAAAATACGGTAAAACACAACGAGTCCCCAAATACAGTATGTAGTCATTGTATCTGCAGACAGAGAACCGATGTCACATACAATTTCCGCCTCCATTCTGACCGCTCTCATCTGAAAATTCTCTTTTCCATTTTTCCTTCTTTATAGGCTGAAGAAAGATCTCAGACTGAAGATTTGGCTGTCTTTAAAGAACTGGCCGAAAAAGTCCTGTCTATACTAGAACGCTCATTGGAACGCCCGGTAAGGATCAATATTAATAGACGTATCTTAATCCACCGTATCTGAGGAGACTTTCTGAGAAAAGGTCTGAAGATGGCGCGGGATTTGTATCGTTACAATTGGTGCATCTGTAAATGTTGGTTTAGTCCTTCATGATTTATGTATTTGGTGATTTAGTAAAATCTTCCACATATTAATTATATATATTATATCTATCAGGAAACAACAGGAGGCGACGCCAAATATGGGCAAAATGTGACCCCGAAAATCCCTGACCCTAATAGGAGTCAGCCGGAGCTGAACAGCGATCTGATTACAGGTGAGCGATCACCCGACCTTCTACAAGGAATGTCCAGATATTACAGAGGACGGAGGATAATGTTAGATTTACTCTCTACTCTGTGTAATGGGAACCTGGCAGCACATTGTTACATATAGAAGTAGTGGTGTGACGGTATAGGCCATTGTCCCCTAATAATAATTGTTTGTAGAAATCCAATGTGCCAGTCAGGAGAAATGTAAAGTAGACACCATATACAAATCAGAATGGAAGTGCGCTGGGGGCGTGAAAGAAGAAATCCAAGTGCAGTGACACGCCCCCAGTGCACTTCCAGGCTAATTTGCAAATCTCTCCTATGTTTCAGCTCTCTTACCATCACTCGTATGTGCAGCGTGGGTGGGGGCTTCCTCATTCATGTGATGGAGGGTCCATTCTGCAGTGCTATAGCAAGTAACATGAAATAAATTAAATTTAAATTGCATTACTGCTCTAGAAAATGGGAAAAAACTAAGATACTGAGCACATAATTTGGCCAATTCATGCATGCCCAGCAGCCAATGACAAGGCGATCTTTTTGTTGGAATCCTCTCCTAATGTGAATCCTCTCCTAGGCTGAAGCCTACATTTATATGGGTAGGTAGGATCCTGTTGTAATTAAAACCACCCCGGGCTGATGTGTGGAGATAGGTTCCCAGCAAAAAAGGTCGCCTTGCCGTGACTGCTAGGCATGCACCCAGCAAAAGAAGGTCGTCTTGCCGTGACTGCTGGGCATGCACCCAGCAAAAAAAAGGGTCACCTTGCCGTGGCTACTTGGCATGCACCCAGAAAAAGAAGGTCGCCTTGCCGTGGCTGCTGGCCATGCATGAATTGGCCAAATTATGTGCTAAGTATCTTCCTTTTATCCTATTTTCTACAGCAGTAATGCAATTCAAATTTAATTTATTTCATGTTTACATGCTATAGCGTTACAGAGTGCAACTTTGTTAGTTATATATTTGGATGGCTACTCTTAGTATGCACCTGTTCACACCCATTTTCTTTTCGGAAGTGATGGTCAGTCTTTTGTTATTTATGAAGGGGTTCCTCCATCATTTACATTACATTTATCTATGGATTCCCCGTATATTCTCATATTTAGAATCCCCATATAACGAGTATTAATCCCATTTACAGACATATTGTCATTTCTCCGTTATATTGCTGTATTATCTATGTAGGAATAATATCCTCTAATACATTTCATTTCTTCATCATTATTTTAGAAACAACTGAGCTGTCGAATCCTAACAATGGAATTAGTGAGATCCCGGAGATCCAAGAATCCGTAAGTATCATAGAGGGGGATGCGTGTGTGTCATCAGATCATGGGGTGTGAATGACTCGTCCAGTATTATCCCCCATACAACCATGGGACGTCTCTATTCTAAGTGTAGATGACCCTATGGTGTTAATTACATTTGAATTACAGGGAATCTGTCACCAGGTTTATGCTATTTGGTCTGAGAGAAGCATGATGCAGGGACAGAGACCCTGATTCCATGTGTTGATTACTTTACTCGGTGGAGTAGTTGTGATAAAATCACTATTTTTTTCTGCTGCAGAGCTCTGAATGCTGAGTCTTGTATAACCCCGCCCACACCATTGATTGGCAGCTTTCTGTGTACACTGTGCATAGGCAGAAAGCTGCTAATCAGTGGTGGAGGCAGGGGTACAGAGCAATAGGACTACCTGGCTAGACAGATAGTCTTCTAGTGATAATCTACTGATTTTATTGAAACAGCCACACACAGCCTAGTAAGTAACACATCACTGGAATCAGGGTCTCTGCCCCTACATCATGGTGCTTTCAGAATACATAGCAAACACCTGGTGACAGATTACCTGTAAGTCCTCCTCTGTGTGATCTCCCACATTATCCAGAATGTTATAGTAATGTATGATGACCGTTGCAGGGCGGCTCCAGGATTTCGTGGGCCCTGGGCGAAAGAGTCTCAGTGGCCCCTTTAACACATACCACGATTCATGATGCACAGATACCGCAGATAAATATATATATATATATATATATATATATAGTACAAGGCCGAAGATTTCACTTCTTACATTACATGAGCGATATCTATTGTAAATTCCACAATAACTCAGAAAGCGGCGAATCCTCACAGCTCACAGTGCAGACCGGACAGTAATGTCCTCCACACAGTATAATGGCACCACATAGTCCTCTATACCGTATTATGAGCTCCATATATTGCTCCATATAGAATAATGGACCCCATAAAATGCTCCACGCAGGCTGTGCCCCCATATAATGCCCCATGCAGGCTGTGACCCCACACATAATGCCCCATGCAGGCTGGCCCCCCACATAATGCCCCATGCAGGCTTTGACCCCCCACATAATGCTCCATGCAGGCTGTGACCCCCACATAATGCCCCATGCAGGCTTTGACCCCCACATAATGCCCCATGCAGGCTGTGCCCCCCCCCACATAATGCCCCATGCAGGATGTCCCCCTCCCACATAATGGCCCATGCAGGATGTCACCCCCCATATAATTCCCCATGCAGAATGTCCCTCCCACATAATGTCCCATGCAGGCTGTGCCCACCACATAATGCCCCATGTAGGCTGTGCCCCCCCACATAATGGCCCATGCAGGATGTCACCCCCCATATAATTCCCCATGCAGGATGTCCCCTCCACATAATGCCCCATGCAGGATGTCCCACCCCACATAATGCCCCATGCAGGATGTCCCCCACACATAATGCCCCATGCAGTATATCCCCCCCACATAATGCCCCATGCAGGATGTCACCCCCCATATAATTCCCCATGCAGGATGTCCCCCCCACATAATGCTCCATGCAGGATGTCCCACCCCACATAATGGCCCATACAGGATGTCACCCCCCATATAATGCCCATGAAGAATATCACCCCCCCCATATAATGCCCCATGCAGGATGTCCCCCCAACACATACTGCCCCATGTAGGATGTCACCTCTCACCCCATATATTGCCCCATGCAGGATGTCACCTCTCACCCCATATAATGCCCCATGCAGGATGTCACTTCTCCCCCCATATAATACCCCATGCAGAATGTCACTCCCCCCATATAATGCCCCATGCAGGATGTCACCCCCCATATAATGCCCCATGCAGAATGTCACCTCTCACCCCATATAAAGCCCTATGCTGGATGTCACTTCCCCCCCCCATATAATGACCCATGCAGGATGTCACTTCTCCCCCTCATATAATACCCCATGCAGGATGTCACCCCCCTATATAATGCCCCATGCAGGATGTCCCCCCCATATAATGCCTCATGTAGGATGTCACCTCTCACCCCATATAATGCCCCATGCAGGATGTCACTCCCCCCATATAATGCCCCATGCAGGATGTCACTTCCCCCCCCCATATAATACCCCACGCAGGATGTCCCTACCTCCCCCCCATACAATGCCCCATGCAGGATGTCACTTCTCCCCCCATATAATGCCCCATACCTCCATACATAAAAAAAAAAAATCAAATGCTCACCTCACTGCTCACCAGCTGTGGAGAGGTAAGTATTGTGCCGGCCGTGGTCCTGAGCAAGCATTGGGGGGGGGAGCAAGGCCCACTAGCTGGCGCTGGCACCACTCTCCTCTGCTCACCGGTCCCATACCGCGCCAGGGTGCCTGACAGCAAGTGGGCCCCTCGCCTACTCAGGGCCCCGGCACTTGCCTGGGTGTGCTGGGTGCTAGCGCCAGGTCTGCCCAGCGTCCGGTTTGTATCCTCCCAACATCATATCAGTGTAAATCATCTGGGACATAATATGGGGGGAGAAGTTTTTGCATCTGTAACTTTTTTCCTGCATCTTCAATAAATCAGTATTATTTCTTATTCTTTCATAGAGCGTGATCGATTCATTGGTTCCGGCGAGAAAGCCGCATATGAGCGACTATGAAACTTCCAAACTCATCAGCAGTGGAAATTTTGGGTGAGATTTCTGTTGCCATAATCCACATTTCTCAGGGTTCCCTATGACAATGCTTCTGCCCCTGCACTCTGCCATTCAGTGTTATCATAGGGAAATTATGTGATCTGTAGCAAATCAAACTGTAAGGAAAGCGATTTAAATAATATAATTACATATAATATAATATATAATAATATAATATTATTACATTCGCCTGTGCTAGACCATCATCTGTTCTTATGCTGCCTCCTCCACCTGAGCTTTTCTGCTCTCCACTCTGATCTTTGTTTTGATGGGGGGGGGCTCCATTATGAAGCTGATCAGAGAAGTTGGCTACACATGGTCACATGAAGGGTGACACCATATTGACGTCAAGGACATCTACACCCTCCACCATGACCATGTGGGCCCAATCACTGGCCTCAGCAGCAGAAGAGAGCCCTGGAGCACATTCATTTTGGACCAATTTTATTTGCACTAAATTGTATTTGGTCAGTTATAGCGAATCTGCCCAAAGAGAATTTCGATAGATTCTCGTATCTATAATGTGACCTGGGTGATGGCTCCGGCAGAAGTGGCATTGTGGAGACCTCCAATAGGTGATCTATGTAGTGCTATTTTATGTATTTCTAGATGTGCATTTATAGTGGCGGCCAGACTTTTAGTATTATACATATGCAAATTGTCTCTTCAGAGAGGAAGCAAACTAGAACTCCACCTATAGGAAGTAGCAATCCTAAAAGTCAATATCGACCCTTTAACAAGCCTTGTCACATGACTTAGGATAATAGCCAAAACCAAAATCTCAATTTGCAGGAACTGCGTTCTGGGGTACTGCCCCTCTTCAGTGCAAAGTGTGAGATATGGTTTGACTGGGTGAGAGGTGTCTGACCGGTATCCAAGGGGTTGACGTTTCTCCTTGCGGACATGAGGAGACTTTTAAGCCACAATGCTCCTCTGGGAAATAGGATTGCTACTTCCTATAGGTGGCACTAGGGTGCTAGTTCTCTTCCTCTCTGAAAAGAGACAATTTGCATATTTCCCAGAAGAGCATTGCAGCTTAAAAGTCTCCTCACCTTGACATGCTTAACATGGCTTTTTCCGCAAGGAGAAACGTTACCGCTTGGATCCCGGTCAGATGCCTCTCACCCAGCCAAACCATATCTCACACTTTGCACTGATGAGTGCTTCTACCCCAAAACATAGTGTCCGAAAATTGAGTTTTTGGTTATGGCTATTATTCCATGTCATATGATAAGGCTCGTTAAAGGGTCGATATTGACTTTTAGGATTACTACTTCCTATAAGGGGCACTAGTGTTCTAGTTCTCTTCCTCTCTGAAGAGACAATTTGCATATTTCCCAGAGGATCATTGAGGCTTAAAAGTCTCCTCACCTTGACAAGCTTAACATTTCACTCTCCGCAAGGAGAAATGTTACCCCTTGGATACCAGTATTAAACATATAATGATTTCTATAGATGGATTATTAATAAGGATTTATTATAACCGATGGATTCTCCTTCTCTCCAGGGCCGTCTACTTAGTGCATCATAAAGACTCACACCAGACCTTTGCTATGAAGAAAATGGCTAAGCGGAACCTAAATACTGCACAGAGATTGGAATGGGCCTTTCTGGAGAGGGACATCTTAACATTTGCTGATTGTCCCTTTGTGGTCTCCATGCTCTGCTCCTTTCCAACTAGATCTCACCTGTGTATGGTCATGGAGTATGTAGGAGGTAAGACACATCTATTGTATTATATTCAGCCCATGTCTGCTTTCATCTTATCACTGCTCATATCATTAGGACATTGTTGGTTACATCCCCACAGAGCATTTACTATAGGTTATCTATTACCAAGATGCTCGTAAATTCATTGATCTTGGTGCAGGGGCGCTATGGGGCTCATCAGTCGGAGGGGGTCTGTCGACGCTCGGCAGTGGGCAGCATCCCTCCACCTGTCAACACAATTTCAGCGGTATTTGCTTCTTCAAGGAGGTGGGGTAGGTGGGGGCAAAAATACTGAGTAGGTGGCTAGTAGGGGCCAAAATACTGAAAGGGGGCCGTATGAATAGATATGGGGGGACTGTGAATGATGAGTGGAGGTCATCATATTAAGTGGGGTGCTGTGGGGGTCCTCACTCTATATGGAGGCCCCCATTCTGTGTGGGGACATCATACTGAGTGGGGAGTTATGCAGACCATTATATTGTGTGAGGGACTGTGGGAACCATTATCCTGAGTGGGAGGGTTGCTGTGGGTGCCATCACACCGAGTAGGGGGTTGTGGCTGGCCTCCTTCTAAGTGGTGGCCTCCTTAGGAGGATTCACTGTGGGGATACCATACTCATTGAGTGTGGGTGTGGGCATTTTTGGGAGCATCATACTCTAAAATGGCCATAAAAGTTGTATTGCTGGTGAGAACACCAAGCTGCTTCAACAGGGATATAAATATATTTCTTTTTTATTTTTTAGGGTTGGGGGCAATTACAACTTTTGATATGGGGTCTTGTGATTTCTATGTACGCCACTATCTGTGTGATCTCCCCAGGATGTTTCCGCTCACTGCTCATTATACATCATGGTTATCTGCTCGTGGTATATCATGGTCATCTGCTGTATAAACCCCTCACCGGTCATATTTCCTTTCTTCTATAGGTGGAGACTGTGGGACCCTTCTAAGCACCAGGGGTCCTTTCTCTGTCCCCATGGCCCGCTTGTACTTTGCAGAGGCGGTACTTGCCGTGGAATACCTGCATAGTTACGGTGTGGTGCACAGAGACCTGAAGCCGGAAAAGTAAGTGCCCCCGAAGTATAATAAAGTGGGGAAAGTTGTCATTTATTATCATTCAGTCTGTGAGGCTAAAACCATCTTCTCTTTTGCAGCCTCCTGATTACATCTACTGGACATATTAAAGTTACCGATTTTGGGATTTCAAAACTTGGTCTAATGATACCGAAAACCAACACCTACAAGGAATTAGCAGTGGACATCTCCAGAGAGTTCCAGGACCGTGAGGTCAGCATCACCTACAAGAACTTAGCTTGTTATTTGCAAATCTCATCACACTATTGTCTCTTCTCTACGTTCTTCCTTTCTAGAGAACTTTTCCACTAATATTTTATCTTCTGCATTGTGTTTTAACGATGATATCTTGTCATAATAATTGTTTCATCGATTCTCATCTCTATGTTCTGTTGGTTTCCAGTTCTGTGGCACCCCATGTTACATAGCCCCAGAGATCATCCTGAAAGAAGGCTATGGAAGACCTGTTGACTGGTGGTCATTGGGGATCATCCTGTATAAATTCCTGCTGGGATGTGTACCATTTGATTCTGATTCCCTCACTGAGCTTTATAAAAGGGTTGTCATTGGTGAGTAGAATAATCCGATCATTGCGTTGATTGGTTACATTTGTTTAGTTATTTCCTTTGCTCTAAGTTACAGTCCAGTAAAGAGGTTTTATTTTCTGTAATTTTCTATGTAACAGGAGAACTAATTTGGAATTGTGATCGCGCTCCACCCCTGGATGCTCAGAATCTCATCACTGAGCTGCTCAGAAGAAATCCTGTGCGTAGACTTGGGACAGGTAACAGATATACTAGTATTAATATTCCCTTATTAGACCAAGGACATATCGCTCATGTCCATGAAGATCAGCATTTCTCTATCAGCTCATCTACTGTATTTCTAGTTCTCCACACTAAGACTTCCAGTTTATTTCCTTCATGTCGGCTCAGTTTTGTCATTAGTTCAGATTACGATAAACTGTTCAGATATGGAGCCATCCCTGACTATGTCCGCATCACTTTTGTTTTTCTTTTTCTAGGAGGAGCATTTGAGATCAAGGTTCATCCATTCCTGAGTGACTTGGACTTTGACAACATTCTGAGCCAGGAGCTGGAGTATGTTCCTCAGCTTGTTTCAGACGCAGACACCAGCTTATTTATCAGTAAGTAGAAGGAGACGTCATCTAGACTAAGCGACTGTTTGTCTCATCTTCCCTAATATGTGATCATCTGTTCCCATTAATATTAGTGATAAATAGTGACTGTGTTATACTGACAACCTCTAATAATACTTCATTACCTATTTCTTGTAGATCATTCTGATATAAACAAACATCTGGTCTCAAAGGATGAGGAAGGCACAAGTGAGAACAATGAGAGCCTTGACTTCCAAAATTTTACGTCATCTTCTGAAAAGCTTTGTAAAGTAAGTATGTGATTAATAAATCCAAAATATGTAAAAAAAAAGAAAAAAAACTCTAAAAGTACATAAAAAAATATTTTATATCTTATTTTTATCCGTATTTAGCTCTGTACCATCGCTACCAGGATGGTGAACAATGAGGATCCCAATGCCCCTCCAGAGTATACACAAGAAACCAACACAAACATCTCAGAAATGTGAGTAGATTAGAAAGGGTCATTACTTCATTACTGGGAGTTCCAGGCTGATCTATGTACACAACACCAAATATAGGACATAAATAACAGAATATCAAATGCAGCATTCACCGTTTCATGGTTAACGGTCATTGTACTTTTGGCTTCAGAAAATGCAGAAGATAACAGCCCATAATTGTGGCATGTCATGCATTTTTAGCACTGCCTACTCTGTAGGAGAGCTGTAGTATTACTTGCCAGACATTCTTGGTAGTTGTGTTCTGATCCATGGAAGGTAGTTTGGAGCAGAAAACCTTCCCCACTATGACAGTCATATGTCCTATTAGGCCTTATAGTCAGTGTTCTTATAGTGAGACAACCCATTTTATACTGTGTTTACTTACGATTTACATGTTTTTCTTCTTCAAACAGGCAGAAAGAATCTGTTCCTGTATGTAATACAGACTATGCTGTTACCATCTTGCCACCCTCGTCTCCATTGCTAGGTATGTACATGTCTACAGCACCAACAATGTGAATGTTGACTTCAAGGCTCAAATATTTCCACATGGTTTTTCTGGTCTACTATGTTATCCATGTTTCATGGATCTCAGCTATGTTGACCATGGGTTCGTACTGTATCCCTATTTCCCTAATTTTGTACAGGAGTTTTTTTTCATGTATTCTGTTTATTACGTTGCATCATCTTTTAACCTAGTGAGATATAGCGACTGTGTTATACTGACACCCTCTAACAATCCTTCCTTACCTATGTCTTGTAGATCACTCTGATGAAAACAACCATCTGATCTCAGAGGATAAGGAGGGCACAAGTGAGGACGATGAGAACTTTATCTTCCGAATATTTGCATCATCATCTTCTGAGAGGCTTTCTAAAGTAAGTATGTGATCGATAAATCCAAAATATGTACAAAAAAGGATCTATAAAATTAAAAAGTATATATATTTAATAACTTATTGTTATCCACATTTAGCACTCTACCACCACTAACGGGATGGTGAACAACGAGGATCCCAAGGCCCCTCCAGAGTGTACACCAGAATCGAACACAAACATCTCAGAAATGTGAGTAGATTATGGGGTCATTACTGGGAGCTCCAGGCTGATATATGTGCACAACATCAAATATAGGACATAAATACCATAATATCAAATGCAGCATCCACCGCCCCATGGTTATGGGTCATTGTGCTTTCAGCTTTCGGAATTGTTGGATATAACAGCCCATAATTGTGGCCGGTCATGCACTTTTAGTGCTGCCCTCACTGTAGGAGAGATGTAGTATGAAATGCCGGCCATTCTTGGTAGTTGTTTTCCTCTCAGCTATCTATAAAAGGTAGTCTTGAGCAGAAGACCTTCCCCACTATGACAGTCATATGTCCTACTAGGCCTTATAGTCGGTGTTCTTCTAGTGAGACAACCCCTTTTATATGGAGTTTACTTGAGATTTACATGTTTTTCTTCTTCAAACAGGCAGAAAGTATCTGTTCCTGTATGTAATACAGACGATGCTGTTACCATCTTGCCACCCTCGTCCCCATTGCCAGGTATGTACATGTCTACAGCACCAGCAATGTGAATGTTGACTTCAAGGCTCAAATATTCCCACATGGTTTTTATACAATACTATAGGTCTCTTATGTTATCCATATTATGACAAAGCAGATCCTATAAGAAGATATTGTTATTGATTTTTTTTTTTAATTTTTCATCAGAATTTCCATCTCATGAAGAAAGAAAATCGGCAATAAATCTGAGTATGGAGCAACAAAACTCAGAAAATGGAAAAAATGGGAAAAAGAGACGAGGTAAGTGTGAGAATCAACTCCATGTTGTGTGATGTCAGTGAGAATAATTCATGTGGAGTAGATGTCATCTGTCAGTGATGGGATTGTCACATGTATGATTGCTGACAATGACCCCTGACCTCTGTATGATAATATAACTCTGCCGTCCGGCCACAGTGACTGCACAGCATTATCATGTAATATGGAGTCCCATCACTTACATTATATTTATTTCTCTTGTCATAGGTTCCATCTTCCGCCGGATCTTATCATCCTGCCGGCGTGGATTATCCAGGGCTGCTCGCGCATTTGCATGCTGTCACTGTTGCCCTAAAACCATCTAAAAGACGGGACACCTAAGCATCTAGCGCCCTGAAGTCCAGCAGATCCATCATCACTGCTGGAGCTGTATAGAAGGACCTTCACCATCTACCTGTGGCCTTCTGACTGGTCAACCTGGACAAGTTTCAGTAACGCCTCTGTCATCGGGCTCCGCGGTATTCATACTGCTCGTCTGACTTGTCATTTACTGATCACCTGGTATCTGACCTCGGCTATCTTCCTGACTTTGATTTAGTCTTTTGATAATGTTCACGATTTTATTCATCCCATTATTAATTAAAAAAAAGTAAAATCTGTTACTGTTGCTCTGATTCCTTTTTGTCTTGAATTCACAAATACTTGTAACTCACTAATTGCTCTTCTTCTCACTAAATGTATTTCTCATTATCCTTAATGCAGCAGTCAGTCTCATATTTCTGTCCAGCAGTTACACTGGTGCCTCCACCCTGTACCAGTCATTACACTCATCCACAAACCTCTGCACCCTGCTGCACAGTCCTGCATCTCTACCATATCTACACTCCAATGAGCTAAGATTAACATCCTCCATAATCAGGACCTCCCACTCTCATGTCCAAGACATTTTCTCTGCTGCACCAGCTCTCAGGAGTGCACTACTGCAGGCAATCATGTTCATTCCCACTATCAGAGATTTTAAGTGTGCAGTAGAAACAGATTATTTGTGGCAGGACTATCAAATCACCTCACTATTCTAAGTTTTTCCTACAGCACTCAGTAGCACTTAATATTTGTACATATACAGATAATGGTTGGTGACTGGTTCATGCAGCCTTAATTCCACAAAGATAGAAATAAAAGGTCAACATGTTTCATACATCCAAACCATCCTTAATCATGGCAGAAAAACATAATTTTAAGTTCCCACTATGAATATTTGGTGAGATATCACAGCTGTGTATTTTCACAGCACAAAGAACGCATCTTACAGATCAGCAAATCACAGTGTGCTGACGCTTAATGTTGTAGTTTTGAACAACACCATTCATTTTATCATATAATGTGTTGAAAAATGAGAAAAAATGCCAGGTTTGGGCTCCTTCATTTTACAGTGTGTATTGTGTTGTAAAAACAAACTGGCAAAATGATTCAGAGTCAGTAGTACGATTACTGTGATACCAAACTTATAAGGTTTATATATATATATATATATATATATATATATATATATATATATATATATATATACAGTGTTTAGCATAAATCAGTACACCCAAATAGATTTGTCAGCAAACCTGTAGTTTCCTTTCAGAATCATCATTTTATATGGGATACCATACTACAAAATACTCTCGCAAATTTGAGCCATTGAATGCAAACAAGATTTGGTATTTTGCAGACCCCAAAAAAGTAATTTTCTTAACAAACTCATTCAAGATCATGTTTCAAAAATGAGAACATCCCAGTAACAGTCTTAAGAGAAAAGCTAAGTTTAGACAACAAAATTCTAATTAACAAGAACTGAACCACAAGTAAGTGTAATTATTCATTAAACAGATGTCCAGCAGACAGGTGTCTGTAAAAGGAAGTTACTTAATAAAGAAAACTCCTTCCCATTTCATGCTATCAGCAATGGCACCACATAGAAGGGAAATGTCACAAAACCTGAGAAAGAAAATAATTTCTTTGCAATAAATGTGAAGTCTACAAGAAGATCAGCAAAACTTTACTTATCAGTCAGAATACTGTAGCAAAAGTGATGCAAAACTATAACAAAGATGGAACTGCAACCATCTTACAGAGACGTCCAGGCCGACTATGGAAGTTAACACCTAAACAAAAGCGTCCTCTGATGAGAAGGGTAAGTGGCACCACATAGAAGAGAAATGTCACAAGACATTTCTGAGAAAGAAAATAATTTCTTTACAAAAAATGTGAAGTCTACAAGAAGATCAGCAAAGCTTTTCTTATCAGTCAGATGGAAGCTAACATCTAAACAAAAGCATCTTCTGATGAGAAGAAAATCGACAGGCAAATTCATTGCTATTAGCTGAAGAAGTAGAAAGCCAAACTAGGGTGAGTGTTTTCCATAACACGACACGGTGTATACTGCAAATGAATGGCATTCATGAGTGTCCTCCACAAAGGAAGCCTCTCTCCCTTAAAGCCCATGAACAATAAAAGTCCGTCTACAATTTGCCAGGGTCCATGCTTAAAACTATGAGGACTACCGGGACTGTATACTGTGTATGTGCATCTTATGTGTATGTGTGACACCCCAGGGGTCTGGTTGTCACAGTGATAGAGATATTACGTCTGAGAGCAGGTGGGAGGTCCTTTGGTCAGGGATCCTGTGCATGCCACACCTCCTGCCCAGCCTTGGGAGGGGAAGAACTTCCCCTGTATAAACCCGGGGCTGAGGCAGGGTTAGTGAGTCCAGGAAGAGTAGAGACAAGAGCAGCATAGGAAGCAGCAGAGTCACAAGGAGTCAGGGGCTGGCAGCTAAAGAGCTCGCCCTGACTAAGAAGATTCTTTACCGGACCCGGAGTCCGAGGCTGTGGGGACTAACTTCTACCCAGCAGCAGAATCCGTCAGGCAGGGGATTTCAGGTCCCCTGGTCCAGAAGCCCGAAGGCCCGGTCACACGCGTGGGACCAGCACCGCCATCGTGGAGCGGAAGCCATTAGAAGGCCCCGAGTCACCGGCCATACGGGTGAGCACCACACGGTACACTCAGGGACGTGGGCTACTTACATCAGCTTCTAGCAAGGTAGCCAGAAGAGTACAGTCAGCTTGGGAGGCCTACAACTACGCCTGGCCAGGGGAGATCCCAGCTGCTCAAGGACTGACCAGGCCCCGTTCGCTAGCAAGTACTCCGGGAGGGTCTATCGTTGTTACCAGTAAAGACCCTGAACGCTACCATACCGTCTCTGAGTGGTTCCTGCTACCCCCATCATCCACGTCGGCTGCCCTGAGGCCATACCCCTCCCGTTGGGGGTTATACTATCACGCTGCACCATCCTTCCACCGGCCTCAGCGGTCTGCCCTGCAGCAGCAGCCCCCTGGCTGCATTCAACGGGTGGCGTAGTCATCAACCATTTTCTACCGCTAACAGACTGCCGTCCAGTTTGACTCCCTGGGCACGGACCGGGTCACCGCCACGAGACTACAACCCTAAACAGATCCGGCTCCGGGTAAGCTCCCGCGTGCGCAACGCAGCGCGACACAGGCCCAGGGGCGCGTCATATGTCTGTATTTTATGTTTGTGTGCACTATGTATATGCATACGTTAAAATGTGTATAGAGTATTAGCATGTGCAAATTTTATATGTGTGCCTAATATAAATATACATGGAAATGTATATGTAGGTGGTGCCTGATGGAGGGTGGGGGGCCCAGATCAGAAGTCCTGATTAAGGGCCCTTCACTGTCATTGTCTGCCCCTTATATAAACAGTAAAATCTCCTTTAATAACTGGACTTCCATTGGGGTGGACTTCTCATAGATGGCCAGTATGCATACTATATTATGAATCTGGGCATCTCTCACAGAAAATCTGATCTGGATATGAGGGTGGTCTTCTATAAGCGGTGATGTTTTGGAGAGATTTAGGGAAAAGTCCCAATGCTTATCCATCGATCTGGTAATTTGAGTAAAATATTTGTGTTGATAACTGATCACAAAGTCACAAAATATGTAAGATTTGGCATAACCTGGTTCATTTTTCAAAAAGTTATGCTCAATTTTTTTAGCACCAAGTTTTGTTGCTTTTTTGTAGACTTACACTAACTTAGTATATTGTGTGAGAATTAAATGAATTATGAATTAGCTGGCGCATTTTACCACACTCTGGGGGTCCCTGACAGTCCTTCTTTACCGGCCCTGTAGTGATGCCAATGTAAACTTCCAAGTGACCGCGCAGTCAATCACTGTCACGAATGCAGGACAACCTATGATTAGCTAATTTTTGGGAAATCCTTATAACAAAAGGGGATTGAAAATATTTACAATTATTTTAAAAGCATTAAAAAAAAAACAGACCCAATACTTATAATTAGTTTGTTGAAAGTAGTCTAATTAAAGGGAGCTGAAAGGATTAGAGATTATGAACCCGATTCACCAGTGTTTTTGCCAGAAAACTGGCATAAAGCTCTTGAAAAGTTGCAAAGTTTTGTGACTTTTCCCATTTTCACATAATTTTAACTTCTTTAACCCCTTAAGCCCCGCGGGTGGTTTGCACGTTAATGACCGGGCCAATTTTTACAATTCTGACCACTGTCACTTTATGAGGTAATTACTCTGGAACGCTTCAACGGATCCCCCTGATTCTGAGATTGTTTTTTCGTGACATATTGTACTTCATGATTGTGGAAAAATTTCTTCGATATCACTTGCGTTTATTTGTGAAAAAAACGGAAATTTGGCGAAAATTTTGAAAATTTTGCAATTTTCAAAATTTGAATTTTTAAGCCCTGAAATCAGAGCGATATGTCACACAAAAGAGTTAATAAATAACATTTCCCACATGTCTACTTTACATGGTATCCGCTAACAATTTGAGCCGATTTTCCATTCAATTTGTTAGCGGATACCATGTTGCATTTAGAGAGTCCCTGCGTGCCCAAACATTGGAGCTCCCCCACAAGTGACCCCATTTTGGAAACTAGACCCCCCAAGGCACCTATCTAGATTCATAGTGAGCACTTGGAACCCCAGGTGCTTCACAAATTGATTCATAAAAATGAAAAAGTGTTTTTTTTTTTCACTTTTTCATTTTTACGAATCAATTTGTGAAGCACCTGGGGATTCCAAGTGCTCACTATGCATCTAGATAGGTGCCTTCGGGGGTCTAGTTTCCAAAATGGGGTCACTTGTGGGGGAGCTCCAATGTTTGGGCACACAGGGGCTCTCCAAACGCAACATGGCGTCCGCTAACAATTTGAGCCGATTTTCCATTCAATTTGTTAGCGGACACCATGTCGCGTTTGGAGAGCCCGTGATGTGCCTAAACAGTGGAGCTCCCCCACAAGTGTCCCCATTTTGGAAACTATACCCCTCAAGGATTTTATTAAGGTGTATAGTGAACATTTTGAACCCAGAGGTACGGCACAGAATTTGTTTACATTAGGTCATCATATTGAATAAGTTGTCATTATTCTTGAGCGCAAGTGCTCGCTACTTGAGTTTGCATCGGGTACTCAGGTATGCACCATGTACAGCGTGTGCTCGAGTGACATGCTCGAGTCCCTGCTCCGCATGTTTCACGGTTATTAGACACCCCAAAAAAAACATGTGGGGATCGCTCGTGCATGGCAGGCAATCCCCGTAAAGTTTTTTGGCCGCGAAGCATATGGGGCAGAGACTCGAGCATGTCACTCAAATACCCACGATACTCAATGCATACCAGAGCACCCGATGCAAACTCAAGTAGCGAGCACTTGCTCTCAACACTAGTCGCCATATCGTCATCTTTTTTTCTTACTTTTGAAAAAAATCCCAACCCCAGCCCTAACCCTAGCACAACCCTAGCCCCAGCACAACCCTAGCCCCAGCACAACCCTAGCCCCAGCACAACCCTAGCCCCAAACCCAGCCCTAACCCTAGCCCAATCCTAACCCAAGAGTTTATTTTTGACGCCGTTCCTTGTGCGGTATAAGTGATTAGACGACTTTATTCTTCGGGTCGGTGTGATTACAGCAATGCCAGAATCATATGGGGTTTTTATGACTGACAGCTGTCACACACTAAAAGACGCATTTTTTTTTAAATCTAGTTTTTGCATCGCCATATTTTGAGAGCTATAATTTTTCCAGATTTTGGCAGACAGTCATGTGACGGCTCGTTTTTTGCGGGATGACTTGACGTTGTTATTGGTGCCATTTTCAGGCACGTGACATTTTTTGATCGCTTTCTATTCCGATTTTTGGGAGGCAGAATAAACAAAAACCAACAATTCAGGAATTGTTTTTTTTTTTTTTTTTTATTCTGTTCCGCGTGTGGTAAAATTGATGAGGTAGCTTTATTCTTCGGGTCAGTACGTTTACAGCGGTACCACATTTGTATCATTTTTCTATGTTTTGGTGCTTATACACAATAAAAGCTATTTTATAGAAAAAAATATTTTTTAGTATCGCTTTATTCTGAGAGCTATAACTTTTTTATTTTTTGGCTGATGGAGCTCTATGGTGGCTTGTTTTTTGCGGGACGAGATGATGTTTTCAGCGGTATCATTTTTATTTATATGCGTCTTTTTGATCGCGTGTTATTCCACTTTTTGTTTGGCGGTATGGTGATAAAGCATTGCTTTTTGCTTCGTTTTTTTTTTTTTTTTTTACCGTGTTCACTGAAGGGGTTAACTAGTGGGACAGTTTTATAGGTCAGGTTTTTCCGGACGCGGCGATACCAAATATTTTTTTTATAATAATATTTATTGATGGGTACATTATATTTTTATTTTTGGTGTATTATTTTTTTTATTTTTTTATAATATTTTTGCACATTTTTTTTTTTTTTTTCCACTTTCACACAGTTTATACACTTTATTACTTTGTCCCACTCTGGGACTTTCACTTTTTTTTTTTCTGATCGCCTGCATGGCACAGGAATGGAGCACCATCCCTATGCCATGAAGGCTGTCAGAAATGCACAGTGTGAAGATTGCTTGGAGATGCACTGCGCATGTCCAAGCAATCTTCCTGCTCTCTGGTGACCCGGATGTTGTCATGACGACATCGGGTCGTCATGGCAACACCCGGGAAGCCTTTGCAGACTGCGCTGGAAGCCGGAAGAGGAGGTGAGTATCGCCGATCACCTCCCCTTGCCCCCGCAATGCCGCGATCGACTTCGATCGCAGCATCGCGGGGGTTAATGTGCTGCTCCCTGCACATAGGACCGCTCCCTGCACATAGTACCGGGTGTCAGCTGTGACAATCAGCTGACACCCGGCGGCGATCGCGCCCGCACAGCCTATGTGCGCGCGCGATCGCGATGACGTACTAATGCGAGTCTGGCTCTTAAGTCCCAGGGCACAGACGCGTATTAGTACGTCAGATGTTATTAAGGGGTTAAAGCCCAAGACGTACTGATACGTATCTGCGCCCTGGGACTTAAGAGCCTGATACGTATTAGTACATCTTTGCGATCGCGCCCGCACACAGGCTGTGCGGGCGTGATCGCCGCCGGGTGTCAACTGATTGTCACAGCTGACACCCGGTGCTATGTGCTGGGAGAGGTCCCGCACATTAACCCCCGCAATGCTGCGATCGAAGTCGTTCGCAGCATTGCGGGGGCAAGGGGAGGTGATCGGGATAGTCACCTCTCCTGCCGGTTTCCAGCAATGTGTGCCGCGGCTTCCCGGATGTTGCCATGATGACCCGATTCACTGAGGGGTGCAGTTTTAAAAATGGTGTCACTTTTGGGTATTTTCAGTCATAAAGACCCCTCAAAGTGACTTCAAATGTGATGCGGTCCCTAATAAAATGGTTTTGTAAATTTTGTTGGAAAAATGAGAAATCGCTGGTCAATTTTAACCCTTATAGCTCCCTAATAAAAATAAATTTGGGTTCCAAAATTGTGCTGATGTAAAGTAGACATATGGGAAATGTTATTTATTAACTTTTTTTGTGTGACATATCTCTCCGATTTAAGGGCATAAAAATTCAAATTTTGAAAATTGCAAAATTTTCAACATTTTCGCCAAATATCTGTTTTTTCACAAATAAACACAAGTGATATCGAAGAAATTCTACCACAATCATAAAGTACAATATGTCATGAAAAAATATTCTCAGAACCAGGGGGATCCGTTGAAGCGTTCCAGAGTAATTACCTCATAAAGTGACAGTGGTCAGAATTGTAAAAATTGGCCTTCTCATTAGCGTGCAAACCACTTTGGGTTGTAAAGGGGTTAAGGACTCTACTTGCATATACAGTCATGGCGGAAAGTGCTGGCACCCTTGAAATTGTTTCAGAAAATTACACATGTTTTATTACACGCATGTTTATTTCCTTTGTGTTTATTGGAACAACACAAAAAAACTGAGAAAAAAAAGGCAAATTGGACATAATTTCACACAAAACTCCAAAAATGGGCCGGAATACATATATATATTTTTGATGGGACAACACTGAAGATGCGACACTTTGATACAATGTACAGTAGTCAGTGTACAGCTTGTTTAACTGTAAATTTGGTGTGCCTGCAAAATAACTCAACACACAGCCATTAATGTCTAAACCGCTGGCAACAAAAGTGAGTACACCCCTAAGTGTGTTCTCAGCTGATGTTATTTGTTGCTTTTTCTTTGCATCCCGAACAATTTTCTTGGCAGTTGTGGCTGAAATTTTTGTTGGTCTACCTGACTGTGGTTTGGTTTTTACAGAGCATCTGATTTTCCATTTGTTAATCACAGTTTGAACACTGCAGACTGGCATTATCAATTCCTGGGATATCTTTTTGTATCCCTTTCCTGTGTTATACTCTTTTTGCCTCCCTTTCCTGTGTTATACAGTTCAACTACCTTTTCCCGTAGATCCGTTGATAATTCTTTTGCTTTCCCCATCTCAAAATCCAGAAAAGTCAGTGGCTGGATCCCAGAAACTCACTCAGCTTTATGCACACACACTGATTACAAGCAAACAGGTCATAGGTGAGGATGTTACCTTTAGTAGCCATTCAAACCCATTTGTGTCAAATTCTGTGCATGTTATCAGGCCAAAATCACCAGGGTATGTGAACTTTTTGATCAGGATTATTTGGATGTTTTTGGTTGTCATTAGTGATGAGCGAGCACTAAAATGCTCGAGTACTCGTTGCTCGGGTCGAGCAAATTGAAATACTCGGGTGCTCAACCCGAGCAATGAGCCCAATATAAGTCTAGGGGAAACTTGAGCATTTTTCAGGTGGCTCCCCACGGCGGTCTGCAGAGGGCCTAAAAATTACCCAAATCGATGGGAACTGTGCTCAAATGACATGGGAACAACATGGGGAAGACCCCTGGAAGCATCTCTGACTCCCAGAACACTGCTGTCAACAACGTCGTCAGAGTATTACGCCACTTTTAAGGCGTAAGGAACATCCTTTCCAGGGTGATGACTTGTATATAAGGCAAAATAAATAAACAAAAACAAAAATACTCCTACACACGTAGCATTTTTGACACGTTTTTGCACTTTTGCATTGCTTTCAACCAAGACAAATGCATTCACCAGGAAATGTCATTTTAACATTTTACAACCTTATCTGGCCATGTGGTGTGTGACACATCATCAGACACATGCATACAGTGCTGAAAAGACATGGGAGCAGCAAGGGGAAGACCTCTGGAAACATCTCTGACTCCCAGGTCACTGCCTAAATGTGTGCCCATCATAAGTGATCCTTGACACATGCGAAGATGCCTCCCGCCATGCACCTGTCGTTGCAGACTTGAAACAATCACCGTCCACGTCCTTGTCCCACTGCAGTGTTCAGTTGTCCCTACCCCATTCCTTGGAATGCAAGCACAAGAATGCCGGCAGCCACCCACCCACAGGCTGCAATACTATACTGCCAAATTTCTGACAGCTGCTTGCACTTGAAATGTGGCCTTTTAGGCTCGTGGAGGCGGAAGCTTTTCATAACCTCATGCCGGCGGCGGCCGGGTGTCCATACTCGGTCCCCAGCCGCCACTATATTTCCCGGTATCGCCTCCGCCTTCCACAATCACGGGTCCCATAACATTACCCGTGCCCGCCCCAGTGCACTTACTGGGAAGGACCGCCTAACCACAAACACGTGGACAGGTGAATGTGGCCAGGGACGGTACGGAGCCAGTCCACAACTTTTTTTGCTAAGAGTTGTATTTAGCTCGGTGAAAGGACTGGCATAGAGGGAAACCGTATCTACCCTGCGTGTCATTTCTCCCAGAAAATCCTGTAAATGAGCTTGTTGCAGAAGCAATGGCAGCCCATCCAACATCAACTTGCACTTGTCAATGGTGCTTTGACACACACACATCTTTCTTTGCGCATTTAATTTCTTGAATACAGAGTTGGAAAATGGCCTGATCCGTAATGCGTTTTGAGAAATAACATGCATAAGCATGGCCGATCCGCATTAAAAAAGCAGCCATAGAGTGTCCGGGAACCTTCCCCCACACTTTTCTTAGCCAGGGCTGCTTTTCGGCAGGGTTGGACGGGCCCACCAGAGAACCGGAGACTCCTCCGGCGGGCCCTGGCTTCTCCTTCAGGAGAGTTCATAGTGCCGAGGTGAGGCCATGATGATGATAGAGGCCATCATCTGCTTAGTTTTCTTTTACTTGGAATGCAATTGCAAGTATGCAGCCAGCCACCCACCCACCCACAGACCGCAACACTAAACTGACAGATTTCTGGGCAGCTCTTTGCACTTGAAATATGGCCTTTTAAGCTTGTGGAGGTGGAAGCTTTTCACAACCTCATGCAGGCGGCGGCCGGGTGTCCATACTCGGTCCCCAGCCGCCAGTAATTTTCCCGGTATCGCCTTCGCCTTCCACAAGCACGGGTCCCACAACAGTACCCATGCCCTACCCAGTGCACTTACTAAGAAGGACTGCCTAACCACAAACACGTGGACAGGTGAATGTGGCCAGGGACGGTACGGAGCCAGTCCACAACTTTTTTTGATAAGAGTTGTATTTAGCTCAGTGAAAGGACTGGCATAGAGGGAAACCGTATCTACCCTGCGTGTCATTTCTCCCAGGAAGTCCTCTAAAGCTGCTTGCACTTGAAATGTGGTCTGAACATTACTGCTGGTACTTTTCTGTGGGAATTTTCTTGCCTCCTACCAGCCTGGAATATTTCCAGCAAACTATGGTACAACACCATGGTATTAGCACTGCCCCCAGTACCAGTAGCGAAGCCATCCTCAATTTCCTTC
Organism: Phyllobates terribilis; assembly: GCF_046119375.1. Classification (NCBI taxonomy): domain Eukaryota; kingdom Metazoa; phylum Chordata; class Amphibia; order Anura; family Dendrobatidae; genus Phyllobates; species Phyllobates terribilis. Next base: position 151,175 of record NW_027363483.1, on the reverse strand, counting down.
TCTGGAATTTTATTTGGTAGACTGAGTGGCTGCCCAAATAAATTTTCTCACAAAGGAGCTGATGATAGAGTGGCAGTAGGTTCAAGTTTCTCCAGCTTGTTAGATATTAGAGGGTGAACGGCAGCACATTGGATCAGTGGTTAGCACTGAAGTCTTGCAGCACTGGGATCCTGGGTTCAAATCCCAGCAAGGACAACATCTGCAAGAAATTTGTATGTTCTCCCCATGTTTGCATGTGTTTCCTCCTCAGTAAAAATAGAGTGTCCTGGAATCTTCCCACACACTTTTCTTAGCCAGGACTGCTTCTCAGCAGGGTTGGACAGTCCCACCAGAGAATTCTCTGGTGTGCCTTGGCTTCTACCTCAGGAGAGTTCATGATAGCGCTAACTTTGCAGCTGCTATGGGGCTCTTGAGCGGGTGAGAAAGGTTAGCTCTCAGAAACAAATCCTCTGTTGGGCACAATGTTTTTCAATCTGAAACAGCTTCTTAGTGGGAGTTGTATTTCACCACAGCCATATTCTTTAGCTCTGTGAAAGGACTGGCATAGAGGGAAACCTTATCTACCCCGGTTGTCATTTCTCTGTCACCAGGTTCCGCCCATTGTAACACATGACCATGCCTGGCTGTATGTTCAGCGGTGAGAGCCACAGATCAAGCTGCTGTGTTACAGCTTTCAACAACTATGCAGCGCTGGGCGGTTTGTCAATTAAGCATTAAGCATGTTATCTTCAGCACAGCCTGTTGCTGTTTGGCCAAGGCAGTGCTGCAGTGCTGTCAGCTTGTGACTGATGTGGTCATTTCGGAGATGGAGGAGGAGGTACATAAGCTGAACAATGTGATTACATTGAGGTTAAATTGGTGATGCTGTTTTTTATACTAAAGAAAGATCCTATTGTTATGTTTTTTTATGTTATTTTTTATGAAAAATGCATTCACCGGGAAATGTCACTTTAACATTTTACAACCTCATCTGGCAATGTGGTGTCATCAGACACATCCTGTTTTATTTATGATGGAGGGACTCTGAAAGTCATAAAGCCTATTTTTATAGGGACATCAGACGGCCCTTACTATTCTTAAAAGGCCAGCAGTCGGCCCTAGCTATTGTTAGAGAGCCATCAGAGGGCTATGCTTTGTTGTTCCCATTATTAACAAGTGGGTTTCCTATACTGTTATTGCGCATCCAGTGACTGCAAGGGTTGTCAAAAATTTGGACGCAACCTAATACCCCTTTGAAGAGACATAGAGGAGGGTCTCAGTAAAAAAAATGTTCCCATTATAAAGGAGCGGGTCTTCTATAGTGGTAATGCCCATGCTGTGACTGCAAGGGTGGCCAAAATTTTTGAAAAAAAACACTAACAATTTAAAGACACAAAGAGCATGGCCACAGTAACAAGGTACGACATGTTCCCGTTAGAAAGGAGAGGGTCTGCTATACAGTTATAGGGTATGCAGTGAATCCAACGGCTGACAAATTTTAGGAAAAACCCCACTAAGAATTTAAGGACACACAGAGCAGGGCCACAGTAACAAGGTACGACATGTTCCCATTAGAAAGTAGAGGGTCTGCTATACAGTTATAGGGTATGCAGTGAATCCAACGGCTGACAAATTTTAATGAAAAACCTCAATAAGAATTTAAAGACACACAGAGCAGGGCCACAGTAACAAGGTACGACATGCTCCCATTAGAAAGGACAGGATCTGCTATACAGTTATAGGGTATGCAGTGAGTCCAACGGCTGACCAATTTTAGGAAAAAAACGACTAAGAATTTAAAGACACATAGAGCAGGGTCACAGTAACGACAAATTCCCATTAGAAATTCTAGGGTCGGCTATACTGTTATAGGGTATGCAGTGAGTCCAACGACTGACAGATTTTAGGAAAATCCCCACTAAGAATTTAAAGACACACAGAGCAGGGCCACAGTAACAAGATATGACATGTTCCCATTAGAAAGGAGAGGGTCTGCTATACAGTTATAGGGTATGCAGTGAGTCCAACGGCTGACCAAGTTTAGGAAAAACCCACTAAGAATTTAAAGACACATAGACCAGGCCACAGTAATGACAAATTCCCATTAGAAAGGAGAGAGTCTCCCATAGTGTTGGACTATGCAGTGACTGCAAGGGCTGCCAAAAATTTGGAGGCACTTCAATGGCCCTTGGAAGAGACGTGGAGGAGCGCATCATAAATTTTTTTTACCATTAGAAAGGAGCGGGCCTCCTATACTTGTAATGCCATGCACTAAGTGTATGGGCTGACAAACATTTACTCCTGGGGGGTATACATGAACATACTGTATAAAAAATTTTTTTTTCGCGCATCATAAAAATGTAGCGCCCCGAGGGCTCGGCCGCTACAGGGGTATTGCACCTCTGCCAGAGGTGTGATATTCCACTCCCGGGTAAGGATGGAGTATGGACCAGGGTTCAGTTAGCTGCATACAGCACACTCACCCCATTTCCGAGGGACAGCTCAACGGTGCTCCCATTAGACAGAAATGCAGGCACGACAGACCATGTCCCTGGCTGGAGTGGGGAGGGGGTAGGAATACCCAGTGATGTAGGAGCAGATAGGGGTTGGTTCCTAAGCGTAGATAGGAGCCCATTGTTTGCTGGTCACCTGGGCTCATGTTCTAGAGGGCACCATCTTAGAACAGTGTTCAGTCAGAGAGAAGAAGTGACAGAGTGGGGGCCTTGGTTGTCGAACGAAGTGTGCCCTCTGCCTCCAGCGTTTTCAGATGGGAATTTTTTTAATAGTTCCGCAACAAGGGCCTTCTGGTACTGCCTCATTTTTGTACACCTGTCCGCCTCAGGAATAAGAGATATAAAGTTCTCCTTGTAGAGTGGGTCTAAAAGTGTCACCAACCAGTAATGACCTAAAATTTTGAGAATGCGAGGGTCATGGGAAAGGCAGCATAACATAAACTCAGCCATGCGTGCCAGACTACTAACAGGCAAGACTTCCGTGTCCTCACCAAGAGGATGACTGACCATGCTCTCCTCCTCCTCCTCTCTGTCCTCTGGCCATCCACGCTGAACAGACGGTATGACAGCTGTGCAGATAGCACCGTCTATAGTGCATGAAACTAGTTCCTGTCCTTCCTCCTCCTCCTCTTCCTTATTGTCACCCAATCCACGTTGGGATGAGATGAGGCTTGGCTGTGTGTAATCACCCTGTATGGTTAATTGCTCCATCTTATCGTGCTCCGCCTCACCTCAGAGCCGCCACCAGGTTCCGGCCATTGTCACACACGACCATGCCTGGCTGTAGGTTCAGCGGTTTGAGCCACAGATCTGCCTGCTCTTTCAGAGCTGTCCATAACTCTTCAGCATTGTGTGTTTTTTCACCTAAGCATATTAGCTTCAGCACAGCCTGTTGCCTCTTGGCCGAGGCAGTGCTGCAGTGCTTCCAGCTTGTGACTGATGCGGAGATGGAGGCTGAGGAGGAGGAGGAGGCTGAGGAGCATGAGGTGCAGGAGCTGTAGACCGTGGGGGCAACCCTGATTGACCTAGGGCCTGCAATCCTTGGCGTCGGGAGGACGTGTTCCGTCCCAAGGTCCGACTGGGTCCCGGTTTCCACTATTTTAACCCAGTGTGCTATCAGCGAGATGTACCGTCCCTGCCCACAAGCACTTGTCCACGTGTCCGTGGTTAGGTGGACTTTACCGGTAACTGCGTTGTTGAGGTCACGGCTAATGTCTTGGGACACGTGCTTGTGTAATGTGGGGACGGCACACTGGGAGAAATAGTGGCGGCTGGGGACAGAGTACCGAGGGACGGCCGCCACCATCAGGTTGCGGAATGCTTCTGTCTCCACAAGCCTAAAAGGCAACATTTCGAGCCAAGCAGTCGTGAATTGTGAGAATTTAGTAGTGTGGCCTGTGGGACGTTGGCTGCATATTTGCGCTTGCATTCCAAGGACTGGAGTATGAACAACTGAACGCTGCGCTGGGACAAGGACATGGACGTGCTTCCTGATGCTGCTACTTGAGAGTGTGCAATGACAGGTGCAGGGCAGGAGGTATCTTTGCATGCACTATGGACAGGGGATTGGCTTGCATGCACAACAGCAGAAGAAGCAATGGTGCCACCTGTAGACACTGTTCCTGGACCCTGGTGTTCGGCCCACAAAGTCGAGTGCTTTGCTGCCATGTGCCTGATCATGCTGGTGGTGGTCAGGCTGGTCGTTTTGACACCCCTGCTGATGCTGGTCTGGCTCGTGATGCAAATGGCCTTTTTGGAGCTATCGGCAGAGTCTTTAAAAAACAACCAGACTCGGGAAGACCTAACAGTTGTAGTGGCAACTTCCTTCGTGTTGGTGTTACGGGAAACGGTAGCCTGCCTTCTGTCTGCGGCCACCACACTGCTTCTTCCTGCCTGTTGGGGTGCTCTGCCTCCCTCCCCCTGTGTGCTGCTGTCCTTGCTCTGCATGTCCTCCTGCCAGGTTGGGTCAGTTACTATATCATCCACCACCTCGTCTCCCACTTCTGCACCCTGGTACTATTCCTGACTTTCTGCCAATTGTGTCTCACATCGTCCACCTCTTGTCACAGTTTCCCACCGGCGCCTTCGTGTGACCGTGGCTGCTCAAATATTTGGGCATCGCTACACGTGATCTCCTCTTGCCCCGCTTCAAGTGGACCAGGCGAGAGGCCCGAATCCATAAATGGAAAAGTGAACAGCTCTTCAGATTGTCCAAGTGTGGGATAAGTTGTCTCTGGGTACTCGGCATGGTGGGAGGAAGGAGGATCAGGGTGAGGAATATGCGGTCCAGACTCACGGCTACTGAGACTTGACCGTGTGGAAGACAGGGTGGTGCTGGTGGTGGCTAAGTGACTGGAAGCATTATCCGCTATCCAACCAACAACCTTTTGACACTGATCTGGGTTCAATAGTGGTGTGCTGCAGTCCCCTAGAAATTGGGACAGGAAGGTCAGGCGAGAAGATGTGGGTGTTTGTTGTGGCACAATTTCGGCTTGCCCACGGCCTTGTCCTCGGCCTCTGCATGCACCATTACCATCACGTCCAGTTCCCCGTCCCTTGCCACGTGCCTTGCCCATTTTAAATGGAGGATAGTATCTTCCACGCTCACTACAAATGACTGAGTTAGAAGCGAAGTTATATGTGATCGGGGTGATGGAGAAAACAGAGTTTTAAAAACCTGGCCTGTAAGTAAGTAGTGTGAACAGCAAACTGCTGTGAATTGCTTCACTGACACACTGAAAAAATGGAGGCCAGAAATGGCAGTATTTTCTGACAACGTATATGTGATCCGTGTGACGGAGAAAACACAGTTTTAAATAGCTGGATTTCTAGCGCTCTAATATGGAAAGGACCTGGCTATATTCTGCAGTGCCAACAAGCAAATGGCGCAGAAAAACGGTGTTCTCTGGATTGCTTTATAAGCAAATAATGAGGATTAAGATCCAAAGAAAAGTATTCCTCGCCCCTGAGACCTGGGCCTTTGTATAGAAATATCTAACAGCAGCAGAAGGCAGAATTGGAATGGAACCTCTTGTGCTATATGCACTGCAGTCTGCTATATACCCTGCCTGCCTGCCTATATACACTGCCTGCCTGATATCTCTGCAGATGGATTAGTCCTCAAAAGGACTGTTTGTTGAGATGGATATGTGTAATATGCGGTTTTTCTCCCTACACTACCTAATACACAATCAAATCTCTTCCTAACGCAGCATCAGCTCTCCCTACACTGTCTGATCCGGAGTGACTGTGATGAGCATGGCGGCGCCAGGTCTGATATACACCTGATGACGCTGTGCGGCCAGCCAATCACTGTAATGCCCACAACCAACATGGCTATGGCATTACAGTGCATGGCAGGCAATCCCTGCATGTTCATTGGCTCTGTAAAGAGCGCCAAACATGCAGGGAGGGGACCCGACTTCCCGCCCGACCAACCCGGAAATACTCGGTGAGCGCAGAGCATCTCGAGCAGTGAGATACTCGGGCGAGCACCGAGCAGTAGCGAGCATGCTCGCTCATCACTAGTTGTCATTAAGATTTAAAAAGAGAAAACACAGAAATGTGACAGTAAATGGCTTCACCCAACCAATAACCATAAGTGGAGAAAAAGTGTTTTTGCTATCATTCATTTTCTCTGAAACAAGGCCAAGAAAGCAAAAATTCTGCCGGGGTATGTAAACTTTTGAGCAGAACTGTATATGCGCCAGCCCCAGTGTCTCCTATTCTATGTACTCCAGCCCCAGTGTCTCCTATTCTATGTACTCCAGCCCCAGTGTCTCCTATTCTATGTACTCCAGCCCCAGTGTCTCCTATTCTATATACTCCAGCTTCTTCTGTGATGTATATGCTCTAGCCCCAATGTATCCTGTGATGAATATACGCCAGCCCCAGTGTCTCCTATTCTATTTACTCCAGCCCCAGTGTCTCCTATTCTATATACTCCAGCTTCTTCTGTGATGTATATGCTCTAGCCCTAATGTATCCTGTGATGAATATACGCCAGCCCCAGTGTCTCCTATTCTATATACTCCAGCTCCAGTGTCTTCTGTGACGTAGCTAATGTAGCCCTAATGTCTCTTATGCAGAGGCGTCGCATGATAAAGCAGTGAGACACAAGCTCCCTGCCCTATCACTATCTCTTTCATATGCCACAGATCGCCATAGGCCTGCGGTTAACGAGATGTCAGCATACTCACGCAGGTGGCTCGGTGACATCATTGCATCGCTCTGCTCTGCAGTCCCGCCATGGAAGAGGAGACAGAGGCCGTGATGTAGGGAATCAGGATTAAGTGAGAATAAACGTTATTTTTTTAAATGATCGGGCAGTGGAGCCATCCTACTATATATCTGGAGTAGTGGGTCCATCATACTACATATGGAGTAGTGGGGCCATTATACTATATGTATGTGGGGCAGTGGGACCATCATAGTATATACAGGTGCATCTCACTAAATTAGAATATCTTCAAAAAGTTAATTTATTCCAGTTCTTCAATACTGTTTCAGTATGCTCCACAATCATGAGGAAGACTGCTGACTTGACAGATGTCCAGAAGGCAGTCATTGACACACTCCACAAGGTCCTAGAGTTCCAATTTTCATTTGGAAATCAAGGTCCCAGAGTCTGGAGGAAGAGTGGAGAGGCCACAATCCAAGCTGCTTGAGGTCTAGTGTGAAGGCTCCACAATCAGTGATGGTTTGGGGGGCCATGTCATCTGCTGGTGTAGGTCCACTGTGTTTTATCAAGACCAAAGTCAGCACAGCCGTCTACCAGGACATTTTACAGCACTTCATGCTTCCCTCTGCCCACAAGCTTTTTGGAGATGGAAATGTCATTCTCCAGCAGGACTTGGCCCCTGTCCACACGGCCAAAAGTACCAATACCTGGTTTACACACAACAGTATCACTGTGCTTGATTGGCAGCAAACTCGCCTGACCTTAACCCCATAGAGCAGGGGTCTCAAACTCGGCTGGGTATATGGGCCGCAAATGGAAAAAATTTGAATTTGGGGGGCCGCATTTTTTGTTCAATGTGACATTTTTAGTGATACCATTTTTTTTTGTATACACCTTTTGAACATTTTTGCCCTGTTTATTTTTTTATAGCTTGGGTCCTTATGGATGTGGCGATAATAAACGTGTACTTTTTTGTGTTTACTTTAGTTTACATATAAAACAGCATTTTTAGCGCCCAATATTTTTTCATGCTTTATTTTTATTTTTTTGATTTTTACAATTTTGTTTCCCCCAATTGGCCACATACAGTAAAATTGTCTTACAATTAGCATCATATAGTAATAATGGCAAACATCTTGTAGTAATGTCCCCATCTTGTACTAATGTGCCCCAACCAGGTCCCCATCCTGTGGCTATGTGCCCCATCCAGGTTCCCATCCTGTGGCTATGTGCCCCATCCAGATCCCCATCCTGTGGCAATGTTCCCGATCCAGGTCCCCATCTAGTGGCTCTGTGTCCCATCCAGGTCTCCATCTTGTGGCTATGTGCCCCATCCAGGTCCCCATCCTGTGGCTATGTTCCCCATCCAGGTCCCCATCTTGTGGCTATGTGCCCCATCCAGGTCCCCATCTTTTGGCTATGTGCCCCATCCAGGTCCCCATCTTGTGGCTATGTGCCACATCCAGGTCCCCATCTAGTGGCTATGTGCCCCATCCAGGTCCCCATCTTGTGGCTCTGTGTCCCATCCAGGTCTCCATCTTGTGGCTATGTGCCCCATCCAGGTCCCCATCCTGTGGCTATGTTCCCCATCCAGGTCTCCATCTTGTGGCTATGTGCCACATCCAGGTCCCCATCTAGTGGCTCTGTGCCCCATCCAGGTCCCCATCTTGTGGCTATGTGCCACATCCAGGTCCCCATCTAGTGGCTCTGTGCCCCATCCAGGTCCCCATCTTGTGGCTATGTGCCCCATCCAGGTCCCCATCTTGTGGCTATGTGCCACATCCAGGTCCCCATCTAGTGGCTCTGTGTCCCATCCAGGTCTCCATCTTGTGGCTATGTGCCCCATCCAGGTCCCCATCCTGTGGCTATGTTCCCCATCCAGGTCTCCATCTTGTGGCTATGTGCCCCATCCAGGTCCCCATCTTTTGGCTATGTGCCCCATCCAGGTCCCCATCTTGTGGCTATGTGCCACATCCAGGTCCCCATCTAGTGGCTCTGTGCCCCATCCAGGTCCACATCTTGAGGCTATGTGCCCCATCCAGGTCCCCATCTTGTGGCTATGTGCCCCATCCAGGTCCCCATCTTTTGGCTATGTGCCCCATCCAGGTCCCCTCTTGTGGCTATGTGCCCCCTGTGCTGTTCTTCACACACGTAAAAAAAAAAGAAGATGATTCTCACCTGTCCTCCGTTCCCTCGGCGTCCTTCCTGCAGATGTGGCCGCAGGCACCACAGAGTCAGACCCCTTGACGATCCCGACCTGGTCCAGGAGGAGCCGCCGACAGCAGCGCTGCATTGCCGCACACAGACTGTCTCCCAGCACAGCATTTCCAATGCCAGCCGCCGGCCAATCAGAGGCCAGCAGCTGACATCAGCGTACGGCAATGACGTCATACTCACTGCGCCGACACGCAGATATCAGCTGCTGGCCTCTGATTGGTCAGCGGCTGTCATTGGAAATGCTGTGCTGGGAAACAGTCTCTGTGTGGCAATTCAGCGCTGCTGTCGGCGGCTCCTCCTGGACCTGGTCAGGATCATCAAGGGGTCTGTGCCTGCGGGCCGCATAAAGCAGCCTCAGGGGCCGCATGCGGCCCGCGGGCCGCGTGTTTGAGACCCCTGCCATAGAGAATCTATTATAGAGAATCTATGGGGTATTGTCAAGAGAAAGATGAGAGACACCAGACCCAACAATGCAGATGAGCTGAAAGACAGCTTTTTGTATTGAAGAACTGAAATAAATTAACTTTTTGATGCTATTCTAATTTAGTGAGATGCACCTGTATATGGAGCAGTGGGACCATCATGCTATATATATGGAGGAGTGGGGGCATCATACTAAATATAGAGCAGTGTGTGTGTGTCACCCCAGGCCTGGATGCCACAAACAATAATCTGTTTCTGAAAGCAGGAGGGAGGTCCCCTGGTTAGGAACAATTACAATACAGCACCTCCTGTTCCAGGCCAGCAGGGGGAGCTGGCTGCCCCTATAAAAGCTGGAACTGGGGGCAGGGTTAGAGAGAACTGGAAGACCTAGCTCAGGAGTGAGACTAGTCCCAGAGAAGGAGGGACAGTTCAGCTGTAGCTGAGGAGTCCGTGAGGCAGAGGAGAAACTGCAAGCCAGGGACAGAGGCGACGAGAGCCGGTCCTGGCAGAGAACCAATCTACCGGACATTGGGGTCCGAGGCTGTCAGGGTTACAAGCCCAGCAGCAGAGAACCAACCTGCGAGGGATTTCAGGTCCCTTGGCCTAAGAAGCCTGGAGGCTCCGCCACACAGAGGGACCAGTACATCGAGGAGCAAGCAACAGGTACCCAAGGCCTGAGTCGCAAGCCATACAGGAGAGAAGTACACGGCCAGCTCAGGGACGTGGGCTATTACACCACAAAAAGGGGGATAGTCAGAAAGAGCATAGAGAGAACGGTAGGCCTACACACTCACCCTGACCAGTGGGGCTCGCCCGAATGCTCTCAGACACCCAGGCCCATTCCTAACCGGTACTGTTGGGTCATTAATAATATCTACAATAAAGACCCTGAACTGTTTGAAGCGGACTCTGAACTCTTACTATTGCGGCCTGCACTATCACCCCCAACATCCACCTACACTGCCCTGAGGATACACTCTTCCCGTGGGGAGTTATCCTACCCCTGTGCTGCACACCAACACCAGCCTCAGCGGTCTGCCTTGCAGCGGCGGTTATCTCCAACCGCAATCCACGGGTGGCGTAGTCGGACATTCAAAACACTGATAAATAGACTGCCACCATTTGGTCTGACCACCCTGAGCCATGGGATCGGGTTGCCACTACTACCACCATCAGCACCGTACACTAGAAGGCCCGGTTCCGGGTACCCCACGGCCCAGGGGGCGAGTCAGCTTTGGCGTAGTCGGCAGAATTGTGACCAACCCGCCACAAACGGGTATTGCGTGCCTGGAAAAGACTCTATACATATCTGAGTGAAGCTTCCCGCCATTCGGGGCCATTTCCCGCCAATCGGAGCCGTTTCCCGCCATCGGGCGCCATCTTCGGGATGCCGCGCCGGAAGAAGAGGGGCGTGGACGTACAAAAACGCGCGAGACCTGAAGTCCCGCCCTACACTGAGACGCTGCGCAAGGTCCTGGAAGGAGATCCAGCGGATGTTGACGTCATCACCGAGCAACGCAAGGTCCTCGCCCAGAGCATCGCGAGCGGAGCCGCGACCTACAGAAGAGGATCGCCAGAAGGTAGGCCACGGTTAACTAGGGGGCAGGAAGATGTCGGACGCGGAGGGACCCTCTACCACCAGCGTAGCCGCTGCAGCTGTGATGCCGTTTTCCATGCCCTATATCCATAGGCGGATTATAATGAGGGCAATCCGGGCGACCGCCCAGGGCCCAAGCCTGCAGAGGGCCCGCGGCTCCAGGCGGGGTGTCTAATGCCGGATTACCCTCATTATATGTGCGGGCCGCCGCAGCACATAGCGGTAGCAGTCGCGGGAGGGGGGGGCCCGACCGCTCCCCCAACAGC